>NC_138077.1:78088220-78688220 GCF_964212035.1 Myotis nattereri
TGGCTGTCAGGTCCTCAGAGCCTGTTGTACATTTTGCACTGATGGCGCCTCTCTGCTCAGACTGGCTGTGTTTTCAGTGCTCAGTGGCCACACGTGGGCAGGGCTGCGCGACTGGCCGGTGCACTCGGCCATCCCCATGTCATTGGCTGTGTTGGTCCTTGCGACTGGTGAAGCTCATGCCGAAATGGCCATGTTCATGCACGTGGCCCTTTTCTCCTTTTGGGAGCAGTTTCCCAGCAGTGGAGTCACAGGGGCCCGTGGTGTTGAGGACATTGTTGATCTGTGTTTCAGTCGCTCACCTGTGCGAAGAAGGACTGGCAAGAGGAGAAAGGTCGCCTGAGGAGGGAGATAGACACCTTGAAAGAGCTGAACCAGAGCCTCCTGGACGCATGTGACCAGCACTGCACTGAGAACGTGTAAGGAGCAGGGGTGACCGACACCTGTCCTCACAGGGCTGCGGGCTTCCAGCTCCACGCCCAGGCCTCCACATTCTGGGCAGAGAGCCCGCCGGCGAACTGGTGTCCCCAGGGCAAGGGAACAGACCATCTTGCCAGCCCACCCTGCTCTCCTTTCCCTGGAATGACTTTAGATTTCTGCAAGGAGGGGTGGTTGGATTTTGCTGGCTTCAACGACATGGCCCACTGCCAGCCGCTTCTTAATCTGCTTTTGGAATTAAGCTCAGTTTAAAAATGATGACAGAGGTAAAGAGAGGTACCTAGGGAAGCCATCCAGGTTGCAGGTTGAGCCCGTTCTCTGTCTGATTTCCGCTTGAGGGGCTGGAGAGAGGGTTGTGGGTGCGCCGCGGTTGTCCTCCCTCTGCTGACAGGACACGGACCTGGCTGTGGCGGAGGCCCTGCGAGGTGCACAGAACCAGTGACCTGGTGGCTTTGAACCAGCAGGGGTGATGCGATGTGAGCAGAGCTGTGTGCCCAGCAGACAGATGTTGAGGAGCTCCAAGGAGGCGGAGAAGGAAGCGTGGTGTGGGAGTTGGGGTTCTGCAGCTGACCCGGATGGGGACAGGGCTAGCCGGGGGGGCGGGAGTTGGGGGGACGTGAAGGTGGAGCACGGGTGGTCGGGGTGCAGGGAAGGTGCAGGCAGTGGCAGGAGGGAAGGCTGGAGCAGGGGGCACTCAGATGGGGAAGGCCTCCATGCCTTGCTAAGGAGTCGGATTCCCTGGGAGTGAGTGTTTATGGGAGGCTGGTCTAAGGGCCGAGGGAGCTGCCAGAGAGGAGGCAGGAGGAAGAGGCTTGGTGCTGGAAACCTTGGGGTTGGCAGTCAAGTGACCTGAGATGCATCTGGTGGGCCCAGGTTGCTCTTCACCCCTCGGTGCTGAGCTGTGGGACTGTCCTTCCTTGTGATGGGGAGTGGCTGGCCATGAGGGACAGAGGGACATGGTCACAGTGGCCACAGGGGCACTGACCCAGCCCCGCGGGGTCACGGTGCTGCTTCACTTTTCTCCCGGGTTCTTCTGCTTGTCTATAGCTGGCTCGCCCCACCTCCCCAGGATGGTTTACAGGGAAAGGCACACTGTAGTTTGGGGTGGAAATGACCGTGGCCTGAGCTGGCTCTCTACAGCGCAGCGGGTCCCAATGACCAGCAGAGGTTGGGTAGGTGCCAACTAGAAGCATCGGGGCCTGGTACCCAGGGGGATGATCTGATGAAGGTTTTGCATTAGACAGTGTGTGCAGGAGGCCAGGGAGTGGGCAGGCTTCCTGAGCTGCGCAGAGTGGAGTCTTCCCAGCCCGGGGCGGGTTGGGGGCCTGTCTTGTGTGAATTTGTGCGCCTAGTGGTGGGGGTCGGTCAGAGCCAGACAGGAAAGCGCTCTAGCATAAGGCCCAGCAGCACGGCTGAGGGAAGAGAGGAACACAGACTAGAAGAACAGATGCGGAGCCAAGGCCGCTGGGAGCAGGTCAGGGTCGGTGGTCCTGGGCCCAGCGGTTTGCGAGTCATCGCTTTTCACAGCTGCTCACTTCACGGTGAAGTCTCAGAAAAGCCCGCGTCTTAGGTGGGACCTCGGCAGCCTCATGGCCAAAGGAGCCTGAGCTGCTGCCTCGATCCAGGGGACTCATGTTCAAGCAAGGAAACCAGGGTCTCTGCCGTCAAGGCCCACGGGTTTGCCATCCTGAGTTGCACATGGTTCGGGGCTTGCTCTCCTGAGATGTGGTCCAGCCTGCTCCTTGGTGCTACAGCAGGTCTCCTCACGTGTTAGGGTTCCCGGACCCACGCCACAAGCTCCCCTCCCCATCTTCCCCCCTCGGCGAGCTTGACGGTCATGAGCACCGTGATGTCCGAGTCCCCGAAAAATGCTGGCCCTTCTGGGCCAGGTCCCAGCCAGGGCCGATGAGTCCATTGACACGTTTTATATAAAACCAGACTGTTCTTTCTTTCTCCTCTGTTTCCAGCGACACCCGGCAGACTATGCCTACAGGAGAGGCGGAAGAGGACAGAATTGGGGCTCCAAAGGAGGCTCAGTGCCCTGCTCCTAGGAAGTGAGTTGATTTCAGCAGCAGGAACTTCAACTCAGAACAGGAAGCTGCTCTTTCACGAGTGGGGAAAGCCATGTGGAGCGGTGACCAGTGTGTGGGGCCCGCACCTTCCCCTCTCTGGCAGGTCCCCTGAGCGCACCTCCCTCCCAGCTCTGAAAGAATTGAGAGTTTCTTTCCGGCCTTCCTCGGGGGTATCCTCTGAGGGATGGCGAATGCCAGCTGCCGTGTCCGGTTGAAGGGGCAGAGAGTCTGGATTAGAGCCACTGAAGCAGGACTATCAGGCTGTGTCTCCAGGTTTCAGGACCTAGAAAGCCATGTTTCTGTTTTGGGAAGGAAGCGTGGGCCGGACACCTGGGCCAGCACCCATGGTCTTCAGTCACAGGAACCTCTTGGTCTTGCCTACATTCCTCTGGAGTCTCTGGACGCTAGGGTGGTTCTTAAACACGTTCCCTTCTGCAGAGCAGCAGCCCCGGTGGTGGGCGGCTCGGTCCCTGAGGCTGCAGGCTTCCGTCCAGCAGGCCTTCCCCTGTGTCCGGGCCGGAGCCCCAGGAGCTGGGCCTTCAGATTGTCCTGCCCCAGCCCAGCCTTGAGGGCAAATCACCATGAATCCTGCAAGGGCTCTCTGTTGACATCACAAAACCACATAATTTCCCACCCTCCTCCTGTCCCTTGTGTTGGCGGGGACATTGAGGCGTCGATGAGAAAAGTACTCGAGTTGAGTCAGCACAGTGTCGCTCTGTGGCAGAGCCAGGATTAGAACCAGCTACGGTTCTTCTTGTGACATTAGAATGCCTCCATTTCCGTTTAGCTGCACTGTATGACCCTTTAAGTTCACTGTTTTCATTGATCCTTTTTTATTTTACTATATATATATATATATATACATATACATATACATATATATATGTATATATATGTATATGTATATGTATTAGTATATTTTAACTGAATTCAGAGAAGAAGGCTGAGGGTGAGAGAGAGAAACATCAGTGATGAAAGAGAATCATTAATTGGCTGCTTCCAGCACACCCCCCACCGGGAATTGAGTCTGCACCCCCCCCACCGGGAATTGAGTCTTGACCAGAATGGAGCCCTGAACCCTTCAGTCCATAGAGTGATGCTCTACCCACTGAGCCCAACCGGCTAGGGCTATTTTAATTTTGCTCAATCCTCACCTGAGGATTTTTTTTCATTGATTTTTGAAGATAGTAGAGGGGAACAAAGGGTTGGGGGGAAGAGAGAGAGACATCAATGAGAGAGACATCAATATGAGAGACACATTGATTGGTTGCCATCCAGCACACACCCCCAGTAGGCCCAGGGATAAAACTGCAACCCAGGTACATACCCCTCACCCAGAATCAAACCCTTGACCCTTCAGTGCTTGGGCCACTGCTCTAACCCCTGGGGAACACCAGCCAGTGTCCACTCTTTTTCATCCACATGGCCCACTGGGCCCACCCTGTTCCCCCCTCACCCAGATTCCTCAGTGCCCGGAAGGGGCTAAGTCTGCCCGCCTGTCTCACCTATTGGGAGCTCCAGCGGGAAATGAGGAGGCCCTGACTCTCCCTGACATGGCCCTGGGATGCACAATTGCCAGCACTCCTTGATGAGCACAGCACCTCTCCCGGTGCCTCCCGGTGACGCAGAGTGGAGGCTGCATATGAGGTTCTGTTTCCCGAGAGGCTAGTGCAGGTTTCTGCCAAAAGGAACGCTTCTCCCGTCCCTGGGTCTGTGTGAATGAACTGCCAATGGTGCCCCACGCCCTGAGGCCACATGCGATGATCCTGGTGCTGGCGATGCAGATTCATGGGGAACCTGGTGCTGAACCCCAAGGGAAGGGCCGCTTCCCCGGCTGGAGGGGCAGTGGGGGTTGGCAGTGTCCTAACCCTCTACTCCTAATAGGAAAAAGCGCTGGAGTCGAGCCAGAGCCTTCCTCAAATTGTTCCAACGCCAGAGAGACCGCTCTCGAGGACAAGCCAAGTCACCTGCAGATGGCCGTCCTGGGCCCCTGGAGGCCACCCCATCGTGCTCATACTGGGAGGAGAAGGGAGACGCCCGCAGTGGGCCCCCACCAAAAGGTAGGAGGGGCTGGCCTGGCTGCAGGAGGGCAGTGAAGGGGAGGATCTCAGGCCTTCCTCGAGGTCAGGGCAGAACCAACGAGATGCGAGCTGGGTGCGCACACGTGTGCTTGGAGCCTGAAGGGGGCTCCGCACGCCCCCGTCTGCCCCCTCAGGTGTGTGAACACCCAGGTAGAACATGTAAGCCCACGTCACTGTGGCGGCAGTTTCATCCAGAACCATTTAGTTCCTTCAGCATGAGGAGCCTCCCCATCACGTACACTGTAGTGGGTCCTCGGATATCCAGAGCGGATCTCCAGACAGTTACCGCGGAGACACGCTCAGGAGAGGATGTGTTTGGGGCTCCTTGTCTCTGCCAGGCCTCGGATCAGCCATTTCTGTCGGGGGAGCCCCCATGTAACCCGTCCTGGACATCTGCCAGGCCTTCAGCCAGGCTCGGGCTCTGCTCTTGCTGTTGCTCTGAAAAGCAGGTGTGGTTCTCTTCTCCCACCTGACCTGGCCCTGAGTCCTCCCACCAGGGGGCGCTGGACCTGCTCATTGAGGGCTGTGATGGGAGTGAGCCATTGGCTCCACAGTGGATTTGTAGCTGCATGTGCTGCCTGTGTTTCCTGGGATCTAAGAGGCTGTCAGCTGTCAGCTGCCCGATTTTGTGCTCATAGAAAGAAAGTGATCGGGTGGTGGCAGTGAGGGTTTTGTCAGAATCGCCACCAGCCGACAGTGACTGGGAGGGATGCTCCAAGCTGCACCCTGATTTCAGAGATGGAAGGTTGGGGGTGGGGGTGGGGGGGTTCCTCTTAGAACCAATTAAACAAAGCCATCGACTGAAAGAAAGGTGGTTTAGTTTTCACATTCACTTTGAAATATCATTTTATTGATTATTTGCCTATAAACCTGCCAAACATGCCCCCTGAGGAAGTTAACAATTTGATGAAGCACACTAGGACTTTCTGAAGACGGGGCCAGGCCCGAGACTCGTGGGCTCCCAGGGGCTGGGGGGACAGGACCTGACAGGACCCGGGGCCGTGACAAGGCGCCCTGTGGCTGTGACGGGTGCACCAGCCGTTCCCGGGTGGCAGTCACCACTGCAAGTCCTGCTGTGTCACTCGAGATGCAGAAATGAAGTGTGCGCACGCGGACACACTGTCTGGGGGCTGCTGCTTGCGTTCCCGGTCTCACAGGAGGTGAAGTAGGGGAAACGCTCACGTGCAGGTAAATGATCATGAAGCTTACTGCCTTGTTAGCATGGGTTTTCTCCAGAGGGTTCTGTGGCCTCGGGTTTTCATACTGGCTCCTCACACTTTTGGACATGTATCACGTCCACTTGTGTGATTGGCTAAGTTGATGAATGAGCTATAATCAGCCCAATTGAGTCAGCAAAACCTTCTGAGAAAAAACTGCTTGACAGATCCCCGCTCTGGTTTGGATCCCTGAGTGAGCAGGTCAGGGGCTGCAGTTAGTAACGGCAGCCGTGCGAGGGGGCTTTCTGGGCTCAGCAGCCTTTCGGTAGTTGACCCACTTTGTCCGTCTCCTTGAGTTCTAGCTGCCGTGGAGGTCGGCTCCATTCCTGTCCCCCGTTCAGAGCTGGGAGGGGAGCTCAGGAATGCTTGACCAGGGTCAGCACGGGCCCAGAGAGTCAGTGTTGGAGCTGGGACCCGAACCCGCGTCTGACAGGTTCCGGGGCCCGAACTCTTAACCGCTGTGAGCAGTGCCTGCCCTTCAAGCTGCTGTGGTCCCTGAAGATGCTCAACCAACTTGGGGCCCCAGCACTGAGGAGTGGGTCCCTTCTCTGTGGTGTGAGCTGTGTCAGCAGGTGGCGCTGCGGGGGAAGAAATAGCAGAGGTGCAGCTGTGCACTTGAATCCTGCATCAGAACTGGAGAAATCCCTTCTGTTCATGGATTGACGTGTTGAGGAAGTCACTAGACCAATTGTCTGCTCTCATAAGACTAGAACTTAAAGGCTGTGAGGACTAAACCAAGAGGAGAGGATGCGGCGCGATCTACACTGGAATAATGCTTGAGTTTGAGGGTGTTTTGGCATCAGATAGAGGTAGGTATTTTCGTTATGTGCAAAGTCATCCTGCCATCAGAGGCTGTGAGATGTCCCAGAATTCTTAGTGAGCCTGCCCGTTTGTCTCAGTGGTTAGAGCATCGAAGGAACGAAGAGGCGCAACTTAGATTTCCAGTCAAGCGCACATACCTCGGTTGCAGGGTTGATTCTGGCTGTGGTTGGGGTTTGTGAGAGAGGCAACCAGCGGATGTATCTCTCTCCCATCGATGTTTCCCTCTCTTGCTCTCTCCCTCCCTTCACCTACGTCCTCCCATCCACTCTCTCTCTAAAGACCAATGGAAAAAAATCCTCACGTAAGGACTTTTTAAAAAGAAGTATTATTACTGAGTAGTTCAGGTGGGCTGTTTCACTGCATGCAGCAGGCCAGAAACATGGCACTAAGTGTTTGGAGAGGAGCAGGAGTTAGTTGTGTGTGAGACAGGATGTCAGGGAGCCTGTCATTAAAATGGATGAGTACACGCAGCTGGTGTGGCTCAGTTGGGTGAGCATCGTCCCATGAACCAGGAGATCACCTTCTGATTCCCGGTCAGGGCACACTAGTATGGGCGTGCAGAAGACAGCCGATCTGTCTTTCTCATCATTGATGTTTCTATCTCCCTCTCCCTCCCCCGCTCTGAAAATCAATGAAAACACATTGGACAAAAAAGTGGATGAGTAAGGAAAGCTGCCCCCTACATCAATAAACACCCTTGCTTAATAATGTAACCCATGGAAATGGAAAAGCAGTCTAAGACATCCACTCCTTGAGCAGTACAGAATGCTCCTCTCCTGCTACATGGAGCCCTGGCTCCAGCTGCCACTCCAACACTTGACTGGAGTCCGAGCAGAAAGGGTCCACCGGGCCCTGATGCTGGTTGTGCTGGGGGGAATGTGGCCGTCTCTCCTGGGCTGGACTGGATTCTGACTTCCCAAGTACATTTGGCGAATGTAGCGTCATTTGTCCATTATTCAATTCATTTACTTGCTGTTTTCTGTGTTTTTATCCTTCCTCCCTTGCTTATCCGGGATGCCAATTTAGCGACGGAACAACAAAAGAGTGCCTTTTGGAACAGAAAGAAGCATGTCGAGGTCAAAGACAAGCCTCCAGTGGCCAGCCCTGCTTGGTCTAACGTCATGAAATGCTGCATTTAATGCACCCTCCCTCTCCTCCCTAACTAGCCTCTCCCTTTTTTCCGACCATGAAGATTTATAATCCTTTCCCTTTATCCCTGTCTTGATCATATACCCTTTATTTCTTTTTTTTTTTTTGAGTGAGTCCATTTTTGTTTTAATGTATATATAATTACAATATATTAGCAAAGCATATGGAAGAATAAGCACAAAACTAATAAATAGTTTACAACAATTAGCCTCTTAGACTGGGAATGCTTTCTGAAAAAATTTAAGTGGTGGGATTATGCGTCATTTTTACTTTCTTATTTGTAATAAAAAACAACAACAATAAAAGCTTTGCATCTCAAGGAAATAAATGAGAAAAGAAAAATCATCTTCACTTTCTAAACACAATGGTAGAATTTGAAACAAAGTCTAATAAAAGAAAAATGTAGAAACTATATAGCACATAGAACTCTAATATCAAGAGACTAACCTAAGTAGCCAAAGAAAAATGTGACACACTCTTAGACCAAACCTTGGGAACGCTTCAAGTTCCTGGGATCTTGCCAAAGAAAACTAGCTGTCTTTCCAGGGGGGATTCTGCCCTCTAGTGTACAAAGAGAAGTTAAAATACATGAAGCCGTTAATAAATCAGTGAAATTAAGTGATTTCATTAGTGAAATGAAGTATTTCCACTTCATTCCTAGAACATCACAATTTTCTCCTTCAATGGAAGCTCCCATATCCTTGTTTCTAAATCAATTTCCTATAATCAGACTCAGTAAACTTTGTGACCGTCATAACTTTGGCTGTCGATTCTTCCTATTCTTCTTTACATCTCCAAGATCCTCACTTTACTGCGTCATAATTCACACCAAGAGAAATTTGGCACAACTAATGATACAGAAATATAGCAAAATAAAGTTTTTAAAGTTTATAACAGATATAGGCCCTTGGCTCTTACTAGTAAACTCACATTTCTGAAACTTGGTGGCACTATAGCTCAAGAATAAAGGTAAAGGAAAAGGCTGCACTATATAATAAAGTCTTTCTCCTCAGAGGATTTTCTAAGAACACCAGAATTAGTTTACCTCTCAGCAACTTTGAAAACCACTAGGGACACTTCCTAGATTCACAGTATTTGATGCAGGTATTTAATCCAAATTGACAGAAATTACCCGAATCTGGTGACCACAAATGAAAAAAGGTCTTGCTTTGAAAGCTTTTCATTGTTTGGGATCTCACTGAGATGCTCACATTGGCAGGCTCTTCACTGTTTGATCCAAGTGTCAAATACTGCGGGCCCCCCAACAACAGAAAGGATTATCACTAGTCTCTACATAATTATAATTCTTCCAGTTACCCACTTGGCCTGGAACAATCTCTTCAAATCAAGAATGTGAATGAGAATAAGATCACCTTTAATATGTTCCAAACATGCCAACTATTCACAGAGAAATCTTTAAAAAAATATTTAACTTTCAAATTCATTTACTCTATACCTGTAATACCTATAGATGTTTATTTAAAAAGCAAGTTAAGAATAAATGAAACAAACAAAGCAGAGTTTAGCATCCATTGAAGAACAAAAGGTAAAAATCTGATAAAGGGTTTTCTTGCCCTGACACAAAGCACATCATTCTGGAGCTGATAAGCAGTACCACCAGCGGTGCCAGAATCAATCATTTCCATTCGCCACACTAGCTCTGAGAAGCATTCTCTTAAAAGCTGTTTCTAGCTAGTGCTATTCTGGAACAAATGGCTGCCAGAAGAAATGCACTTAACACAAGCTGGGCAAGGATATCTCCTACCCGACTCCCCTGGCAACACTCTCATATACACTGCTTACCACGTAGGATTCAGACCTCAGTCGGAGCTTATGACCATACAGAAACAGAAACAGCCATTATTCCCCAGCTGACTGATCACATCTTGTCCACAGCTTGTTGACTATTAAAAGATTATGTTTGTACATTTACAAACATAACTGAAACTCAATTTTTAAATCATGCTAGTCTCTTCAATTTCATCAGATAGGAATGAGACTGAAATAGAGGAAACCTGGACTAACCATGGTTAATGGGGGGAAAGCTTACAAAGGAAAAAGGGAGGAAACAGTCGTCTCATTTCCTTCAAACCAGCAAGGTACAAAAGAGCTTTCAAAAAGTCCTTTATCAGCCCTGGCCAGTTTGGCTCAGGGGATAGAGCTTCGGATACCCTTTATTTCTGAAAATTTTTTAAATTTCTTTTAAAAGAACAAAACAACAACAACAACAACAACAAAAGCCCAAGAAAACCAGTTCGCTTGGAAAAAGAAAAATCCTGAACCTAATGGAAACCTCAGTCGCCATGACAACAAGGCCACACCAAAGCAGGAGTCACCATCGCCCTGACTTAGTCGCTTGATGTGTCCCCTACTTGGCCGCTTGCACCGGCTGTAACTCCTGGGCTGCCACGGCCTGGACCTCCCTCGGCCTGTCTCCCGTGGGCGCAGTTGGAAACCCGAGGTCTCTCTGGCTTGGCTGTGTCCGCCGCTCTGCTCCTCCTGGTGACGCCACGCAGTGGAGGCCTGATGTCAAGCAGTAAGATTTGGGTGCTTCAGACTTCATGGTGGGTGTGACATTGAGTGGCTGAGGGGCAGGGGGGCAGGTCCTGGGAGAGTGAGGAGGGGCCCGCGATCCCCACAGTGGGTGTGGCTCCGGGCCCACAGCCCCGGGGCTGCCTGGAGCCCGATGCTGTGCAAACAGCCTGTCCTCGTGCTCCCGGAGCTCCACCGCACGCCTGTGCCACTGGGATTGGAGAGCCCATCGCCTGTCCCACGATGAGGTAGTTGCAGGTCTTTTAGGGGTTTTGCCCTCATGTTTTTTTTAATTAGGATTCTGTTTAGCTTTGACAAGAGTGTACATTCATGATAGAAAATTCAGAGATTGCAGAAAGCACAAAATACCAGGTAAACTCATGGTGCAGTCAAAGTCACCATGCGGAGAGGAGGACTTCTTAAACGGACGGTTGTTAGGGTGGCAACCGACTTGGTTCTCAAATCCTAAGGGTGCCCTCCTGGACCGTGAGGGCCCGGACCTCAGGTGTGGAGTGGTCCTAGGTAGACTCGGGTCAGGGTGCTTTGACATCAGGGATCTGAGGACACAGTGTCTCACAGCAGGTGTGCCCAGGAGTTATGTGTTGGACTTGTGCCAACATTTGGTGCAGCCTCGTGAGTTGGTCCCTCAAGTTCTCCCAGCTGCTCAGAGCCCGCCCTGTGAGCAATGGGTAGAGTGGAGGACTCCGCTCAGGCCTGCGGCCAGGGCCTCCCATTCAGACCACAGCCCGTGAGGCGCAGCCCCACCTCTGTCCCTGGGCTCCGTGGGCCCCGCTGCCTCTGCTGCTAGGCCTCGGTGTGGTCGCCCCCCTTGGCATGGGGTGCTGCAGCCCCATGTCTCACTGTCCTTCTCTGCCCCAGGCCCTGGGGACCCGATACTGAAGGGAGGGGCCCTCCAGGGCGGCAGCCATGACCACTCAGATGCCTCTGCTGACCCAGCACCCAGGCCTGGCGTCCTGACCAAAGGCGCTGAGGGAGCTGGGGCGATGCTAGGCTGTGAACAGGCTGAGCAGGAGCGGAAACTTTGGTCCTGGCCATGTGGCCTGTGCGGGGCGGCCCTGGGAGGGGAGGGCTCTCCGAGAACCCTCCTGCCCTCACTCCGTCCTCTCCATCCTTCCTCTCTTCTCTGTAGGACACTCCCAGGTGCCCAATGACCTGCCAAGGTACCTGCTCAGAAACACCTTCATCTCCTGACCACCGGGGGCCAGGCAGGCGCACCTGCCAGGAGCAAAGGGAGGATGCCCTCCAGCTCTGTGCCCGCAGGAGGACTGTCAGCACCTGCGGGGGAAGCTGCTGAAGGCGGGGCGGTATGTGAAGCCCATCTTGAGACCTGCTGAGCCCGAGGCCCACCCAGTGCGCCCTGAGCCAGCCCTGCCTCCCCAGAGCCTTTCTCTGGGCAGAGCCAGGCCACCCCATTGCCCCCTTGCCCTCCCACCTCCCACACAGCTGCCCGCTGGTGCCTGTCCCTAAATAGGGCCGTCAGCCTAGCCTCAGCCCAGCTGCTTGGGACCCGCAGGCCACAGGCCGGCAAACAGGAGTCACCTGAAGGCGGGGGTTCTGAGGACTCGAGGGGCAGAAACAGCCAGCCACACCCTCTGCCCCAGCTCCTTCACCGCCAGGGTCCCCAGTGCCAACCACTGGACAGGAGGCGCTTCTCACTGGCTCCCCCAAAGGAGGAGAGGCTGGCTCCCCTGCAGCCTCCGCCACAGCCCCGCCATGGCCACGGGAGGTGGCGGCCGCAGCAGCTCCAGCCCCAGCACCGCGCAGTGACTGCAGCCCCGGCTGCAATGATGAGGCCTCAGCCCCGGATGTTCAGGGCAGGTGGCCACCGTGGCCCCTGTCCTGGCAGTGTCAGCTTCTCAGAGCCCGACGGGTCCAGGGCAGGACCACAGAGAGGGGCTCCCCGCCAAGAGCCCACGCAAGTCACCCGACGTGGCTCCCACGCCAACAGGCCCCTGAGAACATCAGTCATGGGAACAACTTAGAGAGCAGGCGGGCGTCGCCACAGCTGCGTGGGCCCAGCAGGTGGAGCTCAGACGATGAGCGTGGCCATGGGCGACTCGTCTCTTGGACCCGCAGCCCCTGAGCCTTCAAACTCCTGACGCCCCTTCTGACCACCAGGGCCCCCTCTCCCATCGGCCTGAGGGGCCGGGAGAGACTTTGGAACGGGGAAGCCCAGACCAGCCAGACGACCAAGACCTCGCAGCCCTGGGTGGACCTTGGAGTCGGGCTCACTGTTACCCCAGGGCGTTGCCGAGCCAGGCCTGGGCCCCACACTCCTGAGCCCGGGGCCGTCCAGGCAGGTGGCCTCAGGCTGTGCCTCTCTCCAGCTGGCTCCTGGGCCCCGGACCTGCCCCCGGGTTCACTTTTCTACCATCATGGGCTCTGCCCCGCCTGGCGCAGAGAAGCCCTGCCCGCCCCCTCCCAGCAGAGGCCACAGTGTGCAGAGGGGAGCGTGTGCCAGAGGCGGGTGCAGCCTGGTCGGTAACGCGGCTGTAGCCCCCGGTGTCCACCATCGAGGATGACACTTTGAGTCTTTGTTTCTGAGTCACTCCCCGGGATAGAAACCCAATTTACTACATTCCATACCCGTGCAGGCATCATGAAATATATGTGTTTTGAGGTGTCCCCCAAATGGATGTACCACAGGCTGGCTGGCCACCAAATGTACACGCACTTTAACAGCTGAGAACTCAGTTTGCCCTCCTTTCAGGGTGAGCGGATTTGACGTCATGAGTGAAGCCACAATCAGCTTGGAACCAAGAACATGTATCCTCTGGACTTTGTGATGGGGACACATCCAGGATGAAGTGTCTGGTCCCGAACGGGCCCCAGTCCAGGCATCCAGGGCGCTGTGGACAGAGGATGCGCAGAAACACCGAACGCAGTGATTCTCGGTGTTTGCGGTTCCATTGCTTCAGCAGCAGCAGCGCCGGGACCAGAACTGACGCAGCCACGGAGCCGCACACATCAAGAATCGTTCCTTCGGCTCGGTGTTTGTACGCATCTCTCTCAATAGCTGCCCTCGATTCCTCGACTGCTGGGTGTTGGGTCCCCTCAAATTTATCTTTTCTGTGTCCCCATAAAAAGTCCTGTGGGGACATGGTCTTCGTTCAAATCTTACCGTCTTCACTGATTTCTTCAAATCTGTTCAAACTGAAAAGAAGTGAAAATTAAGTGTGTTATCAGCTGTTAATGTGTCTACATTTTGGGGGGATACTACATGTACATTCAATGGAGAGAAATTTCCATCAGTTGTCTGACCTCTTTGTACCTGTTTTGGGGGACAGCCCATATTTACATCCAATGGGGACTCATTGTCCATCAGCAACCCGACCTCTCTTTACATTTTTGGGGGACAGCCCATATTTACATCCAATGGCGACTCATTTTCCATCGGCAGCCCTACGTTTCTTTACCTTTTTGGGGGACAGCCCATATTTACATCCAATCAGGACTCATTTTCCATCAGCAGCCCTACCTCTCTTTACCTTTTTGAGGGACAGCCTATACTGACATCAGTTGGCATCAATCTTTCTCTTTGGGAGTCACACCTCTAGTGTGTATATGGCCGGTTTCCTGACACATGGTTTCCGGTTTCCTAAGGTGCTCTCCTGGGATGGGCTTGGCCTGGGGACCGGGGCTCTATAAAGAGGTTTTCCTTTGGCCTTAATGTGCTGACAAAGAACTGGGTGTGTAAATGTGTTCTGTCTCCGAGTGCTGTGACCTGTACTGATTAGCCATTGATTCTGGAACACAAGGATGGGTTTGTAATAAAATGAGTTGGAGTAGAATTGAGTCCTGGATTTCCTCACCGCTCGTCACTGGCAGTGATGCCCGGGCTCCGGGCTCCCCGCGTCCGCCCCCGGGTCCTGGGCCCCTGGAATGCAGACCTCCCTCGGCCAGGAGGCCAGAGAAAGAGAAGCCAGGTTTCCTGTTTCCCAGGCAGCCGCTCTTCCCAGGCCTTGGTGTGTTTTAAGTCCCTCTAAGTGGAATCCCATTTTGATTTGGGATTTCTATCACAGCAGGAGCTCAGCTTAAAATGATCCTTAGGTTTTCCAAGGCCACTCAACTAGGAAGAGGCCGAGGAGGGAGGAGGGCGGAGGGCGGCAGGTGAAGATCCCCCCTGACCTGACCTCATGGCGGCCCGTCCAGCTGCCGCCTGCGTGTCCCTCCTCCCTCACCAGCCTCTTCTGTAAGGTGCTTCCTGTGGCCTCCTTTCCTCTTCTTTCCAAGGCCCTGCCCCTGGGGGAGCCGCCCCCTCTGCGAGCTGCCCTCCCCAAAGCTGGGAGCCAGACTGAGCATGTGGACCCCTGCAGGCCGCCTCCCCTCCGCCATTGGCTGTTGCAGGGTCTGAACCTGACCGGTCACCCCTGGGAGCTCTCAGCCTCTGTCCCCTGATTCTCTCCCCTCTCGGCCAGCTCTTCAGGGCGCACACTGGCCGGTCCCTGCGTCCCCCCTCATCCTTCCCACAAACACTCATTGGAGTTCCCTGTGTGCTCGCTCCTGGGTTCCACCGTGGAGGCAGCCCCCTCCCTGCCCCTCTGCAGGGCTGAGCCACCTGCTCCCCAGCACTGACCGCTCCTGAGCTTCAGGCCTGAGGTCGCTGCCTTAGACCCCCTGCCCGGGCTGCAGGCTTCTCCACTGTCCCTGACTCCTCTGGGCTCCCTGCTTATCCAAGGCTACCAGCTGTCAATCACAGAAGCCAAAACCTGGGGTGCCGGCTGAACCCCTCCTCTCTCTCCACTTCCCACAGGTGATCGCTCCCCTGAACCTGGGTCTGGAAAGGATCTGGAATGTGCCCACCCCTCTTAGCTGACTGTTCTCATCCCAGGTCCCCCCGACACCCCTGTCCCTGGGTCTTGGCAGGGCCTGGCCAACTGGTCTGCCTGCCTCCCACAACTTCTCAGCCCCCTGGCACCTCTGGCATCCACCCCGCTGACCTACCTTTGTGAACCTCCCTCCCTCAGCCTCCACACCAGCTACACCCACCAGGAGCAAAGGGAGGATGCCCTCCAGCTCTGTCAGCCCCTGCGGGGGAAGCTGCTGAAGGCGGGGCTGTATGCGAAGCCCAACTTGAGACATGCTGAGCCCGAGGCCCACCCAGTGCGCCCTGAGGCAGCCCTGCCTCCCCAGAGCCTGTCTCTGGGCAGAGCCAGGCCACCGAATACCGCCCCCCCCTACCCCCCCACACACAGCTGCCTTCTGGTGCACGTCCATGAACACAGCAGCCATCATGGCCTCAGCCCAGCTGCTTGGGACCCACAGGCCACAGGCCAGCAAACAGGAGTCACCTGAAGGCTGGGTACTGAGGACTCGGTGGGGGGGGGAGGGGCAGTCAGAGAAACAGCCAGCCACGCCATCTGCCCCAGCTCCTTCACAGCCTGGGTCCCCAGTGCCAACCACTGGACTGGAGGCGCTTCTCACTGGCTTCCCCAAAGGAGAGGCTGGCTCCTCTGCTTCTCACCGCCCCCCGCCCCCCACCCACCCACCCACACACACACACACAAACCCTATTTGACCAGGTAGTTAATTTTCTGGGGACTACAGGTCCGTCTTGTCCCCTGGCTTGAGACACAAGCCCTGGAGAAGCAGGACCCCTCACTGCCTGGCTTAATAGACAGGGCGTCCTGCTGGGGTCTGACTGGAACTCTGTCCCCAGTTGCCTCCTTTCAGCTCAGCAGCCACCACTCCTCCAGGTCCAGGGAGCACATGCAACCTGCCCCAGAATGACAGGGGACCAGCCCAGCTCAGGGAAGGAGCCCACAAGGGGGCTCTTGGTCTCTCACTGGGGCTCTTGGTCCCAGGTGGCGACCTGATGGAGCCTCTCCACTCTCCTGCTTTCTCCCAGGACCCTGGGGCTCTCTGAGTCCCACCCTTCGGGAAAGTGACTCCTTGGCTGCCGCCACAGAGCAAGGCCCAGGGAAGCCCCAATCCTCCAAGCGTTTTAAATACCTGACAAACCCAAGTTCACCCTTGGAATGAGCCCTTCCCACCCACAACAGCCACCACCACGTGGGACACTCCAAGTCCCAGCACCTGGGAGGTGCCAGATAGGTTGGAACCCGCACACAGTTGCGTGAAGTGGGTGCGGGGGGTCGACTAGGCTTTTAGGCGGGAGTCGCTGGGCAGGTGCGCAGGAGGGCTCTCACCTTGGTGACATTGAGGAAGGTGGTCTGGCCCATTGCTGCCCCTCACCAGCTTCCGCTCCAGCTCCTCCCTCAGATGAGCAAGTGGATCTTGCCCACATGCGGGAGAGGAGCGCCTGCAGGATGGTGGCCTGGATTCCAGGCAGATGCACTTGGTCTGGCAGTGGGGGCGGCATCCACACCAGCTGGGCTCGGCCTCCAACGGCTCCTCCGCCCGCGGGACCCTGGAGGACCTGGACGAGGCAGTAGCAGGAGCCAGGAAGCCCAGCGGTTCCTGTGACTCGCGGTCCCCAGGCTTGTCCTCCTCACCCATGTGGGCGCCTGTGGCCACATCTGCCAGGCTGGCATGCCAGGATGGTTTGCCCCTGCAGCGCCACCTGGTGGCGCCTCTGGGCAGTACCAGGAGGCCACCCTGGGCTCCTTGCTGCCATCCTCCTGTGCTCAGGAGTCTGGGTTAGTTCCTCCACCCAGCATTGCTTACTGACAGTCTGTCCCAGCAGAATAACTTCAACACAGGACACTTCTGCATTCTGACCAAGTCACTGTCGAGAGCCAGAATTTTCCATTAGGTCACTGGTTTGCTCATCATCATGTACAATATCTGAGCTTTTAATTTTTGACTTATTTTATTAAATGTTTTATATTAAAGAAGGAAATAATTTTTTTGTAGATGTTATAAAGGAGGGTATGTCATTATATTGTCTGTGTACCAGGTGTCAGGAAGTTATAGTCAGCGGGTGAAATCTGGACTATTGCCTGTTTATATATGTCCCATGAGATAAGAATCATTTTTATTCACTTTTTAAATGTTAGAAAACAATGAAAAGAATATTTTTGATACATAAACATAATATGAAATTAACATTTTGGTGTCCATAATTACTGTTTGGTGTCCATAATTACCGTTTCACTGGGAGCAGTCATGTACAATCATTTACACATCGTCTTTGGCTACTTGCAAGTTACAATGGCAGAGTTGAGTAGTTATGACCAGCATGGTATTGTCTACAGAGCCCAAACCATTTACTACCAAACCCTTGACACAGGAAGTTTGCAGACCCTTGTCCTACACAGAGTAGATGAAGGCCGTGTGCGTTATTATTAGCACTGTATTTGGATTTCAAGTGATTTTAAATGTCGCATATTGCACATTTTAAAATCAACAAAATATGCCTAGCTAGTCTTGCTCAGTGATTGAGCATCAACCAATGAACTAGGAAGTCACAGTCTGCTCTGAAACCTGGATATTAAAGTAGCATCCTGGATATTTGGTAACATGCCCCAAAGGGGTGTGCTTTAGTGATAAATCTCCAATGAAATCTGTTTCAAGGGTATTTCAAGGATGAACCAACTTCCAGGAACTCTTCACATTTCGCCATTCTTGGAAAAAGATATCCTTGATGCCTGAATGTGATCATTTCCCAATTATACTAATTCTAGGAATAACCATACGAAGCCTTATCTGCAAATAGTAATATTGTTGGACTTGGAAGATAACAAGGCCCCTCTGTTTAAAATCCTCCCTGTGTCCCAATCAAAAGAGTGACTCTATTCTTAGTGTTTTTCTAAATATTTACTGTCCTCTGCAATTCATTTGCCCTGTGTACTCCCTGTCTTTTAGTCACGCCAGTCTTTAAACTTCCAGATACTTTACATAATCTACCAGATGACTCTTATGGTTTATGAACATTCTGAAGTTATAAGAAAAAATACTTGCTCATACTTGCTAATACACCTAAGTTCCCAATATTTCAGAAGCAATATTCTAAAAGACCACAAGATGGGGGTATTCCTGCATACAAGCAAATTCTCAAAGCAGTGCATTGAGCTCCCAAGTGTCAAGTTCTGCTTTGTTGGTTTCTGTTTGTTTGTTTGTTTTTCTAAGATTTATTTATTGATTAAGTTATTACAAATGTGTTCTTATCCCCACATTACCCTACCCATCCTTCCCACTCATGCCCTCACCTCCCTGTTGTCTGTGTCCATTGGTTAGGCCTATATGCATGCAAATAAGTCCTTTGGTTGATCTCTCCCTCTTAAGCCCACCCTCCCCTACATTCCCTCTTAGGTTGGTGGTCTGATAGATGTTTCTCTGTCTCTGGATCTGTTTTTGTTCATCAGTTTATGTTGTTCATTATATGTACCACAGTCTCTGGTGGTCTAGTGCTTAGGATTCGGCGCTCTCAAGTTCTGCTTTGACCAATAAGGTAGTCATTACCCACATGAGGCTAATTTAAAATGAAGTAAAAGGAGAAATCACACTCCTAAGTGGCACTAACCACCTATCGAGAGCTCAATAGCCATATGTGGCTGCTGGCTACACTGCTGAGCAGTGCAAAATAAAACATTTCTATTCTCACAGATTTTCTAGTGATTTTAAAATTAATTTCCTTTCATTTAAAAAATGGAGAAAGTTTTAGAAAGTGCTGATTCTTCCTATTATTCATAATGCTGAACAAGTGGAAAAAACTTAAATTTCCAGCGATAGAATTTTGGTTCTCTGAATTGTGATTTAAACATATGCTGGAATATTACAAAGCCATTAAAATAGTCTTTTCTTAGAATGTGCAGGAAGGTTTATGGCATAATTTTAAAAACAAGAGGAAGCAAAAAGTATGTGTACTTATATTTTCATAAATATATGTATATACACATTTGAATATATAATTCCAAATTTTGCAATTTTATAAGATATATATATATATATATGTAAAAGAAACAAAGGAAAAAGATCATACTATTATCTGTTAACTGTGGGATGTGAAATTATGGCGGATTTTATGTTCTTTGAACATGGCTTTATTTTTTATCTTTTTCCAATATCAGGGGAAAAATGAATAAAAAAAGAAACTATAAGAAGAATGTGGAATTTTTTGAACTTTTGCAAAAGCCAAAATAAGTTTCAGAAGATTCAGTAATTCACTTAAAAAACACACAACTAAAGATTTTTTCGATGTATAAAATGTTTTGTATATCTGCTCAAGCCGTCTGCATAATTCTTGTCACCAAGGCAGGTGTCAAGGCAAGTGTCATTAGTAGGATGCTCCCATGTCTACAGAGCAGCTGAGTGGTCTCTGGATTCTCTCTGTAGCTGCACCTGTCTAAACATTGAGCCCAGGGTGACATTCATTCATTTATTCGGAAGCAGATCTGTAAACATTTTCTATGCTCCAATTGTTCTGAATGAGAGTCTCTTCTGTGTCCCTATTGCTGCCCGTAACCGTAAAAATTCTTTTCCCACTGGTTCTTTTGGAAATTGGTTGAAATTCATGAAGACACCAGTATGTGTGTTATGGACGGAAGCTCAGACTCTCCATCAGGGAGGATGAGGAAACCTTGGACACAGGAGGCAGCTTGCTCTGGGGGAGCTGACTTGGCTGGATTTGGAGCCCCACCAATTCTGGCCTCCTGTCTTCAGTCCTCTGACTTCAGTTCTCTGCTTTCTAAAATGGGAGGCACATGGGGACCATTGTGGGATTAGAACAATACATGTAAAGTGCCTGAATTATGGAAGACAACTAGGTTTTTTTAGTTCTTATTATGCAGATGTTTATTTAAGAAAAAAATAATCCATTTTTCCCTTTTATCAACCATTTTGAGCACTGTGAGATTTTACACTGTCTGGCCAGGTGTCAGGCTGTGTTTAACATTTGTGTAGCTGGAGGTGACCGAGGCTCCAACTACCTCTGAAGTCTCTGCTTTTGTTTTTCCTGCGGCCTTCAGATCACCCTAAGAAATCCTTCTCAAATAGGGTTTGCTTCATACAGTGCGATTAGTTGGCATGCACTCATAGTTCAGAGGGCTGGAGAGTGTCACGCCCAGGGGCAATGGTAAGATTTCTGGGAGGAGGTGGGGAAGGCATGGTTTTCTTTACTAAAATGAGAGAAGAGACTGTGAAAGGTGAGATGCAAAAAAAATAATCACAGATGACTCCTCAGGCAGAGCAAATTTCAAAAGAGCAACTAAAAGAAATGTGGAATTTCAAAATTAATTTTCTCAAATACTTTGTATACACTTACGTACTCTTGAAAAGCATTTACCTGCCCTGATTTCCAATGTTCTCAAATTTTCCATCAGGGAAGGTCTGTATGGATAGGAAGGAGAAGCAAAGCCTTCTGAGCTCTGGTAACTGTGGGAACAAATGAGGAGATTGAGGACAGGGAACTGCAGATGCCTCCTGTCCCCTCCTCTGCAGCCAGGACTCTCAGAGGGGAGAGGGGGACACACAGACACTGGGGTTAGAATTGGAGGGCTGAGGACTGCTCCCCTGGGATTATCGGGGCAGACTGGGAGCCCCCAGGAGGGATGGATGCTGCATGTCCTCACTCTCTGGGTGAGTAGAACTCCAGAGGGAAGCCTGGAGTAGGACCCCAGGCAGGGACCCAGGCTAGCTACTCCCTGAGAGACAATAGGAGATACAAAGACTCCGCCCCTGTTGCCATAAGAACAAAATAGCTCCGCCTCCCACCCCATATACACCAAAGGGAAAGGCACTGGGTTCATTTAAAGACAGGATTCCCTTCCTGAGGCTGAACTCAGATACTAAACTGGGCGAAATATTTTCTTTTGCTCCTCTCCCCTCGATCCTTTGGTGGGGGACTCAAGAGCAAATTCATTTAGAAACAAGTAAAGAAGCTATATTTCTTCTGCACATTTAACATACTGAATATATTTGCAACTTTGAGCCGTACTTATCTTTGTTTATGCAAAACTGTAACTATATCTGACATTTCTTCTTAAAGGTGTTTCTTCCTCACTACAATGTGCAAAGGAAATTTCTTATTATAGAAATAGTGCTGTGGTTTCAGCTGTTGTGCTTCTGTGAAATAAGCTGAGCTTCCTTTCACCAGACACTGAGCAAGTGTCTTGTGAAAATAGCATAAAGGCTCTTGTGAGGGGAGAGCCCTTCCTAGTACACTGGGGCCTTGACTTACAAGTGTCCCGACTAACGAGTTTTTTGAGATACCAGCTGTCTCTTGGTAGATTTTTTGCATTGAGTTGACAGAGTAATTTGAGTTAAGGAGCGCCTTAACGAGCTTGGTCTCAGAATGAATTAAACTCGTAAGTCAAGGCCCCACTGTATCTAGTGATTAAAGTAAAATCAGAATTTGCATGTATTTCTTAAAAAGAAACCTTCAAAAGTCATTGCTGAATTCCCACTCAGCACTGGGGACTCTTTGGTCCTAGCACAGGCCTAGGCACCTTCTGAGAGGGAGATCCAGTACTGAAAAGGTCAGTTCTAGAAATGTCTGTAAAACATACATTTGGCAAATGAATGAAGAAAGAAGCAAAGAAACACTGACAGAGAAGATGTTCCCCTCTGCCGACTTAAAGTTTGCTTTCTAAAGGAGGTTTGAAGCTTCCTACTGTTTTTTCAGCTTCTTTGGATTTCTAAAAGGCAGGGCCTTTGAACTCTAATGGGAGAAAGAGAAGAAAGTGCTGGGCATTCAGAATCATGAGCAGTGGGAATATTGGGGAACCTCAGACCAGCCACTTCATCTCCCTGAACCAGTTTCAATCTGCAAAATAACTAATATGTGATTTTTTAAAGAATATTTTTATCTATTAAATCCACTAGTGTGACATTGGTCAACAAGAACATACAGGTTTTAGGTGTGGGTTCTATGTGACAGGATCTGTATATTGCACCTTGTGCCCAACTCAGGAAGCAACACCAGGCTGGTGAGCAGAAGATGAGGTGTAAAGGTGCATCATGGGTAAACTGGTCACCAGAGGCCAAAGGGCTGGCCTGCGAAGGACCAGGCACAGGAGCCACATCCTGGCGTGAACCTGGTCTGCAGTCAGAGCCCTCTCCTCCCCAAGGCAGGTCATAAAGCAGCTACAGCATTTCTGAACAAGAAATTGAGACACGGGTTTTGACCAAAAAATTAAGATATTTTGAAAATTCATGAATCTATGTGGGATGTCCTAAAGAGGATTAAGATATCATATGTATGTACATGTTAATGAATCAGGTTTATTACAAATATAAAATAAAGGAAATCAAAAAAGAGCTCTTCGCTCAGGAATTCATTCAGCAAGTGTGTGATGTCTACCTGGATCTCGGGGCGGGGCCTTCACAGGTCACCTTTCAGGTGCTGAGAGGGCCTGAGAGACAGACAGGTGAACAAGAACCAAGGCCACACTTTATTTCAGAAGACAGCAAGAGCCATGAAGAAAACAGACTTAGCTTATATGACTAGGGAGCCACAGGGACACAAAGGATTTCTATTGGTGCCCTGACCTATGACTTTAAACGCAGAGGTTCACAGGACAAAGTGTGGGGTCCCAGGTGCTGTGGGTCAGAAACCTGAGGTGGTTCATTGTGTTGCCCTCCTCCCAGGAGGCCTCGGGGGGCCTGCTCATGGGGACGTGGCAGATTCCATTCCTTATGGCACAGTTCCCTTCTGTTCCCTGCCAAAGCCACTCCCAGCTTCCTAGGGCTCCCAAAAATCTTGGCCTTTGATCCCTTCCTCCAGCCTCAAAGCCAGCAACTCAAATGGGGTCCCTCCCTGGCTTCCTGCCCCTCCTTCCCAGCCAGTTTTCACTTTGAAGAACACCTGGTTACTGAGGGCCAGGACCTCGGGGGGAGACACACCTCCTGTGCTTTCTGTAGAGGACCTGGGGTGTGTTGGTGTCAATAATTGTTTATTCACTGATTTTTAACAACAACACCACCAGAAAACTTGAGAGGTTGGCCCACATGGCTGACCTGGCATGGTGGCTAGGTTACCTCTATGACCTGTTTTACCATTCTGACCTCTGTTAGTATTGTGACCTACTGCCAGGTGATATACCATAGGGCTAGATGGGGGCTCCCGAGCAGAGTGACTCCCCAGCAGGCTCAGGAAAGGGCTCCTCAACATATTTAAACTGAGACATGGCTGTTGAGACAGAGCTGGCCCCATGGAGACCTGGGGAAGCCACCCCAAAAGGAGAGGCAGTGCCCCAGGGCAAGGACAGCCAGGCTAGATGGGAACAGCAGAGAGCGGGGGGGGGCGGGGGGGGGGACATAGAGTGCCCTAGTGCGGGTTGAAAATGCTGTCACAGCAGGAAGGCTTTTAGGCACGAGTATAGGGGGATCTGATTTATATTTTTTAAAGATCACTCGGTGATTTGACATTTGAAATGATATTTGACATGTGTCCTGAGAGCCCGGGAGGATTTGGGCAGATGAAGACGGTGAGATGTGCTTCAGGTACAGAAAGTGGACACGGCCTGGAGGCAGGACAGATGAACACTGGGGACCAGAGCACATGCCTCTCAGAGCCTGTGAGTGATGGGACAGGGCAGGGAACCAGAAGACCCTGCATGGAGGGGGCAGGGCAGGGGGAAGGGGTCCTTCCATGGAGAGGACAGGGTAGGGGAGGCAGTAAACCTCCATGGAGGGGGCAGGGCAGGGAGGACAGGGGACCCGCCATGGAGGGGAGAGGGGAGGGAGGAGAGGGGACCCTCCATGGAGGGGAGCGGGCAGGGAGGAGAGGGGACTCTCCATGGAGGGTACAGGTCAGGGAAAAAAGGGCACTCTCCATGAAGGGTGCAGGGCAGTGGGGACAGGGCACCCTCCTTTGAGGGAACATGCAGGGAGGAAAGGGACCCTCCAATGAGGGGACCGGCAGGGAGGAGAGGGGACCCTCCATGGAGGGGAGAAGGCAGGGAGGAGAGGGGACCCACCATGGGGGGACAGCCAGGGAGGAGAGCGGACCCTCAATGGAGGGGACAGGCAGGGAGGAGATAGGACCCTCCATGGAGGGGAGAAGGCAGGGAGGAGAGCAGACACTCCATGGAGGGGAGAAGGCAGGGAGGAGAGGGGACCCTCCATGGAGGGGACAGGCAGGGAGGAGTGGGACCCTCCATGGAGGGGTGGGCCGGGAGGAGAAGGGACTCTCCATGGAGGGTAGAGGGCAGGGAAAAAAGGTGACCCTCCATGAAGGGTGCAGGGTAGTGGGGACAGGGCACCCTCCTTTGAGGGAACATGCAGGAAGGAAAGGGACCCTCCATGGAGGGGTGGGCCGGGAGGAGAAGGGACTCTCCATGGAGGGTACAGGGCAAGGACAAAAGGGGACCCTCCATGGAGGGTGCAGGGCAATGGTGACAGGGAACCCTCCATGGAAGGGACAGTTATGGAGGAGATGGCACCCTCCATGGAGGAGAAGGGCAGGGAGGAGAGGGGACCCTCCATGGAGGGGAACGGCAGGGAAGAGATGGGACCCTCCATGGAGGGGGCAGGGTAGGGAGCAGATGGGACCCTCCATGGAGAGGAAGGGAAGGGAGGAGAGGGGACCCTCCATGGAGGGGAGAAGGCAGGGAGGAGAGGGGACCCTCCATGGGGGGGACAGCCAGGGAGGAGTGGGACCCTCCATGGAGGGGTGGTCCGGGAGGAGAAGGGACTCTCCATGGAGGGTACAGGGCAGGGACAAAAGGGGACCGTCCATGGAGGGTGCAGGGCAGTGGTTACAGGGAACCCTCCATGGAAGGGACAGTTATGGAGGAGATGGGACCCTTCATGGAGGGGAAGGGCAGGGAGGAAAGGGGACCCTCCATGGAGCGGAAGGGCAGGGAGGAGGGAGGAACCTTTATGGAGGGGGCAGGGAAGGGAGCAGATGGGACCCTCCATGGAGGGGAAGGGAAGGGAGGAGAGGGGACCCTCCATGGAGGGGCAGGACAGGGAGGAGATTGTACCCTCCATGGAGGGGGTAGGGTAGGGAGCAGAGGGGACTCTCCATGGAGGGGAAGGGCAGGGAGGAGAGTGGACCCTCCATGGAGGGGCAGGACAGAGAGGAGATTGTACCCTCCATGGAGGGGGCATGGTAGGGAGCAGAGGGGTCCCTGAGTGGAGGGGAAGGGCAGGGAGGAGAGGGGACCCTCCAATGAGGGAGCAGGGTAGGGAGCAGATGGGACCGACCATGGAGGGGAAGGGCAGGGAGGAGGTGGGATCCTTCATGGGAGGAAAGGGCAGGGAGGAGATGGGACCCTCCAATGAGGGGGCAGGGTAGGGAGCAGAGGGGACCCTCCATGCATGGGAAGGGCAGGGAGGAGGTGGGAACCCTTCATGGAGGGGACCCTTCATGGAGGTAAGGGCAGGGAGGAGGTGGGACCCTTCCTGGAGGGGACAAGACAGGGAGGAGATGGGAACATCCATGGAGGAGACGGGTCACGGAGGAGAAGGTACCCTCCATGGAGGGGGGAGTGTAGGGTTATTGGAACCCTCCATGGAGGGGACAGGTAAGGAGGAGTCAGGACCCTCCATGGAGGCCACAGTTCAGGGAGGAGAAGGATCCCTCCGTGGAGGGTATAGGCCAGGGTGGAGAGGGCAGGGATGGGGACAGAGAACCCTACAGGGATGGGCTAGACAGGGAGGAGAGGGGACCCTCAATAAAGGGGACAGATCAGGGAGGAGAAGGATACTTCCAGGGAGAGGAAGGGCAGGGAAGAGATGGGAACCTCCATGGAGGCGATGGGTCAAGAAGGAGAAGGTATCCTCCATGGAGGGGGGAGTGTAGGGGACAGGGAAGGGAGAAGAGGGGACCCTCAATTTTAGTGGCTCTGCGGGAAGGACAAGGGAACCTCCATGGAGTGGGAAGGGAGAGGAGGAGAGGGGACCCTCCATGGAGGGGGCAGGGCAGTGGGGAAGGGAAACAGGGAACCCCAAACAATGGGCTGGGCAGGGAGGAGAGGGGACACTGCATGAAGGAAGGAGGGCAGAGGAAGTGGGGACCCTCCGTGGAGGAGACAGGGCAGTGGGCAGGGAACCCTCCATTGAGGCTACAGGACAGGTGGGGCAGGGGACCCTCCATGGAGGGGTAGGGCAGGGAGGAGAGGGGACACTCCATTGAGGGAAGAAGACAGAGAGGAGAGGTGACCCTCCATGGAGTGGGCTGGGCAGGGAGGAGAAGGGACCCTCCATGGAGGGAGAGAATAAAGAGTAGAGGGGACCATGCATGGAGGTTTCAGGTAAAGAGGAGAGGAGACCTACCATGGAGGTAACAGGGCAGGAAGGAGAGGACCCTCCATGGAAGGGAAGGATAGTGGGAATGGGAACTCTATGTGGAGGGGGAAGTGAAGGGGGTATAGGGAACAGGGAACTCTCCATTGATAGGGCAGGGCAGTGGGGACTGGGAACACGGGACCCTGTATGATTGGCCAGTCAGAGAGTAGAGGGGAATCTCCATGGAGGGGGGAGGGCAGGGAAAGTGGGGATCCTCCATAGAGTTGACTGGGCAGGGAGGAGAGGGGACACTTCCAGGGAGAGGGCAGGGCAGTGGGGACAGGGAAACCTCCATGGAGGCTTCAGGACAGGTGAGGCAGGGAACCCTCCATGGATGGGGCATGGCAGGGGTGTAGAGAACCTCACTTTGAGGAGGATGGGCAGGGAGGATAAGGTTTCCTTCATGGAAGGGGCAGGGCAGGGTGACAGAGAACCTCACTTTGAGGGGGCAAGCAGTGGGGAAAGGGAACCCCAGTTTGAGGGAGAAGGGCAGGGAGGAGACAGAATCCTACATAGAGGGACAGGTCATGCAGGAGAGGGAACAGGCAACTCTCCATGGAGGGGAGAGGCTGGGGGGATAGAGAACCCTACTTTGAGACAGCAAGGATTTCAGCACAGGTCCTTAAATAGATGGCAGGGCAGGGGAGAGAGGACATCCTCCCGGGAGGTAGCAGGGCAGGGAGGACAAAGGACCCCACATAGTCTGAGCAGGATAGTGAGGTTAGGGCACCATCCATGGAGGGGCCAGGGAAGGGAGGACAGGGGAGTAGAGACAGGTAACAGGGGAAACACACCCCTCCATGGAGAGTCCCCTGTTCCCCCATGGTGGGGCCCTTGTTCCCCAGCCCTGCCCCTTCACAGCATTCCCTGTCCTCCCTGTCCATTGGTCCCTCCCCTGGTCCCCTGCCCCCACTGCCCTGCCTTCCCATGGAGGGGCTGCTGTCTCCCCTGCTCTGACCACTCTGTGGTTGGGCACCTTATCCCTCTGCCTTTTCCTTCCATGCCAGGGTCTTCTGTTTCCCTGCCCTGACCCCTCACTCACAGGCATCTGAGGGGCATATGCTCTGGCCTCTCCAGTGTTCATCTCTCCTGCCTTTAGGCTGAGTGTCCACTCTCTGTACCTGAAGTACATTCTCACCTTCTTCATCTGTCTAAATCCTACCTGTGCTCTCAAGACACATCTCAAATATCATTTCAAATGTCAAATCACAAACAGGGGAAGGGGGGTGGGGGTGGGAGGTTAGGGGTGGGAAGTGGGGGATGGGAGTGGGGGGTTGGGGGTGGGGACTTGGGGGGTGGGGGATGGGAGGTGGGGGTGGGGGGAGGGGAGTGGGGGCTAGGGGGTGTGGACTGGGGAATGGGGGGTCAAGAATCAGGGGGGTGGTGTGGGGTGTGAGGTGTGGGTTGTGGGGTGTGGGTAGGGGTGTGGGTAAGAGTGTGAGGTGGGGGTGAGCGGTAGTGGTGGGGGATGGGAGCTGGCAGGTGGGTGGTATGGGGTCGCAGGAGGGGGCTGTGGGTTGGGGGTGTGGTGAGTCCTGTGGGGGCTGGGTGTGGTTGTCGGGTGGCAGGTGGTGGTGGCCTGTGGGGAGTAGGGGGTAGGGTTGGTGGGTGACAGGTGGGGGAGGGAGAAGAGGGAATAGGGGGGATAAATGGTGATGGAAGGAGACTTGACTTGAAGGCAGTGAACACACAATGCAATCTACTGATGATGCAATATAGAATTGCACACCTGACCTATGCAATTTCATTAATGAATGTCACCCAAATACGGTTGATTAAAAGTAAATGAAAGGTGGGTCTTTTGAGGTTGATTAGGTTATGAGGGTGGAGCCCTCATGAATACGATTAATACCCTTTTCAAAGATATCCCATGCTAGACTTATCAGGAGATGACTTTATATGTTATATAAATGTCTAACCACTATTTTGTACACTTGAAACTAATATTGAATGTCATCCCTAATTGAAACTAAATTAAAGTAGTAAAACAATTTTGAATAAAAATGAAAATGCGAATCAGAGTGATCTTTAAAAAATGTAAATCAGATAATTACACTCTGTGCCTAAAAGCCTTAAGCGCTCCAACAGTGGTCAGCTCTCCAGACAGCATCATGCCTGTGAGGGTGTTACACTCCTGGGAGAGGAATGCCCTGTTTTCTTCCTCCAGTAGCTCCCTTCATGGCTCTGGTGATGTGTGGCACTGGTGCAGGGCAGAACTGTGCTTCCTTGAGAGTGAGCTAAGCATCACTTTGGCTGCTTACTTGTAGTGTGGGAGCCAACACAGAAAAAATAAATTTAAGCCTTAAAGGTTCTCACAGCATTTCAACCCACCAAATGGACCTCTATCCTCCCTTCCCTACACTCCAGCCAGCCTGGCTCACCCAGCCTTGAGGAAAGAAGGCAGGGACAGTGCTGCCCGGGAAGCCAGTGAGCATGCATGTGGTCAGAAGTCTGGAGAGAGCTCCAGTTCTCTTAGGACAGAAATGGAGGGATGAATCTGCTGAAATCAGCCACCCATAAGGGGACTCAACTTTTCACTACATGATGACTGGATGACACCTGCATGATCCCACCATGCTCTCGCTCCCCTGTGGCATCCCAGGGGACCCATGGATCATCTACAACAGAAAGCAGCTCTCTGGCCTTTGAGAATCCACAGACCCTCTGCAAAGCCCTTAAGCTCACACGGCTGATCTCAGACTACAGATTCCAGACATCTTCAATCCTGGGAAGCAGCCTCTTTTGACTTTTTCATTCTCCTCCTACAAACAATGCCAGGTCTTTGTCTTCTGTACACTGCTCAAAGATGTGTGAGGACCCAGCGGGTGGCAGCTGGACCTGATATCCCCTGGGACATTTGCTGAGTGGCCTCAGACCCAACACTGACACTGAACTTGAACCTGCATCCATCTGGTGAACACCACTCACCTCTACCTGGGGACTCCCTGAGAACCTACCTCATGCAACTTGAGTGCTTCCAGAGACTCTATCATTAGCGGAGAATAACAGGCACTCGGCAGATGGAGGCAGACAGGGAGGCAGAACATGGTGTGCTCTGGGACTTTTGCTGACCTGTCCCCGGAATCAGTGCTAGTAAAAGCCAGCTTTGGTGCCCTGCCTGGGCCTTCCTGTGCTTACTGGGCCTCAGGAGTGCCTGTCACAAATTGTGAATTGCTTTGTAGATGCAAATAGATTGCCCTGGGCCAATCACATCAAGCATCTGACATTGTTCAGCACCAGAGTTGCTCCCAGGAAGCCCCAGGACCAACAAGCCCAGTGGCCAGCTTCAGAGCACATCAGAGAAGGATACAATTAGCCTCAGAAGTGGCAGATCCAAAGAGAGATCTAGGCAGGCACCAGACCCCGCTGAGATGAATTGCACTCCACGTGGTCAACACCTGTCAGCAGCTTATACACTATACTATAGGCAGGGTACACTGTGGTCGCAGCCAACTAGCCTGAGCATCGACTCAGTACATGCATGGGCCAACAGCCATCAAGAATCAACTGCCACAGGAAGGTTCACATAACACACACGGGACATCCCTGGAGCACTCAACTCAGATGATCAAGAAGAAATTGCCACTGGGTTCCACAGGACTCCTACTACACGAAGCCACACTACCAAAGACCTGGATTTTAATACAAAGAAACAAACACACAGAGGCAGCCAAAATGCTAGGAAACATGCCCCAAATTTAAGAACAGGGGACACATCCAGAAAAAATGCTAAACAAAGTGAGGCAAGCAATATTCCAGATACTGCATATATATATATACATAAAATGGTTGTACGGATGTTAATTGAAGTTAGGTGAAGAATGGATGAAATCAGTAGGAACTTGAAAACTGATAGTAGGCATGAAAATGTATATTTAAGCCATATAAAAGATCCAGTCAGAAATAAAGAGTAAAATCTTTGAAATGAAGAATACACTAGAGAAAATAAATAATTTGATTAAGGAGAGAATCAAATTAGTGATTTGGAAGACAAGGTCACAGAAGACAAAACAGCAAAAAGAAAAAAGAACATTTAAAAATGAGGACTGTTTAGGGGACTTTTGGGACAACATGAAACATTAACAACGTCCACATGATAGGAGTACAAGGAGAAAAGAAAGATTAAGGGACTACACCATATTAAAAGAAATAATGACCAAACAGTTCCCTAACCTGGTGAAGGAAGAGACACACAAGTCCAGGAAGCACAGAGTCCCAAACAAGATGAACCCAAAAAGGCTTGACACCAGGACACATCATCATGAAAATGACAAAGATTAAAGACAGGACATCTTAAAAGCAACAAAAGAAAGACGGTCAGTTACCTACAAGGGAGCTCCCATAAGATTGTCAGCTTATTTCTCTACAGAAACATATCAGGCCAGTAGGGATTGCCACAAACTATTCAAAATAATGACAAGCTAGGACCTTCAACCAAGACTACTTCACCCAGCAAGGCTGTCATTTAAAATTGATGGAGAAATAAAGAGCTTCCTAGACAAGAAACAGCAAAACAAGTGTGTTACCACCAAACCATTAGTATAAGAACTATCAAGAAGGAATAAAAGGGAAACAGAGTTAACAGAATAAAACATATCTACGAATCATCACTTTAAATGTAAGTGGCTTGACTGCTGCAATTAAAAGACATGGTAGCTGAATTGATAAGAAATCAAGAACCATATATATGCAGTCAACAAGAGACCTATCTCAGAATGAAAGATATACAGACAAAAAGCAAGGGGATGGCAAAAGGTATTTCATGCAAATACAAATGAAAAATAAGCCCGGGAGGTAAACCTATATAGCTGACAAAACAGACTTTAAAACAAAGGCTATATTGAGCAATAAGAATGGACACCACAGAATGATAAAGAGAGCAATCCAACAAGAGGATATAACCCTTGCAAACACGTATTTCCTCAACATAAGAGCAAGTAAATGTGTAAATCAAATCCTGATGTACATAAATGGAGAGTTCAACAATAATACAGACGTAGTAGGGGATTTTAACATCCCATTGGAATCAATGGCTGGATCTTCCGCACAGAAAATCAAGAAGCAAAGAGTGGCCTGGTGCTGGACTCTGCAGCAGCAGCAGGAGCACATACACTAAAGCTGGAATGATACAGATGAGATTAGGCTGGCCCCTGCGCAAGGGTGACACTGAAATCAGTGAAGCGTTCCCTTCCCCCTAGCGTGGGACATGCTCTCCTGGCTCCCCTAGGCTCCCCTGACTCCCCTGGGCTGGGGCCCCTGCGGGTGGGGGTGGAGGGAGATGGGCGGGGGCTGGGGGGGGAGGGAGACGGGTGGGGGCTGGGGGGGGAGGGAGAGGTGGGGGGGAGACTTGGGCCCTGACCGCCTCCTGGGTTGGGGCCCCTGCTGGTGGGGGCGGAGGGAGAGGGGCGGAGGCTGGGGGGGGAGGGAGAGGGGTGGGGGCTGGGGGGGGAGGGAGAGGTGGGGGGGAGACTTGGGCACCTTCTCACCCTTGTGCAGGGCGGCCTCATACCTAGTCTTTAAATAAAAAAAAAAAAGATGAGTGGCCTGAAATAACACAATAGATCAAATGGATTTAATTGGTATCTTCAGAGCATTTCACCCTGAAGCAGTAGAATATACATTCTTTTTAAGTGGACATTCAACATTATCTGGATAGACCACATGTTAGGGCACAAAAACAGTCTCAGTAAATTTACGAAGATTGAAATCATATCAAGAATCTTTTCTGGTCATAACTGTATAAAACTAGAAGTCAATGAGAAAAAACTGATATACAAGTGATCTATTACTGAATTGTACACACCTAAAACCACCCTGCCCCAATAAATTTATTAACAGAGACATAAAAACAATGACAAGCAAAAATAAATAAATAAATAAATAAAAATTTGGGGATACATGGTGGTGAGAATTGCATGTCAATATACTTGATGTATACTTAAATGTGGTTAAAACTCTAAATCTTATATTTATTTTACCACAATAAAAATTAGTAATTATAGGATTAAAAAGAAAACAGAAAAAGAAAAAGAAAAACCTGTAAAACACAGAAAGTCTTGGAGGCTAATTAACATGTTACTGAACAATGAATAGATAACAATGAGATCAAGGAAATAATGAAATAATACCTGGAAACACATGGAAATGAGAGCACAACAATCCTCACTCTATGGAGCACAGCATAAGCAGTCCTAAGAGGGAAATTCCTAACATTTCAGGTCTACCTCAAGAAACAAGAAAAATCTGAAATACATCATCTAACTTGACACTTAGAGGAACTAGTGTAAAAGAAAAACAAAGACACCATAAAGTGAGAAGAATAAAGAAAATAATAAAGATCAGAGCAGAAATAAACAAAGCAGCAAAAAACAAATGCAGGTGCTGGACTGGATGGTTTCACAGTGCATTTCATCAAACAGTCAGAGAAGAACTAGCACCTGTTCTCCTCAAACTCATCCAAAACACTCAAGACAAGGGAAGACTCCCAAGCTCATTTTATGAGTTCAGCATTCTCCTAATCCCAAACCAGAATAAGACTTTACAAAGAAAAAAATTATAGGCCAATAGCCCTGATGAATATAGATGCTAAAATCCTCAACAAAATATTGGCAAACTGGATCCAGTAATACATTAAAAAGATTACACACCATAATGAAGTGGGATTTATTCCAGGGATGCAAGCTTTGTACAGTATCTACACATAAAAAACATGATACATCGTAAACAAAATAAATAAAAATCACATGGTTATAACAATAGATGCAGAAAGAGCATCAAAACACAACACCTATTCATTATAACAACTCTCAGCGAAATGTGAATAGAGGGAATTCACCTGAACATAATAAAGATTATGAAGAAGAAAGAAAGAAAAAAAGAAAGAAAAAGAAAGAAGAAAGTGAAAGAAAGGAAGGAAGACAGGAAGAAGTTGAAGAAGATACAAATAAATAAAAGCATATATGGTGTTCAAAGATAGGAAGAATTAACAACATTCAAATGTCCAGTGACGTATTTCAGAGAGCTACAACAAATATCACAAAAATTTATATGGAAACACAAAAAAAAAAACAAAAAACCAACAACAACAAAAAAACCCAACACACACACACACACACACACACACACACACACAAACAAACAAACAACAAAAAAACAACAAAATAAAACCAAACCAATAGCCAGAGTAATCTTGAGAAAGAAGAATAAAGTGGGAGGAATCATGCTACCTGATAACAAACTATACTACGAGGCCATAGTAATAAATATAGCATGGTACTGGCATAAAACACACATAAAGATCATTGGAACAGAATAAAAAGTCCAGAAATAAACCCATACATTTATGGTCAATTAATATTTGACAAAGGACACAAGACTATACAATGTGGTAAAGATAGTCCACTCAATAAATGCTATTGGGAAAATTGGACACATAAGTAGAAAAATAAATGAATGCAGACTACCTTCTTACACCATATTGAAGAAAAAATGCAGAATGGATTAAGACTTGAAAGTGAGATTTGAAACCGTAAAAATTCTAGAAGAAAATAAAGGCAATAAGTTTTCATGGAAATATTTATTTATTCTGATATATCTATTTGGGCAACAGAAACAAAAGAAAAACTAAACAAATGGGACTACATCAATCTAAAAAGTTGTTGCACAGCAAAGGAAACCATCAACAAAATGAAAAGACAACCCACTGAATGGGAGAACATATTTGCCACTGATACATCAGATAAGGGTTTAATATCCAAAATTTATGAAGAACTTAAGAAACTCAACATCATAAGAAAATTAAACAATCCAATTTAAAAATGAGCAAAGAACCTAAACAGACACTTCTCCAGCGAGGATCTGCAGATGATTATTACACAAATAAAAAGATGCTGAGCATCACTAATCATTACAGAAATGGAAATTAAAATCATAGCGAGGTATCACCTCACCTCTGTCAGAATGGCTATCATCAATAAATCAATAAACATCAAGTGCTGGTGAATATGTGGAGAAAAGAGAACTCTCGTGTATTCTTGGTGGGAATGCAGATTGGTGCAACCACTGTGGAAAGCAGTATGAAGTTCCCTCAAAAATTAAAAATAGAACTGCTTTATAACCTAACATTTCCATTTCTGAGAATATCTCTGCAGAAACCTGAAACACTGATCGGAAAGGATATATGCCATGCTATGTTCACGGCAGCATTATTGACAATCGCGAAGATTTCATAGCAGCCCAAGTGCCCAGCAGCAGATAAATGGAGAAAACGCTATGGTACATTAACACAATGGAATACTACTCACCTACACACACACAATAGAAAATGAAGAAAATCTTACCTTTTGCAACAGCATGGATGGAGCCGGTGAGTATTATGCTAAGTGAAGTGAAGTAAGCCAGTCAGAGAAATACAGGTTCCTTATGGTTTCACTTATATGTGGACTCTAATGAACAAAATAAACTACAATCAAAATAGAAAAAGGCTCATAGATACAGAAAACTGACTGAATACTGTCAGAGGGGAGGAGGTTGGGGGACTAGGGGAAAAGTGAAGGGATTAAGCAAAGAAAAGACCTATAGACACAGACAACAGTTTGGTGATTATCAGAGAGAGAGGGGTGTGTGTAGAAGAGGGTTTAGAAAGGATAAATTGTGATTGAAGGAGACCTGACTTGGGTCGGGGGGAGGGCGGTGAGACACATAATTCAACATACAGATGATGTATTACAGAACTGTATACCTGAAAGCTACCTGATTTCATTTCCAATCTCACGCCAATATATTCAATTTAGAAAAAGAGGCCATTGTGGCACATGCTACAACCTGGATGGACCCTGAAGACATGATGCTCAATGAAATAAGCCAGTCACAAAAGGACAAATAGTGTGCGATCCCACTCACATGAGGTCCCTAGAGGCCTCAGAGTCATAGAGGTAAGATGGAGGGTACCAGTAATGGGGGAGTGGATGCAGAGTTGTTGTTTAGTGGGGACAGAGCTTCAGTTGGAGAAGATGAGAACAGTGATGGAGCTGATGGTGGTGAGGGCAGCACGACAATATGAATGTTAAGTTGTGTTAAGGACCACTTAAGACCACTGGATTGTGCCCTGAAAAATAGTTTAAATGGTAAATTTCATTTTGTATATATTACTGTGATAATAATATACCAAAAAAAAAAAAAAAAAAAAGAAGGCACTGTCCTGGGTGTGGGAGAATCGGGTAGAGCTGTTTTCTATGGGCCCTACATGGGTGGTTGGGTCACTGTCAATATCCTGGTTGTGAGATTTTTATAAGATATTATTGAGGGAAACCGGGTCAGATTACATGGGCTACCTCTGCGTTATCTCTTATAAATAATGGGAATCTACAATTATAATTTTAAAAGGTTAAAAAATAAAAGGGGCGACAACCAGATTTGGTTGTCTTGCCCCAGAGAATCTGGTCCAGCAGGTCCCGTTGGGGTCAGGGCTGAGTATAAGGAATTGCACACAGGAACTGGTGGTCAGTGGGATTGAGGGCCACCATCCAGACCAGTGACCTACACAGCTAAGTTCTCATCCCATCATGAAGCTTCCACAGCTTTTAATACAGCTGCTGTGTCTCAGCCACCTCTAATGCGATCACTTGGGGGAACAGCTCCTTCACTGTACCACCTGGTTTCTTAAAGGAGCTTCAAACCTTTTAACAATCTCACAAAACACAACACCGGCAGCACAATCCTCCCACAGTGACCCTCTGCTTCATTAAACCACATCCACCAAGTGACAAGTCTGGGCCTTTTGTGCCATTCCAGGAACGCTGGGCCAGGGTCTCCTCCACAGAGCAGATTCACTTCTCGGTGGCTTGGTTGGGACCAGGGTACAGGGCCCAGGGGTGACACTTACCAAGGACAAGGATGAAGGAAGGCAGCATTGTCGTTGGAAGCACGTGCCTTTTAATCATCTGCAGATCTCAACTGTAGGAAAGATACCTATGCTCTGTTAAAGGTCAGGAAAGAAAAATAATTTTTTCTTTGTACTCAACAGAGTGGTGCTCAAAATTAAGGTAAAAATAATACCGTCTTCATATGCTCTCTCCTTCCATAGATGGCTCCAATTTTCCTGTCAATTTGAATGCAAGATGGAAGAAGTAATGCTGGTGGATGAAGTCAACACATCCCTATTTTAAGGGGTGAAACGAAGATGAGAGACGGAGTGTCACTCATTAAGGTTTCATACTTTACTCTGTGGTCAAGTAGGGAGTTTGTAATTGTCCATCCAAACCTATATCATTAGGGTAATAATGTAGGGCTGTCATGAAGGCCTTTTCAGTGTCTGTACCCCATAAAATCTTGCTCTTTTTGGTTCATGATGTGGGCCAGGGAGCCACCAAAGCTCTCCACACAGTGACTGAGGGCTCCAGGGCTCCCCTGGCTTGTGGATTCAGCTGACAATGAGCACAGCCCCATGGTGTAGAGGTGGGACAGAGGAGTGTTGTCAGGATGGCCTGGGAGCAGCCACTCATGGCTATCCTCGCATCAGGCCAGACCTGACTCACATGGTGAGAGAGGCTCAGAAATGCAGAACAGCACAAACTCCTTGCTACTTGGCACATAGGACAGCACACTCACCCTCTTGTTCCTTCACCTGTGCAGCCAGCCAACTCAGTCACCTTCAGGAAGAACATCCAGAAAGAATAATAAAATAAAAGTACCGCATGCCAATGGACCTAGCACTTCAAAGTACTAAGAGTAAAAAAACTCACTGTCCATGCATTTCTACAGAGAGGCTACTTGCTGTCCAGACCCATACTCTTGCTCTTTTTTTTTCTTCTCCAAAGAAGAAAACACATCATTCTGGAGCCACCGAGATGGAGCAGACGAATGGCCAGCTGTCCACCCAATGATGACAACCGTGGTCTCAGAGAGAATACTATCTGCGGACTCCAGAGAGAGCAGCAGTGGGCTGAGTGGGGAGAGAATTGAGAACTTGGCCTGTGACCAGCACGGTGGTGAGCTGATTTGTCTTGAAGACAGTGAGTCTTAGCACTGCTCTGTGAGCAGGACGGGAATGACTCAGAGAGGACTGGATCAGGGGACTGTGGGAGCCAGAGTGGACCCTTGGACCCTTCCCCCTTCTCTTCTGGCCGGGCTCCAACGCCAGGGCTTGGGCATAAATCCCTCAAATGCTGAGGAAAAAGCCATCTCTGGTGAGGACCTGAGAAAAGGGGGCCCTGGACTCCAAAGTATTGGGGCGACTCCTGATTATTTTTCTTCTTTTTCTCTTGCCAGTTTTCCCTGAAAACCATCCTGTTCTATGAAGCTTCCACACAGCTCATGGGTGGAGAGGAGTGTAAGGTTCTGAGAGAGAGAGAACCAGAGCATCTAGCAGAAGGACCAGTAAGGCAGCTGAAATCCAGGGAGAGAGGAGCTGTGGGTGAGCTGGACCCGCACAGAGCACACCCTGGAGGCAGCTTAGGCTCTGCGAATGCTGACCCTGAGTTCACCCCCAGAGCTGCTGAGACACAAGTGATTCTGAACTTCATATGCTCCACAGCCTTACACAGGGGGCTCTCACCTCTGCCACTCCGTGGTGGGAAGACAGACTGTGGAGCCCCGTCCAGCAGGGGCAGCACATCCATCACCAGTCTCATGTGAAGTCTGGAAGGAGAAAGGATCTGCATGTGAACAGGCACAGGGGTCAAATGCAAGAGGTCAGGGCAGTAGAGCCCCAGCCTGCAGACCCACCACACCCTGCACTTTAGTTCCAAGTACAAACTCTTTTTTGCAATAGTAACAATTGTAGGTTTGACTTGGAAGAAAAAAATAACTCAAATTACATTAGAGATTTCAATTTTGGTTTGTCACACCTTCAATAGACGTTAGCTGAACCCAATGTGGTAATCATTTCACAATGTAGGTAAATCAAACCATCGTTCTCTCTGCCTTAAACGTATACAGTGGTGTATATTGACTATTTCTCAATAAAGCTGGGAAAAATAAACAGTGCCTTAATCAATGGGAAAAAAGTGGTTATAGATGCAGTGGAATGAATACCCCATAACTAAGAGAAAACAAATCAGGATATACACATAACAAATAGTATCATCTTGCCCTGGAGGCGTGCTCAGTGGTTGAGCCTTGATCTATGAACCAGGAGGTCATACATGGAGTCCCTGCCAGAGTACATGCCCTGGTTTTGGGCTCCATCCTTAGTAGGGGGCATGTAGGATGCAACTGATGAATGATTCGTTCTCATCATTCATGTTACTACCTCTCTCTCCCTCTCCTTTCCTGTCTGAAGCCAATACAACATATATTAATATAAATGAATTAATAGTATCACCTCAAAAAGGTATCTGGATATATAAATGTACGGAAGACAAAAGGAAATACTTTGAAATGTTGACAGTAGTTAACCTTGTATAGTGGAAAGAAGTGATTTCTTTTACTTTATACTATTCTTTTTAAGTTTGTACTAATAATCCTATGTTATTTTGATAATGAGAAAAAATCTTCTAAAAAACATTTAAGTAACTTTTTTTGGTGTAAAATGCATTTTGCATCCATGTTCAGTGACCATCCACTTATCTTTGAGAAGCTTAAAAAGTGCTTTGGGTTGTGAAATATCCTTTAAAATGCATTCTTGCACTCCAACAGCTCCAGAATGAGAACACTGGGCTTTGGAGATGCTGGGTCTGCTTGGAAAAAATAATGGGCAGGGGGTGGAGGCGCGGCAGGGGATGGTGCGGGTCAGCAACCCTGAAGAGTGGCTCGTAGGCAGGGTGCCTCAGGGTCCACAGCTCAGGCTGTATTTGAAGAATTCCTCATTGGAAGGCTGATAGCTACAGTAAAGTTTCAGATTTGATAAATTTCAGACATGAGCCACAGTAATATTTTTTAAAACGGTTTTTGCCATTCTTATTGCAAAGTCTATATATATAAAAGGCTAATGTGCTAAGGATTAGACCACCTGACCACTCACTATGAAGAGCACTGACCACCAGGGGCAGACGTTCAATACTGGAGCTGCCGTGACCTGAACTGGCCATTTACAGAGGAAGGGCCCTGCGCTCGAGAGTCCACAAGCAACACTCCGCTTTTCCCAAGGGGGACACAGGCCCTGCCACAAACCCATGGCACAAAGCCCACAGGCCAGCCCAACACAGAAATGGTGGCTGTGGGCACCAGGTAATGATGTCACATAGTAATAACAGGCTTCCTATCCCTAGCGACTAGCCTCCTTGGAGTCTCTTCACCCACTTGCTTTATAGCCAGGTGCAAACATTTTACACTTTCACCAAATATCTTTGAAGTGTTTTTCATGTGCCTCATCTCATTTGATCCTCACTAAAGTCCTAGAATAGGTAGAGAGGAGACTCGGTAGAATCCTGTTTTCATTTCATTAGCCAGAAAACGGAGATTTGGAATGTTTTAAAAATTGACCCAACTGAAAAGAAGCAAGAAATGGTAGAACCTGAACATGACTTCAGGTTTTCTCACTGCACAGAATAGAGTCAAACAGTGCTATAGTTAAATATTTCTCCCTTTGTTATCCCTGCATGATCCACAATAATAATCTGCTTTCATATTGGTATTTACTGCTGTTTTGCTGTCAATATCCTGAAAAAAGAATTGGGGCACTTCACTAGGCTGGAAAAAGTTTAGCTAAATCAGAAAGTTTTGAGATTACATATATATATATATATATATATATATATATATATATATATATATATATCTCACTGGCACCAGTTGCATGTGTTTCCAGCTGTCATTGTTGATTGTGAATTTGGTATACACTTCTATTATTGAGAAAGGGCAAATAGTGATCTTACAATATTTCTTCTAATTAATCTCCTTTCAATGTGCATGAATTCATGCACCAGGACTCTAGTAATTAAATAATACTATCAAGACTCCTAAGAGAAACATATGTATACAGAAAAGATTTTTAAAGGATTCAGATCTCCTAAGTCACAGCTCTATGGTGCTAACCTCAACTGGGTCTACAGAGGCTGACAGGAAAAATAGAATGAGCACTTGCCCTGGGTTCTCATTTGATCTCTGCTATTAATAGCTTGTGGTCTTGGGGATTTCATTTACCCTTTCTGGGTCTCCTAGCTACATCTATAGGATGAGGGTAAAATTAGACCTCTTAAATAAGTTTTCTACAAACGCTTCAAAAAATAATTGTAGGTTCAGATTTCTACAATCTTCCTAAATAATTCAGCAATTATAAACTTTTCCTTGGTTTAAACTTTGTGGTACAAAACTTCACAAAAATGTAAACACAGTTTTATACTACTACTCATTTCAAAAATATACAATCTCTATAAAACTTACCCTATAACATTTTGGTAGATACTATGAAACATTTCTTAGTAACTGTCCTATAACCCAAACTAGTAAATTTAGCATTATTTTCTTAAAACATAATTGCATATTCTTTGTATTGGTGTGAATAGGCTCAGAAAATACAGATGTGTTGAGTACTATATGTCACTTTTATTAAAATTCAACAAGTAACTTCCCAGGTATGGAAAACTTCAGCTGAAGCCACTTTTTGGGGTGTAAAAATCAACTCTTGTAAACATCAAATTAAAAGGTGGCTGTATCTTCTGCCTTAAACGTTAAAAAAACATAAGAGTTGTTCTTTAACTCACTCAAATGGTTTGTGAAGCTGAAATACTTCCGTGTAGGGTCTGCCCCATCCTGACATTAGCTTAGTGCACGGACTGAGAGCCACATGTCACCTATTCTGTCCAGTGAGGAAGGGAGCTGTGTGTGAATCATTCCTGCCACTAAGCCCCTTGGACAGCCAGCTGCTAGGCAGCAAGGATGCCAGCCTCAGCTCACAGGTGGGAGAAGAGCTGCCATCTCTCTCAGAACACTTCCAAACTCAGCCTGAGAAGGACAGGCCCTACCAGCCAAGACCCAGTCAGGCCACTGCTGGGCTTTAAGTAAAGACTGACCATTGTCTCTACCTCTTATTTCTTCTGAGACCAAACCAACCTACCTCCCCACCAACCAACCAACCAACCAGCCAACCAGCCAACCACAATGTAATTATCATCCTTGCACTGAAGCCACTGCTGAATAAACACCAAGTTGTTAATGGGCTCACGTGTTGACTTCCCTCCAAGACACATATCCCCAGGCCTGGAATAAGCTCTGCCCCTTCCCATTCCCTTCCCTCAGCTCGCCTCTCCACCCTCTACGGCTCACAACCCCCCCCCCCCCCCCACCACACACACACACATATACACACACACTCACACACACACACACACCATATTTGACCAGGTACTTAATTTTCTGGAGACTACAGATCTGTCTTTTCCCCTGGCTTGAGTCACAAGCCCTGGAGAAGCAGGACCCCTCACTGCCTGGCTTAATAGACAGGGGGCCCTGCTGGGGTCTGGCTGGAACTGTGTCCCCAGCTGCCTCCCATCAGCTCAGCAGCCACCACTCCTCCAGGTCCAGGGAGCACATGCAACCTGCCCCAGAATGACAGGGGACCAGCCCAGCTCAGGGAAGGAGCCCACACGGGGGCTCTTGGTCTCTCACTGGGGCTCTTGGTCCCAGGTGGCGACCTGATGGAGCCTCTCCACTCTCCTGCTTTCTCCCAGGACCCTGGGGCTCTCCAAGTCCCACCCTTCGGGAAAGTGACTCCTTGGCTGCTCCCACAGAGCAAGGCCCAGGGAAACCCCAATCCTCCAAGCGTTTTAAATACCTGACAAACCCAAGTTCACCCTTGGAATGAGCCATTCCCACCCACAACAGCCACTACCACATGGGACACTCCAAGTCCCAGCACCTGGGAGGTGCCAGATAGGCTGGAACCCGCACACAGTTGCGTGGAGGCGGGGGTGAGGGGGATGCGGGGTGGGGGGGTTGGAGGGGATGGGGTCGACTAGGGTTTAGGCGGGATTCTCTGGGCAGGTGAGCAGGAGGGCACTCACCTTGGTGACATTGAGGAAGGTGGTCTGGCCCATTGCTGCCCCTCACCAGCTTCCGCTCCAGCTCCTCCCTCAGATGAGCAAGTGGATCTTGCCCACATGCAGGAGAGGAGCGCCTGCAGGATGGTGGCCTGGACTCCAGGCAGATGCACTTGGTCTGGCAGCGGGGGCGGCTCCACACCAGCTGGGCTCGGCCTCCAACGGCTCCTCCGCCCGCGGGACCCTGGCGGACCCGGATGAGGCCGCAGCGCGAGCCAGGAAGCCCAGCGGGTCCTGTGACTCGCGGTCCCCAGGCTTGTTCCCCTCACCCACGTGAGAGCCTTTGGCCACATCTGCCAGGCGCGTTTGCTGCTGCTACGCCACCTGGTGGCGCCTCTGGGCAGTACCAGGAGGCCACCCTGGGCTCCTTGCTGCCATCCTCCTGTGCTCAGGAGTCTGGGTTAGTTCCTCCACCCAGCATTGCCTACTGACAGTCTGTCCCTGCAGAATAACTTCAACACAGGACACTTCTGCATTCTGACCAAGTCACTGTTGAGGGCCAGAATTTTCCATTAGGTCACTGGTTTGCTCATCATCATGTAGAATATCTGAGCTTTTAATTTTTGACTTATTTTATTAAATGTTTTATATTAAAGAAGGAAATAATTTTTTTGTAGATGTTATAAAGGAGGCTATGTCATTATATTGTCTGTGTACCAGGTGTCAGGAAGTTATAGTCAGCGGGTGAAATCTGGACTATTGCCTGTTTATATATGTCCCATGAGATAAGAATCATTTTTATTCACGTTTTAAAAGTTAGAAAACAATGAAAAGAATATTTTTGATACATAAACATAATATGAAATTAACATTTTGGTGTCCATAATTACTGTTTGGTGTCCATAATTACTGTTTCACTGGAAGGCAGACATGTACATTCATTTACACATCGTCTTTGGCTACTTGCATGTTACAATGGCAGAGTTGAGTAGCTATGACCAAGATGGTATTGTCTACAGAGCCCAAAGCATTTAGTACCAAACCCTTGACACAGGAAGTTTGCGGACCCTTGTCCTACACAGAGTAGATGAAGGCCATGTGCATTATTATTTGCACAGTATTTGGATTTCAAATGATTTTAAATGTGGCCTACTGCACATTTTAAAATCAACAACACATGCCTAGCTAGTGTTGCTCAGGGGTTGAGCATCAACCAATGAACTAGGAAGTCACGGTCTGCTCTGAAACCTAGTCATATGCCTGGGTTGCAGGCTCAATCCCCAGTGTGAGGTGTGCAGGAGGCAGTCAATTAATGATTCTCTCTCATTATTGATGTTTCTCTCTGTCTATCTGCCTTCCTCTCTGAAGTAAAAAAATATATATATATTTTAAAAATAATAATAAATAAAATCAACAAAATATGGTAAATATTCACTAGAAAAGGAATACATACATAGTTCTGAAATACTCATATGAATAAATATTACAGGGCAGCTAAAAATCAATAAAGAACTATTTGTCTCAAAGTAGATAGATTTTAAAATGTATGATAATTTAAACAAAAGTTCCAGAATGTTACATAAAATATACCTGTATATTAATCCAGAAAGATGAACTAATACTACATATGGTTGATTGATATATATTTATGATAATAAGAGCTAATTAGAGCAAACATCCTTCCAGAAGACCTTCCAGACAAAGCCAGGGCTGCAAGGGATGCCCGGGTCCAGGGCTCCTGATGGTGGTCGGGTGGGGGTGGGGTGGGGGGTTAGGGGGGAATCCTGGTCCCGGGTCCCAGAGGGAAGCTGGTGCTGGCAGCTGGGGCAAGGAAGGCCTACTCGTGCATGAATTTCATGTATCGGGCCTCTAGTATATGTAACAAATCATTAAAGACCTAAATTAGAAAAATGATTAGAAAATTTATAATGTAAATATTACGAGAGAAATTGGACTGAAAATGATATAGACTATTACTGTATTGTATTATTTCTTTATTATTTTATTATGTTTTTTATTTTTCTTTTAATCCTCACCTGATGATAATTTTATTGATTTAAGAGTGAGAGAAAGAGAAAAAGGGTCAGAGGGAGAGAGAGAAACATCTATGTGAGAGAGAATCATTGAATGCTGCCTTCTGTATGTACCGTGACTGGGGATTGAACCAGCAACCTAGGTATGTGCCCTGACTGGGAATCGAACCTGAAACTTTTTGGTGTATGGGACGATGCTCCAACCAACTGAGCTACCCATCTCTAGTGTTTCCTTATTTCTTAAAAAATGAAAATATAAAAAAAGAGGGCAAGATATGATCACTGTTTATTGTACACTGTTTATTCTACATCTATTAAATGTTTTCTGTACCATAAATATAACTTATCATGAAAAAGGAAGGCAACATGGCTATGAAAGTATTTATTTTTATTTGTTGACAAGAGCAATGTGAATGGTGTAAATGCAGATCAAATCTGCACATACCACCAAAAAAATAAATAAAATTGATGTTAACCATTGGGTTCTGATGACTTATCAGAGAATCACTAATTAGTTAAGGACCCTTAGAATACACTTGGATTAATTGACATCAGCTGGGACTCAGGGCAAGGTCAGAGCCATGACCTGAGGGCAGGACCAGTCAAAAGATTGGATGTCACTCAGTCTGACTCTCCACCCAGTGTTAAGGGGATGGATCTCATGATGTCTCAGGCCCACCCAGATGTGATGTAACCTCCTGTAATTCGAGTATATAATAATCAGCTTTCAGAGCTGGCTCTCTCTGTGTCTGTCCCTCCAGAGGGCAGACTCTCTCTGTCTGACCCTGGAGTCAGAGGGCAGACACCACACCCAGCCCAAGCTTTTAATTTATTTTATGTCTGTCTTTCATTATTCTTTAAACCCGAAAGAGCCTCCTAACTTGCTCAAACCGGTTCAAGTCTCCCCCTCCGTGCGGGATGTGGAGAAGAGACCACAGCCCCAGCGAGCCCACAATAGTCATTTATGACTAACTTACCCTAAAAGAAAAATAAATAACAGCTAATAGCTTTTATTGAAACACAATAGATGTGTTAGTTCTTCTAATGCAACAGGGAAATGTTCCAAGGCCAATGTGAGACATTGAAACCAAACAAAAACAGAGCTTCCTTATAAAAACTTTATTGTTCCCAATAATTACAGATGACAAGATAGTTGCTGCTCATTACTTACATATGGCTAAATAAATTCCAGTAACTAACTATGGGATTAGCTTTCCAGTGCTTGATAATTTACCTTATTTGTTTCAGGAAATTTGAGGTTTGGCCATTCTGCCTTGTTTCACAAAGCACATTGGACCTCATTTCATTGCCCTTTCCCCATTTCTTCTGCTAAGCTTAGAATGAGCCCTAAAGACTAAAGTAACATCCTGGATATTTGGTTAACATTCCCCAAAGGGGTGTGCTTTAGGGATAAATCTCCAATAAAATATGTTTCAAGGCTATTTCAAGGATGAACCAACTTCTAGGATCTCTTCACATTTCGCCATTCTTGGAAAAAGATATCCTTGATGCCTGAAACTGATCATTTCCCAACTGTACTAATTCTAGGAATAACCATACGAAGCCTTATCTGCAAATAGTAATATTGTTGGACTTGGAAGATAACAAGGTCCCTCTGTTTAAAGTCCTCCCTGTGTCCCAATCAAAAGAGTGACTCTATTCTTAGTGTTTTTCTAAATATTTACTGTCCCCTGCAATTCATTTGCCCTGTGTGCTGTCTTTTAGCCACGCCAGTTTTTAAACTTCCAGATAATTTATATAATCTACCAGATGACACTCATGCTTTATGAACATTCTGAAGTTATAAGAAAAAATACTTGCTCATACTTGCTAATACACCTTAGTTCCCAATATTTCAGAAGCAATATTCTAAAAGACCACAAGATGGGGGTATTCCTGCATACAAGCAAATTCTCAAAGCAGTGCACTGAGCTCCCAAGTGTCAAGTTCTGCTTTGTTGGTTTTTTTGTTTGTTTGTTTGTTTGTTTTTCTCAAATTTCTTTATTCATTAAGCTATTGCCTATGTGTCCTTATCCCCACATTACCCTCCCCACCCTCCCCACTCATGCCCTTACACCCCTGTTGTCTGGCCTATATGCATGCAAATAAGTCCTTTGGTTGATCTCTCCCTCTTACCCCCACCCTCCCCTACCTTCCCATTGGGGTTTGATGGTCTGATAGATGTTTCTCTGTCTCTGGATCTGTTTTTGTTCATCAGTTTATGTTGTTCATTATATGTACCACAGTCTCTGGTGGTCTAGTGCTTAGGATTCGGCGCTCTCAAGTTCTGCTTTGACCAATAAGGTAGTCATTACCCACATGAGGCTAATTTAAAATGAAGTAAAAGGAGAAATCACACTCCTAAGTGGCACTAACCACCTATGGAGAGCTCAATAGCCATATGCGGCTACTGGCTATTCTACTGAAAAGTGAAAAAAAAACAAAACATTTCTATTCTCAAAAGATTTTCTAGTGATTTTAACATTAGTTTTCTTTAATTTAAAAAACAGGAAAAGTTTTAGAAAGTGCTGATTCTTTTTATTATTCATAACACTGAGCAAGTGGGAAAAACTTAAATGTCCAGTGATAGAATTTTGGTTATCTGAATTGTGATTTAAACCTATGCTGGAATATTACAAAGCCATTAAAATAGTACTCTCTTAGAATGTGTGGGAAGGTTTATGGTATAATTTTAAGAACAAGAGGAAGCAATAAGTATATGTACATATATTTTTATAAATATATGTGCATACACATTTGAATATATAATTCCAAATTTGGCAACTTTATACTGTGCATACATATACATACCTATATAAAAAGAAAAAAAAACACAAAGAAACAAAGGGAAAAGATCATACTATTATCTGTGTGAGTTCATTATTGGTGGATTTTCTGAAACAGTCTGAGGAGTATACTAGTAGGTGCTAGTTCTTCTTTGAATGTTCGGTAAAACTCCCCTGTGAAGCCATGTGTTGGATGATTAGTGACTTTGACTATGTTTTCACATGTCTCTTGGCCTTCTGTGTGTCCTCTTTCGAAAAATATCCATTTAGGTCCTTTGCCCATTTTTTGATTGGATTATTTACCTTGGTTTTGTTAAGCTGTAGGAGTTCTCTGTAATTTTTGGAGAATAAACCCTTATTGGACATAACATTGGCGAATGTGTTCTCCCATGCAGTGGGCTTTCTTGTTCTTTTGGTTGATGCTTTTTCTTTTGATGTAGTCCCATTTGTTTCTTTTCTCCTTAGTTTCCATTGTCCTAGGAGCTGTATGGGTCAAGGTATTGCTGTACTTTATTTTAAAGACTTCAAATAAATTCAAAGTTTGAGAAAATTTGATGTAGTTAAGTAATTCCATTAGTGTGTTGAAAACATTCAACCATTCAAACGTTCAGTTTTATACATAATTTTTATATCTGTAGAATTCTAATTTCTCTTTTAGAAAATCTATTTCTGTTGATTTAGGAGAAGAAGGGAGAGGGTGAGATAGAAACATAAATGATGAGAGAGAATCATTGACCACCTGCCTCCTGCATGCCCCACATTGGCGATTGAACTGGGCATGTGCCCTGACCAGGAATTGAACTGTGACATCCTGCTTCCTAGGTCGACGCTCCACCCCTGAGTCATGCCAGCTTAACTAATTTCTCTTTTTTAAGTTCTATTTGAACATAATGTCGTGGTCATGGTTTGCTCTCCAGGTTGATTAGTGAAAAGGCTCCAATAGGGAGTTTACAGGTTAAATTTATTATTTATTAAGTTTGGAATAGCCCCTGTCTATGGGCGCTGGCCTCTGTGAAGTCATGGTTCCCTCCTGCTCATCTGCGCCTCTCCTGGAGGCTTCTAGCAGTTAGTGTTTGCCTTCAGCAGTGACACGTATTCATGACACCCTGACCTGGCGGGCCGAGCTCACCTGCACCCACAATTGAAGCTGCCCCCCAAATCTGCTCTTCCCTACCCCAGGTTTCCTCTTCCAGCTCCTGGTCCTCAGAGATTCATCTTTTCCATCTAGTGGCTGCGTGGCTGGTCACTGCTGATGGGTCTCCGGTCTTCCTTCCCAGGTCCCGCGGGACTGCGTCTGGCAAGTCTCCCTTCCAGGCTGCCCCTTCCACAGGGCTCCACGCCACCACCTGGTCCTGCTCCCGCCCCCTCCCCTGGCTCAGCTGTGCTTCAGAATGAGGGCTGTGGGATGTGCAGCGCTGCAGACAGATGTGCGGTGCTCTGTTTCCAAGGAGGTAGACAGCAGCTGGCTGAGGCGGCCCCCCTGGACTGAGAAGGCCAGAGGGTGGCTCACAGGCAGGGCCCAGTGCTCTGGCAGGTGCTCTGGGCTGCAGCCAGCAGTCCCTGTGGCCCTGTGCCAATCTGGCACACTCAGACCGGGTCTTACAGGGTATGTCCCGTGGCCGTGAGTGTCCTACCAGGTGTGTGTTGATGCGCTGGTTTTAAAAGGACTGACTCTTTCAGCATAAACGCCTCAGCTGGCTGAAAAGAAGGGTCCCTGAGAGGAACGTGCTGCCATGATGGTCAGGTGTGCGATGACCCTGGGTCTGTTTCACTCCTGCAGGTCGGAGCTCCCTCTCTGGAGGCCTCCCTGAGGAAGTTCGATGACGTCTATAGAAAGGGAAGCTGAGGCACAGAGGGTGGCAGCCGGCTCACCATCCTTGCCCTTTTGTATGACTTCCACCTGCTACAGTCTCTCCGCATCTCCTATGTGTTGGAAAAACTGACTGGAACTTTCACAGAGAAAGATAAGGAACTGACCCAGTTCAGGCTGAGAAATGGGGATTTTCATTGAGAAAACACGATGCTATGTCCCTGGCAATGATCAGAGAGACCAGGGCAAAGCCAGCGGGGCAGGCAGCACCTTCCAGGACCAGATCAGGGACGATGGGTCCCTCGATCTGCCTCCTAAGTGCTCAGATGCTGAGCAGCAGGTGAAATAAGTGGGTAAATGCTGTGTGTCATGCCCCAGCCATCTGTTATCGTCTGCTCCAGGGATGAAGATGTTTTTATCGTGAGTGTGTGAGCAAACCTTATTCCTTTACTAAAACTCGGGTATTTTGTGAGTTTAAGAATCACTTTAATTCACACTCATTTGTTCAACAAATGTTCACTGAGGAAGGCCGTGTTGCTCGGGGCTCAGGTGTCAGCCGACCTGGACTTCTGGCTCAGCCCTGGACAGCAATGTGACCTGAGTCTTCCAAGCCTCAGTTTCCCCTTGTAGAACACAGGGCTGAGCAGAGCTCCTGCCTCTTTTCCTTTTGTGCAGATCAGAGATAGGGGAGGGCGGGGAGCCCCTCGGGATGTGTGAGGAGCAGGGAGAGGGTGCGTGTGGGGCCCACAGGGGAGCAGGGCAGAGGCCATTGCAAGGACTTGGGCTTTGATCCTGGAGGCACCTGGAGGGTTCTGAGTGGGAAGATGTCCTGGGAAGGGTTCGTGCTAACGGTCACCTTGGCTACAACGTAGAAGACGGAGGTGGTCAGGCAGGAAGACCCCCTTCAGGGGTCAGAGACGGTGGTGGGAGGATTAGCTCTGTGGTAGTGGATATGGGTGTGGGAGTTGGAACTGACCAGGCGGGGAATGGGTGGGAGGGAAGGCAGGGTCAGCCCATGTTCTCAGCTGGGCCTTTAGTGAACAGCAGTACATGCAGGAGACACAGGCTCAAAAGGGAGGACGGGACCATCCTAAAACCCGAAATGCTCACTGGGAGGTGCTGTGGTCTGAGCCCTCTGAGGACGCACAGCCCTTAACATACGCAGTGATGCTGTGTGAATTCTATCACTGAAAAGTGAGTACTTGGAGAAATCTCAGACAGGAGTATCTGGGAGGTCTCTGAATTGTTCTTGCAACTTTTCTCTCAGTGTGACATTCTTTCCAGTTGAAAAGTTAAAGAGTGTACAGGCCAGGGGTGGGGAAGGAATGGCCAATGTCCTGGAGAGGAGGGGTTGCTCAGAGCACAGGGCCAGGAGGGAGGAGTGCAGGGAAGGGGGGGAGAATCCATGAGCAGGAGAGGGAACGGGAGCTCTGTGGGTAGTGGTCCAGGCCCCGGTGGAGGTCTGGTGGGGGTCCGGTGCCGGGTCATGTTAAAAGGCTGCAGAGGCTGGTGTGGGGATGGTCTGCCTGTGACCATCAGGTTTATCAGCAGTGGTGGCCACGTGCAGAGTTGGTTTGTTTCTTCCCAAGTTGAAGTGATGACCATTTGAAATGGATGGCTCTCTCTTTCTTTTCTTCATGTTTTTAAGGTTCGCTGTGTGCTGGAAACGATGTTGGTTCTGAAGGACAGTGACATGCAGAGGATTCCGGGCTGTGAGCCTGATCCTGTGGAGAAACTGAGGAAATTGCTAAGAGTGGAAGCGAGTTCCCTGTGGACGTGGACCCACCGAGGATGGGTGGGAGGTAGTTGGAGCCGCGAGTCGGATGCCCGGCCTGGTCAGCAAGAGTTGCGAGGGATCCAATGGCAGCTGTGTTTCTGCGGTGAGACCCTGTGAGGGGCCTGTGTGCAGTGAGTCCCTGTGAGATCAGCATCGCCCCCACTTAGCCGGTGGTGCTGGACTTGGCTGTGCAGCAGAATCACCAGAGACCTTCTGATCACTGTGGAAGAGGGCCCACCAGGACCAGAGGCGTTAGCCCAGCAGAAGAGGGGCTTGTCTATGTAACCTCCCCAGGTATTTTTACGTGGGCCACAGCAGAGACCCACTGCCATCTCCACTCAGGGCGTCCTCTACCCTTACTTATTTATTCATTTTTTTGAGGAGAATTCTTATTTTATATATACTTTTATTGACTTCACAGAAAACTGGAGACGGAGCGCGAAAGAGAAACACCAATGATGAGAATCATTGATTGGCTGTCTCCTGGACACCCCGCATTGGGGATGGAGGCCACAACTGGGACATGGGCCCCAACCTGGAAGCCAACCATAACTGCCTGGTTCTGGTTCATAGGTTGACACTCAACCACTGAACCAGGCCGACCAGGCTCGGGTGCCAGTAACACTGCTTGTATAAAGAAAGGAATGGTAGTGCTGGTTTAGTTAGCTTCAATGTATTCTTTGAAACTATTGGGGAGGATGCTAAGAATTTATAACTGAAAATTTGAGAATGACTTTGTTAACGTAAGAAACCATTGAAACCTGTAAAGAATTTTTGTGAGTTTATTTGAGCCAAACTGTCGACATATGTTGGGAAGCAGAACCTCAATGAATTGAGATAGTGCTCTGGAGAATGGCAGAGTTACATCTGTATTTATACATGAAATTCATTGGTGACAGATTTAAGGAGGTGGGATTAAGCAAAGCGGGGGGGGGGGGGGGGGGGAGGGGGGAACCTCTGTGATAGGATAAAAAGTAAAATGATGGACACATACTTAGGTGGGTGCAGGATCAATCAACATGATAATGAAGGAATTTGTAGTATCTGCCCTGGAGCCCAGAACATTTGGTTGTGCCCCAGGGGTTCCAGAAAAAGGGAAGTTACAAGTTACCCAGACACTTCAAAGGAATGTTATCTTAGAGGCAAAAAGGCAAATGGGCTCAGTAAGGATCAAAGTTGATCTTGTCAGTGAAGATACCGGCCTAGGACATAACTGCCCACCATCACTGCTTTTAGTCAAAGTTTAATTTCAGACCATCCTTTGTGCTTATTTTAGGTCTCTGAGTCTGCTAGGCTGCCACGCAGGCCTTCCCTGAGCTTGTCAGGTCAGCGTGTGGCCCCTTTCGTCCACAACTTTCTACTGCCTAATGGAACCCATTTTTTCTTTCAACCCTATGCCAAGGATGTGCTTACTGATTTGAGAGAGAGAATCATTGATGTGAGAGAAAAGCATCAATTGGTTGCCTCTCATACACACTCCCACTGGAGACTGAACGCCCAACCTAGGTATGTGCCCTGGCCGGGATTTGAACCCACAGCCTTTCCGTGTAGAGAATGATGCTCCAACAAACTGATCCACACCGGCCATGCCGTGGAACCAATTTTTAGGAAAGAAAACTTTATGTTACTCCTAACCTTTGTGCATATCCGTGGTCCAAAATACATCTCAGTCCATGGGAGTTCATGGAACACCTTGATGACTTTGAGTTGATTGAATGAGATGCAATGTGTGCAATGTGCTCATCACTGTGCCAGGCTTGTGCTCACTCTTTGTGGTTGCAGTCGGCCTCAACCTGTTTTCTGTGTCATTCTTATGTATTTTCCTTAAAATAGCGCTAGGTTCATAAATTTTGCATCGTTTCTCTAAAATGTTGGCCCTAAAAATTGGGAGCAGAGAGTTTCAAATGTTATCATCCAGTTTATATCTCATTGGCATAAGCTCATCAATTCAACTGTTCTTGAAATCTTGATTTGCATAATGATAAAGAAATAATTTTCATTATCTCAAGATTCCTTAAAGTATATGTTATTTGCTGTGTTCTCACTTCAGGTCACTGCATCCATAAATTTGTTTCCGGGTTTTATCACATTTCGTTGGACATTAATTGAAATCTCATCATGCTGCCCACAAATGAAGGTGGTTAGATTTATGGAATAGATTCTCTATGAGGAATTGTTTGAGATAGTTGTGAAAAAGTAACCACTTTAGGTGGGATTTCTTGTCATTTTTGTTCCTTTGTTCGGGGCAGGAATAGACTGCTGGGGACTCGCTATGATTACAAGGAATATGAATGGTGCTCTGTTAACCATGATTGTTCTGTTCTAATGAGGAAAAGCACGTTCTATTGTGGTGGAGAGTTGTCCGCCCTGGGACATGGGAGCTAACAAGGGAATGCAGGCCACCCTCCTTTCTGAGAAAGGCCTAGATCAGCAACCTCGTTGCCTGAAATCTGGTCCCGGAGCCACCCGGCCTCTGCCAACCCCCAGCCCGAGTTGCCTGTAACCTGTAACCACTATACCTTCCTACTTTCCCGGGCCTGAAATTTCTACTTTCCCGTGGGATCTTTATCCTTCTACCCAAGATAAGCAGCTGGCTTATGGGAGGTGGGGACAGGAGGTAGAGCAGACATTTGTGGATGACCTGCTTGTCTCCCCTTCTGCTGCATTCATGGAATAAATGATCTCAACCCTGTCCCTGCTTCATTGGCTCAAGGAGTGACCACCAGCCCGGACCCATTGCTTGTCCAGTTTCACTTTCAGTAATTTTATAACAGTCATTGGAGCTGGATAATTAATCTAAATGCTAATCAGTACTCCCCCCCCCCCATCTAAATCCAAAGATTTCATCTACTTTAAACAATTTAAATTTATCTTAAATTAAGAACGAGTTTTTTAATTAACCCAAGCAAAACCATTACTAGTTTAGAAATACTTGATTGACAGCCTAAATGTTTAAATTCTGTTCTGAGGGTAACTGTATATTTGTTCTCTAAATGTCTTTCTTGCATGTGCTAATTTAGTACTCCTTGCCCAGAAAGCTATGTACAAAGTCCTTTTGTTAAGATATTTTCCAGTCCGGCCGGCATGGCTCAGTGACTGAGTGTAACACTATGAACCAGGAGGTCACGTTCAATACCCAGTCAGGGCACATGCCTGGGTTGGGGCTTGATCCCCATTATGGGCATGCAGGAGGCAGTTGATCAATGCTTCTCTCTCATCTTTGATGTTTTTCCTCTTCCTCCCTCTCCTTTTCCCTTGGAACACAATAAGGATGTATTTTAAAAATATATATAAATTATTTTCAAATTACAGCTTTATTTTGTTCATGTTTCTTATAAATTACACATTAATGAGTGGTCTGTCAAACTGTGTTTAGGCAATTGACTGGTGAACATCAGGGGTTCTAATGTATGAACTATTGACAGTCGATGGGGAGAATTCCTGAGCTGGGCTCTGTAGGTAAGACTTCACAAAATAAAATGAATGTGTTGTTCCCTGAAAGGAACAGATCAAATTTCTATAATGTGGCTGATGGGAAAAAATAATTTTTTGAAACATAAACAGACATATCAGAATGAAGTGGTAAATTTCCATTTATAATGGTATAGGATCTATAAATATGACCTTTATGTGTCTTTACATTTTATGTGCCAGCCTGATCTTAATCTTCATGGGGAGAGTGTGCTAATTTTTGTGTATTCCAAAGCAGTTAGCATGGGGCATGAGCCTATGGCAGAGCCGTTTAGAATGCGGGGCCTAGAGCTGTTTGGATGGGGTGCCATGGAAGCAGTGGAATGTTGGGTGTGGAGTTGGTGGGTGCAGAGTCGGTGGGCGTGGAGTCGGTGGGCGTGGAGTTGGAGGGTGCGGTGTCGGTGGGTGCGGAGTTGGTGGTGCGGAGTTGGTGGTGCGGAGTCGGTGTGAACTGTCAGTGTTTGAAGAGTCGGTGTGAAGAGTTGGAGTGAGAAGAGTCGGTGGTCGTAGAGTCGGTGAGTGCAGAGCCTCTTCCTGTGTGAGAAGGGACTGTCCCTGCCTCCTCCTCAGGGCTCCTGTGAGGAGTGACTGTGCAAGGACAGAGGGCACCTGGCCCAGGGCCGGGGATGGGCAGAGAGACGGTGTCCAGGTGACTCCCGAGTCTGTGAGCAAACCCTCCCTGCTGCCAGGCTTCCACCAGATCCGTGTCCACTGGCGGCAGGTCCACGGCTTCCCTTCCACCAAGAACCTTGGGATCTGGTCGGTGTGGGGAAGTGAACATGAGATGGAAAAGCAGGAGCTACCGCCCACTCCCAGTTGTTAGAACCCTGCGTGGGGCCAGCCTTGGGAAACTGCCACCGAGAGCAAGGGACACGTCGGGTGCATGCGTGTTTCCAAACTGTGAAGGCGCTCGGGGGAGACTCAGCCCAGTGGTTCTGGGAGGGCTCCTGGGCGGGAGCAGAGATGAGGGGAAAGAGCGGACTGGCTCCCCGTGTGTGCTGGGCCCTGGGACCGGAATAGGCCCCGCGGACTCCTCCCGTGAGGGGGCCTGTGAGGGACCAGCCTTGGCGTCCCACACACAGCATGTGCCTGACACCCAGAGGCCCATAGTACTGTTTGCTGTGCCTTTGCTCTCATGTCCGGGAAACTGCCCAGAGGTGTTGGTTTTCCAAGAGGCTGTGTGTGAACTGTTCACATAGGAACTGGGTGTTGAACAAAAACTCACCTGAACAACCATTTATTTCCAGCTCCCTGATCAGTGGAGTGACTGTGGAAATGATAGGCCAAGGCTCAGCTCTCACACCTGGGCTACATCTTAGCCCCACCCCTTCCTTCTTAGGGAAATGGGCTCAGCGAAGTCCCACACCAATCAGCAGGTGCACTTGTCCAACCAGACGAGGCTGTACATGTCAGACACTCTTGCATCATGTGTATAACAGATGGGGGCAGCTTTAGGTTTATGTGTTGCCCTTCTTTGATTTTCTGCCACTGGGCTGGGGCTGTTGCCGACACAGTGACCTGCTGACAGGGAAGGGTCATTTGCAAGCTCAGCTGATTAAATGGGCAACACTTAAGGCCCTCAAAACAGACAGGGCCTGCCTGGCCGGGCCAATGCCCAGGTCTCATACTCCATGCCCAGGAGTGGCCTGTGGGAGGCAGGCGATCAATGATTCTCTCTCATCATTGATGTGTCTATCTCTCGCTCTCCTTTGCTCTCTGAGATCAATAAAAGTATATTTAAAAGAAACGCACACACACACACACACACACACACACACACACACTAGAGGACCAGTGCACCAATTCGTGCACAAGTGGGGTCCCATGGCCTGGCCTGTGAGAACTGGACTGAAACTGGCTCTCTGACAGCCCCTGATGGGTCCCAGTTTGTGCGAGGGCATAGCCGAGGCAGTGGGACCCCATTGGTGCATGATCAGGGCACGGAAGGATTCAGGAGGTTGGTAGTGGGAAGGGACACGGGAGGGCCCCAGGGCATGTCAGGCCTGTCTTCATCAGTCCTGATAGGCCAGACCCCAGCAGCAAGCCTACCTGCCAGCTGCAGCGTCTGCCCCAAAGTGGTCAGTGCATATCATAGCAAGCTATTGAGCGGCCTTAGCATATCATTAGTATATTATGCTTTGATTGGTTGAATGGATGACCAGACACTTAATCTATTAGGCTTTTATTCTATAGGATGTTAAACAAACAAACTGATAGGGCCTGACTGCTGTGTTGCTTTCTGTAAGGATGGATGTAGGTGGGTGACTGGCAATAAGGGTCTCTGCTGGCAACTTGGATGTGGGCTGAGCTGTGATTTGGGAGTCCCTACGGCCTTTCCAAGACATGGTAAACCAGCTAAGGGGCCTGAGAGCCGCCCGTCCTCCTATCACCTGCTTAACAGCCCTGTGCTGTGCATCACTTTGCTCAGACATCACTGACCTCAGGTGTCTTCATTACCTACCACTGGATCAGCATGTTTTTTAGTGGCTGTAGGTCTCCCAGTGGGACCCTGTGTTAGAGTCCCTTCTGTGCAGCTGTGCTTTAGGAAGTGAGCAGGTTCATGGAGGCCCTTCATCCTGGGGAAATGAGGGTAGCTGCACGGGAGGTGGGGGGGAGGGGGCGGGGTTGCCCAGAGGGTGCCCTGGTGTGCATCTTCACCTCACCCTTCTTTCTAGGATCGTGGACACATCCCCCAGCAGTTCCTTGAGGAGCTACTGGGGGACATCATGGCCCTCGAGGGTGAACAGGGCCAGAGGAGGACCCAGCGTACCCAACAGAGCTGGCAGCTGGATCTGCTGGTCGATGGTAGGCAGCAGCCCCTGGCACCGGGGAGCCAGCCTGGCTGTGGCTTCTCCCTCACCCAGGGAGCTAAGCCCTTGGTTCTGAATCTCCTGGGTCAGCCCACCCTCAGCCCAAGTCAATAGGGTGTGATTCAGGGGCCATTTGGGACCGTTTCATTGCCATTCACCCAAGAGGAGCATGAGGGGTGTGGCAGCCTCTCATGTCAAGTTAGGACATGAACTACAGTAAATGTTGCCAGATTTCTCAGCGCCTGTGCGGACAGTCCCGGGAGCTTCCACGTGACAGTATGCTGACCCCAGAGGCAGTCTTAGATGTGTCCCTGGGGGATTGAAAGCTCTGGATGGCAGGAGCTTCCCAGTGCTCACTAACCTGCATTGTAACAGAGGCCTGGGCTGATTTCCTCCGTTCATGTCCTCCTCGGGCAGATGGGTGCAGTCTGCTCTCTGTCTCCCTGGGCAGGGGCTGCTCAGTGACCTCTCCTCCCGAAGGACCTCACCCACGGCTGGCAAGTACTGGGCACACGAGGCCCAGATCCTCTAGCCCCTGCAGACATACTGCTCAATTATCGTGCCCCCCACTCCCACAGCTTAGCCACCCAGACGCCCCCCCCCCCTGCCACTCTGACGGCTGGTGGCCCGGACTATGCCATGTCTCTGCCATCTCTGTGAGTCTCTGAAATCCTTGACTTGACAGTCAGGTTAGAACTTGGTATAAAGTGGTTCCAGCAGTTCCACCCTATTGAACTTCTGCTCTGGCCTCTCCAAGGTCACCTGCCTTCTTCTTAAGCTCTGGATGGCTCCCCTACCGGCCCCCAGCTGAGCCAGCACAGGGGCCACAACCAACAGCGACAGCACCTTGTGAACAACACCCAGCTGACAATCCCTGGCCTTCACACCTTGGCCTCGGGGTTGGGGGTGGCCAACTCGGGGGGATGGCCGCCTCAGGGCCAGAGTCAGAGAGGGGAAGTGGAGGCCCTGGAATCTGGGCTCTGACTGCACTTTGCTCTTCAGCCTTAATGCAGATAACCAATTTTGAAGAGAATAACCAAACCCTCCAGGGCCAAATAAAGGCGCTGCAGGAGGAGAACCAGCAGCTCCGGCAGAAGGTAACAGTGGGCGGTGTCTGGAATAGACGGGCAAGCCGGTGGCCAGGTATCCCGTGGGGTGACAGGTTTGGGGTTTCCTTTCAAGCCAAGTACACTCTGTGACCTGACTGTGGCACGGGCTGGGTCTTTGGCTCTGCAGGTGGAAGAGTTGGAGACCCAACTCACCCAGGACAAGGCCAACAGCCAAAAGGAAGAGCTGGAGGGAGAACTCCAGTCTAACATCGCCAACACCGTGAGGCCCTCCAGGGCCACGCAGGTAGGCCCTCCAGAGCGAAAGCCCCCCTGGCGCCCCCGTCTGCCCGAGGGAGCCTCCTGGATCAGAGCCATGTCCTGGTCATTGATCAGTGATTCCTGGGTGACCAGTTCCCTCGCTCAGCTGTAGCTCAGACCAGCTATTCTCAGCCGCTGCCGGGCCACGGGGGCAAGTGTTGCCTCCCAGGGACACTGGCCATCTTGGCGTTTGTTGACAGGACTGAGGGAAGGAGAAGGAGGTGCTGCTGGCTGTGCCCAGTGGATGGTTGTTCCGTAAATATCCGGGAGAGTTGGCTGCTAGTGTTGTTCAGATATTCTGTATCCTGACTGATGTTCTATGTACTTTTTATTTTTCTTTTATTTTTTTAAACTTTTTTTATTAATTATGTTGTTACATATGTGTCCTTATCCCCACATTACCCCCTGTTGCGGGGGGGTAACTCATGCCCTCACCCCCCTGTTGTCCTTGTCCATTGGTTAGGCCCTTCTGCTTGCATATAAGTCCTTTGGTTGATCTCTATGTACATTTTAAAAAATAGGCTTTTACATGTGGTCACAGAGGGCAGCCAAGGAGCTGATCCAGAGAGCGGGCATCATGTGCCCCTAAAGGTCCCGTGTGGGGAGAGGGCACAGGGCTCCTGTAGCACCATGTGATGGTCCGTTCATGCCGTGGGCCCGACCACCGCAGTTCCTTCAGTGCTGGGAGAACCGCGCTCAGCACTGCTGGTGCTGCCTGTCCCGAGGGTCCCTGCCATTTTGGGGTCTGCACTTGCCCTGCTCTTGGCCCCTTACTGCGTGTGGGGGTGCAGGGATGCGGGGTCTGTTGCTCCCCGGGGCCTGCACCCAGTGAGGCATCCTCACCTTTTCCCTCTGGGCAGGAGGAACCTTTCAATCTGGGCCCCGAAAACCAGCAGGGGGCCGAGGAGAGGGAGCTGGAGGAGCTGAGGGAGCAAGAGAAGCAGTTGCCTGAAATCCAGGGGGCCCTGAAGCAGGAGCAGGAGGCCAAGGCCCTTCTTGCCCGAGATAACGAGAGGCTGCAGCAGGAGAATGAAAGGTAACTGCCCGCCCCTGCAGCGGCATCTGCCACGTTTCATAAACACCAACTCCCTCAGCTCCCGCTGAGCTCAGCTCAAGTGAGTCCCCTGGTAATGGTGCCGTTTCACTCACACTGTCATGGTCACAGCTGATGGTCACGAGGGAAGGGCCTCCAGCTGGTGGCTGGGATGGAGCATTGTCCGGGTGTGGATGACCGCCCCTCCCACATGGATGATGGTGATGACTGTCGGGCACGGGTACCTTCATCCTCTCTCACCAGCCATCCCGGAAGGACAGATGTTCGCTCCACATCATTCCCGCGTTCCCTGTTGGCGAACTCACCTCCTCGCTGAGATGCACTTGTCTCCCCCTATCGGTCCCCATGGCCTTTCAGGGGCCTGTCCATAGGGCAAGATCCTGGAATCGCCTGATGTGCACATTTGCAGCTGCGGTTGAACAAGGCCTCTGGCTCCTGCCTGTTTCAGCTCTCACACTGCACACGAGCGTCCCTTCTGTGGTCCATGGAGTGCCATGGAGTCCTCTTCTCTTGCTTTTTGGTGGCGATTTCGCTGTTTGAAACGGCCCCCAGATGGAGTGCTGCAGTGCTGTCTATTGTCCCAAGTGCACGCCGCGCTGGGCCTCAGGGAAAATATCCGAGTGGCACAGGAGGGTCTTTCAGGCCCGAGGTCTGGTGCTGTTGGCTGTCCCAGTGAGCATATGACACAAAGCGTCCTTATATCTTGATTGGTTGACAGAAATGTGGCCAGAGACTCACAGGAACTGGTGGGGACAGTTGCAGTCTACACTGCTCAGTGCTCGCGGGGGCTCCATAGGACATTATACCGCGAATCCTGAGAATTGACTGCGTTTTTATCCTTCTTTTCAAACAGATGAGGAAAGAGGCTCAGAGAGATTCAGTAACTTGTTCGGTTCAGTCCTGAGTGTAGTGGCCCAGTCAGGACTCAAATCCAGGTCTTGTCTCAGCCCAGAGGCCTGACCACTTGAAGCCTTCCATGGCACAGCCTTGTTTTAATATGTTTGGGGCTTCAAAGTCAGGTGCCTGCGGGGGCCAGGCAGGTCCAGCAGGTGGGCAGGGAGTGTCAGCGGCAGGGCAGGCCCTCGTGGAGAATACACACCCTCTGAAGGCAGTCAGCGGGGAGGCAGGCCAGGGCTGCCAGGACATCCTTTTGTTTCTACTTATTATTATTATTATTATTATTATTATTATTATTATTTAATCCTCACCCCAGGATACTTTTTCCATTGCCCTTCTGAGAGAGTGAGAGGAAGGGAGGGAGGGAGGGAGGGAGGGAAGGGTAGAGAGAGAAACAGCGATGCGAGAGCCACATCTATTGGATGCCTACAGCACACACCCCTCTATGCCAGGGAGCAATCCCACAGCCCAGGGACATGCCCTTGACTGGGAATCCAACCCGTGACCCTTCCGGACACAGGCTGACGCTGTCACTGCTGAGCCGCCCCAGCCAGGGCCTGTGCTTGATGCTTTCTCCCCACCCACCCAGAATCTCCGTAGCTGAATGTTGATGTGAAACGGAACATTTTTAGAAATATTGAATAACTAATTACTTTAAATTAAATCACAGAGACTGTGTGGGCCAAACAAAGCCCATCTGTGTTCACATGGAGTCCATGAGCCTCTGGTCATTGAGGTTTCAGGTAGAATCCTTACCCCTGGAAAGCCAGTCGGGTAATTATGACGATGATAATGATGATAATGATGATGATGATGATGTCAGTGGCATTACATAATGCTTCTGAATCTCATATTTTATTTGTCTCAGGAGTTGGGATCAGAAAGGGACTTGGAATTGGGGAGAAGAGCTGGGCAAAGGCAGAGTTTCAGAGCAAAGATGTTCTGATTCCATGTTTTTCAAAAGTGTTTCAGTCGAAGAACCGTTTTTGCAAGGAGGCAGACATGCAAAGCCTTCCATGGGAAGGGTTTTCACAGGCTGCTCTGTTGAAGTGTGTCCGAGCTTGCCTGTCCTGTGTCGCAGGCCAGAGTGTGGCAGCTGGGGTGGCCGCACAGAACCCCAACGGACACAGTTTAAGAACCTCTGATTGTGCTCAGCCCTCATTTCCACAGGGGAAAACCTGAGGCCCAAGGAGGATGTGGGTGTGATTGAGGTGTACATGGGACAGCGGCTGGGAGTGCTCCTGAGCCCTGGGCCATGTGGCTCTCCACCCGCAGGCTCACTTCCTGGACTGAGCTGCTTCAGGCGGAGCAGGAGGAGCTATGCTCCCACAGCCAGGAGCTGCAGGCCTCCATAGAGGAGGTGGAGCTGAAGATGCGGATCTGGCAGGCTGAGTTCCGAGACCTGAAGGCGGAGCAACTGCCCAAGGAAATCTTGCTCACCAAGCTGAGCATGCAGTGTGAGGTGAGGCCGGGGGCTGGTGGGCCTCGGGACACCGGGCCTGAGCCCGGGGCTGACAGCCTGGGGCTCAGCCAGGTCCGAGTGGGTCCTCATTGGTGTCTGTGCCCAAAGACTGTGTGGGAATGTCACCCCGAGGCCGGGAGGAAGCCAGAGGCATTTAACGGGGACAAGCACCTTGTCTGGTGGGGATGTGTTAGAAAAGACCTCTCACCAACCTTTGCTTTTGTATTTTTTAAATCTATTTTTCCTGATTTGAGAGAACAAGGGAGAGGGAGAGACTGAAACATCAAAGAGGACAGAGAATCATGGTTCGGCTGCCTCCTGCACCACCCTAGCGGTTCCAGCCTGCAACCTGGCCTATGCCCTTGACTGGGATCAAACCCGAGGCCCTTTAGTTCGCACTTCGATGCTCTGTCCACTGTGCAAAACTGGTTAGGGCCGGACTTTTGCTTTTTGCAGGGTCGGGGCGGTGCATGGAAGCAGCGAAGTGCTGTTTCCATTCTGTCCTCGCGGCTGAGCTCTTTGCTCTGTGCTCCCCGTGTCATCTCACTGAATTCTCACAATGCTTTTGTGAGCTGGGGCCCATCCTCATCCTCTGAGGTTGGGTCTGAACTCAGTTTGTTTGAAGCCAAAGCTTAGGCTTTCCCATCAATCAAACCCTATGATGTTCTGGGTCAGGAGTTGACCAACCTCAGTCCCGAATTCCCATCCAGCCCGGCATTTATTTGGCTGTTGTCAGAGAGAGGAAGTGAGAGGGAGAGAACCATGGGAGCTTCAATGAGGAGAGAGAACCTCTGATGGGCTGCCTCCTGCACGCCCCCTACTGGGGATCAACCCCTCATCCTGGGCGTGTTCCTTGACCAGGCATCTCTTTTGTGAACTCCTGGTGCATGGGGGGCCACTCCACCACCTGAGCCACACCCTTTGGGCTGCATCGTAATGAGACACTTTACATTGTTTTTAAAAATGGCTGTCAAGTCCTCAGAGCCTCTTGTACATTTTGCACTAATGGCGCCTCTCTGCTCAGACTGGCTATGTTTTCAGTGCTCAGTGGCCACACGTGGGCAGGGCTGCGCGACTGGCCGGTGCACTCGGCCATCCCCATGTCATTGGCTGTGTTGATCCTTGCGACTGGTGAAGCTCATGCGGAAATGGCCATGTTCATGCACGTGGCCCTTTTCTCCTTTTGGGAGCAGTTTCCCAGCAGTGGAGTCACAGGGGCCCGTGGTGTTGAGGACATTGTTGATCTGTGTTTCAGTCGCTCACCCGTGCGAAGAAGGACTGGCAAGAGGAGAAACGTCGCCTGAGGAGGGAGATAGACACCTTGAAAGAGCTGAACCAGAGCCTCCTGGACGCATGGGACCAGCACTGCACTGAGAACGTGTAAGGAGCAGGGGTGACCGACACCTGTCCTCACAGGGCTGCGGGCTTCCAGCTCCACGCCCAGGCCTCCACATTCTGGGCAGAGAGCCTGCCGGCGAACTGGTGTCCCCAGGGCAAGGGAACAGACCATCTTCCCAGCCCACCCTGCTCTCCTTTCCCTGGAATGACTTTAGATTTCTGCAAGGAGGGGTGGTTGGATTTTGCTGGCTTCAACGACATGGCCCACTGCCAGCCGCTTCTTAATCTGCTTTTGGAATTAAGCTCAGTTTAAAAATGATGACAGAGGTAAAGAGAGGTACCTAGGGAAGCCATCCAGGTTGCGGGTTGAGCCCGTTCTCTGTCTGATTTCCGCTAGAGGGGCTGGAGAGAGGGTTGTGGGTGTGCCGCGGTTGTCCTCCCTCTGCTGACAGGACACGGACCTGGCTGTGGCGGAGGCCCTTCGAGGTGCACAGAACCAGTGACCTGGTGGCTTTGAACCAGCAGGGGTGATGCGATGTGAGCAGAGCTGTGTGCCCAGCAGACAGATGTTGAGGAACTCCAAGGAGGCGGAGAAGGAAGCGTGGTGTGGGAGTTGGGGTTCTGCAGCTGACCCGGATGGGGACAGGGCTAGCCGGGGGGGCGGGAGTTGGGGGGACGTGAAGGTGGAGCACGGGTGGTCGGGGTGCAGGGAAGGTGCAGGCAGTGGCAGGAGGGAAGGCTGGAGCAGGGGGCACTCAGATGGGGAAGGCCTCCATGCCTTGCTAAGGAGTCGGATTCCCTGGGAGTGAGTGTTTATGGGAGGCTGGTCTAAGGGCCGAGGGAGCTGCCAGAGAGGAGGCAGGAGGAAGAGGCTTGGTGCTGGAAACCTTGGGGTTGGAAGTCAAGTGACCCGAGATGCATCTGGTGGGCCCAGGGTGGTCTTCACCCCTCGGTGCTGAGCTGTGGGACTGTCCTTCCTTGTGATGGGGAGTGGCTGGCCATGAGGGACAGAGGGACATGGTCACAGTGGCCACAGGGGCACTGACCCAGCCCCGCGGGGTCACGGTGCTGCTTCACTTTTCTCCCGGGTTCTTCTGCTCGTCTACAGCTGGCTCGCCACCTCCCCAGGATGGTTTACAGGGAATGGCACACTGTAGTTTGGGGTGGAATGACCGTGGCCTGAGCTGGCTCTCTACAGCGCAGCGGGTCCCAATGACCAGCAGAGGTTGGGTAGGTGCCAACTAGAAGCATCGGGGCCTGGTACCCAGGGGGATGATCTGATGAAGGTTTTGCATTAGACAGTGTGTGCAGGAGGCCAGGGAGTGGGCAGGCTTCCTGAGCTGCGCAGAGTGGAGTCTTCCCAGCCCGGGGCGGGTTGGGGGCCTGTCTTGTGTGAATTTGTGCGCCTAGTGGTGGGGGTCGGTCAGAGCCAGACAGGAAAGCGCTCTAGCATAAGGCCCAGCAGCATGGCTGAGGGAAGAGAGGAACACAGACTAGAAGAACAGATGCCGAGCCAAGGCCGCTGGGAGCAGGTCAGGGTCGGTGGTCCTGGGCCCAGCGGTTTGCGAGTCATCGCTTTTCACAGCTGCTCACTTCACGGTGAAGTCTCAGAAAAGCCCGCGTCTTAGGTGGGACCTCGGCAGCCTCATGGCCAAAGGAGCCTGAGCTGCTGCCTCGATCCAGGGGACTCATGTTCAAGCAAGGAAACCAGGGTCTCTGCCGTCAAGGCCCACGGGTTTGCCATCCTGAGTTGCACATGGTTCGGGGCTTGCTCTCCTGAGATGTGGTCCAGCCTGCTCCTTGGTGCTACAGCAGGTCTCCTCACGTGTTAGGGTTCCCGGACCCACGCCACAAGCTCCCCTCCCCATCTTCCCCCCTCGGCGAGCTTGACGGTCATGAGCACCGTGATGTCCGAGTCCCCGGAAAATGCCGGCCCTTCTGGGCCAGGTCCCAGCCAGGGCCGATGAGTCCATTGACACGTTTTATATAAAACCAGACTGTTCTTTCTTTCTCCTCTGTTTCCAGCGACACCCGGCAGACTATGCCTACAGGAGAGGCGGAAGAGGACAGAATTGGGGCTCCAAAGGAGGCTCAGTGTCCTGCTCCTAGGAAGTGAGTTGATTTCAGCAGCAGGAACTTCAACTCAGAACAGGAAGCTGCTCTTTCACGAGTGGGGAAAGCCATGTGGAGCGGTGACCAGTGTGTGGGGCCCGCACCTTCCCCTCTCTGGCAGGTCCCCTGTGCGTACCTCCCTCCCAGCTCTGAAAGAATTGAGAGTTTCTTTCCGGCCTTCCTCGGGGGTATCCTCTGAGGGATGGCGAATGCCAGCTGCCGTGTCCGGTTGAAGGGGCAGAGAGTCTGGATTAGAGCCACTGAAGGACTATCAGGCTGTGTCTCCAGGTTTCAGGACCTAGAAAGCCATGTTTCTGTTTTGGGAAGGAAGCGTGGGCCGGACACCTGGGCCAGCACCCATGGTCTTCAGTCACAGGAACCTCTTGGTCTTCCCTACATTCCTCTGGAGTCTCTGGACGCCAGGGTGGTTCTTAAACACGTTCCCTTCTGCAGAGCAGCAGCCCCGGTGGTGGGCGGCTCGGTCCCTGAGGCTGCGGGCTTCCGTCCAGCAGGCCTTCCCCTGCGTCCGGGCCGAAGCCCCAGGAGCTGGGCCTTCAGATTGTCCTGCCCCAGCCCAGCCTTGAGGGCAAATCACCATGAATCCTGCAAGGGCTCTCTGTTGACATCACAAAACCACATAATTTCCCACCCTCCTCCTGTCCCTTGTGTTGGCAGGGACATTGAGGCCTCGATGAGGAAAGTACTCGAGTTGAGTCAGCACAGTGTCGCTCTGTGGCAGAGCCAGGATTAGAACCAGCTGCGGTTCTTCTTGTGACATTAGAATGCCTCCATTTCCGTTTAGCTGCACTGTATGACCCTTTAAGTTCACTGTTTTCATTGATCCTTTTTTATTTTACTATATATATATACATATACATATATATATGTATATATATATGTATATGTATATATATTAGTATATTTTAACTGAATTCAGAGAAGAAGGCTGAGGGTGAGAGAGAGAAACATCAGTGATGAAAGAGAATCATTAATTGGCTGCTTCCAGCACACCCCCCACCGGGAATTGAGTCTGTAACCCGGGTATGTGCCCTTGACCAGAATGGAGCCCAGAACCCTTCAGTCCATAGAGTGATGCTCTACCCACTGAGCCCAACCGGCTAGGGCTATTTTAATTTTGCTCAATCCTCACCTGAGGATTTTTTTTCATTGATTTTTGGAGAGAGTAGAGGGGAACAAAGGGTTGGGGGGAAGAGAGAGAGACATCAATGAGAGAGACATCAATATGAGAGACACATTGATCGGTTGCCATCCAGCACACACCCCCAGTAGGCCCAGGGATAAAACTGCAACCCAGGTACATACCCCTCACCCAGAATCAAACCCTTGACCCTTCAGTGCTTGGGCCACTGCTCTAACCCCTGGGGAACACCAGCCAGTGTCCACTCTTTTTCATCCACATGGCCCACTGGGCCCACCCTGTTCCCCCCTCACCCAGATTCCCCAGTGTCCTCAGGAAGGGGCTAAGTCTGCCCGCCTGTCTCACCTATTGGGAGCTCCAGCGGGAAATGAGGAGGCCCTGACTCTCCCTGACATGGCCCTGGGATGCACAATTGCCAGCACACCTAGATGAGCACAGCACCTCTCCCGGTGCCTCCCGGTGACGCAGAGTGGAGGCTGCATGTGAGGTTCTGTTTCCCGAGAGGCTAGTGCAGGTTTCTGCCAAAAGGAACGCTTCCCCTGTCCCTGGGTCTGTGTGAATGAACTGCCAATGGTGCCCCACGCCCTGAGGCCACATGCGATGATCCTGGTGCTGGCGATGCAGATTCGTGGGGAACCTGGTGCTGAACCCCAAGGGAAGGGCCGCTTCCCCGGCTGGAGGGGCAGTGGGGGTTGGCAGTGTCCTAACCCTCTACTCCTAATAGGAAAAAGCGCTGGAGTCGAGCCAGAGCCTTCCTCAAATTGTTCCAACGCCAGAGAGACCACTCTCGAGGACAAGCCAAGTCACCTGCAGATGGCCGTCCTGGGCCCCTGGAGGCCACCCCATCGTGCTCATACTGGGAGGAGAAGGGAGACGCCCGCAGTGGGCCCCCACCAAAAGGTAGGAGGGGCTGGCCTGGCTGCAGGAGGGCAGTGAAGGGGAGGATCTCAGGCCTTCCTCGAGGTCAGGGCAGAACCAACGAGATGCGAGCTGGGTGCGCACACGTGTGCTTGGAGCCTGAAGGGGGCTCCGCAAGCCCCCGTCTGCCCCCTCAGGTGTGTGAACACCCAGGTAGAACATGTAAGCCCACGTCACTGTGGCGGCAGTTTCATCCAGAACCATTTAGTTCCTTCAGCATGAGGAGCCTCCCCATCACGTACACTGTAGTGGGTCCTCGGATATCCAGAGCGGATCTCCAGACAGTTACCGCGGAGACACGCTCAGGAGAGGATGTGTTTGGGGCTCCTTGTCTCTGCCAGGCCTCGGATCAGCCATTTCTGTCGGGGGAGCCCCCATGTAACACGTCCTGGACATCTGCCAGGCCTTCAGCCAGGCTCGGGCTCTGCTCTTGCTGTTGCTCTGAAAAGCAGGTGTGGTTCTCTTCTCCCACCTGACCTGGCCCTGAGTCCTCCCACCAGGGGGCGCTGGACCTGCTCATTGAGGGCTGTGATGGGAGTGAGCCATTGGCTCCACAGTGGATTTGTAGCTGCATGTGCTGCCTGTGTTTCCTGGGATCTAAGAGGCTGTCAGCTGTCAGCTGCCCGATTTTGTGCTCATAGAAAGAAAGTGATCGGGTGGTGGCAGTGAGGGTTTTGTCAGAATCGCCACCAGCCGACAGTGACTGGGAGGGATGCTCCAAGCTGCACCCTGATTTCAGAGATGGAAGGTTGGGGGTGGGGGTGGGGGGGTTCCTCTTAGAACCAATTAAACAAAGCCATCGACTGAAAGGTGGTTTAGTTTTCACATTCACTTTGAAATATCATTTTATTGATTATTTGCCTATAAACCTGCCAAACATGCCCCCTGAGGAAGTTAACAATTTGATGAAGCACACTAGGACTTTCTGAAGACGGGGCCAGGCCCGAGACTCCTGGGCTCCCAGGGGCTGGGGTGACAGGACCCGACAGGACCTGGGGCCGTGACAAGGCGCCCTGTGGCTGTGACGGGTGCACCAGCCGTTCCGGGTGGCAGTCGCCACTGCAAGTCCTGCTGTGTCACTCAAGATGCAGAAATGAAGTGTGCGCATGCGGACACACTGTCTGGGGGCTGCTGCTTGCGTTCCTGGTCTCACAGGAGGTGAAGTAGGGGAAACGCTCACGTGCAGGTAAATGATCATGAAGCTTACTGCCTTGTTAGCATGGGTTTTCTCCAGAGGGTTCTGTGGCCTCGGGTTTTCATACTGGCTCCTCACACTTTTGGACATGTATCACGTCCACTTGTGTGATTGGCTAAGTTGATGAATGAGCTATAATCAGCCCAATTGAGTCAGCAAAACCTTCTGAGAAAAAACTGCTTGACAGATCCCCGCTCTGGTTTGGATCCGTGAGTGAGCAGGTCAGGGGCTGCAGTTAGTAACGGCAGCCGTGCGAGGGGGCTTTCTGGGCTCAGCAGCCTTTCGGTAGTTGACCCACTTTGTCCGTCTCCTTGAGTTCTAGCTGCCGTGGGAGGTCGGCTCCATTCCTGTCCCCCGTTCAGAGCTGGGAGGGGAGCTCAGGAATGCTTGACCAGGGTCAGCACGGGCCCAGAGAATCAGTGTTGGAGCTGGGACCCGAACCCGCGTCTGACAGGTTCCGGGGCCCGAACTCTTAACCGCTGTGAGCACTGCCTGCCCTTCAAGCTGCTTTGGTCCCTGAAGGTGTTCAACCAACTTGGGGCCCCAGCACTGAGGAGTGGGTCCCTTCTCTGTGGTGTGAGCTGTGTCAGCAGGTGGCGCTGCGGGGGAAGAAATAGCAGAGGTGCAGCTGTGCACTTGAATCCTCCATCAGAACTGGAGAAATCCCTTCTGTTCATGGATTGATGTGTTGAGGAAGTCACTAGACCAATTGTCTGCTCTCATAAGACTAGAACTTAAAGGCTGTGAGGGCTAAACCAAGAGGAGAGGATGCGGCGCGATCTACACTGGAATAATGCTTGAGTTTGAGGGTGTTTTGGTATCAGATAGAGGTAGGTATTTTCATTATGTGCAAAGTCATCCTGCCATCAGAGGCTGTGAGAGGTACCAGAATTCTTAGTGAGCCTGCCCGTTTGTCTCAGTGGTTAGAGCATCGAAGGACCGAAGGGGCGCAACTTAGATTTCCAGTCAAGCGCACATACCTCGGTTGCAGGGTTGATCCTGGCCGCGGTTGGGGTTTGTGAGAGAGGCAACCAGTGGATGTATCTCTCTCCCATTGATGTTTCCCTCTCTTGCTCTCTCCCTCCCTTCACCTACGTCCTCCCATCCACTCTCTCTCTAAAGACCAATGGAAAAAAATCCTCCCGTGAGGACTTTTTAAAAAGAAGTATTATGACTGAGGAGTCCAGGTGGACTGTTTCACTGCATGCAGCAGGCCAGAAGCATGCCACTAAGTGTTTGGAGGGGAGCAGGAGTTAGTTGTGTGTGAGACAGGATGTCAGGGAGCCTGTCATTAAAATGGATGAGTACACGCAGCTGGTGTGGCTCAGTTGGGTGAGCATCGTCCCATGAACCAGGAGATCACCTTCTGATTCCCGGTCAGGGCACACTAGTATGGGCATGCAGAAGACAGCTGATCAATCTTTCTCATCATGGATGTTTCTATCTCCCTCTCCCTCCCCCTCTCTGAAAATCAATGAAAACACATTGGACAAAAAGGCGGATGAGTAAGGAAAGCTGCCCCCTACATCAATAAACACCCTTGCTTAATAATGTAACCCATGGAAATGGAAAAGCAGTCTAAGGTGTCGACTCCTTGAGCAGTACAGAATGCTCCCCTCGTGCTACGTAGAGCCCTGGCTCCAGCTGCCACTCCAACACTTGACTGGAGTCCGAGCAGAAAGGGTCCACCGGGCCCTGATGCTGGTTGTGCTGGGGGGAATGTGGCCGTCTCTCCCGGGCTGGACTGGATTCTGACTTCCCAAGTACATTTGGCGAATGTAGCGTCATTTGTCCATTATTCAATTCACTTACTTGCTGTTTTCTGTGTTTTTATCCTTCCTCCCTTGGTTATCCGGGATGACAATTTAGCGACAGAACAACAAAAGAATGCCTTTTGGAGCAGAAAGAAGCATGTCGAGGTCAAAGACAAGCCTCCAGTGGCCAGCTCTGCTTGGTCTAACGTCATGAAATGCTGCATTTAATGCACCCACCCTCTCCTCCCTAACTAGCCTCTCCCTTTTTTCCGACCACGAAGATTTATAATCCTTTCCCTTTATCCCTGTCTTGATCATATAACCTTTATTTCTTTTTTTTTTTTGAGTGAGTCCATTTTTGTTTTAATGTATATATAATTACAATATATTAGCAAAGCATATGGAAGAATAAGCACAAAACTAATAAATAGTTTACAACAATTAGCCTCTTAGACTGGGAATGCTTTCTGAAAAAATTTAAGTGGTGGGATTATGGGTCATTTTTACTTTCTTATTTGTAACAAAAAACAACAACAATAAAAGCTTTGCATCTCAAGGAAATAAATGAGAAAAGAAAAATCATCTTCACTTTCTAAACACAATGGTAGAATTTGAAACAAATTCTAATAAAAGAAAAATGTAGAAACTATATAGCACATAGAACTCTAATATCAAGAGACTAACCTAATTCGCCAAAGAAAAATGTGACACACTCTTAGACCAAACCTTGGGAACGCTTCAAGTTCCTGGGATCTTGCCAAAGACAACTAACTGTCTTCCCAGGGGGGATTCTGCCCTCTAGTGTACAAAGAGAAGTTAAAATACATGAAGCCGTTAATAAATTAGTGAAATTTAGTGATTTCATTAGTGAAATGAAGTATTTCCACTTCATTCCTAGAACATCACAATTTTCTCCTTCAATGGAAGCTCCCATATCCTTGTTTCTAAATCAATTTCCTATAATCAGACTCAGTAAACTTTGTGACCGTCATAACATTGGCTACCGATTCTTCCTATTCTTCTTTACATCTCCAAGATCCTCACTTTACTGCCTCATAATTCACACCAAGAGAAATTTGGCACAACTAATGATATAGAAATATAGCACAATAAAGTTTTTAAAGTTTATAACAGATATAGGCCCTTGGCTCTTACTAGTAAACTCACATTTCTGAAACTTGGTGGCACTATAGCTCAAGAATAAAGGTAAAGGAAAAAGGCTGCGCTATATAATAAAGTCTTTCTCCTCAGAGGATTTTCTAAGAACACCAGAATTAGTTTACCTCTCAGCAACTTTGAAAACCACTAGGGACACTTCCTAGATTCATAGTATTTGATGCAGGTATTTAATCCAAATGGACAGAAATTACCCGAATCTGGTGACCACAAATGAAAAAAAGGTCTTGCTTTGAAAGCTTTTCATTGTTTGGGATCTCACTGAGATGCTCACATTGGCAGGCTCTTCACTGTTTGATCCAAGTGTCAAATACTGCGGGCCCCCCAACAACAGAAAGGATTATCACTAGTCTCTACATAATTATAATTCTTCCAGTTACCCACTTGGCCTGGAACAATCTCTTCAAATCAAGAATGTGAATGAGAACAAGATCACCTTTAATATATTCAAAACATGCCAACTATTCACAGAGAAATCTTTAAAAAAATATTTAACTTTCAAATTCATTTACTCTATACCTATAATACCTATAGATGTTTATTTAAAAAGCAAGTTAAGAATAAATGAAACAAACAAAGCAGAGTTTAGCATCCATTGAAGAACAAAAAGGTAAAAATCTGATAAAGGGTTTTCTTGCCCTGACACAAAGCACATCATTCTGGAGCTGATAAGCAGTACCACCAGCGGTGCCAGAATCAATCATTTCCATTCGCCACACTAGCTCTGAGAAGCATTCTCTTAAAAGCTGTTTCTAGCTAGTGCTATTCTGGAACAAATGGCTGCCAGAAGAAATGCACTTAACACAAGCTGGGCAAGGATATCTCCTATCCGACTCCCCTGGCAACACTCTCATATACACTGCTTACCACGTAGGATTCAGACCTCAGTCGGAGCTTATTATCATACAGAAACAGAAACAGCCATTATTCCCCAGCTGACTGATCACATCTTGTTCACAGCTTGTTGACTATTGAAAGATTATGTTTGTACATTTACAAACATAACTGAAACTCAATTTTTAAATCATGCTAGTCTCTTCAATTTCATCAGATAGGAATGAGACTGAAATAGAGGAAACCTGGACTAACCATGGTTGATGGGGGGAAAGCTTACAAAGGAAAAAGGGAGGAAACAGTCATCTCATTTCCATCAAAACCAGCAAGGTACAAAAGAGCTTTCAAAAAGTCCTTTATCAGCCCTGGCCGGTTTGGCTCAGAGGATAGAGCTTCGGATACCCTTTATTTCTGAAAATTTTTTAAATTTCTTTCAAAAGAACAAAACAACAACAACAACAAAAGCCCAAGAAAACCAGTTCGCTTGGAAAAAGAAAAATCCTGAACCTAATGGAAACCTCAGTTGCCATGACAACAAGGCCACGCCAAAGCAGGAGTCACCATCGCCCTGACTTAGTCGCTTGATGTGTCCCCTACTTGGACTCTTGCACCGGCTGTAACTCCTGGGCTGCCACGGCCTGGTCTTCCCTCGGCCTGTCTCCCGTGGGCGCAGTTGGAAACCCGAGGTCTCTCTGGCTTGGCTGTGTCCGCCGCTCTGCTCCTCCAGGTGACGCCACGCAGTGGAGGCCTGATGTCAAGCGGTAAGATTTGGGTGCTTCAGACTTCATGGTGGGTGTGACATTGAGTGGCTGAGGGGCAGGGGGGCAGGTCCTGGGAGAGTGAGGAGGGGCCCGCAATCCCCACAGTGGGTGTGGCTCCGGGCCCACAGCCCCGGGGCTGCCTGGAGCCCGATGCTGTGCAAACAGCCTGTCCTCCTGCTCCCGGAGGTCCACCGCACGCCTGTGCCACTGGGATTGGAGAGCCCATCGCCTGTCCCACGATGAGGTAGTTGCAGGTCTTTTAGGGGTTTTGCCCTCATGCTTTTTTAAATTAGGATTCTGTTTAGCTTTGACAAGAGTGTACGTTCATGGTAGAAAATTCAGAGATTGCAGAAAGCACAAAATACCAGGTAAACTCATGGTGCAGTCAAAGTCACCATGCGGAGAGGAGGACTTCTTAAACGGACGGTTGTTAGGGTGGCAACCGACTTGGTTCTCAAATCCTAAGGGTGCCCTCCTGGACCGTGAGGGCCCGGACCACAGGTGTGGAGTGGTCCTAGGCAGACTCGGGTCAGGGTGCTTTGACATCAGGGATCTGAGGACACAGTGTCTCACAGCAGGTGTGCCCAGGAGTTATGTGTTGGCCTTGTGCCAACATTTGGTGCAGCCTCGTCAGTTGGTCCCCCAAGTTCTCCCAGCTGCTCAGAGCCCGCCCTGTGAGCGATGGGTAGAGTGGAGGCCTGCGCTCAGGCCTGCGGCCAGGGCCTCCCACTCAGACCACAGCCCGTGAGGCCCAGCCCCACCTCTGTCCCTGGGCTCCGTGGGCCCCGCTGCCTCTGCTGCTAGGCCTCGGTGTGGTCGCCCCCCCTTGGCATGGGGTGCTGCAGCCCCATGTCTCACTGTCCTTCTCTGCCCCAGGCCCTGGGGACCCGATACTGAAGGGAGGGGCCCTCCAGGGAGGCAGCCTTGACCACTCAGATGCCTCTGCTGACCCAGCACCCAGGCCTGGCGTCCTGACCAAGGGCGCTGAGGGAGCTGGGGGGATGCTAGGCTGTGAACAGGCCGAGCAGGAGCGGAAACTTTGGTCCTGGCCATGTGGCCTTTGAGGGGCGGCCCTGGGAGGGGAGGGCTCTCCGAGAACCCTCCTGCCCTCACTCCGTCCTCTCCATCCTTCCTCTCTTCTCTGTAGGACACTCCCATGTGCCCGATGACCTGCCAAGGTACCTGCTCAGAAACACCTTTATCTCCTGACCACCGGGGGCCAGGCAGGCGCACCTGCCAGGAGCAAAGGGAGGATGCCCTCCAGCTCTGTGCCCGCAGGAGGACTGTCAGCCCCTGTGGGGGAAGCTGCTGAAGGCGGGGCGGTATGTGAAGCCCAACTTGAGACCTGCTGAGCCCGAGGCCCACCCAGTGCGCCCTGAGCCAGCCCTGCCTCCCCAGAGCCTTTCTCTGGGCAGAGCCAGGCCACCCCATTCCTCCCTTGCCCTCCCACCTCCCACACAGCTGCCTGCTGTTGCCTGTCCCTAAAGAGGGCCTTCAGCCTAGCCTCAGCCCAGCTGCTTGGGACCCGCAGGCCACAGGCCGGCAAACAGGAGTCACCTGAAGGCGGGGGTTCTGAGGACTCGAGGGGCAGAAACAGCCAGCCACACCCTCTGCCCCAGCTCCTTCACCGCCAGGGTCCCCAGTGCCAACCCCTGGACAGGAGGCGCTTCTCACTGGCTCCCCCAAAGGAGGAGAGGCTGGCTCCCCTGCAGCCTCCGCCACAGCCCCGCCATGGCCACGGGAGGTGGCGGCCGCAGCAGCTCCAGCCCCAGCACCGCGCAGTGACTGCAGCCCCGGCTGCCAGGACTCGGCCTCAGCCCCGGATGTTCAGGGCAAGTGGCCACCGTGGCCCCTGTCCTGGCAGTGTCAGCTTCTCAGAGCCCGACGGGTCCAGGGCAGGACCACAGAGAGGGGCTCCCTGCCAAGAGCCCACGCAAGTCACCCGACGTGGCTCCCACGCCAACGGGCCCCTGAGAACATCAGTCATGGGAACATCTTAGAGAGCAGGCGGGCGTCGCCACAGCTGCGTGGGCCCAGCAGGTGGAGCTCAGACGATGAGCGTGGCCGTGGGCGACTCGTCTTTTGGACCCGCAGCCCCTGAGCCTTCAAACTCCTGACGCCCCTTCTGACCACCAGGGCCCCCTCTCCCATCGGCCTGAGGGGCCGGGAGAGACTTTGGAACGGGGAAGCCCAGACCGGCCAGACGACCAAGACCTCGCAGCCCTGGGTGGACCTTGGAGTCGGGCTCACTGTTACCCCAGGGCGTTGCCGAGCCAGGCCTGGGCCCCACTCTCCTGAGCCCGGGGCCGTCCAGGCAGGTGGCCTCAGGCTGTGCCTCTCTCCAGCTGGCTCCTGGGCCCCGGACCTGCCCCCGGGTTCACTTTTCTACCATCATGGGCTCTGCCCCGCCTGGCGCAGAGAAGCCCTGCCCGCCCCCTCCCAGCAGAGGCCACAGTGTGCAGAGGGGAGCGTGTGCCAGAGGCGGGTGCAGCCTGGTCGGTAACGCGGCTGTAGCCCCCGGTGTCCACCATCGAGGATGACACTTTGAGTCTTTGTTTCTGAGTCACTCCCCGGGATAGAAACCCAATTTACTACATTCCATACCCGTGCAGGCACTCATGAAATATATGTGTTTTGAGGTGTCCCCCAAATGGATGTACCACAGGCTGGCTGGCCACCAAATGTACACGCACTTTAACAGCTGAGAACTCAGTTTGCCCTCCTTTCAGGGTGAGCGGATTTGACGTCATGGGTGAAGCCACACTCAGCTTGGAACCAAGAAGATGTATCCTCTGGACTTTGTGATGGGGACACATCCAGGATGAAGTGTCTGGTCCCGAACGGGCCGCAGCCCAGGCATCCAGGGCGCTGTGGACAGAGGATGCGCAGAAACACCGAACGCAGCGATTCTGGGTGTTTGCGGTTCCATTGCTTCAGCAGCAGCAGCGCCGGGACCAGAACTGACGCAGCCACGGAGCCGCACACATCAAGAATCGTTCCTTCGGCTCGGTGTTTGTTCGCATCTCTCTCAATAGCTGCCCTTGATTCCTCGACTGCTGGGTGTTGGGTCCCCTCAACTTTATCTTTTCTGTGTCCCCATAAAAAGTCCTGTGGAGACATGGTCTTCGTTCAGATCTTACCGTCTTCACTGATTTGTTCAAATCTGTTCAAACTGAAAAGAAGTGAAAATTAAGTGCGTTATCAGCTGTTAATGTGTCTACATTTTGGGGGGATACTACATGTACATTCAATGGAGAGACTTTTCCATCAGTTGTCTGACCTCTTTGTACCTGTTTTTGGGGACAGCCCATATTTACATCCAATGGGGACTCATTGTCCATCAGCAACCCGACCTCTCTTTACCTTTTTGGGGGACAGCCCATATTTACATCCAATGGGGACTCATTTTCCATCGGCAGCCCTACGTCTCTTTACCTTTTTGGGGGATAGCCTATATTTACACCCAATGGGGACTCATTGTCCATCAGCAAACCGACCTCTCTTTACCTTTTTGGGGGACAGCCCATATTTCCATCCAATGGGGACTCATTGTCCATCAGTAGCCCGAGCTCTCTTTACCTTTTTGGGGGACAGCCCATATTTACATCCAATGGGGACTCATTTTCCATCGGCAGCCCTACCTCTCTTTACCTTTTTTGGGGACAGCCCATATTTACATCCAATGGGGACTCATTTTCCATCTGCAGCCCTACCTCTCTTTATCTTTTTGGGGGACAGCCCATATTTCCATCCAATGGGGACTCATTGTCCATCAGCAGCACTACCTCTCTTTACCTTTTGGGGGGACAGCCCATATTTCCATCCAATGGGGACACATTGTCCATCAGCAGCCCTACCTCTCTTTACCTTTTTGGGGGACAGCCCATATTTATATCCAATCAGGACTCATTTTCCATCAGCAGCCCTACCTCTCTTTACCTTTTTGAGGGACAGCCTATATTGACATCAGTTGGCATCAATCTTTCTCTTTGGGAGTCACACCTCTAGTGTGTATATGGCCGGTTTCCTGACACATGGTTTCCGGTTTCCTAAGGTGCTCTCCTGGGATGGGCTTGGCCTGGGGACCGGGGCTCTATAAAGAGGTTTTCCTTTGGCTTTAATGTGCTGACAAAGAACTGGGTGTGCAAATGTGTTCTGTCTCCGAGTGCTGTGACCTGTACTGATTAGCCATTGATTCTGGAACACAAGGATGGGTTTGTAATAAAATGAGTTGGAGTAGAATTGAGTCCTGGATTTCCTCACCGCTCGTCACTGGCAGTGATGCCCGGGCTCCGGGCTCCCCGCGTCTGCCCCCGGGTCCTGGGCCCCTGGAATGCAGACCTCCCTCGGCCAGGAGGCCAGAGAAGGGGAAGCCAGGTTTCCTGTTTCCCAGGCAGCCGCTCTTCCCAGGCCTTGGTGTGTTTTAAGTCCCTCTAAGTGGAATCCCATTTTGATTTGGGATTTCTATCACAGCAGGAGCTCAGCTTAAAATGATCCTTAGGTTTTCCAAGGCCACTCAACTAGGAAGAGGCCGAGGAGGGAGGAGGGCGGCAGGTGAAGATCCCCCCTGACCTGACCTCATGGCGGCCCGTCCAGCTGCCGCCTGCGTGTCCCTCCTCCCTCACCAGCCTCTTCTGTAAGGTGCTTCCTGTGGCCTCCTTTCCTCTTCTTTCCAAGGCCCTGCCCCTGGGGGAGCCGCCCCCTCTGCGAGCAGCCCTCCCCAAAGATGGGAGCCAAACTGAGCATGTGGACCCCTGCAGGCCGCCTCCCCTCCGCCATTGGCTGTTGCAGGGTCTGAACCTGACCGGTCACCCCTGGGAGCTCTCAGCCTCTGTCCCCTGATTCTCTCCCCTCTGGGACAGCTCTTCAGGGCTCACACTGGCCGGTCCCTGCGTCCCCCCTCATCCTTCCCACAAACACTCATTGGAGCTCCCTGTGTGCTCGCTCCCGGGTTCCACCGTGGAGGCAGCCCCCTCCCTGCCCCTCTGCAGGGCTGAGCCACCTGCTCCCCAGCACTGACCGCTCCTGAGCTTCAGGCCTGAGGTCGCTGCCTTAGACCCCCTGCCCGGGCTGCAGGCTTCTCCACTGTCCCTGACTCCTCTGGGCTCCCTGCTTATCCAAGGCTACCAGCTGTCAATCACAGAAGCCAAAACCTGGGGTGCGGGCTGGACCCCTCCTCTCTCTCCACTTCCCACAGGTGATCGCTCCCCTGAACCTGGGTCTGGAATGGATCTGGAATGTGCCCACCCCTCTTAGCTGACTGTTCTCATCCCAGGTCCCCCCGACACCCCTGTCCCTGGGTCTTGGCAGGGCCTGGCCAACTGGTCTGCCTGCCTCCCACAACTTCTCAGCCCCCTGGCACCTCTGGCATCCACCCCGCTGACCTACCTTTGTGAACCTCCCTCCCTCAGCCTCCACACCAGCTACACCCGCCAGGAGCAAAAGGAGGATGCCCTCCAGCTCTGTCAGCCCCTGCGGGGGAAGCTGCTGAAGGCGGGGTGGTATGCTAAGCCCAACTAGAGACATGCTGAGCCCGAGGCCCACCTAGTGTGCCCTGAGGCAGCCCTGCCTCCCCAGAGCCTGTCTCTGGGCAGAGCCAGGCCACCGAATACCGCCCCCCCTACCCCCTCCCGCACAGCTGCCTTCTGGTGCACGTCCATGAACACAGCAGCCATCGTGGCCTCAGCCCAGCTGCTTGGGACCCACAGGCCACAGGCCAGCAAACAGGAGTCAGCTGAAGGCAGGGGTTCTGAGGACTCGGTGGGGGGGGGGGGGAGGGGCAGTCAGAGAAACAGCCAGCCACGCCATCTGCCCCAGCTCCTTCACAGCCTGGGTCCCCAGTGCCAACCACTGGACTGGAGGCGCTTCTCACTGGCTTCCCCAAAGGAGAGGCTGGCTCCTCTGCTTCTCACCGCCCCCCGCAACCCCCCCCCCCCCCACCACCACACACACACACACACACACACACAAACCCTATTTGACCAGGTAGTTAATTTTCTGGGGACTACAGGTCCGTCTTGTCCCCTGGCTTGAGACACAAGCCCTGGAGAAGCAGGACCCCTCACTGCCTGGCTTAATAGATAAGGGGCCCTGCTGGGGTCTGGCTGGAACTCTGTCCCCAGCTGCCTCCCATCAGCTCAGCAGCCACCCCTCCTCCAGGTCCAGGGAGCACATGCAACCTGCCCCAGAATGACAGGGGACCAGCCCAGCTCAGGGAAGGAGCCCACAAGGGGGCTCTTGGTCTCTCACTGGGGCTCTTGGTCCCAGGTGGCGACCTGATGGAGCCTCTCCACTCTCCTGCTTTCTCCCAGGACCCTGGGGCTCTCCGAGTCCCACCCTTCGGGAAAGTGACTCCTTGGCTGCCCCCACAGAGCAAGGCCCAGGGAAGCCCCAATCCTCCAAGCGTTTTAAATACCTGACAAACCCAATTTCACCCTTGGAATGAGCCCTTCCCACCCACAACAGCCACCACCACGTGGGACACTCCAAGTCCCAGCACCTGGGAGCTGCCAGATAGGTTGGAACCCGCACACAGTTGCGTGAAGTGGGTACGGGGGGTCGACTAGGCTTTTAGGTGGGAGTCGCTGGGCAGGGCGCAGGAGGGCTCTCACCTTGGTGACATTGAGGAAGGTGGTCTGGCCCATTGCTGCCCCTCACCAGCTTCCGCTCCAGCTCCTCCCTCAGATGAGCAAGTGGATCTTGCCCACATGTGGGAGAGGAGCGCCTGCAGGATGGTGGCCTGGATTCCAGGCAGATGCACTTGGTCTGGCAGCGGGGGCGGCATCCACACCAGCTGGGCTCGGCCTCCAACGGCTCCTCCGCCCGCGGGACCCTGGAGGACCTGGACGAGGCAGTAGCAGGAGCCAGGAAGCCCAGCGGTTCCTGTGACTCGCGGTCCCCAGGCTTGTCCTCCTCACCGATGTGGGCACCTGTGGCCACATCTGCCAGGCTGGCATGCCAGGATGGTTTGCCGCTGCAGCGCCACCTGGTGGCGCCTCTGAGCAGTACCAGGAGGCCACCCTGGGCTCCTTGCTGCCATCCTCCTGTGCTCAGGAGTCTGGGTTAGTTCCTCCACCCAGCATTGCTTACTGACAGTCTGTCCCTGCAGAATAACTTCAACACAGGACACTTCTGCATTCTGACCAAGTCAGTGTCGAGAGCCAGAATTTTCCATTAGGTCACTGGTTTGCTCATCATCATGTACAATATCTGAGCTTTTAATTTTTGACTTATTTTATTAAATGTTTTATATTAAAGAAGGAAATAATTTTTTTGTAGATGTTATAAAGGAGGGTATGTCATTATATTGTCTGTCTACTAGGTGTCAGGAAGTTATAGTCAGCGGGTGAAATCTGGACTATTGCCTGTTTATATATGTCCCATGAGATAAGAATCATTTTTATTCACTTTTTAAATGTTAGAAAACAATGAAAAGAATATTTTTGATACATAAACATAATATGAAATTAACATTTTGGTGTCCATAATTACTGTTTGGTGTCCATAATTACCGTTTCACTGGGAGCAGTCATGTACAATCATTTACACATCGTCTTTGGCTACTTGCAAGTTACAATGGCAGAGTTGAGTAGTTATGACCAAGATGGTATTGTCTACAGAGCCCAAACCATTTACTACCAAACCCTTGACACAGGAAGTTTGCGGACCCTTGTCCTACACAGAGTAGATGAAGGCCGTGTGCGTTATTATTAGCACTGTATTTGGATTTCAAATGATTTTAAATGTCGCATATTGCACATTTTAAAATCAACAAAATATGCCTAGCTAGTCTTGCTCAGTGATTGAGCATCAACCAATGAACTAGGAAGTCACAGTCTGCTCTGAAACCTGGATATTAAAGTAGCATCCTGGATATTTGGTAACATGCCCCAAAGGGGTGTGCTTTAGTGATAAATCTCCAATGAAATCTGTTTCAAGGGTATTTCAAGGATGAACCAACTTCCAGGAACTCTTCACATTTCGCCATTCTTGGAAAAAGATATCCTTGATGCCTAAATGTGATCATTTCCCAATTATACTAATTCTAGGAATAACCATATGAAGCCTTATCTGCAAATAGTAATATTGTTGGACTTGGAAGATAACAAGGTCCCTCTGTTTAAAATCCTCCCTGTGTCCCAATCAAAAGAGTGACTCTATTCTTAGTGTTTTTCTAAATATTTACTGTCCTCTGCAATTCATTTGCCCTGTGTACTCACTGTCTTTTAGTCACGCCAGTCTTTAAACTTCCAGATACTTTACATAATCTACCAGATGACTCTTATGGTTTATGAACATTCTGAAGTTATAAGAAAAAATACTTGCTCATACTTGCTAATACACCTAAGTTCCCAATATTTCAGAAGCAATATTCTAAAAGACCACAAGATGGGGGTATTCCTGCATACAAGCAAATTCTCAAAGCAGTGCATTGAGCTCCCAAGTGTCAAGTTCTGCTTTGTTGGTTTCTGTTTGTTTGTTTGTTTTTCTAAGATTTATTTATTGATTAAGTTATTACAAATGTGTTCTTATCCCCACATTACCCTACCCATCCTTCCCACTCATGCCCTCACCTCCCTGTTTTCTGTGTCCATTGGTTAGGCCTATATGCATGCAAATAAGTCCTTTGGTTGATCTCTCCCTCTTACCCCCACCCTCCCCTACCTTCCCATTGGGGTTTGATGGTCTGATAGATGTTTCTCTGTCTCTGGATCTGTTTTTTTCATCAGTTTATGTTGTTCATTATATGTACCACAGTCTCTGGTGGTCTAGTGCTTAGGATTCGGCGCTCTCAAGTTCTGCTTTGACCAATAAGGTAGTCATTACCCACATGAGGCTAATTTAAAATGAAGTAAAGGAGAAATCACACTCCTAAGTGGCACTAACCACCTATTGAGAGCTCAATAGCCATATGTGGCTGCTGGCTACACTGCTGAGCAGTGCAAAATAAAAACATTTCTATTCTCACAGATTTTCAAGTGATTTTAAAATTAATTTCCTTTCATTTAAAAAATGGAGAAAGTTTTAGAAAGTGCTGATTCTTCCTATTATTCATAATGCTGAACAAGTGGAAAAAACTTAAATTTCCAGCGATAGAATTTTGGTTCTCTGAATTGTGATTTAAACATATGCTGGAATATTACAAAGCCATTAAAATAGTCTTTTCTTAGAATGTGCAGGAAGGTTTATGGCATAATTTTAAGAACAAGAGGAAGCAAAAAGTATGTGTACTTATATTTTCATATATATATGTATATACACATTAGAATATATAATTCCAAATTTTGCAATTTTATAAGAGATATATATATATATGTAAAAGAAACAAAGGAAAAATATCATACTATTATCTGTTAACTATCTGTTAACTGTGGGATGTGAAATTATGGCGGATTTTATGTTCTTTGAACATAGCTTTATTTTTTATCTTTTTCCAATATCAGGGGAAAAATGAATAAAAAAAGAAACTATAAAAAGAATGTGGAATTTTTGGAACTTTTGCAAAAGCCAAAATAAGTTTCAGAAGATTCAGTAATTCACTTAAAAAAAACACAACTAGCCGAAAACGGTTTGGCTCAGTGGATAGAGCGTTGGCCTGCGGACTGAAGGGTCCCAGGTTCGATTCTGGTCAAGGGCATGTACCTTGGTTGCGGGCACATCCCCAGTGGGGAGTGTGCAGGAGGCAGCTGGTCAATGTTTCTCTCTCATTGATGTTTCTAGCTCTCTATCTCTCTCCTTTCCTGTCTGTAAAAACTCAATAAAATATATTTTAAAAAAAAAAACACAACTAAAGATTTTTTCGATGTATAAAATGTTTTTTATATCCGCTCAAGCCGTCTGCATAATTCTTGTCACCAAGGCAGTTGTCAAGGCAAGTGTCATTCATAGCATTCTCCCATGTCTACAGAGCAGCTGAGTGGTCTCTGGATTCTCTCTGTAGCTGCACCTGTCTAAACATTGAGCCCAGGGTGACATTCATTCATTTATTCGGAAGCAGATCTGTAAACATTGTCTATGCTCCAATGGTTCTGAATGAGGGTCTCTTCTGTGTCCCTATTGCTAGTCCTTAACCGTAAAAATTCTTTTCCCACTGGTTCTTTTGGAAATTGGTTGAAACTCATGAAGACACCAGCATGTGTGTTATGGACGGAAGCTCAGACTCTCCATCAGGGAGGATGAGGAAACCTTGGACACAGGAGGCAGCTTGTTCTGGGGGAGCTGACTTGGCTGGATTTGGAGCCCCACCAATTCTGGCCTCCTGTCTTCAGTCCTCTGACTTCAGTTCTCTGCTTTCTAAAATGGGAGGCACATGGGGACCATTGTGGGATTAGAACAATACATGTAAAGTGCCTGAATTATGGAAGAAAACTAGGTTTTTTTAGTTCTTATTATGCAGATGTTTATTTAACAAAAAAATAATCCATTTTTCCCTTTTATCAACCATTTTGAGCACTGTGAGATTTTACACTGTCTGGCCAGGTGTCAGGCTGTGTTTAACATTTGTGTAGCTGGAGGTGACCGAGGCTCCAACTACCTCTGAAGTCTCTGCTTTTGTTTTTCCTGCGGCCTTCAGATCACCCTAAGAATTCCTTCTCAGATAGGGTTTGCTTCATGCAGTGCGATTAGTTGGCATGCACTCATAGTTCAGAGGGCTGGAGTGTGTCCCACCCAGGGGCAATGGTAAGATTTCTGGGAGGAGGTGGGGAAGGCATGGTTTTCTTTACTAAAATGAGAGAAGAGACTGTGAAAGGTGAGATGGAAAAAAAATAATCACAGATGACTCCTCAGGCAGACCAAATTTGAAAAGAGCACCTAAAAGAAATGTGGAATTTCAAAATTAATTTTCTCAAATACTTTGTAAACACTTACGTACTCTTGAAAAGCATTTACCTACCCTGATTTCCAATGTTCTCAAATTTTCCATCAGGGAAGGTCTGTATGAATAGGAAGGAGAAGCAAAGCCTTCTGAGCTCTGGTAACTGTGGGAACAAATGAGGAGATTGAGGACAGGGAACTGCAGATGCCTCCTGTCCCCTCCTCTGCAGCCAGGACTCTCAGAGGGGAGAGGGGGACACACAGACACTGGGGTTCGAATTGGAGGGCTGAGGACTGCTCCCCTGGGATTATCGGGGCAGACTGGGAGCCCCCAGGAGGGATGCTGCATGTCCTCACTCTCTGGGTGAGTAGAACTCCAGAGGGAAGCCTGGAGTAGGACCCCAGGCAGGGACCCAGGCTAGCTACTCCCTGAGAGACAATAGGAGGTACAAAGACTCCGCCCCTGTTGCCATAAGAACAAAATAGCTCCGCCTCCCACCCCATATACACCAATGGGAAAGGCACTGGGTTCATTTAAAGACAGGATTCCCTTCATGAGGCTGAACTCAGATATTAAACTGGGCTAAATATTTTCTTTTGCTCCTCTCCTCTCTATCCTTTGGTGGGGGACTCAAGAGCAAATTCATTTAGAAACAAGTAAATAAGCTATATTTCTTCTGCACATTTAACATACTGAATATATTTGCAACTTTGAGCCGTACTTATCTTTATTCATGCAAAACTGTAACTATATCTGACATTTCTTCTTAAAGGTGTTTCTTCCTCACTACAATGTGCAAAGGAAATTTCTTATTATAAAAATAGTGCTGTGGTTTTAGCTGTTGTGTTTCTGTGAAAGAAGCTGAGCTTCCTTTCACCAGACACTGAGCAAGTGTCTTGTGAAAATAGCATAAAGGCTCTTGTGAGGAGAGAGCCCTTCCTAGTACACTGGGGCCTTGACTTACAAGTGTCCCGACTAACGAGTTTTTTGAGATTCCAGCTGTCTCTTGGCTGATTTTTTGCATTGAGTTGACAGAGTAATTTGAGTTAAGGAGCGCCTTAACGAGCTCCTTAACGAGCTTGGTCTCAGAATGAATTAAACTCGTAAGTCAAGGCCCCACTGTATCTAGTGATTAAAGTAAAATCAGAATTTGCATGTATTTCTTAAACAGAAACCTTCAAAAGTCATTGCTGAATTCCCACTCAGCACTGGGGACTCTTTGGTCCTAGCACAGGCCTAGGCACCTTCTGAGAGGGAGATCCAGTACTGAAAAGGTCAGTTCTAGAAATGTCTGTAAAACATACATTTGGCAAATGAATGAAGAAAGAAGCAAAGAAACACTGACAGAGAAGATGTTCCCCTCTGCCGACTTAAAGTTTGCTTTCTAAAGGAGGTTTGAAGCTTCCTACTGTGTTTTCAGCTTCTTTGGATTTCTAAAAGGCAGGGCCTTTGAACTCTAATGGGAGAAAGAGAAGAAAGTGCTGGGCATTCAGAATCATGAGCAGTGGGAATATTGGGGAACCTCAGACCAGTCACTTCACCTCCCTGAACCAGTTTCAATCTGCAAAATAACTAATATGTGATTTTTTAAAGAATATTTTTATCTATTAAATCCACTAGTGTGACATTGGTCAACAAGAACATACAGGTTTTAGGTGTGGGTTCTATGTGACAGGATCTGTATATTGCACCTTGTGCCCAACTCAGGAAGCAACACCAGGCTGGTGAACAGAAGATGAGGTGTAAAGGTGCATCATGGGTAAACTGGTCACCAGAGGCCAAAGGGCTGGCCTGCGAAGGACCAGGAACAGGAGCCACATCCTGGCGTGAACCTGGTCTGCAGTCAGAGCCCTCTCCTCCCCAAGGCAGGTCATAAAGCAGCTACTGCATTTCTGAACAAGAAATTGAGACACGGGTTTTGACCAAAAAATTAAGATATTTTGAAAATTCATGAATCTATGTGGGATGTCCTAAAGAGGATTAAGATATCATATGTATGTACATGTTAATGAATCAGGTTTATTACAAATATAAAATAAAGGAAATCAAAAAAGAGCTCTTTGCTCAGGAATTCATTCAGCAAGTGTGTGATGTCTACCTGGATCTCGGGGCGGGGCCTTCACAGGTCACCTTTCAGGTGCTGAGAGGGCCTGAGAGACAGACAGGTGAACAAGAACCAAGGCCACACTTTATTTCAGAAGACAGCAAGAGCCATGAAGAAAACAGACTTAGCTTATATGACTAGGGAGCCACAGGGACACAAAGGATTTCTATTGGTGCCCTGACCTATGACTTTAAACGCAGAGGTTCACAGGACAAAGTGCGGGGTCCCAGGTGCTGTGGGTCAGAAACCTGAGGTGGTTCATCGGGTTGCCCTCCTCCCAGGAGGCCTCGGGGGGCCTGCTCATGGGGACGTGGCAGATTCCATTCCTTATGGCACAGTTCCCTTCTGTTCCCTGCCTAAGCCACTCCCAGCTTCCTGGGGCTCCCAAAAATCTTGGCCTTTGATCCCTTCCTCCAGCCTCAAAGCCAGCAACTCAAATGGGGTCCCTCCCTGGCTTCCTGCCCCTCCTTCCCAGCCAGTTTTCACTTTGAAGAACACCTGGTTACTGAGGGCCAGGACCTCGGGGGGAGACACACCTCCTGTGCTTTCTGTAGAGGACCTGGGGTGTGTTGGTGTCAATAATTGTTTATTCACTGATTTTTAACAACAACACCACCAGAAAACTTGAGAGGTTGGCCCACATGGCTGACCTGGCATGGTGGCTAGGTTACCTCTATGACCTGTCTTACCATTCTGACCTCTGTTAGTATTGTGACCTACTGCCAGGTGATATACCATAGGGCTAGATGGGGGCTCCCGAGCAGAGTGACTCCCCAGAAGGCTCAGGAAAGGGCTCCCCAACATATTTAAACTGAGACATGGCTGTTGAGACAGAGCTGGCCCCATGGAGACCTGGGGAAGCCACCACAAAAGGAGAGGCAGTGCCCCAGGGCAAGGACAGCCAGGCTGGATGGGAACAGCAGAGAGCGGGGGGGGGGGGGGGCGGGGGGGGGACATAGAGGGCCCTAGTGCGGGTTGAAAATGCTGTCACAGCAGGAAGGCTTTTAGGCACGAGAATAGGGGGATCTGATTTATATTTTTTAAAGATCACTCGGTGATTTGACATTTGAAATGATAATTGACATGTGTCCTGAGAGCCCGGGAGGATTTGGGCAGATGAAGACGGTGAGATGTGCTTCAGGTACAGAAAGTGGACACGGCCTGGAGGCAGGACAGATGAACACTGGGGACCAGAGCACATGCCTCTCAGAGCCTGTGAGTGATGGGACAGGGCAGGGAAGCAGAAGACCCTGCATGGAGGGGGCAGGGCAGGGGGAAGGGGTCCTTCCATGGAGAGGACAGGGTAGGGGAGGCAGTAAACCTCCATGGAGGGGGCAGGGCAGGGAGGACAGGGGACCCTCCATGGAGGGGAGAGGGGAGGGAGGAGAGGGGACCCTCCATGGAGGAGAGCGGGCAGGGAGGAGAGGGGACTCTCCATGGAGGGTACAGGTCAGGGAAAAAAGGGCACCCTCCATGAAGGGTGCAGGGCAGTGGGTACAGGGCACCCTCCTTTGAGGGAACATGCAGGGAGGAAAGGGACCCTCCATTGAGGGGACCGGCAGGGAGGAGAGGGGACCCTCCATGGAGGGGAGAAGGCAGGGAGGAGAGGGGACCCCCCATGGGGGGACAGCCAGGGAGGAGAGCGGACCCTCAATGGAGGGGACAGGCAGGGAGGAGATAGGACCCTCCATGGAGGGGAGAAGGCAGGGAGGAGAGGGGACCCCCCATGGGGGGACAGCCAGGGAGGAGAGCGGACCCTCAATGGAGGGGACAGGCAGGGAGGAGATAGGACCCTCCATGGAGGGGAGAAGGCAGGGAGGAGAGCAGACACTCCATGGAGGGGAGAAGGCAGGGAGGAGAGGGGACCCTCCATGGAGGGGACAGCCAGGGAGGAGTGGGACCCTCCATGGAAGGGTGGGCCGGGAGGAGAAGGGACTCTCCATGGAGGGTAGAGGGCAGGGAAAAAAGGTGACCCTCCATGAAGGGTGCAGGGTAGTGGCGACAGGGCACCCTCCTTTGAGGGAACATGCAGGGAGGAAAGGGACCCTCCATGGAGGGGTTGGCCTGGAGGAGAAGGGACTCTCCATGGAGGGTACAGGGCAAGGACAAAAGGGCACCCTCCATGGAGGGTGCAGGGCAATGGTGACAGGGAACCCTCCATGGAAGGGATAGTTATGGAGGAGATGGCACCCTCCATGGAGGAGAAGGGCAGGGAGGAGAGGGGACCCTCCATGGAGGGGAACGGCAGGGAAGAGATGGGACCCTCCATGAAGGGGGCAGGGTAGGGAGCAGATGGGACCCTCCATGGAGAGGAAGGGAAGGGAGGAGAGGGGACCCTCCATGGAGGGGAGAAGGCAGGGAGGAGAGGGGACCCTCCATGGGGGGGACAGCCAGGGAGGAGTGGGACCCTCCATGGAGGGGTGGGCCGGGAGGAGAAGGGACTCTCCATGGAGGGTACAGGGCAGGGACAAAAGGGGACCCTCCATGGAGGGTGCAGGGCAGTGGTTACAGGGAACCCTCCATGGAAGGGACAGTTATGGAGGAGATGGGACCCTTCATGGAGGGGAAGGGCAGGGAGGAAAGGGGACCCTCCATGGAGCGGAAGGGCAGGGAGGAGGGAGGGACCTTTATGGAGGGGGCAGGGAAGGGAGCAGATGGGACCCTCCATGGAGGGGCAGGACAGGGAGGAGATTGTACCCTCCATGGAGGGGGTAGGGTTGGGAGCAGAGGGGACCCTCCATGGAGGGGAAGGGCAGGGAGGAGAGTGGACCCTCCATGGAGGGGCAGGACAGAGAGGCGATTGTACCCTCCATGGAGGGGGCAGGGTAGGGAGCAGAGGGGACCCTGAGTGGAGGGGAAGGGCAGGGAGGAGAGGGGACCCTCCATGGAGGGGTTGGCCTGGAGGAGAAGGGACTCTCCATGGAGGGTACAGGGCAAGGACAAAAGGGCACCCTCCATGGAGGGTGCAGGGCAATGGTGACAGGGAACCCTCCATGGAAGGGATAGTTATGGAGGAGATGGCACCCTCCATGGAGGAGAAGGGCAGGGAGGAGAGGGGACCCTCCATGGAGGGGAACGGCAGGGAAGAGATGGGACCCTCCATGAAGGGGGCAGGGTAGGGAGCAGATGGGACCCTCCATGGAGAGGAAGGGAAGGGAGGAGAGGGGACCCTCCATGGAGGGGAGAAGGCAGGGAGGAGAGGGGACCCTCCATGGGGGGGACAGCCAGGGAGGAGTGGGACCCTCCATGGAGGGGTGGGCCGGGAGGAGAAGGGACTCTCCATGGAGGGTACAGGGCAGGGACAAAAGGGGACCCTCCATGGAGGGTGCAGGGCAGTGGTTACAGGGAACCCTCCATGGAAGGGACAGTTATGGAGGAGATGGGACCCTTCATGGAGGGGAAGGGCAGGGAGGAAAGGGGACCCTCCATGGAGCGGAAGGGCAGGGAGGAGGGAGGAACCTTTATGGAGGGGGCAGGGAAGGGAGCAGATGGGACCCTCCATGGAGGGGAAGGGCAGGGAGGAGATTGTACCCTCCATGGAGGGGGTAGGGTTGGGAGCAGAGGGGACCCTCCATGGAGGGGAAGGGCAGGGAGGAGAGTGGACCCTCCATGGAGGGGCAGGACAGAGAGGCGATTGTACCCTCCATGGAGGGGGCAGGGTAGGGAGCAGAGGGGACCCTGAGTGGAGGGGAAGGGCAGGGAGGAGAGGGGACCCTCCATGGAGGGAGCAGTGTAGGGAGCAGATGGGACCCCCCATGGAGGGGAAGGGCAGGGAGGAGGTGGGATCCTTCATGGGAGGAAAGGGCAGGGAGGAGATGGGACCCTCCAAGGAGGGGGCAGGGTAGGGAGCAGAGGGGACCCTCCATGCATGGGAAGGGTAGGGAGGAGATGGGACCCTTCCTGGAGGGGACAAGGCAGGGAGGAGATGGGAACATCCATGGAGGAGACGGGTCACGGAGGAGAAGGTACCCTCCATGGAGAAGGGAGTGTAGGGTTATTGGAACCCTCCATGGAGGGGACAGGTAAGGAGGACTCAGGACCCTCCACGGAGGCCACAGTTCAGGGAGGAGAAGGATCCCTCCGTGGAAGGTACAGGCCAGGGAGGAGAGGGCAGGGATGGGGACAGAGAACCCTACAGGGATGGGCTAGACAGGGAGGAGAGGGGACCCTCAATAAACGGGACAGATCAGGGAGGAGAAGGATACTTCCAGGGAGAGGAAGGGCAGGGAAGAGATGGGAACCTCCATGGAGGCGATGGGTCAAGAAGGAGAAGGTATCCTCCATGGAGGGGGGAGTGTAGGGGACAGGGAAGGGAGAAGAGGGGACCCTCAATTTTAGTGGCTCTGCGGGAAGGACAAGGGAACCTCCATGGAGTGGGAAGGGAGAGGAGGAGAGGGGACCCTCCATGGAGGGGGCAGGGCAGTGGGGAAGGGAAACAGGGAACCCCAAACAATGGGGTGGACAGGGAGGAGAGGGGACACTGCATGAAGGAAGGAGGGCAGAGGAAGTGGGGACCCTCCGTGGAGGAGACAGGGCAGTGGGCAGGGAACCCTCCATTGAGGCTACAGGACAGGTGGGGCAGGGGACCCTCCATGGAGGGGTAGGTCAGGGAGGAGAGGGGACACTCCATTGAAGGAAGAAGACAGAGAGGAGAGGTGACCCTCCATGGAGTGGGCTGGGCAGGGAGGAGAAGGGACCCTCCATGGAGGGGAGACGACAGGGAGGAGAAGGGACCCTCCATGGAGGGAGAGAATAAAGAGTAGAGGGGACAATGCATGGAGGTTTCAAGTAAAGAGGAGAGGAGACCTACCATGGAGGTAACAGGGCAGGAAGGAGAGGACCCTCCATGGAAGGGAAGGATAGTGGGAATGGGAACTCTATGTGGAGGGGGAAGTGAAGGGGGTATAGGGAACAGGGAACTCTCCATTGATAGGGCAGGGCAGTGGGGACTGGGAACACGGGACCCTGTATGATTGGCCAGTCAGAGAGTAGAGGGGAATCTCCATGGAGGGGGGACGGCAGGGAAAGTGGGGATCCTCCATGGAGTTGACTGGGCAGGGAGGAGAGGGGACACTCCAGGGAGAGGGCAGGGCAGTGGGGACAGGGAAACCTCCATGGAGGCTTCAGGACAGGTGAGGCAGGGAACCCTCCATGGATGGGGCATGGCAGGGGTGTAGAGAACCTCACTTTGAGGAGGATGGGCAGGGAGGATAAGGTTTCCTTCATGGAAGGGGCAGGGCAGGGGGACAGAGAACCTCACTTTGAGGGGGCAAGCAGTGGGGAAAGGGAACCCCAGTTTGAGGGAGAAGGGCAGGGAGGAGACAGAATCCTACATAGAGGGACAGGTCATGCAGGAGAGGGAACAGGCAACTCTCCATGGAGGGGAGAGGCTGGGGGGATAGAGAACCCTACTTTGAGACAGCAAGGATTTCAGCACAGGTCCTTAAATAGATGGCAGGGCAGGGGAGAGAGGACATCCTCCCGGGAGGTAGCAGGGCAGGGAGGACAAAGGACTCCACATAGTCTGAGCAGGATAGTGAGGTTAGGGCACCATCCATGGAGGGGCCAGGGAAGGGAGGACAGGGGAGTAGAGACAGGTAACAGGGGAAACACACCCCTCCATGGAGAGTCCCCTGTTCCCCCATGGTGGGGCCCTTGTTCCCCAGCCCTGCCCTTCACAGCATTCCCTGTCCTCCCTGTCCATTGGTCCCTCCCCTGGTCCCCTGCCCCCACTGCCCTGCCTTCCCATGGAGGGGCTGCTGTCTCCCCTGCTCTGACCACTCTGTGGTTGGTCACCTTATCCCTCTGCCTTTTCCTTCCATGCCAGGGTCTTCTGTTTCCCTGCCCTGACCCCTCACTCACAGGCATCTGAGGGGCATATGCTCTGGCCTCTCCAGTGTTCATCTCTCCTGCCTTTAGGCTGAGTGTCCACTCTCTGTACCTGAAGTACATTCTCACCTTCTTCATCTGTCTAAATCCTACCTGTGCTCTCAAGACACATCTCAAATATCATTTCAAATGTCAAATCACAAAGAGGGGAAGGGGGGTGGGGGTGGGAGGTTAGGGGTGGGAAGTGGGGGATGGGAGTGGGGGGTTGGGGGTGGGGAGTTGGGGGGTGGGGGATGGGAGGTGGGGGTGGGGGGAGGGGAGTGGGGGCTAGGGGGTGTGGACTGGGGAATGGGGGGTCAAGAATCAGGGGGGTGGCGTGGGGTGTGAGGTGTGGGTTGTGGGGTGTGGGTAGGGGTGTGGGTAAGAGTGTGAGGTGGGGGTGAGCGGTAGTGGTGGGGTATGGGAGCTGGCAGGTGGGTGGTATGGGGTCGCAGGAGGGGGCTGTGGGTTGGGGGTGTGGTGAGTCCGGTGGGGGCTGGGTGTGGTTGTCGGGTGGCAGGTGGTGGTGGCCTGTGGGGAGTAGGGGGTAGGGTTGGTGGGTGACAGGTGGGGGAGGGAGAAGAGGGAATAGGGGGGATAAATGGTGATGGAAGGAGACTTGACTTGAAGGCAGTGAACACACAATGCAATCTACTGATGATGCAATATAGAATTGCACACCTGACCTATGCAATTTCATTAATGAATGTCACCCAAATACGGTTGATTAAAAGTAAATGAAAGGTGGGTCTTTTGAGGTTGATTAGGTTATGAGGGTGGAGCCCTCATGAATACGATTAATACCATTTTCAAAGATATCCCATGCTAGACTTATCAGGAGATGACTTTATATGTTATATAAATGTCTAACCACTATTTTGTACACTTGAAACTAATATTGAATGTCATCCCTAATTGAAAATAAATTAAAGTAGTAAAACAATTTTGAATAAAAATGAAAATGCGAATCAGAGTGATCTTTAAAAAATGTAAGTCAGATAATTACACTCTGTGCCTAAAAGCCTTAAGCGCTCCAACAGTGGTCAGCTCTCCAGACAGCATCATGCCTGTGAGGGTGTTACACTCCTGGGAGAGGAATGCCCTGTTTTCTTCCTCCAGGAGCTCCCTTCATGGCTCTGGTGATTGGTGGCACTGGTGCAGGGCAGAACTGTGCTTCCTTGAGAGTGAGCTAAGCATCACTTTGGCTGCTTGCTTGTAGTGTGGGAGCCAACACAGAAAAAATAAATTTAAGCCTTAAAGGTTCTCACAGCATTTCAACCCACCAAATGGACCTCTATCCTCCCTTCCCTACACTCCAGCCAGCCTGGCTCACCCAGCCTTGAGGAAAGAAGGCAGGGACAGTGCTGCCCGGGAAGCCAGTGAGCATGCATGTGGTCAGAAGTCTGGAGAGAGCTCCAGTTCCCTTAGGACAGAAATGGAGGGATGAATCTGCTGAAATCAGCCACCCAGAAGGGGACTCAACTTTTCACTACATGATGACTGGATGACACCTGCATGATCCCACCATGCTCTCGCTCCCCTGTGGCATCCCAGGGGACCCATGGATCATCTACAACAGAAAGCAGCTCTCTGGCCTTTGAGAATCCACAGACCCTCTGCAAAGCCCTTAAGCTCACACGGCTGATCTCAGACTACAGATTCCAGACATCTTCAATCCTGGGAAGCAGCCTCTTTTGACTTTTTCATTCTCCTCCTACAAACAATGCCAGGTCTTTGTCTTCTGTACACTGCTCAAAGATGTGTGAGGACCCAGCGGGTGGCAGCTGGACCTGATATCCCCTGGGAAATTTGCTGAGTGGCCTCAGACCCAACACTGACACTGAGCTTGAACCTGCATCCATCTGGTGAACACCACTCACCTCTCTACCTGGGGACTCCCTGAGAACCTACCTCATGCAACTTGAGTGCTTCCAGAGACTCTTTCATTAGTGGAGAATAACAGGCACTCGGCAGATGGAGGCAGACAGGGAGGCAGAACATGGTGTGCTCTGGGACTTTTGCTGACCTGTCCCCGGGCTCAGTGCTAGTAAAAACCAGCTTTGGTGCCCTGCTTGGGCCTTCCTGTGCTTACTGGGCCTCAGGAGAGCCTGTCACAAATTGTGAATTGCTTTGTAGATGCAAATAGATTGCCCTGGGCCAGTCACATCAAGCATCTGACATTGTTCAGCACCAGAGTTGCTCCCAGGAAGCCACGGGACCTACAAGCCCAGTGGCCAGCTTCAGAGCACATCAGAGAAGGATACAATTAGCCTCAGAAGTGGCAGATCCAAAGAGAGATCTAGGCAGGCACCAGACCCTGCTGAGATGAATTGCACTCCACGTGGTCAACACCTGTCAGCAGCTTATACACTATACTATAGGCAGGGTACACTGTGGTCGCAGCCAACTAGCCTGAGCATCGACTTAGTACATGCATGGGCCAACAGCCATCAAGAATCAACTGCCACAGGAAGGTTCACACAACACACACGGGACATCCCTGGAGCACTCAACTCAGATGATCAAGAAGAAATTGCCACTGGGTTCCACAGGACTCCTACTACACGAAGCCACACTACCAAGACCTGGATTTTAATACAAAGAAACAAACACACAGAGGAAGCCAAAATGCTAGGAAACATGCCCCAAATTTAAGAACAGGGGACACATCCAGAAAAAATGCTAAACAAAGTGAGGCAAGCAATATTCCAGATACTGCATATAGATATACATAAAATGGTTGTACGGATGTTAATTGAAGTTAGGTGAAGAATGGATGAAATCAGTAGGAACTTGAAAACTGATAGTAGGCATGAAAATGTATATTTAAGCCATATAAAAGATCCAGTCAGAAATAGAGAGTAAAATCTTTGAAATGAAGAATACACTAGAGAAAATAAATAATTTGATTAAGGAGAGAATCAAATTAGTGATTTGGAAGACAAGGTCACAGAAGACAAAACAGCAAAAAGAAAAAAGAACTTTTAAAAATGAGGACTGTTTAGGGGACTTTTGGGACAACATGAAACATTAACAACATCCACATTATAGGAGTACAAGGAGAAAAGAAAGATTAAGGGACTACACCATATTAAAAGAAATAATGACTGAACAGTTCCCTAACCTGGTGAAGGAAGAGACACACAAGTCGAGGAAGCACAGAGTCCCAAACAAGATGAACTCAAAAAGGCTTGACACCAGGACACATCATCATTAAAATGACAAAGATTAAAGACAGGACATCTTAAAAGCAACAAAAGAAAGACGGTCAGTTACCTACAAGGGAGCTCCCGTAAGATTGTCAGCTTATTTCTCTACAGAAACATACCAGGCCAGTAGGGATTGGCACAAACTATTCAAAATAATGACAAGCTAGGACCTTCAACCAAGACTACTTCACCCAGCAAGGCTGTCATTTAAAATTGATGGAGAAATAAAGAGCTTCCTAGACAAGAAACAGCAAAACAAGTGTGTTACCACCAAACCATTAGTATAAGAACTATCAAGAAGGAATAAAAGGGAAACAGAGTTAAAAGAATAAAGCATATCTACGAATAATCACTTTAAATGTAAGTGGCTTGACTGCTGCAATTAAAAGACATGGTAGCTGAATTGATAAGAAATCAAGAACCATATATATGCAGTCAACAAGAGACCTATCTCAGAATGAAAGATATACAGACAAAAAGCAAGGGGATGGCAAAAGGTATTTCATGCAAATACAAATGAAAAATAAGCCGGGGAGGTAAACCTATATAGCTGACAAAACAGACTTTAAAACAAAGGCTATATTGAGCAATAAGAATGGACACCACAGAATGATAAAGAGAGCAATCCAACAAGAGGATATAACCCTTGCAAACACGTATTTCCTCAACATAAGAGCAAGTAAATGTGTAAATCAAATCCTGATGTACATAAATGGAGAGTTCAACAATAATACAGACGTAGTAGGGGATTTTAACATCCCATTGGCATCAATGGCTGGATCTTCCGCACAGAAAATCAAGAAGCAAAGAGTGGCCTGGTGCTGGACTCTGCAGCAGCAGCAGGAGCACATACACTAAAGCTGGAATGATACAGATGAGATTAGGCTGGCCCCTGCGCAAGGGTGACACTGAAATCAGTGAAGTGTTCCCTTCCCCCTAGCGTGGGACATGCTCTCCTGGCTCCCCTAGGCTCCCCTGACTCCCCTGGGCTGGGGCCCCTGCGGGTGGGGGTGGAGGGAGATGGGCGGGGGCTGGGGGGGGAGGGAGACGGGTGGGGGCTGGGGGGGGAGGGAGAGGTGGGGGGGAGACTTGGGCCCTGACCGCCTCCTGGGTTGGGGCCCCTGCGGGTGGGGGCGGAGGGAGAGGGGCGGAGGCTGGGGGGGGTTAGGGAGAGGGGTGGGGGCTGGGGGGGGAGGGAGAGGTGGGGGTGAGACTTGGGCACCTTCTCACCCTTGCGCAGGGCGGCCTCACACCTAGTCTTTAAATAAAAAAAAAAGATGAGTGGCCTGAAATAACACAATAGATCAAATGGATTTAATTGGTATCTTCAGAGCATTTCACCCTGAAGCAGTAGAATATACATTCTTTTTAAGTGGACGTGCAACATTATCTCGATAGACCACATGTTAGGGCACAAAAACAGTCTCAGTAAATTTGAGAAGATTGAAATCATATCAAGAATCTTTTCTGGTCATAACTGTATAAAACTAGAAGTCAATGAGAAAAAACTGATATACAAGTGATCTATTACTGAATTGTACACCCCTAAAACCACCCTGCCCCAATAAATTTATTAACAGAGAAATAAAAACAATGACAAGCAAAAATAAATAAATAAATAAATAAAAATTTGGGGATACATGGTGGTGAGAATTGCATGTCAATATACTTGATGTATACTTAAATGAGGTTAAAACTCTAAATCTTATATTTATTTTACCACAATAAAAATTAGTAATTATAGGATTAAAAAGAAAACAGAAAAAGAAAAACCTGTAAAACACAGAAAGTCTTGGAGGCTAATTAACATGTTACTGAACAATGAATAGATAACAATGAGATCAAGGAAATAATGAAATAATACCTGGAAACACATGGAAATGAGAGCACAACAATCCTCACTCTATGGAGCACAGCATAAGCAGTCCTAAGAGGGAAATTCCTAACATTACAGGTCTACCTCAAGAAACAAGAAAAATCTGAAATACATCATCTAACTTGACACTTAGAGGAACTAGTGCAAAAGAAAAACAAAGACACCATTAAGTGAGAAGAATAAAGAAAATAATAAAGATCAGAGCAGAAATAAACAAAGCAGCAAAAAACAAATGCAGGTGCTGGACTGGATGCTTTCACAGTGCATTTCATCAAACAGTCAGAGAAGAACTAGCACCTGTTCTCCTCAAACTCATCCAAAACACTCAAGACAAGGGAAGACTCCCAAGCTCATTTTATGAGTTCAGCATTCTCCTAATCCCAAACCAGAATAAGACTTTACAAAGAAAAAAATTATAGGCCAATAGCCCTGATGAATATAGATGCTAAAATCCTCAACAACATATTGGCAAACTGGATCCAGTAATACATTAAAAAGATTACACACCATAATGAAGTGGGATTTATTCCAGGGATGCAAGCTTTGTATAGTATCTACACATAAAAAACATGATACATCGTAAACAAAATAAATAAAAATCATATCGTTATAACAATAGATGCAGAAAGAGCATCAAAACACAACACCTATTCATTATAACAACTCTCAGCGAAATGTGAATAGAGGGAATTCACCTGAACATAATAAAGATTATGAAGAAGAAAGAAAGAAAAAAAGAAAGAAAAAGAAAGAAGAAAGTGAAAGAAAGGAAGGAAGACAGGAAGAAGTTGAAGAAGATACAAATAAATAAAAGCATATATGGTGTTCAAAGATAGGAAGAATTAACAACATTCAAATGTCCAGTGACGTATTTCAGAGAGCTACAACAAATATCACAAAAACTTATATGGAAATACAAAAAAAAAAAAAAAAAAAAAACAACAAAAAAACCCAACACACACACACACACACACACACAAACAAAAAAAACAAACAAAATAAAACCAAACCAATAGCCAGAGTAATCTTGAGAAAGAAGAATAAAGTGGGAGGAATCATGCTACCTGATAACAAACTATACTACGAGGCCATAGTAATAAATATAGTATGGTACTGGCATAAAACACACATAAAGATCATTGGAACAGAATAAAAAGTCCAGAAATAAACCCATACATTTATGGTCAATTAATATTTGACAAAGGACACAAGACTATACAATGTGGTAAAGATAGTCCACTCAATAAATGCTATTGGGAAAATTGGACACATAAGTAGAAAAATAAATGAATGCAGACTACCTTCTTACACCATATTGAAGAAAAAATGCAGAACGGATTAAGACTTGAAAGTGAGATTTGAAACCGCAAAAATTCTAGAAGAAAATAAAGGCAATAAGTTTTCATGGAAATATTTTTTATTCTGATATATCTATTTGGGCAACAGAAACAAAAGAAAAACTAAACAAATGGGACTACATCAATCAAAAAAGTTGTTGCACAGCAAAGGAAATCATCAACAAAATGAAAAGACAACCCACTGAATGGGAGAACATATTTGCCACTGATACATCTGATAAGGGTTTAATATCCAAAATTCATGAAGAACTTAAGAAACTCAACATCATAAGAAAATTAAACAATCCAATTTAAAAATGAGCAAAGAACCTAAACAGACACTTCTCCAGCGAGGATCTGCAGATGATTATTACACAAATAAAAAGATGCTGAGCATCACTAATCATTACAGAAATGGAAATTAAAATCATAGCGAGGTATCACCTCACCTCTGTCAGAATGGCTATCATCAATAAATCAATAAACATCAAGTGCTGGTGAATATGTGGAGAAAAGAGAACTCTCGTGTATTCTTGGTGGGAATGCAGATTGGTGCAACCACTGTGGAAAGCAGTATGAAGTTCCCTCAAAAATTAAAAATAGAACTGCTTTATAACCTAACATTTCCATTTCTGAGAATATCTCTGCAGAAACCTGAAACACTGATCGGAAAGGATATATGCAATGCTATGTTCACGGCAGCATTATTGACAATCCCGAAGATTTCATAGCAGCCCAAGTGCCCAGCAGCAGATAAATGGAGAAAACGCTATGGTACATTAACACAATGGAATACTACTCACCTACACACACACAATAGAAAATGAAGAAAATCTTACCTTTTGCAACAGCATGGATGGAGCCGGTGAGTATTATGCTAAGTGAAGTGAAGTAAGCCAGTCAGAGAAATACAGGTTCCTTATGGTTTCACTTATATGTGGACTCTAATGAACAAAATAAACTACAATCAAAATAGAAAAAGGCTCATAGATACAAAAAACTGACTGAATACTGTCAGAGGGGAGGAGGTTGGGGGACTAGGGGAAAAGTGAAGGGATTAAGCAAAGAAAAGACCTATAGACACAGACAACAGTTTGGTGATTATCAGAGAGAGAGGGGTGTGTGTAGAAGAGGGTTTAGAAAGGATAAATTGTGATTGAAGGAGACCTGACTTGGGTCGGGGGGAGGGCGGTGAGACACATAATTCAACATACAGATGATGTATTACAGAACTGTATACCTGAAAGCTACCTGATTTCATTTCCAATCTCACCCCAATATATTCAATTTAGAAAAAGAGGCCATTGTGGCACATGCTACAACCTGGATGGACCCTGAAGACATGATGCTCAATGAAATAAGCCAGTCACAAAAGGACAAATAGTGTGTGATCCCACTCACATGAGGTCCCTAGAGGCATCAGAGTCATAGAGGTAAGATGGAGGGTACCAGTAATGGGGGAGTGGATGCAGAGTTGCTGTTTAGTGGGGACAGAGCTTCAGTTGGAGAAGATGAGAACAGTGATGGAGCTGATGGTGGTGAGGGCAGCACAACAATATGAATGTTAAGTTGTTTTAAGGACCACTTAAGACCACTGGATTGTGCCCTGAAAAATAGTTTAAATGGTAAATTTCATTTTGTATATATTACTGTGATAATAATATACCAAAAAAAAAAAAATAGAAGGCACTGTCCTGGGTGTGGGAGAATCGGGTAGAGCTGTTTTCTATGGGCCCTACATGGGTGGTTGGGTCACTGTCAATATCCTGGCTGTGAGATTTTTATAAGATATTATTGAGGGAAACCGGGTCAGATTACATGGGCTACCTCTGCGTTATCTCTTATAAATAATGGGAATCTACAATTATAATTTTAAAAGGTTAAAAAAGAAAAGGGGCGACAACCAGATTTGGTTGTCTTGCCCCAGAGAATCTGGTCCAGCAGGTCCCGTTGGGGTCAGGGCTGAGTATAAGGAATTGCCCACAGGAACTGGTGGTCAGTGGGATTGAGGGCCACCATCCAGACCAGTGACCTACACAGCTAAGTTCTCATCCCATCATGAAGCTTCCACAGCTTTTAATACAGCTGCTGTGTCTCAGCCACCTCTAATGCGATCACTTGGGGGAACAGCTCCTTCACAGTACCACCTGGTTTCTTAAAGGAGCTTCAAACCTTTTAACCATCTCACCAAACACAACACCGGCAGCACAATCCTCCCACAGTGACCCTCTGCTTCATTAAACCACATCCACCAAGTGACAAGTCTGGGCCTTTTGTGCCATTCCAGGAACGCTGGGCCAGGGTCTCCTCCACAGAGCAGATTCACTTCTTGGTGGCTTGGTTGGGACCAGGGTACAGGGCCCAGGGGTGACACTTACCAAGGACAAGGATGAAGGAAGGCAGCATTGTCGTTGGAAGCACGTGCCTTTTAATCATCTGCAGATCTCAACTGTAGGAAAGATACCTATGCTCTGTTAAAGGTCAGGAAAGAAAAATAATTTTTTTCTTTGTACTCAACAGAGTGGTGCTCAAAATTAAGGTAAAAATAATACCGTTTCATATGCTCTCTCCTTCCATAGATGGCTCCAATTTTCCTGTCAATTTGAATGCAAGATGGAAGAAGTAATGCTGGTGGATGAAGTCAATACATCCCTATTTTAAGGGGTGAAACGAAGATGAGAGACGGAGTGTCACTCATTAAGGTTTCATACTTTACTCTGTGGTCAAGTAGGGAGTTTTTAATTGTCCATCCAAACCTGTATCATTAGGGTAATAATGTAGGGCTGTCATGAAGGCCTTTTCAGTGTCTGTACCCCATAAAATCTTGCTCTTTTTGGTTCATGATGTGGGCCAGGGAGCCACCAAAGCTCTCCACACAGTGACTGAGGGCTCCAGGGCTCCCCTGGCTTGTGGATTCAGCTGACAATGAGCACAGGCCAATGGTGTAGAGGTGGGACAGAGGAGTCTTGTCAGGATGGCCTGGGAGCAGCCACTCATGGCTATCCTCCCATCAGGCCAGACCTGACTCACATGGTGAGAGAGGCTCAGAAATGCAGAACAGCACAAACTCCTTGCTACTTGGCACATAGGACAGCTCACTCACCCTCTTGTTCCTTCACCTGTGCAGCCAGCCAACTCAGTCACCTTCAGGAAGAACATCCAGAAAGAATAATAAAATAAAAGTACCGCATGCCAATGCACCTAGCACTTCAAAGTACTAAGAGTAAAAAAAACTCACTGTCCATGCATTTCTACAGAAAGGCTGCTTGCTGTCCAGACCCATACTCTTGCTCTTTTTTTTTCTTCTCCAAAGAAGAAAACACATCATTCTGAAGCCACCGAGATGGAGCAGACCAATGGCCAGCTGTCCACCCAATGATGACAACCGTGGTGTCAGAGAGAATACTATCTGCGGACTCCAGAGAGAGCAGCAGTGGGCTGAGTGGGGAGAGAATTGAGAACTTGACCTGTGACCAGCACGGTGGTGAGCTGATTGTTCTTGAAGACAGTGAGTCTTAGCACTGCTCTGTGAGCAGGACGGGAATGACTCAGAGAGGACTGGATCAGGGGACTGTGGGAGCCAGAGTGGACCCTTGGACCCTTCCCCCTTCTCTTCTGGCCGGGCTCTAACGCCATGGCCTGGGCATAAATCCCTCAAATGCTGAGGAAAAAGCCATCTCTGGTGAGGACCTGAGAAAATGGGGCCCTGGACTCCAAAGTATTGGGGCGACTCCTGATTATTTTTCTTCTTTTTCTCTTGCCAGTTTTCCCTGCAAACCATCCTGTTCTATGAAGCTTCCACACAGCTCATGGGTGGAGAGGAGTGTAAGGTTCTGAGAGAGAGAACCAGAGCATCTAGCAGAAGGACCAGTAAGGCAGCTGAAATCCAGGGAGAGAGGAGCTGTGGGTGAGCTGGACCTGCACAGAGCACACCCTGGAGGCAGCATAGGCTCTGCGAATGCTGACGCTGAGTTCACCCCCAGAGCTGCTGAGACACAAGTGATTCTGAACTTCATATGCTCCACAGCCTTACACAGGGGGCTCTCACCTCTGCCACTCCGTGGTGGGAAGACAGACTGTGGAGCCCCGTCCAGCAGGGCCAGCACATCCATCACCAGTCTCATGTGAAGTCTGGAAGGAGAAAGGTTCTGCATGTGAACAGGCACAGGGGTCAAATGCAAGAGGTCAGGGCAGTAGAGCCCCAGCCTGCAGACCCACCACACCCTGCACTTTAGTTCCAAGTACAAGCTCTTTTTTGCAATAGTAACAATTGTAGGTTTGACTTGAAAGAAAAAAATAACTCAAATTACATTAGAGATTTCAATTTTGGTTTGTCACATCTTCAATAGACGGTAGCTGAACCCAATGTGGTAATCATTTCACAATGTAGGTAAATCAAACCATCGTTCTCTCTGCCTTAAACGTATACAGTGGTGTATATTGATTATTTCTCAATAAAGCTGGGAAAAATAAACAGTGCCTTAATCAATGGGAAAAAAGTGGTTATAGATGCAGTGGAATGAATACCCCATAACTAAGAGAAAACAAATCAGGATATACACATAACAAATAGTATCATCTTGCCCTGGAGGCGTGCTCAGTGGTTGAGCCTTGATCTATGAGCCAGGAGGTCATACATGGAGTCCCTGCCAGAGTACATGCCCTGGTTTTGGGCTCCATCTTTAGTAGGGGGCATGTAGGATGCAACTGATGAATGATTCGTTCTCATCATTCATGTTACTACCTCTCTCTCCCTCTCCTTTCCTGTCTGAAGCCAATACAACATATATTAATATAAATGAATTAATAGTATCACCTCAAAAAGGTATCTGGATATATAAATGTACGGAAGACAAAAGGAAATACTTTGAAATGTTGACAGTAGTTAACCTTGTATAGTGGAAAGAAGTGATTTCTTTTACTTTATACTATTCTTTTTAAGTTTGTACTAATAATCCTATATTATTTTGATAATGAGAAAAAATCTTCTAAAAAACATTTAAGTAACTTTTTTTGGTGTAAAATGCATTTTGCATCCATGTTCAGTGACCATCCACTTAGCTTTGAGAAGCTTAAAAAGTGCTTTGGGATGTGAAATAACCTTTAAAATGCATTCTTGCACTCCAACAGCTCCAGAATGAGAACACTGGGCTTTGGAGATGCTGGGTCTGCTTGGAAAAAATAATGGGCAGGGGTGGAGGCGTGGCAGGGGATGGTGCGGGTCAGCAACCCTGAAGAGTGGCTCATAGGCAGGATGCCTCAGGGTCCACAGCTCAGGCTGTATTTGAAGAATTCCTCATTGGAAAGCTGATAGCTACAGTAAAGTTTCAGATTTGATAAATTTCAGACATGAGCCACAGTAATATTTTTTAAAACGGTTTTTGCCATTCTTATTGCAAAATCTATATATATAAAAGGCGAATGTGCTAAGGATTAGACCACCTGACCACTCACTATGAAGAGCACTGACCACCAGGGGCAGACGTTCAATACTGGAGCTGCCGTGACCTGAACTGGCCATTTACAGAGGAAGGACCCTGCGCTCGAGAGTCCACAAGCAACACTCCGCTTTTCCCAAGGGGGACACAGGCCCCGCCACAAACCCATGGCACAAAGCCCACAGGCCAGCCCAACACAGAAATGGTGGCTGCGGGCACCAGGTAATGATGTCACATAGTAATAACAGGCTTCCTCTCCCTAGCGACTAGCCTCCTTGGAGTCTCTTCACCCACTTGCTTTATAGCCAGGTGCAAACATTTTACACTTTCACCAAATATCTTTGAAGTGTTTTTCATGTGCCTCATCTCATTTGATCCTCACTAAAGTCCTAGAATAGGTAGAGAGGAGACTCGGTAGAATCCTGTTTTCATTTCATTAGCCAGAAAATGGAGATTTGGAATGTTTTAAAAATTGACCCAACTGAAAAGAAGCAAGAAATGGTAGAACCTGAACATGACTTCAGGTTTTCTCACTGCACAGAATAGAGTCAAACAGTGCTATAGTTAAATATTTCTCCCTTTGTTATCCCTGCATGATCCACAATAATAATCTGCTTTCATATTGGTATTTACTGCTGTTTTGCTGTCAATATCCTGAAAAAAAAATTGGGGCACTTCACTAGGCTGGAAAAAGTTTAGCTAAATCAGAAAGTTTTGAGATTATATATATATATATATATATATATATATATATATATATATATCTCACTGGCACCAGTTGCATGTGTTTCCAGCTGTCATTGTTGATTGTGAATTTGGTATACACTTCTATTATTGAGAAAGGGCAAATAGTGATCTTACATTATTTCTTCTAATTAATCTCCTTTCAATGTGCATGAATTCATGCACCAGGACTCTAGTAATTAAATAATACTATCAAGACTCCTAAGAGAAACATATGTATACAGAAAAGATTTTTAAAGGATTCAGATCTCCTAAGTCACAGCTCTATGGTGCTAACCTCAACTGGGTCTACAGAGGCTGACAGGAAAAATAGAATGAGCACTTGCCCTGGGTTCTCATTTGATCTCTGCTAGTAATAGCTTGTGGTCTTGGGGATTTCATTTACCCTTTTTGGGTCTCCTAGCTACATCTATAGGATGAGGGTAAAATTAGACCTCTTAAATAAGTTTTCTACAAATGCTTCAAAAAATAATTGTAGGTTCAGATTTCTACAATCTTCCTAAATAATTCAGCAATTATAAACTTTTCCTTGGTTTAAACTTTGTGGTACAAAACTTCACAAAAATGTAAACACAGTTTTATACTACTACTCATTTCAAAAATATACATTCTCTATAAAACTTACCCTATAACATTTTGGTAGATACTATGAAACATTTCTTAGTAACTGTCCTATAAACCAAACTAGTAAATTTAGGATTATTTTTTTAAAAATATAATTGCATATTCTTTGTATTGGTGTGAATAGGCTCAGAAAATACAGATGTGTTGAGTACTATATGTCACTTTTATTAAAATTCAACAAGTAACTTCCCAGGTATGGAAAACTTCAGCTGAAGCCACTTTTTGGGGTGTAAAAATCAACTCTTGTAAACATCAAATTAAAAGGTGGCTGTATCTTCTGCCTTAAACGTTAAAAATACATAAGAGTTGTTCTTTAACTCACTCAAATGGTTTGTGAAGCTGAAATACTTCCGTGTAGGGTCTGCCCCATCCTGACATTAGCTTAGTGCACGGACTGAGAGCCACATGTCACCTATTCTGTCCAGTGAGGAAGGGAGCTGTGTGTGAATTATTCCTGCCACTAAGCCCCTTGGACAGCCAGCGGCTAGGCAGCAAGGATGCCAGCCTCAGCTCACAGGTGGGAGAAGAGCTGCCATCTCTCTCAGAACACTTGAAACTCAGCCTGAGAAGGACAGGCCCTACCAGCCAAGACCCAGTCAGGCTACTGCTGGGCTTTAAGGAAAGACTGACCATTGTCTCTACCTCTTATTTCTTCTGAGACCAAACCAACCTACCTCCCCACCAACCAACCAACCAACCAGCCAACCAGCCAACCACAATGTAATTATCATCCTTGCACTGAAGCCACTGCTGAATAAACACCAAGTTGTTAATGGGCTCACGTGTTGACTTCCCTCCAAGACACATATCCCCAGGCCTGGAATAAGCTCTGCCCCTTCCCATTCCCTTCCCTCAGCTCGCCTCTCCACCCTCTACCGCTCACAACCCCCCACCCCCACCACCACACACACACACATACACACACACACACACACACACACACACACACACACCATATTTGACCAGGTACTTAATTTTCTGGAGACTACAGATCTGTCTTTTCCCCTGGCTTGAGTCACAAGCCCTGGAGAAGCAGGACCCCTCACTGCCTGGCTTAGTAGACAGGGGGCCCTGCTGGGGTCTGGCTGGAACTGTGTCCCCAGCTGCCTCCCATCAGCTCAGCAGCCACCCCTCCTCCAGGTCCAGGGAGCACATGCAACCTGCCCCAGAATGACAGGGGACCAGCCCAGCTCAGGGAAGGAGCCCACACCGGGGCTCTTGGTCTCTCACTGGGGCTCTTGGTCCCAGGTGGCGACCTGATGGAGCCTCTCCACTCTCCTGCTTTCTCCCAGGACCCTGGGGCTCTCCGAGTCCCACCCTTCGGGAAAGTGACTCCTTGGCTGCTCCCACAGAGCAAGGCCCAGGGAAACCCCAATCCTCCAAGCGTTTTAAATACCTGACAAACCCAAGTTCCCCTTGGAATGAGCCCTTCCCACCCACAACAGCCACTACCACATGGGACACTCCAAGTCCCAGCACCTGGGAGGTGCCAGATAGGCTGGAACCCGCACACAGTTGCATGGAGGCGGGGGTGAGGGGGCTGGGGGGTGGGGGGGTGGTAGGGGGGGGTCGACTAGGCTTTTAGGCGAAGTCGCTGGGCAGGTGAGCAGGAGGGCACTCACCTTGGTGACATTGAGGAAGGTGGTCTGGCCCAGGGTGCCCCTCACCAGCTTCCGCTCCAGCTCCTCCCTCAGATGAGCAAGTGGATCTTGCCCACATGCGGGAGAGGAGCGCCTGCAGGATGGTGGCCTGGACTCCAGGCAGATGCGCTTGGTCTGGCAGCGGGGGCGGCTCCACACCAGCTGGGCTCGGCCTCCAACGGCTCCTCCGCCCGCGGGACCCTGGCGGACCCGGATGAGGCCGCAGCGCGAGCCAGGAAGCCCAGCGGGTCCTGTGACTCGCGGTCCCCAGGCTTGTTCCCCTCACCCACGTGAGAGCCTTTGGCCACATCTGCCAGGCGCGTTTGCTGCTGCTCCGCCACCTGGTGGCGCCTCTGGGCAGTACCAGGAGGCCACCCTGGGCTCCTTGCTGCCATCCTGCTGTGCTCAGGAGTCTGGGTTAGTTCCTCCACCCAGCATTGCCTACTGACAGTCTGTCCCTGCAGAGTAACTTCAACACAGGACACTTCTGCATTCTGACCAAGTCACTGTCGAGGGCCAGAATTTTTCATTAGGTCACTGGTTTGCTCATCATCATGTAGAATATCTGAGCTTTTAATTTTTGACTTATTTTATTAAATGTTTTATATTAAAGAAGGAAATAATTTTTATAGATGTTATAAAGGAGGGTATGTCATTATATTATCTGCATACCAGGTGTCAGGATGTTATACTCAGTGGGTGAAATCTGGACTATTGCCTGTTTATATATGTCCCATGAGATAAGAATCATTTTTATTCACGTTTTAAAAGTTAGAAAACAATGAAAAGAATATTTTTGATACATAAACATAATATGAAATTAACATTTTGGTGTCCATAATTACTGTTTGGTGTCCATAATTACTGTTTCACTGGAAGGCAGACATGTACATTCATTTACACATCGTCTTTGGCTACTTGCATGTTACAATGGCAGAGTTGAGTAGCTATGACCAAGATGGTATTGTCTACAGAGCCCAAACCATTTACTACCAAACCCTTGACACAGGAAGTTTGCGGACCCTTGTCCTACACAGAGTAGATGAAGGCCATGTGCATTATTATTTGCACAGTATTTGGATTTCAAATGATTTTAAATGTGGCCTACTGCACATTTTAAAATCAACAACACATGCCTAGCTAGTGTTGCTCAGGGGTTGAGCATCAACCAATGAACTAGGAAGTCACGGTCTGCTCTGAAACCTAGTCATATGCCTGGGTTGCAGGCTCAATCCCCAGTGTGAGGTGTGCAGGAGGCAGTCAATTAATGATTCTCTCTCATTATTGATGTTTCTCTCTGTCTATCTGCCTTCCTCTCTGAAGTAAAAAAAAATATATATATTTTAAAAATAATAATAAATAAAATCAACAAAATATGGTAAATATTCACTAGAAAAGGAATACATACATAGTTCTGAAATACTCATATGAATAAATATTACAGGGCAGCTAAAAATCAATAAAGAACTATTTGTCTCAAAGTAGATAGATTTTAAAATGTATGATAATTTAAACAAAAGTTCCAGAATGTTACATAAAATATACCTGTATATTAATCCAGAAAGATGAACTAATACTACATATGGTTGATTGATATATATTTATGATAATAAGAGCTAATTAGAGCAAACATCCTTCCAGAAGACCTTCCAGACAAAGCCAGGGCTGCAAGGGATGCCCGGGTCCAGGGCTCCTGATGGTGGTCGGGTGGGGGTGGGGTGGGGGGTTAGGGGGGAATCCTGGTCCCGGGTCCCAGAGGGAAGCTGGTGCTGGCAGCTGGGGGAAGGAAGGCCTACTCGTGCATGAATTTCATGTATCGGGCCTCTAGTATATGTAACAAATGATTAAAGACCTAAATTAGAAAAATGATTAGAAAATTTATAATGTAAATATTACGAGATTAATTGGACTGAAAATGATATAGACTATTACTGTATTGTATTATTTCTTTATTATTTTATTATGTTTTTTATTTTTCTTTTAATCCTCACCTGATGATAATTTTATTGATTTAAGAGTGAGAGAAAGAGAAAAAGGGTCAGAGGGAGAGAGAGAAGCATCTATGTGAGAGAGAATCATTGAATGCTGCCTTCTGTATGTACCGTGACTGGGGATTGAACCAGCAACCTAGGTATGTGCCCTGACTGGGAATCAAACCTGAAACTTTTTGGTGTATGGGACGATGCTCCAACCAACTGAGCTACCCATCTCTAGTGTTTCCTTATTTCTTAAAAAATGAAAATATAAAAAAAGAGGGCAAGATATGATCACTGTTTATTGTACACTGTTTATTCTACATCTATTAAATGTTTTCTGTACCATAAATATAACTTATCATGAAAAAGGAAGGCAACATGGCTATGAAAGTATTTATTTTTATTTGTTGACAAGAGCAATGTGAATGGTGTAAATGCAGATCAAATCTGCACATACCACCAAAAAAATAAATAAAATTGATGTTAACCATTGGGTTTTGATGACTTCTCAGAGAATCACTAATTAGTTAAGGACCCTTAGAATACACTTGGATTAATTGACATCAGCTGGGACTCAGGGCAAGGTCAGAGCCATGACCTGAGGGCAGTACCAGTCAAAAGATTGGATGTCACTCAGTCTGACTCTCCACCCAGTGTTAAGGGGATGGATCTCATGATGTCTCAGGCCCACCCAGATGTGATGTAACCTCCTGTAATTTGAGTATATAATAATCAGCTTTCAGAGCTGGCTCTCTCTGTGTCTGTCCCTCCAGAGGGCAGACTCTCTCTGTCTGTCCCTGGAGTCAGAGGGCAGACACCACACCCAGCCCAAGCTTTTAATTTATTTTATGTCTGTCTTTCATTATTCTTTAAACCTGAAAGAGCCTCCTAACTTGCTCAAACCGGTTCAAGTCTCCCCCTCCGTGCGGGATGTGGAGAAGAGACCACAGCCCCAGCGAGCCCACAATAGTCATTTATGACTAACTTACCCTAAAAGAAAAATAAATAACAGCTAATAGCTTTTATTGAAACACAATAGATGTGTTAGTTCTTCTAATGCAACAGGGAAATGTTCCAAGGCCAATGTGAGACATTGAAACCAAACAAGAACAGAGCTTCCTTATAAAAACTTTATTGTTCCCAATAATTACAGATGACAAGATAGTTGCTGCTCATTACTTACATATGGCTAAATAAATTCCAGTAACTAGCTATGGGATTAGCTTTCCAGTGCTTGATAATTTACCTTATTTGTTTCAGGAAATTTGAGGTTTGGCCATTCTGCCTTGTTTCACAAAGCACATTGGACCTCATTTCATTGCCCTTTCCCCATTTCTTCTGCTAAGCTTAGAATGAGCCCTAAAGACTAAAGTAACATCCTGGCTATTTGGTTAACATTCCCCAAAGGGGTGTGCTTTAGGGATAAATCTCCAATAAAATATGTTTCAAGGCTATTTCAAGGATGAACCAACTTCTGGGATCTCTTCACATTTCGCCATTCTTGGAAAAAGATATCCTTGATGCCTGAAACTGATCATTTCCCAACTGTACTAATTCTAGGAATAACCATACGAAGCCTTATCTGCAAATAGTAATATTGTTGGACTTGGAAGATAACAAGGTTCCTCTGTTTAAAGTCCTCCCTGTGTCCCAATCAAAAGAGTGACTCTATTCTTAGTGTTTTTCTAAATATTTACTGTCCCCTGCAATTCATTTGCCCTGTGTGCTGTCTTTTAGCCACGCCAGTTTTTAAACTTCCAGATAATTTATATAATCTACCAGATGACACTGATGCTTTATGAACATTCTGAAGTTATAAGAAAAAATACTTGCTCATACTTGCTAATACACCTTAGTTCCCAATATTTCAGAAGCAATATTCTAAAAGACCACAAGATGGGGGTATTCCTGCATACAAGCAAATTCTCAAAGCAGTGCACTGAGCTCCCAAGTGTCAAGTTCTGCTTTGTTGGTTTTTTTGTTTGTTTGTTTGTTTGTTTTTCTCAAATTTCTTTATTCATTAAGCTATTGCCTATGTGTCCTTATCCCCACATTACCCTCCCCACCCTCCCCACTCATGCCCTTACCCCCCTGTTGTCTGGCCTATATGCATGCAAATAAGTCCTTTGGTTGATCTCTCCCTCTTACCCCCACCCTCCCCTACCTTCCCATTGGGGTTTGATGGTCTGATAGATGTTTCTCTGTCTCTGGATCTGTTTTTGTTCATCAGTTTATGTTGTTCATTATATGTACCACAGTCCCTGGAGGTCTAGTGCTTAGGATTCGGCGCTCTCAAGTTCTGCTTTGACCAATAAGGTAGTCATTACCCACATGAGGCTAATTTAAAATGAAGTAAAAGGAGAAATCACACTCCTAAGTGGCACTAACCACCTATGGAGAGCTCAATAGCCATATGCGGCTACTGGCTATTCTACTGAAAAGTGAAAAAAAAAACATTTCTATTCTCAAAAGATTTTCTAGTGATTTTAACATTAGTTTTCTTTAATTTAAAAAACAGGAAAAGTTTTAGAAAGTGCTGATTCTTTTTATTATTCATAACACTGAGCAAGTGGGAAAAACTTAAATGTCCAGTGATAGAATTTTGGTTATCTGAATTGTGATTTAAACCTATGCTGGAATATTACAAAGCCATTAAAATAGTTCTCTCTTAGAATGTGTGGGAAGGTTTATGGTATAATTTTAAGAACAAGAGGAAGCAATAAGTATATGTACATATATTTTTATAAATATATGTGCATACACATTTGAATATATAATTCCAAATTTGGCAACTTTATACTGTGCATACATATACATACCTATATAAAAAGAAAAAAAAACACAAAGAAACAAAGGGAAAAGATCATACTATTATCTGTGTGAGTTCATTATTGGTGGATTTTCTGAAACAGTCTGAGGAGTATACTAGTAGGTGCTAGTTCTTCTTTGAATGTTCGGTAAAACTCCCCTGTGAAGCCATGTGTTGGATGATTAGTGACTTTGACTATGTTTTCATATGTCTCTTGGCCTTCTGTGTGTCCTCTTTTGAAAAATATCTATTTAGGTCCTTTGCCCATTTTTTGATTGGATTATTTACCTTGGTTTTGTTAAGCTGTAGGAGTTCTCTGTAATTTTTGGAGAATAAACCCTTATTGGACATAACATTGGCGAATGTGTTCCCCCATGCAGTGGGCTTTCTTGTTCTTTTGGTTGATGCTTTTTCTTTTGATGTAGTCCCATTTGTTTCTTTTCTCCTTAGTTTCCATTGCCCTAGGAGCTGTATGCGTCAAGGTATTGCTGTACTTTATTTTAAAGACTTCAAATAAATTCAAAGTTTGAGAAAATTTGATGTAGTTAAGTAATTCCATTAGTGTGTTGAAAACATTCAACCATTCAAACGTTCAGTTTTATACATAATTTTTATATCTGTAGAATTCTAATTTCTCTTTTAGAAAATCTATTTCTGTTGATTTAGGAGAAGAAGGGAGAGGGTGAGATAGAAACATAAATGATGAGAGAGAATCATTGACCACCTGCCTCCTACACGCCCCACATTGGCGATTGAACTGGGCATGTGCCCTGACCATGAATTGAACTGTGACATCCTGCTTCCTAGGTCGACGCTCCACCCCTGAGTCATGCCAGCTTAACTAATTTCTCTTTTTTAAGTTCTATTTGAACATAATGTCGTGGTCATGGTTTGCTCTCCTGGTTGATTAGTGAAAAGGCTCCAATAGGGAGTTTACAGGTTACATTTATTATTTATTAAGTTTGGAATAGCCCCTGTCTATGGGCGCTGGCCTCTGTGAAGTCATGGTTCCCTCCTGCTCATCTGCGCCTCTCCTGGAGGCTTCTAGCAGTTAGTGTTTGCCTTCAGCAGTGACACGTATTCATGACACCCCGACCTGGCGGGCCGAGCTCACCTGCACCCACAATTGAAGCTGCCCCCAAATCTGCTCTTCCCTACCCCAGGTTTCCTCTTCCAGCTCCTGGTCCTCAGAGATTCATCTTTTCCATCTAGTGGCTGCGTGGCTGGTCACAGCTGCTGGGTCTCCGGTCTTCCTTCCCAGGTCCCGCGTGACTGCGTCCTGCAAGTCTCCCTTCCAGGCTGCCCCTTACACAGGGCTCCACGCCACCACCTGGTCCTGCTCCGCCCCCCTCCCCTGGCTCAGCCGTGCTTCAGAATGAGGGCTGTGGGATGTGCAGCGCTGCAGACAGATGTGCAGTGCTCTGTTTCCAAGGAGTTAGACAGCAGCTGGCCGAGGCGGCCCCCCTGGACTGAGAAGGCCAGAGGGTGGCTCACAGGCAGGGCCCAGTGCTCTGGCAGGTGCTCTGGGCTGCAGCCAGCAGTCCCTGTGGCCCTGTGCCAATCTGGCACACTCAGACCGGGTCTTAAAGGGTATGCCCCGTGGGCGTGAGTATCCTACCAGGTGTGTGTTGATGCGCTGGTTTTAAAAGGACTGACTCTTTCAGCATAAACGCCTCAGCTGGCTGAAAAGAAGGGTCCCTGAGAGGGGCGCGCTGCCATGATGGTCAGGTGTGTGCGATGACGCTGGGTCTGTTTCACTCCTGCAGGTCGGAGCTCCCTCTCTGGAGGCTGTGCTGAGGAAGTTCGATGACGTCTATAGAAAGGGAAGCAGGGCACAGAGGGTGGCAGCCGGCTTGCCATCCTTGCCCTTTTGTATGATTTCCACCTGCTACAGTCTCTCCGCATCTTCCACATTTTGGAAAAACTGACTAGAACTTTCACAGAGAAAGATAAGGAACTGATCCTGTTCAGGGTGAGAAATGGGGATTTTCACTGAGAAAACACGATGCTGTGTCCCTGGCAATGATCAGAGAGACCAGGGCCAAAGCCAGCGGGGCAGGCAGCACCTTCCAGGACCAGATCAGGGACGATGGGTCCCTCGATCTGCCTCCTAAGTGCTCAGATGCTGAGCAGCAGGTGAAATAAGTGGGTAAATGCTGTGTGTCATGCCCCAGCCATATGTTATCGTCTGCTCCAGGGATGAAAATGTTTTTATCGTGAGTGTGTGAGCAAACCTTATTCCTTTACTAAAACGCGGGTGTTTTGTGAGTTTAAGAATCGATTTAATTCACACTCATTTGTTCAACAAATGTTCACTGAGGAAGGCCATGTGGCTTGGGGCTCAGGTGTCAGCCGACCTGGACTTCTGGCTCAGCCCTGGACAGCAATGTGACCTGAGTCTTCCAAGCCTCAGTTTCCCCTTGTAGAACACAGGGCTGAGCAGAGCTCCTGCCTCTTTTCCTTTTGTGCAGATCAGAGATAGGGGAGGGCGGGGAGCCCCTCGGGATGTGTGAGGAGCAGGGAGAGGGTGCGTGTGGGGCCCACAGGGGAGCAGGGCAGAGGCTGTTGCAAGGACTTGGGCTTTGATCCTGGAGGCACCTGGAGGGTTCTGAGTGGGAAGATGCCCTGGGAAGGGTTCGTGCGAACGGTCACGGTGGCTACAACGTAGAAGACGGAGGTGGTCAGGCAGGAAGACCCCCTTCAGGGGTCAGAGACGGTGGTGGGAGGATTAGCTCTGTGGTAGTGGATATGGATGTGGGAGTTGGAACTGACCAGGCGGGGAATGGGTGGGAGGGAAGGCAGGGTCAGCCCATGTTCTCAGCTGGGCCTTTAGTGGACAGCAGTACATGCAGGAGACACAGGCTCAAAAGGGAGGACAGGACCATCCTAAAACCCGAAATGCTCACTGGGATGTGCTGTGGTCTGAGCCCTCTGAGGACGCACAGCCCTTAACATACGCAGTGGACACTGTGAATGGGTGGGTGTGATGCTGTGTGAATGCTATCACTGAAAAGTGAGTACTTGGAGAAATCTCAGACAGGGGTATCTGGGAGGTCTCTGAATTGTTCTTGCAACTTTTCTCTCAGTGTGACATTCTTTCCAGTTGAAAAGTTAAAGAGTGTACAGGCCAGGAGTGGGGAAGGAATGGCCAATGTCCTGGAGAGGAGGGGTGGCTCAGAGCACAGGGCCAGGAGGGAGGAGTGCAGGGAAGGGGGGGAGAATCCATGAGCAGGAGAGGGAACGGGAGCTCTGTGGGTAGTGGTCCAGGCCCCGGTGGAGGTCTGGTGGGGGTCCGGTGCCGGGTCATGTTAAAAGGCTGCAGAGGCTGGTGTGGGGATGGTCTGCCTGTGACCATCGGGTTTATCAGCAGTGGTGGCCACGTGCAGAGTTGGTTTGTTTCTTCCCAAGTTGAAGTGATGACCATTTGAAATGGATGGCTCTCTCTTTCTTTTCTTCATGTTTTTAAGGTTCGCTGTATGCTGGAAACGATGTTGATTCTGAAGGACAGTGACATGCAGAGGATTCCGGGCTGTGAGCCTGATCCTGTGGAGAAACTGAGGAAATTGCTAAGAGTGGAAGCGAGTTCCCTGTGGACGTGGACCCACCGAGGATGGGTGGGAGGTAGTTGGAGCCGCGAGTCGGGTGCCCGGCCTGGTCAGCAAGAGTTGCGAGGGATCCAATGGCAGCTGTGTTTCTGCGGTGAGACCCTGTGAGGGGCCTGTGTGCAGTGAGTCCCTGTGAGATCAGCATCGCCCCCACTTAGCCGGTGGTTCTGGACTTGGCTGTGCAGCAGAATCACCAGAGACCTTCTGATCACTGTGGAAGAGGGCCCACCAGGACCGGAGGCGTTAGCCCAGCAGAAGAGGGGCTTGTCTATGTAACCTCCCCAGGTATTTTTACGTGGGCCACAGCAGAGACCCACTGCCATCTCCACTCAGGGCGTCCTCTACCCTTACTTATTTATTCATTTTTTTGAGGAGAATTCTTATTTTATATATACTTTTATTGACTTCACAGAAAACTGGAGACGGAGCGCGAAAGAGAAAGACCAATGATGAGAATCATTGATTGGCTGTCTCCTGGACACCCCGCATTGGGGATGGAGGCCACAACTGGGACATGGGCCCCAACCTGGAAGCCAACCATAACTGCCTGGTTCTGGTTCATAGGTTGACACTCAACCACTGAACCAGGCCGACCAGGCTCGGGTGCCAGTAACACTGCTTGTATAAAGAAAGGAATGGTAGTGCTGGTTTAGTTAGCTTCAATGTATTCTTTGAAACTATTGGGGAGGATGCTAAGAATTTATAACTGAAAATTTGAGAATGACTTTGTTAACATAAAAAACCATTGAAACCTGTAAAGAATTTTTGTGAGTTTATTTGAGCCAAACTGTCGACATATGTTGGGAAGCAGAACCTCAATGAATTGAGATAGTGCTCTGGAGAATGGCAGGGTTACATCTGTATTTATACATGAAATTCATTGGTGACAGATTTAAGGAGGTGGGATTAAGCAAAGCGGGGTGGGGGGTCGGGGGGGAACCTCTGTGATAGGATAAAAAGTAAAATGATGGACACATACTTAGGTGGGTGCAGGATCAATCAACATGATAATGAAGGAATTTGTAGTATCTGCCCTGGAGCCCAGAACATTTGGTTGTGCCCCAGGGGTTCCAGAAAAAGGGAAGTTACAAGTTACCGAGACACTTCAAAGGAATGTTATCTTAGAGGCAAAAAGGCAAATGGGCTCAGTAAGGATCAAAGTTGATCTTGTCAGTGAAGATACCAGCCTAGGACATAACTGCCCACCATCACTGCTTTTAGTCAAAGTTTAATTTCAGACCATCCTTTGTGGTTATTTTAGGTCTCTGAGTCTGCTAGGCTGCCACGCAGGCCTTCCCTGAGCTTGTCAGGTCAGCGTGTGGCCCCTTTCGTCCACAACTTTCTACTGCCTAATGGAACCCATTTTTTCTTTCAACCCTATGCCAAGGATGTGCTTACTGATTTGAGAGAGAGAATCATTGATGTGAGAGAAAAGCATCAATTGGTTGCCTCTCATACACACTCCCACTGGAGACTGAACGCCCAACCTAGGTATGTGCCCTGACCGGGATTTGAACCCACAGCCTTTCCGTGTAGAGAATGATGCTCCAACAAACTGATCCACACCGGCCATGTCGTGGAACCAATTTTTAGGAAAGAAAACTTTATGTTACTCCTAACCTTTGTGCATATCCGTGGTCCAAAATACATCTCAGCCCATGGGAGTTCATGGAACACCTTGATGACTTTGAGTTGATTGAATGAGATGCAATGTGTGCAATGTGCTCATCACTGTGCCAGGCTTGTGCTCACTCTTTGTGGTTGCAGTCGGCCTCAACCTGTTTTCTGTGTCATTCTTATGTATTTTCCTTAAAATAGCGCTAGGTTCATAAATTTTGCATCGTTTCTCTAAAATGTTGGCCCTAAAAATTGGGAGCAGAGAGTTTCAAATGTTATCATCCAGTTTATATCTCATTGGCATAAGCTCATCAATTCAACTGTTCTTGAAATCTTGATTTGCATAATGATAAAGAAATAATTTTCATTATCTCAAGATTCCTTAAAGTATATGTTATTTGCTGTGTTCTCACTTCAGGTCACTGCATCCATAAATTTGTTTCCGGGTTTTATCACATTTCGTTGGACATTAATTGAAATCTCATCATGCTTCCCACAAATGAAGGTGGTTAGATTTATGGAATAGATTCTCTATGAGGAATTGTTTGAGATAGTTGTGAAAAAGTAACCACTTTAGGTGGGATTTTTTGTCATTTTTGTTCCTTTGTTCGGGGCAGGAATAGACTGCTGGGGACTCACTATGATTACAAGGAATATTAATGGTGCTCTGTTAACCATGATTGTTCTGTTCTAATGAGGGAAAGCACGTTCTATTGTGGTGGAGAGTTGTCCGCCCTGGGACATGGGAGCTAACAAGGGAATGCAGGCCACCGTCCTTTCTGAGAAAGGCCTAGATCAGCAACCTCGTTGCCTGAAATCTGGTCCCGGAGCCACCCGGCCTCTGCCAACCCCCAGCCCGACTTGCCTGTAACCTGTAACCACTATACCTTCCTACTTTCCCGGGCCTGAAATTTCTACTTTCCCGTGGGATCTTTATCCTTCTACCCAAGATAAGCAGCTGGCTTATGGGAGGTGGGGACAGGAGGTAGAGCAGACATTTGTGGATGACCTGCTTGTCTCCCCTTCTGCTGCATTCATGGAATAAATGATCTCAACCCTGTCCCTGCTTCATTGGCTCAAGGAGTGACCACCAGCCCGGACCCATTGCTTGTCCAGTTTCACTTTCAGTAATTTTATAACAGTCATTGGAGCTGGATAATTAATCTAAATGCTAATCAGTACTCCCCCCCCCCCATCTAAATCCAAACATTTCATCTACTTTAAACAATTTAAATTTATCTTAAATTAAGAACGAGTTTTTTAATTAACCCAAGCAAAACCATTACTAGTTTAGAAATAATTGATTGACAGCCTAAATGTTTAAATTCTGTTCTGAGGGTAACTGTATATTTGTTCTCTAAATGTCTTTCTTGCATGTGCTAATTTAGTACTCCTTGCCCAGAAAGCTATGTACAAAGTCCTTTTGTTAAGATATTCTCCAGTCCGGCCGGCATGGCTCAGTGACTGAGTGTAACACTATGAACCAGGAGGTCACGTTCAATACCCAGTCAGGGCACATGCCTGGGTTGGGGCTTGATCCCCATTATGGGCATGCAGGAGGCAGTTGATCAATGCTTCTCTCTCATCTTTGATGTTTTTCCTCTTCCTCCCTCTCCTTTTCCCTTGGAACACAATAAGGATGTATTTTAAAAACATATATAAATTATTTTCAAATTACAGCTTTATTTTGTTCATGTTTCTTATAAATTACACATTAATGAGTGGTCTGTCAAATTGTGTTTAGGCAATTGACTGGTGAACATCAGGGGTTCTAATGTATGAACTATTGACAGTCGATGGGGAGAATTCCTGAGCTGGGCTCTGTAGGTAAGACTTCACAAAATAAAATGAATGTGTTGTTCCCTGAAAGGAACAGATCAAATTTCTATAATGTGGCTGATGGGAAAAAATAATTTTTTGAAACATAAACAGACATATCAGAATGAAGTGGTAAATTTCCATTTATAATGGTATAGGATCTATAAATATGACCTTTATGTGTCTTTACATTTTATGTGCCAGCCTGATCTTAATCTTCATGGGGAGAGTGTGCTAATTTTTGTGTATTCCAAAGCAGTTAGCATGGGGCATGAGCCTATGGCAGAGCCGTTTAGAATGCGGGGCCTAGAGCTGTTTGGATGGGGTGCCATGGAAGCAGTGGAATGTTGGGTGTGGAGTTGGTGGGTGCAGAGTCGGTGGGCGTGGAGTCGGTGGGCGTGGAGTTGGAGGGTGCGGTGTCAGTGGGTGCGGAGTTGGTGGTGCGGAGTTGGTGGTGCGGAGTCGGTGTGAACTGTCAGTGTTTGAAGAGTCGGTGTGAAGAGTTGGAGTGAGAAGAGTCGGTGGTCGTAGAGTCGGTGAGTGCAGAGCCTCTTCCTGTGTGAGAAGGGACTGTCCCTGCCTCCCCCTCAGGGCTCTTGTGAGGAGTGAATGTGCAAGGACAGAGGGCACCTGGCCCAGGGCCGGGGATGGGCAGAGAGACGGTGTCCAGGTGACTCCGGAGTCTGTGAGCAGACCCTCCCTGCTGCCAGGCTTCCACCAGATCCGTGTCCACTGGCGGCAGATCCACGGCTTCCCTTCCACCAAGAACCTTGGGATCTGGTCGGTGTGGGGAAGTGAACATGAGATGGAAAAGCAGGAGCTACCGCCCACTCCCAGTTGTTAGAACCATGTGTGGGGCCAGCCTTGGGAAACTGCCACCGAGAGCAAGGGACACGTCGGGTGCATGCGTGTTTCCAAACTGTGAAGGCGCTCGGGGGAGACAGCCCAGTGGTTCTGGGAGGGCTCCTGGGCGGGAGCAGAGATGAGGGGAAAGAGCAGACTGGCTCCCCATGTGTGCTGGGCCCTGGGACCGGAATAGGCCCCGCGGACTCCTCCCGTGAGGGGGCCTGTGAGGGACCAGCCTTGGCGTCCCACACACAGCATGTGCCTGACACCCAGAGGCCCATAGTACTGTTTGCTGTGCCTTTGCTCTCATGTCCGGGAAACTGCCCAGAGATGTTGGTTTTCCAAGAGGCTGTGTGTGAACTGTTCACATAGGAACTGGGTGTTGAACAAAAACTCACCTGAACAACCATTTATTTCCAGCTCCCTGATCAGTGGAGTGACTGTGGAAATGATAGGCCAAGGCTCAGCTCTCACACCTGGGCTAGATCTTAGCCCCACCCCTTCCTTCTTAGGGAAATGGGCTCAGCGAAGTCCCACACCAATCAGCAGGTGCACTTGTCCAACCAGACGAGGCTGTACATGTCAGACACTCTTGCATCATGTGTATAACAGATGGGGGCAGCTTTAGGTTTATGTGTTGCCCTTCTTTGATTTTCTGCCACTGGGCTGGGGCTGTTGCCGACACAGTGACCTGCTGACAGGGAAGGGTCATTTGCAAGCTCAGCTGATTAAATGGGCAACACTTAAGGCCCTCAAAACAGACAGGGCCTGCCTGGCCGGGCCAATGCCCAGGTCTCATACTCCATGCCCAGGGGTGGCCTGTGGGAGGCAGGCGATCAATGATTCTCTCTCATCATTGATGTGTCTATCTCTCCCTCTCCTTTGCTCTCTGAGATCAATAAAAGTATATTTAAAAGAAACGTATACACACACACACACACACACACACACACACACTCTAGAGGACCAGTGCACCAATTCGTGCACAAGTGGGGTCCCATGGCCTGGCCTGTGAGAACTGGACTGAAACTGGCTCTCTGACAGCCCCTGATGGGTCCCAGTTTGTGCGAGGGCATAGCCGAGGCAGTGGGACCCCATTGGTGCATGATCAGGGCACGGAAGGATTCAGGAGGTTGGTAGTGGGAAGGGACACGGGAGGGCCCCAGGGCATGTCAGGCCTGTCTTCATCAGTCCTGATAGGCCAGACCCCAGCAGCAAGCCTACCTGCCAGTTGCAGCGTCTGCCCCAAAGTGGTCAGTGCATATCATAGCAAGCTATTGAGCGGCCTTAGCATATCATTAGTATATTATGCTTTGATTGGTTGAATGGATGACCAGACACTTAATCTATTAGGCTTTTATTCTATAGGATGTTAAACAAACAAACTAATAGGGCCTGACTGCTGTGTTGCTTTCTGTAAGGATGGATGTAGGCGGGTGACTGGCAATAAGGGTCTCTGCTGGCAACTTGGATGTGGGCTGAGCTGTGATTTGGGAGTCCCTACGGCCTTTCCAAGACATGGTAAACCAGCTAAGGGGCCTGAGAGCCGCCCGTCCTCCTATCACCTGCTTAACAGCCCTGTGCTGTGCATCACTTTGCTCAGACATCACTGACCTCAGGTGTCTTCATTACCTACCACTGGATCAGCATGTTTTTTAGTGGCTGTAGGTCTCCCAGTGGGACCCTGTGTTAGAGTCCCTTCTGTGCAGCTGTGCTTTAGGAAGTGAGCAGGTACATGGAGGCCCTTCATCCTGGGGAAATGAGGGTAGCTGCACGGGAGGTGCGGGGGAGGGGGCGGGGCTGCCCAGAGGGTGCCCTGGTGTGCATCTTCACCTCACCCTTCTTTCTAGGATCGTGGACACATCCCCCAGCAGTTCCTTGAGGAGCTACTGGGGGACATCATGGCCCTCGAGGGTGAACAGGGCCAGAGGAGGACCCAGCGTACCCAACAGAGCTGGCAGCTGGATCTGCTGGTCGATGGTAGGCAGCAGCCCCTGGCACCGGGGAGCCAGCCTGGCTGTGGCTTCTCCCTCACCCAGGGAGCTAAGCCCTTGGTTCTGAATCTCCTGGGTCAGCCCACCCTCAGCCCAAGTCAATAGGGTGTGATTCAGGGGCCATTTGGGACCGTTTCATTGCCATTCACCCCAAGAGGAGCATGAGGGGTGTGGCAGCCTCTCATGTCAAGTTAGGACATGAACTACAGTAAATGTTGCCAGATTTCTCAGCGCCTGTGCGGACAGTCCCGGGAGCTTCCACGTGACAGTATGCTGACCCCAGAGGCAGTCTTAGATGTGTCCCTGGGGGATTGAAAGCTCTGGATGGCAGGAGCTTCCCAGTGCTCACTAACCTGCATTGTAACAGAGGCCTGGGCTGATTTCCTCCATTCATGTCCTCCTCGGGCAGATGGGTGCAGTCTGCTCTCTGTCTCCCTGGGCAGGGGCTGCTCAGTGACCTCTCCTCCCGAAGGACCTCACCCACGGGTGGCAAGTACTGGGCACACGAGGCCCAGATCCTCTAGCCCCTGCAGACATACTGCTCAATTATCGTGCCCCCCACTCCCACAGCTTAGCCACCCAGACGCCCCCCCCCCCCACCCCCCTGCCACTCTGATGGCTGGTGGCCCGGACTATGCCATGTCTCTGCCATCTCTGTGAGTCTCTGAAATCCTTGACTTGACAGTCAGGTTAGAACTTGGTATAAAGTGGTTCCAGCAGTTCCACCCTATTGAACTTCTGCTCTGGCCTCTCCATGGTCACCTGCCTTCTTCTTAAGCTCTGGATGGCTCCCCTACCGGCCCCCAGCTGAGCCAGCACAGGGGCCACAACCAACAGCGACAGCACCTTGTGAACAACACCCAGCTGACAATCCCTGGCCTTCACACCTTGGCCTCGGGGTTGGGGGTGGCCAACTCGGGGGGATGGCCGCCTCGGGGCCAGAGTCAGAGAGGGGAAGTGGAGGCCCTGGAATCTGGGCTCTGACTGCACTTTGCTCTTCAGCCTTAATGCGGATAACCAATTTTGAAGAGAATAACCAAACCCTCCAGGGCCAAGTAAAGGCGCTGCAGGAGGAGAACCAGCAGCTCCGGCAGAAGGTAACAGTGGGCGGTGTCTGGAATAGACGGGCAAGCCGGTGGCCAGGTGTCCCGTGGGGTGACAGGTTTGGGGTTTCCTTTCAAGCCAAGTATACTCTGTGACCTGACTGTGGCACGGGCTGGGTCTTTGGCTCTGCAGGTGGAAGAGTTGGAGACCCAACTCACCCAGGACAAGGCCAACAGCCAAAAGGAAGAGCTGGAGGGAGAACTCCAGTCTAACATCGCCAACACCGTGAGGCCCTCCAGGGCCACGCAGGTAGGCCCTCCAGAGCGCAAGCCCCCCTGGCACCCCCGTCTGCCCGAGGGAGCCTCCGGGATCAGAGCCATGTCCTGGTCATTGATCAGTGATTCCTGGGTGACCAGTTCCCTCGCTCAGCTGTAGCTCAGACCAGCTATTCTCAGCCGCTGCCGGGCCACGGGGACAGGTGTTGCCTCCCAGGGACACTGGCCATCTTGGTGTTTGTTGACAGGACTGAGGGAAGGAGGAGGGAGGTGCTGCTGGCTGTGCCCAGTGGATGGTTGTTCCGTAAATATCCGGGAGAGTTGGCTGCTAGTGTTGTTCAGATATTCTGTATCCTGACTGATGTTCTATGTACTTTTTATTTTTCTTTTATTTTTTTAAACTTTTTTAATTAATTATGTTGTTACATATGTGTCCTTATCCCCACATTACCCCCTGTTGCGGGGGGGTAACTCATGCCCTCACCCCCCTGTTGTCCTTGTCCATTGGTTAGGCCCTTCTGCTTGCATATAAGTCCTTTGGTTGATCTCTATGTACATTTTAAAAAATAGGCTTTTACATGTGGTCACAGAGGGCAGCCAAGGAGCTGATCCAGAGAGCGGGCATCATGTGCCCCTAAAGGTCCCATGTGGGGAGAGGGCACAGGGCTCCTGTAGCACCATGTGATGGTCCGTTCATGCCGTGGGCCCGACCACCGCAGTTCCTTCAGTGCTGGGAGAACCGCGCTCAGCACTGCTGGTGCTGCCTGTCCCGAGGGTCCCTGCCATTTTGGGGTCTGCACTTGCCCTGCTCTTGGCCCCTTACTGCGTGTGGGGGTGCAGGGATGCGGGGTCTGTTGCTCCCCGGGGCCTGCACCCAGTGAGGCATCCTCACCTTTTCCCTCTGGGCAGGAGGAACCTTTCAAGCTGGGCCCCGAAAACCAGCAGGGGGCCGAGGAGAGGGAGCTGGAGGAGCTGAGGGAGCAAGAGAAACAGTTGCCTGAAATCCAGGGGGCCCTGAAGCAGGAGCAGGAGGCCAAGGCCCTTCTTGCCCGAGATAACGAGAGGCTGCAGCAGGAGATTGAAAGGTAACCGCCCGCCCCTGCAGCGACATCTGCCACGTTTCATTCACACCAACTCCCTCAGCTCCCGCTGAGCTCAGCTCAAGTGAGTCCCCTGGTGATGGTGCCGTTTCACTCACACTGTCACGGTCACGGTCACAGCTGATGGTCACGAGGGAAGGGCCTCCAGCTGGTGGCTGGGATGGAGCATTGTCCAGGTGTGGGTGACCGCCCCTCCCACATGGATGATGGTGATGACTGTCGGGCACGGGTACCTTCATCCTCTCTCACCAGCCATCCCGGAAGGACAGATGTTCGCTCCACATCATTCCCGCGTTCCCTGTTGGCAAACTCACCTCCTCGCTGAGATGCACTTGTCACCACCCATCGGTCCCCATGGCCTGTCAGGGGCCTGTCCATAGGGCGAGATCCTGGAATCGCCTGATGTGCACATTTGCAGCTGCAGTTGAACAAGGCCTCTGGCTCCTGCCTGTTTCAGCTCTCACACTGCACACGAGCGTCCCTGCTGTGGTCCATGGAGTGCCATGGAGTCCTCTTCTCTTGCTTTTTGGTGGCGATTTCGCTGTTTGAAACGGCCCCCAGATGGAGTGCTGCAGTGCTGTCTAGTGTCCCAAGTGCACGCTGCGCTGGGCCTCAGGGAAAATATCCGAGTGGCACAGGAGGGTCGTTCAGGCCCGAGGTCTGGTGCTGTAGGCTGTCCCAGTGAGCATATGACACAAAGCGTCCTTATGTCTTGATTGGTTGACAGAAATGTGGCCAGAGACTCACAGGAACTGGTGGGGACAGTTGCAGTCTACACTGCTCAGTGCTCGCGGGGGCTCCATAGGACATTATACCGCGAATCCTGAGAATTGACTGCGTTTTTATCCTTCTTTTCAAACAGATGAGGAAAGAGGCTCAGAGAGATTCAGTAACTTGTTCGGGCCAGTCCTGAGTGTAGTGGCCCAGTCAGGACTCAAATCCAGGTCTTGTCTCAGCCCAGAGGCCTGACCACGTGAAGCCTTCCATGGCACAGCCTTGTTTTAATATGTTTGGGGCTTCAAAGTCAGGTGCCTGCGGGGGCCAGGCAGGTCCAGCAGGTGGGCAGGGAGTGTCAGCGGCAGGGCAGGCCCTCGTGGAGAATACACACCCTCTGAAGGCAGTCAGCGGGGAGGCAGGCCAGGGCTGCCAGGACATCCTTTTGTTTCTACTTATTATTATTATTATTATTATTATTATTATTATTTAATCCTCACCCCAGGATACTTTTTCCATTGCCCTTCTGAGAGAGTGAGAGGAAGGGAGGGAGGGAGGGAGGGAGGGAGGGAGGGAGGGAGGGAGGGAGGGGTAGAGAGAGAAACAGCGATGCGAGAGCCACATCTATTGGATGCCTACAGCACACACCCCTCTATGCCAGGGAGCAATCCCACAGCCCAGGGACATGCCCTTGACTGGGAATCCAACCCGTGACCCTTCCGGACAGAGGCTGACGCTGTCACTGCTGAGCCGCCCCAGCCAGGGCCTGTGCTTGATGCTTTCTCCCCACCCACCCAGAATCTCCGTAGCTGAATGTTGATGTGAAACGGAACATTTTTAGAAATATTGAATAACTAATTACTTTAAATTAAATCACTGAGACTGTGTGGGCCTCACAGGGCCCATCTGTGTTCACATGGAGTCCATGCGCCTCTGGTCATTGAGGTTTCAGGTAGAATCCTTACCCCTGGAAAGCCAGTCGGGTAATTATGACGATGATAATGATGATAATGATGATGATGATGATGTCAGTGGCATTACATAATGCTTCTGAATCTCATATTTTATTTGTCTCAGGAGTTGGGATCAGAAAGGGACTTGGAATTGGGGAGAAGAGCTGGGCAAAGGCAGAGTTTCAGAGCAAAGATGTTCTGATTCCATGTTTTTCAAAAGTGTTTCAGTCGAAGAACCGTTTTTGCAAGGAGGCAGACATGCAAAGCCTTCCATGGGCAGGGTTTTCACAGGCTGCTCTGTTGAAGTGTGTCCGAGCTTGCCTGTCCTGTGTCGCAGGCCAGAGTGTGGCAGCTGGGGTGGCCGCACAGAACCCCAACGGACACAGTTTAAGAACCTCTGATTGTGCTCAGCCCTCATTTCCACAGGGGAAAACCTGAGGCCCAAGGAGGATGGGGGTGTGATTGAGGTGTACATGGGACAGCGGCTGGGAGTGCTCCTGAGCCCTGGGCCATGTGGCTCTCCACCCGCAGGCTCACTTCCTGGACTGAGCTGCTTCAGGCGGAGCAGGAGGAGCTATGCTCCCACAGGCAGGAGCTGCAGGCCTCCATAGAGGAGGTGGAGCTGAAGATGCGGATCTGGCAGGCTGAGTTCCGAGACCTGAAGGCGGAGCAACTGCCCAAGGAAATCTTGCTCACCAAGCTGAGCATGCAGTGTGAGGTGAGGCCGGGGGCTGGTGGGCCTCAGGACACCGGGCCTGAGCCCGGGGCTGACAGCCTGGGGCTCAGCCAGGTCCGAGTGGGTCCTCATTGGTGTCTGTGCCCAAAGACTGTGTGGGAATGTCACCCCGAGGCCGGGAGGAAGCCAGAGGCATTTAACGGGGACAAGCACCTTGTCTGGTGGGGATGTGTTAGAAAAGACCTCTCACCAACCTTTGCTTTTGTATTTTTTAAATCTATTTTTCCTGATTTGAGAGAACAAGGGAGAGGGAGAGACTGAAACATCAAAGGGGACAGAGAATCATGGTTCGGCTGCCTCCTGCACCACCCCCGCGGTTCCAGCCTGCAACCTGGCCTATGCCCTTGACTGGGATCAAACCCGAGGCCCTTTAGTTCGCACTTCGATGCTCTGTCCACTGTGCAAAACTGGTTAGGGCCGGACTTTTGCTTTTTGCAGGGTCGGGGCGGTGCATGGAAGCAGCGAAGTGCTGTTTCCATTCTGTCCTCGCGGCTGAGCTCTTTGCTCTGTGCTCCCCGTGTCATCTCACTGAATTCTCACAATGCTTTTGTGAGCTGGGGCCCATCCTCATCCTCTGAGGTTGGGTCTGAACTCAGTTTGTTTGAAGCCAAAGCTTAGGCTTTCCCATCAATCAAACCCTATGATGTTCTGGGTCAGGAGTTGACCAACCTCAGTCCCGAATTCCTATCCAGCCCGGCATTTATTTGGCTGTTGTCAGAGAGAGGAAGCGAGAGGGAGAGAACCATGGGAGCTTCAATGAGGAGAGAGAACCTCTGATGGGCTGCCTCCTGCACGCCCCCTACTGGGGATCAACCCCTCATCCTGGGCGTGTTCCTTGACCAGGCATCTCTTTTGTGAACTCCTGGTGCATGGGGGGCCGCTCCACCACCTGAGCCACACCCTTTGGGCTGCTTCCTAATGAGACACTTTACATTGTTTTTAAAAATGGCTGTCAGGTCCTCAGAGCCTCTTGTACATTTTGCACTGATGGCGCCTCTCAGCTCAGACTGGCTGTGTTTTCAGTGCTCAGTGCCCACACGTGGGCAGGGCTGTGCGACTGGCCGGTGCACTCGGCCATCCCCATGTCATTGGCTGTGTTGGTCCTTGCGACTGGTGAAGCTCATGCCGAAATGGCCATGTTCATGCACGTGGCCCTTTTCTCCTTTTGGGAGCAGTTTCCCAGCAGTGGAGTCACAGGGGCCCGTGGTGTTGAGGACATTGTTGATCTGTGTTTCAGTCGCTCACCCGTGCGAAGAAGGACTGGCAAGAGGAGAAACGTCGCCTGAGGAGGGAGATAGACACCTTGAAAGAGCTGAACCAGAGCCTCCTGGACGCATGGGACCAGCACTGCACTGAGAACGTGTAAGGAGCAGGGGTGACCGACACCTGTCCTCACAGGGCTGCGCGCTTCCTGCTCCACGCCCAGGCCTCCACATTCTGGGCAAAGAGCCCGCCGGCGAACTGGTGTCCCCAGGGCAAGGGAACAGACCATCTTCCCAGCCCACCCTGCTCTCCTTTCCCTGGAATGACTTTAGATTTCTGCAAGGAGGGGTGGTTGGATTTTGCTGGCTTCAACGACATGGCCCACTGCCAGCCGCTTCTTAATCTGCTTTTGGAATTAAGCTCAGTTTAAAAATGATGACAGAGGTAAAGAGAGGTACCTAGGGAAGCCATCCAGGTCGCGGGTTGAGCCCGTTCTCTGTCTGATTTCCGCTTGAGGGGCTGGAGAGAGGGTTGTGGGTGCGCCGCGGTTGTCCTCCCTCTGCTGACAGGACACGGACCTGGCTGTGGCGGAGGCCCTGCGAGGTGCACAGAACCAGTGACCTGGTGGCTTTGAACCAGCAGGGGTGATGCGATGTGAGCAGAGCTGTGTGCCCAGCAGACAGATGTTGAGGAGCTCCAAGGAGGCGGAGAAGGAAGCGTGGTGTGGGAGTTGGGGTTCTGCAGCTGACCCGGATGGGGACAGGGCTAGCCGGAGGGGCGGGAGTTGGGGGGACGTGAAGGTGGAGCACGGGTGGTCGGGGTGCAGGGAAGGTGCAGGCAGTGGCAGGAGGGAAGGCTGGAGCAGGGGGCACTCAGATGGGGAAGGCCTCCATGCCTTGCTAAGGAGTCGGATTCCCTGGGAGTGAGTGTTTATGGGAGGCTGGTCTAAGGGCCGAGGGAGCTGCCAGAGAGGAGGCAGGAGGAAGAGGCTTGGTGCTGGAAACCTTGGGGTTGGCAGTCAAGAGACTTGAGATGCATCTGGTGGGCCCAGGGTGCTCTTCACCCCTCGGTGCTGAGCTGTGGGACTGTCCTTCCTTGTGATGGGGAGTGGCTGGCCATGAGGGACAGAGGGACATGGTCACAGTGGCCACAGGGGCACTGACCCAGCCCCGCGGGGTCACGGTGCTGCTTCACTTTTCTCCCGGGTTCTTCTGCTCGTCTACAGCTGGCTCGCCACCTCCCCAGGATGGTTTACAGGGAAAGGCACACTGTAGTTTGGGGTGGAAATGACCGTGGCCTGAGCTGGCTCTCTACAGCGCAGCGGGTCCCAATGACCAGCAGAGGTTGGGTAGGTGCCAACTAGAAGCATCGGGGCCTGGTACCCAGGGGGATGATCTGATGAAGGTTTTGCATTAGACAGTGTGTGCAGGAGGCCAGGGAGTGGGCAGGCTTCCTGAGCTGCGCAGAGTGGAGTCTTCCCAGCCCGGGGCGGGTTGGGGGCCTGTCTTGTGTGAATTTGTGTGCCTAGTGGTGGGGGTCGGTCAGAGCCAGACAGGAAAGCGCTCTAGCATAAGGCCCAGCAGCACGGCTGAGGGAAGAGAGGAACACAGACTAGAAGAACAGATGCCGAGCCAAGGCCGCTGGGAGCAGGTCAGGGTCGGTGGTCCTGGGCCCAGCGGTTTGCGAGTCATCGCTTTTCACAGCTGCTCACTTCACGGTGAAGTCTCAGAAAAGCCCGAGTCTTAGGTGGGACCTCGGCAGCCTCATGGCCAAAGGAGCCTGAGCTGCTGCCCCGATCCAGGGGACTCATGTTCAAGCAAGGAAACCAGGGTCTCTGCCGTCAAGGCCCACGGGTTTGCCATCCTGAGTTGCACATGGTTCGGGGCTTGCTCTCCTGAGATGTGGTCCAGCCTGCTCCTTGGTGCTACAGCAGGTCTCCTCACATTTTAGGGTTCCCGGACCCACGCCACAAGCTCCCCTCCCCATCTTCCCCCCTCGGCGAGCTTGACGGTCATGAGCACCGTGATGTCCGAGTCCCCGGAAAATGCCGGCCCTTCTGGGCCAGGTCCCAGCCAGGGCCGATGAGTCCATTGACACGTTTTATATAAAACCAGACTGTTCTTTCTTTCTCCTCTGTTTCCAGCGACACCCGGCAGACTATGCCTACAGGAGAGGCGGAAGAGGACAGAATTAGGGCTCCAAAGGAGGCTCAGTGTCCTGCTCCTAGGAAGTGAGTTGATTTCAGCAGCAGGAACTTCAACTCAGAACAGGAAGCTGCTCTTTCACGAGTGGGGAAAGCCATGTGGAGCGGTGACCAGTGTGTGGGGCCCGCACCTTCCCCTCTAGGGCAGGTCCCCTGAGCGCACCTCCCTCCCAGCTCTGAAAGAATTGAGAGTTTCTTTCCGGCCTTCCTCGGGGGTATCCTCTGAGGGATGGCGAATGCCAGCTGCCGTGTCCGGTTGAAGGGGCAGAGAGTCTGGATTAGAGCCACTGAAGCAGGACTATCAGGCTGTGTCTCCAGGTTTTAGGACCTAGAAAGCCATGTTTCTGTTTTGGGAAGGAAGCGTGGGCCGGACACCTGGGCCAGCACCCATGGTCTTCAGTCACAGGAACCTCTTGGTCTTCCCTACATTCCTCTGGAGTCTCTGGACGCCAGGGTGGTTCTTAAACACGTTCCCTTCTGCAGAGCAGCAGCCCCGGTGGTGGGCGGCTCGGTCCCTGAGGCTGCGGGCTTCCGTCCAGCAGGCCTTCCCCTGGGTCCGGGCCGGAGCCCCAGGAGCTGGGCCTTCAGATTGTCCTGCCCCAGCCCAGCCTTGAGGGCAAATCACCATGAATCCTGCAAGGGCTCTCTGTTGACATCACAAAACCACATAATTTCCCACCCTCCTCCTGTCCCTTGTGTTGGCGGGGACATTGAGGCGTCGATGAGGAAAGTACTCGAGTTGAGTCAGCACAGTGTCGCTCTGTGGCAGAGCCAGGATTAGAACCAGCTGCGGTTCTTCTTGTGACATTAGAATGCCTCCATTTCCGGTTAGCTGCACTGTATGACCCTTTAAGTTCACTGTTTTCATTGATTCGTTTTTATTTTACTATATATATATATACATATATATGTATATATATATGTATATGTATATATATTAGTATATTTTAACTGAATTCAGAGAAGAAGGCTGAGGGTGAGAGAGAGAAACATCAGTGATGAAAGAGAATCATTAATTGGCTGCTTCCAGCACACCCCCCACCGGGAATTGAGTCTGCACCCCCCCCCCCCCGGCCCGGGAATTGAGTCTTGACCAGAATGGAGCCCAGAACCCTTCAGTCCATAGAGTGATGCTCTACCCACTGAGCCCAACCGGCTAGGGCTATTTTAATTTTGCTCAATCCTCACCTGAGGATTTTTTTTCATTGATTTTTGAAGATAGTAGAGGGGAACAAAGGGTTGGGGGGAAGAGAGAGAGACATCAATGAGAGAGACATCAATATGAGAGACACATTGATTGGTTGCCATCCAGCACACGCCCCCAGTGGGCCCAGGGATAAAACTGCAACCCAGGTACATACCCCTCACCCAGAATCAAACCCTTGACCCTTCAGTGCTTGGGCCACTGCTCTAACCCCTGGGGAACACCAGCCAGTGTCCACTCTTTTTCATCCACATGGCCCCTGGGCCCACCCTGTTCCCCCCTCACCCAGATTCCTCAGTGCCCAGAAGGGGCTAAGTCTGCCCGCCTGTCTCACCTATTGGGAGCTCCAGCAGGAAATGAGGAGGCTCTGACTTTCCCTGACATGGCCCTGGGATGCACAATTGCCAGCACACCTAGATGAGCACAGCACCTCTCCCGGTGCCTCCCGGTGACGCAGAGTGGAGGCTGCATGTGAGGTTCTGTTTCCCGAGAGGCTAGTGCAGGTTTCTGCCAAAAGGAACGCTTCCCCTGTCCCTGGGTCTGTGTGAATGAACTGCCAATGGTGCCCCACGCCCTGAGGCCACATGCGATGATCCTGGTGCTGGCGATGCAGATTCGTGGGGAACCTGGTGCTGAACCCCAAGGGAAGGGCCGCTTCCCTGGCTGGAGGGGCAGTGGGGGTTGGCAGTGTCCTAACCCTCTACTCTAATAGGAAAAAGCGCTGGAGTCGAGCCAGAGCCTTCCTCAAATTGTTCCAACGCCAGAGAGACCGCTCTCGAGGACAAGCCAAGTCACCTGCAGATGGCCGTCCTGGGCCCCTGGAGGCCACCCCATCGTGCTCATACTGGGAGGAGAAGGGAGACGCCCGCAGTGGGCCCCCACCAAAAGGTAGGAGGGGCTGGCCTGGCTGCAGGAGGGCAGTGAAGGGGAGGATCTCAGGCCTTCCTCGAGGTCAGGGCAGAACCAACGAGATGCGAGCTGGGTGCGCACACGTGTGCTTGGAGCCTGAAGGGGGCTCCGCACGCCACCGTCTGCCCCCTCAGGTGTGTGAACACCCAGGTAGAACATGTAAGCCCACGTCACTGTGGCGGCAGTTTCATCCAGAACCACTTAGTTCCTTCAGCATGAGGAGCCTCCCCATCACGTACACTGTGGTGGGTCCTCAGATATCCAGAGCGGATCTCCAGACAGTTACCGCGGAGACACGCTCAGGAGAGGATGTGTTTGGGGCTCCTTGTCTCTGCCAGGCCTCGGATTAGCCATTTCTGTCGGGGGAGCCCCCATGTAACCCGTCCTGGACATCTGCCAGGCCTTCAGCCAGGCTGGGGCTCTGCTCTTGCTGTTGCTCTGAAAAGCAGGTGTGGTTCTCTTCTCCCACCTGACCTGGCCCTGAGTCCTCCCACCAGGGGGCGCTGACCTGCTCATTGAGGGCTGTGATGGGAGTGAGCCATTGGCTCCACAGTGGATTTGTAGCTGCATGTGCTGCCTGTGTTTCCTGGGATCTAAGAGGCTGTCAGCTGTCAGCTGCCCGATTTTGTGCTCATAGAAAGAAAGTGATCGGGTGGTGGCAGTGAGGGTTTTGTCAGAATCGCCACCAGCCGACAGTGACTGGGAGGGATGCTCCAAGCTGCACCCTGATTTCAGAGATGGAAGGTTGGGGGTGGGGGTGGGGGTGTTCCTCTTAGAACCAATTAAACAAAGCCATCGACTGAAAGGTGGTTTAGTTTTCACATTCGCTTTGAAATATCATTTTATTGATTATTTGCCTATAAACCTGCCAAACATGCCCCCTGAGAGAGTTAACAATTTGATGAAGGACACTAGGACTTTCTGAAGACGGGGCCAGGCCCGAGACTCCTGGGCTCCCAGGGGCTGGGGTGACAGGACCCGACAGGACCTGGGGCCGTGACAAGGCGCCCTGTGGCTGTGACGGGTGCACCAGCCGTTCCGGGTGGCAGTCGCCACTGCAAGTCCTGCTGTGTCACTCGAGATGCAGAAATGAAGTGTGCGCACGCGGACACACTGTCTGGGGGCTGCTGCTTGCGTTCCCGGTCTCACAGGAGGTGAAGTCGGGGAAACGCTCACGTGCAGGTAAATGATCATGAAGCTTCCTGCCTTGTTAGCATGGGTTTTCTCCAGAGGGTTCTGTGGCCTCGGGTTTTCATACTGGCTCCTCACACTTTTGGACATGTATCACGTCCACTTGTGTGATTGGCTAAGTTGATGAATGAGCTATAATCAGCCCAATTGAGTCAGCAAAACCTTCTGAGAAAAAACTGCTTGACAGATCCCCGCTCTGGTTTGGATCCGTGAGTGAGCAGGTCAGGGGCTGCAGTTAGTAACGGCAGCCGTGCGAGGGGGCTTTCTGGGCTCAGCAGCCTTTCGGTAGTTGACCCACTTTGTCCGTCTCCTTGAGTTCTAGCTGCCGTGGGAGGTCGGCTCCATTCCTGTCCCCCGTTCAGAGCTGGGAGGGGAGCTCAGGAATGCTTGACCAGGGTCAGCACGGGCCCAGAGAATCAGTGTTGGAGCTGGGACCCGAACCCGCGTCTGACAGGTTCCGGGGCCCGAACTCTTAACCACTGTGAGCACTGCCTGCCCTTCAAGCTGCTTTGGTCCCTGAAGATGCTCAACCAACTTGGGGCCCCAGCACTGAGGAGTGGGTCCCTTCTCTGTGGTGTGAGCTGCGTCAGCAGGTGGCGCTGCGGGGGAAGAAATAGCAGAGGTGCAGCTGTGCACTTGAATCCTCCATCAGGACTGGAGAAATCCCTTCTGTTCATGGATTGGAGGAAGTCACTAGACCAATTGTCTGCTCTCATAAGACTAGAACTTAAAGGCTGTGAGGGCTAAACCAAGAGGAGAGGATGCGGCGCGATCTACACTGGAATAATGCTTGAGTTTGAGGGTGTTTTGGTATCAGATAGAGGTAGGTATTTTCATTATGTGCAAAGTCATCCTGCCATCAGAGGCTGTGAGAGGTACCAGAATTCTTAGTGAGCCTGCCCGTTTGTCTCAGTGGTTAGAGCATCGAAGGACCGAAGGGGCGCAACTTAGATTTCCAGTCAAGCGCACATACCTCGGTTGCAGGGTTGATCCTGGCCGCGGTTGGGGTTTGTGAGAGAGGCAACCAGTGGATGTATCTCTCTCCCATTGATGTTTCCCTCTCTTGCTCTCTCCCTCCCTTCACCTACGTCCTCCCATCCACTCTCTCTCTAAAGACCAATGGAAAAAAATCCTCCCGTGAGGACTTTTTAAAAAGAAGTATTATGACTGAGGAGTCCAGGTGGACTGTTTCACTGCATGCAGCAGGCCAGAAGCATGCCACTAAGTGTTTGGAGGGGAGCAGGAGTTAGTTGTGTGTGAGACAGGATGTCAGGGAGCCTGTCATTAAAATGGATGAGTAAGCGCAGCTGGTGTGGCTCAGTTGGGTGAGCATCGTCCCATGAACCAGGAGATCACCTTCTGATTCCCGGTCAGGGCACACTAGTATGGGCATGCAGAAGACAGCTGATCAATCTTTCTCATCATGGATGTTTCTATCTCCCTCTCCCTCCCCCTCTCTGAAAATCATTGAAAACACATTGGACAAAAAGGCGGATGAGTAAGGAAAGCTGCCCCCTACATCAATAAACACCCTTGCTTAATAACTTAACCCATGGAAATGGAAAAGCAGTCTAAGGCGTCGACTCCTTGAGCAGTACAGAATGCTCCCCTCGTGCTACGTAGAGCCCTGGCTCCAGCTGCCACTCCAACACTTGACTGGAATCCGAGCAGAAAGGGTCCACCGGGCCCTGATGCTGGTTGTGCTGGGGGGAATGTGGCCGTCTCTCCTGGGCTGGACTGGATTCTGACTTCCCAAGTACATTTGGCGAATGTAGCGTCATTTGTCCATTATTCAATTGACTTACTTGCTGTTTTCTGTGTTTTTATCCTTCCTCCCTTGGTTATCCGGGATGACAATTTAGCGACGGAACAACAAAAGATTGCCTTTTGGAGCAGAAAGAAGCATGTCGAGGTCAAAGACAAGCCTCCAGTGGCCAGCTCTGCTTGGTCTAACGTCATGAAATGCTGCATTTAATGCACCCACCCTCTCCTCTCTAACTAGCCTCTCCCTTTTTTCCGACCACGAAGATTTATAATCCTTTCCCTTTATCCCTGTCTTGATCATATAACCTTTATTTCTTTTTTTTTTTTTGAGTGAGTCCATTTTTGTTTTAATGTATATATAATTACAATATATTAGCAAAGCATATGGAAGAATAAGCACAAAACTAATAAATAGTTTACAACAATTAGCCTCTTAGACTGGGAATGCTTTCTGAAAAAATTTAAGTGGTGGGATTATGCGTCATTTTTACTTTCTTATTTGTAATAAAAAACAACAACAATAAAAGCTTTGCATCTCAAAGAAATAAATGAGAAAAGAAAAATCATCTTCACTTTCTAAACACAATGGTCGAATTTGAAACAAATTCTAATAAAAGAAAAATGTAGAAACTATATAGCACATAGAACTCTAATATGAAGAGACTAACCTAATTAGCCAAAGAAAAATGTGACACACTCTTAGACCAAACCTTGGGAACGCTTCAAGTTCCTGGGATCTTGCCAAAGACAACTAACTGTCTTTCCAGGGGGGATTCTGCCCTCTAGTGTACAAAGAGAAGTTAAAATACATGAAGCCGTTAATAAATTAGTGAAATTAAGTGATTTCATTAGTGAAATGAAGTATTTCCACTTCATTCCTAGAACATCACAATTTTCTCCTTCAATGGAAGCTCCCATATCCTTGTTTCTAAATCAATTTCCTATAATCAGACTCAGTAAACTTTGTGACCGTCATAACTTTGGCTACCGATTCTTCCTATTCTTCTTTACATCTCCAAGATCCTCACTTTACTGCCTCATAATTCACACCAAGAGAAATTTGGCACAACTAATGATATAGAAATATAGCACAATAAAGTTTTTAAAGTTTATAACAGATATAGGCCCTTGGCTCTTACTAGTAAACTCACATTTCTGAAACTTGGTGGCACTATAGCTCAAGAATAAAGGTAAAGGAAAAAGGCTGCGCTATATAATAAAGTCTTTTTCCTCAGAGGATTTTCTAAGAACACCAGAATTAGTTTACCTCTCAGCAACTTTGAAAACCACTAGGGACACTTCCTAGATTCATAGTATTTGATGCAGGTATTTAATCCAAATGGACAGAAATTACCCGAATCTGGTGACCACAAATGAAAAAAGGTCTTGCTTTGAAAGCTTTTCATTGTTTGGGATCTCACTGAGATGCTCACATTGGCAGGCTCTTCACTGTTTGATCCAAGTGTCAAATACTGCGGGCCCCCCAACAACAGAAAGGATTATCACTAGTCTCTACATAATTATAATTCTTCCAGTTACCCACTTGGCCTGGAACAATCTCTTCAAATCAAGAATGTGAATGAGAACAAGATCACCTTTAATATATTCAAAACATGCCAACTATTCACAGAGAAATCTTTAAAAAAAATATTTAACTTTCAAATTCATTTACTCTATACCTATAATACCTATAGATGTTTATTTAAAAAGCAAGTTAAGAATAAATGAAACAAACAAAGCAGAGTTTAGCATCCATTGAAGAACAAAAAGGTAAAAATCTGATAAAGGGTTTTCTTGCCCTGACACAAAGCACATCATTCTGGAGCTGATAAGCAGTACCACCAGTGGTGCCAGAATCAATCATTTCCATTCGCCACACTAGCTCCGAGAAGCATTCTCTTAAAAGCTGTTTCTAGCTAGTGCTATTCTGGAACAAATGGCTGCCAGAAGAAATGCACTTAACACAAGCTGGGCAAGGATATCTCCTATCCGACTCCCCTGGCAACACTCTCATATACACTGCTTACCACGTAGGATTCAGACCTCAGTCGGAGCTTATTACCATACAGAAACAGAAACAGCCATTATTCCCCAGCTGACTGATCACATCTTGTCCACAGCTTGTTGACTATTGAAAGATTATGTTTGTACATTTACAAACATAACTGAAACTCAATTTTTAAATCATGCTAGTCTCTTCAATTTCATCAGATAGGAATGAGACTGAAATAGAGGAAACCTGGACTAACCATGGTTAATGGGGGGAAGGCTTACAAAGGAAAAAGGGAGGAAACAGTCATCTCATTTCCTTCAAAACCAGCAAGGTACAAAAGAGCTTGCAAAAAGTCCTTTATCAGCCCTGGCCGGTTTGGCTCAGAGGATAGAGCTTCGGATACCCTTTATTTCTGAAAATTTTTTAAATTTCTTTCAAAAGAACAAAACAACAACAACAACAACAAAAGCCCAAGAAAACCAGTTCGTTTGGAAAAAGAAAAATCCTGAACCTAATGGAAACCTCAGTTGCCATGACAACAAGGCCACGCCAAAGCAGGAGTCACCATCGCCCTGACTTAGTCGCTTGATGTGTCCCCTACTTGGACTCTTGCACCGGCTGTAACTCCTGGGCTGCCACGGCCTGGTCTTCCCTCGGCCTGTCTCCCGTGGGCGCAGTTGGAAACCCGAGGTCTCTCTGGCTTGGCTGTGTCCGCCGCTCTGCTCCTCCAGGTGACGCCACGCAGTGGAGGCCTGATGTCAAGCGGTAAGATTTGGGTGCTTCAGACTTCATGGTGGGTGTGACATTGAGTGGCTGAGGGGCAGGGGGGCAGGTCCTGGGAGAGTGAGGAGGGGCCCGCAATCCCCACAGTGGGTGTGGCTCCGGGCCCACAGCCCCGGGGCTGCCTGGAGCCCGATGCTGTGCAAACAGCCTGTCCTCGTGCTCCCAGAGCTCCACCGCACGCCTGTGCCACTGGGATTGGAGAGCCCATCGCCTGTCCCACGATGAGGTAGTTGCAGGTCTTTTAGGGGTTTTGCCCTCATGTTTTTTAAATTAGGATTCTGTTTAGCTTTGACAAGAGTGTACGTTCATGGTAGAAAATTCAGAGATTGCAGAAAGCACAAAATACCAGGTAAACTCATGGTGCAGTCAAAGTCACCATGCGGAGAGGAGGACTTCTTAAACAGACGGTTGTTAGGGTGGCAACCGACTTGGTTCTCAAATCCTAAGGGTGCCCTCCTGGACCGTGAGGGCCCGGACCACAGGTGTGGAGTGGTCCTAGGCAGACTCGGGTCAGGGTGCTTTGACATCAGGGATCTGAGGACACAGTGTCTCACAGCAGGTGTGCCCAGGAGTTATGTGTTGGACTTGTGCCAACATTTGGTGCAGCCTCGTCAGTTGGTCCCCCAAGTTCTCCCAGCTGCTCAGAGCCCGCCCTGTGAGCGATGGGTAGAGTGGAGGCCTCCACTCAGGCCTGCGGTCAGGGCCTCCCACTCAGACCACAGCCCGTGAGGCGCAGCCCCACCTCTGTCCCTGGGCTCCGTGGGCCCCGCTGCCTCTGCTGCTAGGCCTTGGTGTGGTCGCCCCCCTTGGCATGGGGTGCTGCAGCCCCATGTCTCACTGTCCTTCTCTGCCCCAGGCCCTGGGGACCCGATACTGAAGGGAGGGGCCCTCCAGGGAGGCAGCCTTGACCACTCAGATGCCTCTGCTGACCCAGCACCCAGGCCTAGCGTCCTGACCAAGGGCGCTGAGGGAGCTGGGGTGATGCTAGGCTGTCAACAGGCTGAGCAGGAGCGGAAACTTTGGTCCTGGCCATGTGGCCTTTGAGGGGCGGCCCTGGGAGGGGAGGGCTCTCCGAGAACCCTCCTGCCCTCACTCCGTCCTCTCCATCCTTCCTCTCTTCTCTGTAGGACACTCCCAGGTGCCCGATGACCTGCCAAGGTACCTGCTCAGAAACACCTTCATCTCCTGACCACCGGGGGCCAGGCAGGCGCACCTGCCAGGAGCAAAGGGAGGATGCCCGCCCTCTCTGTGCCCGCAGGAGGACTGTCAGCCCCTGCGGGGGAAGCTGCTGAAGGCGGGGTGGTATGTGAAGCCCAACTTGAGACCTGCTGAGCCCGAGGCCCACCCAGTGTGCCCTGAGCCAGCCCTGCCTCCCCAGAGCCTTTCTCTGGGCAGAGCCAGGCCACCCCATTCCCCCCTTGCCCTCCCACCTCCCACACAGCTGCCCGCTGTTGCCTGTCCCTAAATAGGGGCGTCAGCCTAGCCTCAGCCCAGCTGCTTGGGACCCGCAGGCCACAGGCTGGCAAACAGGAGTTACCTGAAGGCAGGGGTTCTGAGGACTCGAGGGGCAGAAACAGCCAGCCACACCCTCTGCCCCAGCTCCTTCACCGCCAGGGTCCCCAGTGCCAACCACTGGACAGGAGGCGCTTCTCACTGGCTCCCCCAAAGGAGGAGAGGCTGGCTCCCCTGCAGCCTCCGCCACAGCCCCGCCATGGCCACGGGAGGTGGCGGCCGCAGCAGCTCCAGCCCCAGCACCGCGCAGTGACTGCAGCCCCGGCTGCCAGGACTCGGCCTCAGCCCCGGATGTTCAGGGCAAGTGGCCACCGTGGCCCCTGTCCTGGCAGTGTCAGCTTCTCAGAGCCCGACGGGTCCAGGGCAGGACCACAGAGAGGGGCTCCCTGCCAAGAGCCCACGCAAGTCACCCGACGTGGCTCCCACGCCAATGGGCCCCTGAGAACATCAGTCATGGGTACAACTTAGAGAGCAGGTGGGAGTCGCCACAGCTGCGTGGGCCCAGCAGGTGGAGCTCAGACGATGAGCGTGGCCGTGGGCGACTCGTCTTTTGGACCCGCAGCCCCTGAGCCTTCAAACTCCTGACGCCCCTTCTGACCACCAGGGCCCCCTCTCCCATCGGCCTGAGGGGCCGGGAGAGACTTTGGAACGGGGAAGCCCAGACCAGCCAGACGACCAAGACCTCGCAGCCCTGGGTGGACCTTGGAGTCGGGCTCACTGTTACCCCAGGGCGTTGCCGAGCCAGGCCTGGGCCCCACTCTCCTGAGCCCGGGGCCGTCCAGGCAGGTGGCCTCAGGCTGTGCCTCTCTCCAGCTGGCTCCTGGGCCCCGGACCTGCCCCCGGGTTCACTTTTCTACCATCATGGGCTCTGCCCCGCCTGGCGCAGAGAAGCCCTGCCCGCCCCCTCCCAGCAGAGGCCACAGTGTGCAGAGGGGAGCGTGTGCCAGAGGCGGGTGCAGCCTGGTCGGTAACGCGGCTGTAGCCCCCGGTGTCCACCATCGAGGATGACACTTTGAGTCTTTGTTTCTGAGTCACTCCCCGGGATAGAAACCCAATTTACTACATTCCATACCCGTGCAGGCACATGAAATATATGTGTTTTGAGGTGTCCCCCAAATGGATGTACCACAGGCTGGCTGGCCACCAAATGTACACGCACTTTAACAGCTGAGAACTCAGTTTGCCCTCCTTTCAGGGTGAGCGGATTTGACGTCATGGGTGAAGCCAGACTCAGCTTGGAACCAAGAACATGTATCCTCTGGACTTTGTGATGGGGACACATCCAGGATGAAGTGTCTGGTCCCGAACGGGCCCCAGTCCAGGCATCCAGGGCCCTGTGGACAGAGGATGCGCAGAAACACCGAACGCAGCGATTCTCGGTGTTTGCGGTTCCATTGCTTCAGCAGCAGCAGCGCCTGGACCAGAACTGACGCAGCCACGGAGCCGCACACATCAAGAATCGTTCCTTCGGCTCGGTGTTTGTTCGCATCTCTCTCAACAGCTGCCCTCGATTCCTCGACTGCTGGGTGTTGGGTCCCCTCAACTTTATCTTTTCTGTGTCCCCATAAAAAGTCCTGTGGAGACATGGTCTTCGTTCAGATCTTACCGTCTTCACTGATTTGTTCAAATCTGTTCAAACTGAAAAGAAGTGAAAATTAAGTGCGTTATCAGCTCTTAATGTGTCTACATTTTGGGGGAATACTACATGTACATTCAATGGAGAGAATTTTCCATCAGTTGTCTGACCTCTTTGTACCTGTTTTTGGGGACAGCCCATATTTACATCCAATGGGGACTCATTGTCCATCAGCAACCCGACCTCTCTTTACCTTTTTGGGGGACAGCCCATATTTACATCCAATGGGGACTCATTTTCCATCGCCAGCCCTACGTCTCTTTACCTTCTTGGGGGACAGCCCATATTTATATCCAATGGGGACTCATTTTCCATCAGCAGCCCTACGTTTCTTTACCTTTTTGGGGGACAGCCCATATTTACATCCAATCAGGACTCATTTTCCATCAGCAGCCCTACCTCTCTTTACCTTTTTGAGGGACAGCCTATATTGACATCAGTTGGCATCAATCTTTCTCTTTGGGAGTCACACCTCTAGTGTGTATATGGCCGGTTTCCTGACACATGGTTTCCGGTTTCCTAAGGTGCTCTCCTGGGATGGGCTTGGCCTGGGGACCGGGGCTCTATAAAGAGGTTTTCCTTTGGCCTTAATGTGCTGACAAAGAACTGGGTGTGCAAATGTGTTCTGTCTCCGAGTGCTGTGACCTGTACTGATTAGCCATTGATTCTGGAACACAAGGATGGGTTTGTAATAAAATGAGTTGGAGTAGAATTGAGTCCTGGATTTCCTCACCGCTCGTCACTGGCAGCGATGCCCGGGCTCCGGGCTCCCCGCGTCCGCCCCCGGGTCCTGGGCCCCTGGAATGCAGACCTCCCTAGGCCAGGAGGCCAGAGAAGGGGAAGCCAGGTTTCCTGTTTCCCAGGCAGCCGCTCTTCCCAGGCCTTGGTGTGTTTTAAGTCCCTCTAAGTGGAATCCCATTTTGATTTGGGATTTCTATCACAGCAGGAGCTCAGCTTAAAATGATCCTTAGGTTTTCCAAGGCCACTCAACTAGGAAGAGGCCGAGGAGGGAGGAGGGCGGCAGGTGAAGATCCCCCCTGACCTGACCTCATGGCGGCCCGTCCAGCTGCCGCCTGCGTGTCCCTCCTCCCTCACCAGCCTCTTCTGTAAGGTGCTTCCTGTGGCCTCCTTTCCTCTTCTTTCCAAGGCCCTGCCCCTGGGGGAGCCGCCCCCTCTGCGAGCTGCCCTCCCTAAAGATGGGAGCCAAACTGAGCATGTGGACCCCTGCAGGCCGCCTCCCCTCCGCCATTGGCTGTTGCAGGGTCTGAACCTGACCGGTCACCCCTGGGAGCTCTCAGCCTCTGTCCCCTGATTCTCTCCCCTCTGGGACAGCTCTTCAGGGCGCACACTGGCCGGTCCCTGCGTCCCCCCTCATCCTTCCCACAAACACTCATTGGAGTTCCCTGTGTGCTCGCTCCCGGGTTCCACCGTGGAGGCAGCCCCCTCCCTGCCCCTCTGCAGGGCTGAGCCACCTGCTCCCCAGCACTGACCGCTCCTGAGCTTCAGGCCTGAGCTCCCTGCCTTAGACCCCCTGCCGGGCTGCAGGCTTCTCCACTGTCCCTGACTCCTCTGGGCTCCCTGCTTATCCAAGGCTACCAGCTGTCAATCACAGAAGCCAAAACCTGGGGTGCGGGCTGGACCCCTCCTCTCTCTCCACTTCCCACAGGTGATCGCTCCCCTGAACCTGGGTCTGGAAAGGATCTGGAATGTGCCCACCCCTCTTAGCTGACTGTTCTCATCCCAGGTCCCCCCGACACCCCTGTCCCTGGGTCTTGGCAGGGCCTGGCCAACTTGTCTGCCTGCCTCCCACAACTTCTCAGCCCCCTGGCACCTCTGGCATCCACCCCGCTGACCTACCTTTGCGAACCTCCCTCCCTCAGCCTCCACACCAGCTACACCCGCCAGGAGCAAAGGGAGGATGCCCTCCAGCTCTGTCAGCCCCTGCGGGGGAAGCTGCTGAAGGCGGGGTGGTATGGGAAGCCCAACTAGAGACATGCTGAGCCCGAGGCCCACCCAGTGCGCCCTGAGCCAGCCCTGCCTCCCCAGAGCCTGTCTCTGGGCAGAGCCAGGCCACCGAATACCGCCCCCCCCCACCCCCCCACCCCCCCCAGCTGCCTTCTGGTGCACGTTCATGAACACAGCAGCCATCGTGGCCTCAGCCCAGCTGCTTGGGACCCACAGGCCACAGGCCAGCAAACAGGAGTCACCTGAAGGCGGGGGTTCTGAGGACTCGGTGGGGGGGGCAGTCAGAGAAACAGCCAGCCACGCCATCTGCCCCAGCTCCTTCACGGCCTGGGTCCCCAGTGCCAACCACTGGACTGGAGGCGCTTCTCACTGGCTCCCCCAAAGGAGACGCTGGCTCCTCTGCTTCTCACCGCCACTCCCCCCCCCCCACCACACACACACACACACACAAACAATCCCTATTTGACCAGGTAGTTAACTTTCTGGGGACTACAGATCCGTCTTGTCCCCTGGCTTGAGTCACAAGCCCTGGAGAAGCAGGACCCCTCACTGCCTGGCTTAATAGACAGGGGGCCCTGCTGGGGTCTGGCTGGAACTGTGTCCCCAGTTGCCTCCCATCAGCTCAGCAGCCACGACTCCTCCAGGTCCAGGGAGCACATGCAACCTGCCCCAGAATGACAGGGGACCAGCCCAGCTCAGGGAAGGAGCCCACACGGGGGCTCTTGGTCTCTCACTGGGGCTCTTGGTCCCAGGTGGCGACCTGATGGAGCCTCTCCACTCTCCTGCTTTCTCCCAGGACCCTGGGGCTCTCTGAGTCCCACCCTTCGGGAAAGTGACTCCTTGGCTGCCCCCACAGAGCAAGGCCCAGGGTGGCCCAATCCTCCAAGCGTTTTAAATACCTGACAAACCCAAGTTCACCCTTGGAATGAGCCCTTCCCACCCACAACAGCCACTACCACATGGGACACTCCAAGTCCCAGCACCTGGGAGGTGCCAGATAGGTTGGAACCCGCACACAGTTGCGTGAAGTGGGTACGGGGGGTCGACTAGGCTTTTAGGCGGGAGTCGCTGGGCAGGTGCGCAGGAGGACTTTCACCTTGGTGACATTGAGGACGGTGGTCTGGCCCATTGCTGCCCCTCACCAGCTTCCGCTCCAGCTCCTCCCTCAGATGAGCAAGTGGATCTTGCCCACATGCGGGAGAGGAGCGCCTGCAGGATGGTGGCCTGGATTCCAGGCAGATGCACTTGGTCTGGCAGCGGGGGCGGCTCCACACCAGCTGGGCTCGGCCTCCAACGGCTCCTCCGCCCGCGGGACCCTGGAGGACCCGGACGAGGCAGTAGCAGGAGCCAGGAAGCCCAGCGGTTCCTGTGACTCGCGGTCCCCAGGCTTGTCCTCCTCACCCATGTGGGTGCCTGTGGCCACATCTGCCAGGCTGGCATGCCAGGATGGTTTGCCCCTGCAGCGCCACCTGGTGGCGCCTCTGGGCAGTACCAAGAGGCCACCCTGGGCTCCTTGCTGCCATCCTCCTGTGCTCAGGAGTCTGGGTTAGTTCCTCCACCCAGCATTGCTTACTGACAGTCTGTCCCTGCAGAATAACTTCAACACAGGACACTTCTGCATTCTGACCAAGTCAGTGTCGAGAGCCAGAATTTTCCATTAGGTCACTGGTTTGCTCATCATCATGTACAATATCTGAGCTTTTAATTTTTGACTTATTTTATTAAATGTTTTATATTAAAGAAGGAAATAATTTTTTTGTAGATGTTATAAAGGAGGGTATGTCATTATATTGTCTGTGTACCAGGTGTCAGGAAGTTATAGTCAGCGGGTGAAATCTGGACTATTGCCTGTTTATATATGTCCCATGAGATAAGAATCATTTTTATTCACTTTTTAAATGTTAGAAAACAATGAAAAGAATATTTTTGATACATAAACATAATATGAAATTAACATTTTGGTGTCCATAATTACCGTTTCACTGGGAGCAGTCATGTACATTCATTTACACATTGTCTTTGGCTACTTGCATGTTACAATGGCAGAGTTGAGTAGTTATGACCAAGATGGTATTGTCTACAGAGCCCAAACCATTTACTACCAAACCCTTGACACAGGAAGTTTGCGGACCCTTGTCCTACACAGAGTAGATGAAGGCCGTGTGCGTTATTATTAGCACTGTATTTGGATTTCAAATGATTTTAAATGTCGCATATTGCACATTTTAAAATCAACAAAATATGCCTAGCTAGTCTTGCTCAGTGATTGAGCATCAACCAATGAACTAGGAAGTCACAGTCTGCTCTGAAACCTGGATATTAAAGTAGCATCCTGGATATTTGGTAACATGCCCCAAAGGGGTGTGCTTTAGTGATAAATCTCCAATGAAATCTGTTTCAAGGCTATTTCAAGGATGAACCAACTTCCAGGAACTCTTCACATTTTGCCATTCTTGGAAAAAGATATCCTTGATGCCTAAATGTGATCATTTCCCAATTATACTAATTCTAGGAATAACCATACGAAGCCTTATCTGCAAATAGTAATATTGTTGGACTTGGAAGATAACAAGGTCCCTCTGTTTAAAATCCTCCCTGTGTCCCAATCAAAAGAGTGACTCTATTCTTAGTGTTTTTCTAAATATTTACTGTCCTCTGCAATTCATTTGCCCTGTGTACTCACTGTCTTTTAGTCACGCCAGTCTTTAAACTTCCAGATACTTTACATAATCTACCAGATGACTCTTATGGTTTATGAACATTCTGAAGTTATAAGAAAAAATACTTGCTCATACTTGCTAATACACCTAAGTTCCCAATATTTCAGAAGCAATATTCTAAAAGACCACAAGATGGGGGTATTCCTGCATACAAGCAAATTCTCAAAGCAGTGCATTGAGCTCCCAAGTGTCAAGTTCTGCTTTGTTGGTTTCTGTTTGTTTGTTTTTCTAAGATTTATTTATTGATTAAGTTATTACAAATGTGTTCTTATCCCCACATTACCCTACCCATCCTTCCCACTCATGCCCTCACCTCCCTGTTGTCTGTGTCCATTGGTTAGGCCTATATGCATGCAAATAAGTCCTTTGGTTGATCTCTCCCTCTTACCCCCACCCACCCCTACCTTCCCATTGGGGTTTGATGGTCTGATAGATGTTTCTCTGTCTCTGGATCTGTTTTTTTCATCAGTTTATGTTGTTCATTATATGTACCACAGTCTCTGGTGGTCTAGTGCTTAGGATTCGGCGCTCTCAAGTTCTGCTTTGACCAATAAGGTAGTCATTACCCACATGTGGCTAATTTAAAATGAAGTAAAGGAGAAATCACACTCCTAAGTGGCACTAACCACCTATCGAGAGCTCAATAGCCATATGTGGCTGCTGGCTACACTGCTGAGCAGTGCAAAATAAAACATTTCTATTCTCACAGATTTTCTAGTGATTTTAAAATTAATTTCCTTTCATTTAAAAAATGGAGAAAGTTTTAGAAAGTGCTGATTCTTCCTATTATTCATAATGCTGAACAAGTGGAAAAAACTTAAATTTCCAGCGATAGAATTTTGGTTCTCTGAATTGTGATTTAAACATATGCTGGAATATTACAAAGCCATTAAAATAGTCTTTTCTTAGAATGTGCAGGAAGGTTTATGGCATAATTTTAAGAACAAGAGGAAGCAAAAAGTATGTGTACTTATATTTTCATAAATATATGTATATACACATTAGAATATATAATTCCAAATTTTGCAATTTTATAAGAGATATATATATATATATGTAAAAGAAACAAAGGAAAAAGATCATACTATTATCTGTTAACTATCTGTTAACTGTGGGATGTGAAATTATGGCGGATTTTATGTTCTTTGAACATGGCTTTATTTTTTATCTTTTTCCAATATCAGGGGAAAAATGAATAAAAAAAGAAACTATAAAAAGAATGTGGAATTTTTGGAACTTTTGCAAAAGCCAAAATAAGTTTCAGAAGATTCAGTAATTCACTTAAAAAAAACACAACTAGCCGAAAACGGTTTGGCTCAGTGGATAGAGCGTTGGCCTGCGGACTGAAGGGTCCCAGGTTGGATTCCGGTCAAGGGCATGTACCTTGGTTGCGGGCACATCCCCCGTGGGGAGTGTGCAGGAGGCAGCTGGTCAATGTTTCTCTCTCATCGATGTTTCTAGCTCTCTATCTCTCTCCTTTCCTCTCTGTAAAAACTCAATAAAATATATTTTTAAAAAAAAACACAACTAAAGATTTTTTCGATGTATAAAATGTTTTGTATATCCGCTCAAGCCGTCTGCATAATTCTTGCCACCAAGGCAGGTGTCAAAGCAAGTGTCATTCATAGCATGCTCCCATGTCTACAGAGCAGCTGAGTGGTCTCTGGATTCTCTCTGTAGCTGCACCTGTCTAAACATTGAGCCCAGGGTGACATTCATTCATTTATTCGGAAGCAGATCTGTAAACATTTTCTATGCTCCAATGGTTCTGAATGAGGGTCTCTTCTGTGTCCCTATTGCTAGTCCTTAACCTTAAAAATTCTTTTCCCACTGGTTCTTTTGGAAATTGGTTGAAATTCATGAAGACACCAGCATGTGTCTTAGGAACAGAAACTCATACTTTCCATCAGGGAGGACAAGGAAAACCTGGACACAGGAGGCAGCTTGCTCTGGGGGAGCTGACTTGGCTGGATTTGGAGCCCCACCAATTCTGGCCTCCTGTCTTCAGTCCTCTGACTTCAGTTCTCTGCTTTCTAAAATGGGGGGCACATGGGGACCATTGTGGGATTAGAACAATACATGTAAAGTGCCTGAATTATGGAAGAAAACTAGGTTTTTTTTAGTTCTTATTATGCAGATGTTTATTTAACAAAAAAATAATCCATTTTTCCCTTTTATCAACCATTTTGAGCACTGTGAGATTTTACACTGTCTGGCCAGGTGTCAGGCTGTGTTTAACATTTGTGTAGCTGGAGGTGACCGAGGCTCCAACTACCTCTGAAGTCTCTGCTTTTGTTTTTCCTGCGGCATTCAGATCACCCTAAGAATTCCTTCTCAGATAGGGTTTGCTTCATGCAGTGCGATTAGTTGGCATGCACTCATAGTTCAGAGGGCTGGAGTGTGTCCCACCCAGGGGCAATGGTAAGATTTCTGGGAGGAGGTGGGGAAGGCATGGTTTTCTTTACTAAAATGAGAGAAGAGACTGTGAAAGGTGAGATGGAAAAAAAATAATCACAGATGACTCCTCAGGCAGACCAAATTTGAAAAGAGCACCTAGAAGAAATGTGGAATTTCAAAATTAATTTTCTCAAATACTTTGTAAACACTTACGTACTCTTGAAAAGTCTTTATGTGCCTTGTTTTCCAATGTTCTCAAATTTTCCATCAGGGAAGGTCTGTATGGATAGGAAGGAGAAGCAAAGCCTTCTGAGCTCTGGTAACTGTGGGAACAAATGAGGAGACTGAGGACAGGGAACTGCAGATGCCTCCTGTCCCCTCCTCTGCAGCCAGGACTCTCAGAGGGGAGAAGGGGACACACAGACACTGGGGTTCGAATTGGAGGGCTGAGGACTGCTCCCCTGGGATTATCGGGGCAGACTGGGAGCCCCCAGGAGGGATGGATGCTGCATGTCCTCACTCTCTGGGTGAGTAGAACTCCAGAGGGAAACCTGGAGTAGGACCCCAGGCAGGGACCCAGGCTAGCTACTCCCTGAGAGACAATAGGAGATACAAAGACTCTGCCCCTGTTGCCATAAGAACAAAATAGCTCCGCCTCCCATCCCATATAACACCAATGGGAAAGGCACTGGTTTCATTTAAAGACAGGATTTCCTTCATGAGGCTGAACTCAGATATTAAACTGGGCTAAATATTTTCTTTTGCTCCTCTCCTCTCTATCCTTTGGTGGGGGACTCAAGAGCAAATTCATTTAGAAACAAGTAAATAAGCTATATTTCTTCTGCACATTTAACATACTGAATATATTTGCAACTTTGAGCCGTACTTATCTTTATTCATGCAAAACTGTAACTATATCTGACATTTCTTCTTAAAGGTGTTTCTTCCTCACTACAATGTGCAAAGGAAATTTCTTATTATAGAAATAGTGCTGTGGTTTCAGCTGTTGTGCTTCTGTGAAAGAAGCTGAGCTTCTTTTCACCAGACACTGAGCAAGTGTCTTGTGAAAATAGCATAAAGGCTCTTGTGAGGAGAGAGCCCTTCCTAGTACACTGGGGCCTTGACTTACAAGTGTCCCGACTAACGAGTTTTTTGAGATACCAGCTCTCTCTTGGCTGATTTTTTGCATTGAGTTGACAGAGTAATTTGAGTTAAGGAGCGCCTTAACGAGCTCCTTAACGAGCTTGGTCTCAGAATGAATTAAACTCATAAGTCAAGGCCCCACTGTATCTAGTGATTAAAGTAAAATCAGAATTTGCATGTATTTCTTAAAAAGAAACATTCAAAAGTCATTGCTGAATTCCCACTCAGCACTGGGGACTCTTTGGTCCTAGCTCAGGCCTAGGCACCTTCTGAGAGGGAGATCCAGTACTGAAAAGGTCAGTTCTAGAATTGTCTGTAAAACATACATTTGGCAAATGAATGAAGAAAGAAGCAAAGAAACACTGACAGAGAAGATGTTCCCCTCTGCCGACTTAAAGTTTGCTTTCTAAAGGAGGTTTGAAGCTTCCTACTGTTTTTTCAGCTTCTTTGGATTTCTAAAAGGCAGGGCCTTTGAACTCTAATGGGAGAAAGAGAAGAAAGTGCTGGGCATTCAGAATCATGAGCAGTGGGAATATTGGGGAACCTCAGACCAGTCACTTCATCTCACTGAACCAGTTTCAATCTGCAAAATAACTAATATGTGATTTTTTAAAGAATATTTTTATCTATTAAATCCACTAGTGTGACATTGGTCAACAAGAACATACAGGTTTTAGGTGTGGGTTCTATGTGACAGGATCTGTATATTGCACCTTGTGCCCAACTCAGGAAGCAACACCAGGCTGGTGAGCAGAAGATGAGGTGTAAAGGTGCATCATGGGTAAACTGGTCACCAGAGGCCAAAGGGCTGGCCTGCGAAGGACCAGGCACAGGAGCCACATCCTGGCGTGAACCTGGTCTGCAGTCAGAGCCCTCTCCTCCCCAAGGCAGGTCATAAAGCAGCTACTGCATTTCTGAACAAGAAATTGAGACACGGGTTTTGACCAAAAAATTAAGATATTTTGAAAATTCATGAATCTATGTGGGATGTCCTAAAGAGGATTAAGATATCATATGTATGTACATGTTAATGAATCAGGTTTATTACAAATATAAAATAAAGGAAATCAAAAAAGAGCTCTTTGCTCAGGAATTCATTCAGCAAGTGTGTGATGTCTACCTGGATCTCGGGGCGGGGCCTTCACAGGTCACCTTTCAGGTGCTGAGAGGGCCTGAGAGACAGACAGGTGAACAAGAACCAAGGCCACACTTTATTTCAGAAGACAGCAAGAGCCATGAAGAAAACAGACTTAGCTTATATGACTAGGGAGCCACAGGGACACAAAGGATTTCTATTGGTGCCCTGACCTATGACTTTAAACGCAGAGGTTCACAGGACAAAGTGTGGGGTCCCAGGTGCTGTGGGTCAGAAACCTGAGGTGGTTCATTGGGTTGCCCTCCTCCCAGGAGGCCTCGGGGGGCCTGCTCATGGGGACGTGGCAGATTCCATTCCTTATGGCACAGTTCCCTTCTGTTCCCTGCCTAAGCCACTCCCAGCTTCCTGGGGCTCCCAAAAATCTTGGCCTTTGATCCCTTCCTCCAGCCTCAAAGCCAGCAACTCAAATGGGGTCCCTCCCTGGCTTCCTGCCCCTCCTTCCCAGCCAGTTTTCACTTTGAAGAACACCTGGTTACTGAGGGCCAGGACCTCGGGGGGAGACACACCTCCTGTGCTTTCTGTAGAGGACCTGGGGTGTGTTGGTGTCAATAATTGTTTATTCACTGATTTTTAACAACACCACCACCAGAAAACTTGAGAGGTTGGCCCACATGGCTGACCTGGCATGGTGGCTAGGTTACCTCTATGACCTGTCTTACCATTCTGACCTCTGTTAGTATTGTGACCTACTGCCAGGTGATATACCATAGGGCTAGATGGGGGCTCCCGAGCAGAGTGACTCCCCAGAAGGCTCAGGAAAGGGCTCCCCAACATATTTAAACTGAGATATGGCTGTTGAGACAGAGCTGGCCCCATGGAGACCTGGGGAAGCCACCCCAAAAGGAGAGGCAGTGCCCCAGGGCAAGGACAGCCAGGCTGGATGGGAACAGCAGAGAGCAGGGGGTGGGGGGCGGGGACATAGAGGGCCCTAGTGTGGGTTGAAAATGCTGTCACAGCAGGAAGGCTTTTAGGCACGAGAATAGGGGGATCTGATTTATATTTTTTAAAGATCACTCGGTGATTTGACATTTGAAATGATATTTGACATGTGTCCTGAGAGCCCGGGAGGATTTGGGCAGATGAAGACGGTGAGATGTGCTTCAGGTACAGAAAGTGGACACAGCCTGGAGGCAGGACAGATGAACACTGGGGACCAGAGCACATGCCTCGCAGAGCCTGTGAGTGATGGGACAGGGCAGGGAAACAGAAGACCCTGCATGGAGGGGGCAGGGCAGGGGGAAGGGGTCCTTCCATGGAGAGGACAGGGTAGGGGAGGCAGTAAACCCTCCATGGTGGGGGCAGGGCAGGGAGGACAGGGGACCCTCCATGGAGGGGAGAGGGGAGGGAGGAGAGGGGACCCTCCATGGAGGGGAGCGGGCAGGGAGGAGGAGGGACCCTCCATGGAAGGGACAGGTAGGAAGGAGTGGGGACCCTCCATGGAGGGGTGGGCAGGGAGGAGAGGGGACTCTCCATGGAGGGTACAGGTCAGGGACAAAAGGGCACCCTCCATGAAGGGTGCAGGGCAGTGGGGACAGGACACCCTCCTTTGAGGGAACATGCAGGGAGGAAAGGGACCCTCCATTGAGGGGACAGGCAGGGAGGAGAGGGGACCCTCCATGGAGGGGAGAAGGCAGGGAGGAGAGGGTCCCCACCATGGGGGGACAGCCAGGGAGGAGAGCGGACCCTCAATGGAGGGGACAGGCAGGGAGGAGATAGGACCCTCCATGGAGGGGAGAAGGCAGGGAGGAGAGCAGACACTCCATGGAGGGGAGAAGGCAGGGAGGAGAGGGGACCATCAATGGAGGGGACAGGCAGGGAGGAGTGGGACCCTCCATGGAGGGGTGGGCCGGGAGGAGAAGGGACTCTCCATGGAGGGTACAGGGCAAGGACAAAAGGGGACCCTCCATGGAGGGTGCAGGGCAATGGTGACAGGGAACCCTCCATGGAAGGGACAGTTATGGAGGAGATGGGACTCTCCATGGAGGAGAAGGGCAGGGAGGAGAGGGGACCCTCTATGGAGGGGGCAGGGTAGGGAGCAGATGGGACCCTCCATGGAGAGGAAGGGAAGGGAGGAGAGGGGACCCTCCATGGAGGGGAGAAGGCAGGGAGGAGAGGGGACCCTCCATGGGAGGGGACAGCCAGGGAGGAGTGGGACCCTCCATGGAGGGGTGGGCCGGGAGGAGAAGGGACTCTCCATGGAGGGTACAGGGCAGGGACAAAAGGGGACCCTCCATGGAGGGTACAGGGCAGTGGTTACAGGGAACCCTCCATGGAAGGGACAGTTATGGAGGAGATGGGATCCTTCATGGAGGGGAAGGGCAGGGAGGAAAGGGGACCCTCCATGGAGCGGAAGGGCAGGGAGGAGGGAGGACCCTTTATGGAGGGGAAGGGCAGGGAAGAGATGGGACCCTCCATGGAGGGGGCAGGGTAGGGAGCAGATGGGACCCTCCATGGAGGGGAAGGGAAGGGAGGAGAGGGGACCCTCCATGGAGAGGAGGACAGGGTAGGAGATTGTACCCTCCATGGAGGGGGTAGGGTAGGGAGCAGAGGGGACCCTCCATGGAGGGGAAGGGCAGGGAGGAGAGTGGACCCTCCATGGAGGGGCAGGACAGAGAGGAGAGTGTACCCTCCATGGAGGGGGCATGGTAGGGAGCAGAGGGGTCCCTGAGTAGAGGGGAAGGGCAAGGAGGAGAGGGAACCCTCCATGGAGGGAGCAGGGTAGGGAGCAGATGGAACCCCCCATGGAGGGGAAGGGCAGGGAGGAGGTGGGATCCTTCATGGGAGGAAAGGGCAGGGAGGAGATGGGACCCTCCAAGGAGGGGGCAGGGTAGGGAGCAGAGGGGACCCTCCATGCATGGGAAGGGCAGGGAGGAGGTGGGAACCATTAATGGAGGGGACCCTTCATGAAGGTAAGTGCAGGGAGGAGATGGGACCCTTCCTGGAGGGGACAAGACAGGGAGGAGATGGGAACATCCATGGAGGAGACGGGTCACGGAGGAGAAGGTACCCTCCATGGTGGGGGCAGGGCAGGGAGGACAGGGGACCCTCCATGGAGGGGAGAGGGGAGGGAGGAGAGGGGACCCTCCATGGAGGGGAGCGGGCAGGGAGGAGGAGGGACCCTCCATGGAAGGGACAGTTAGGAAGGAGTGGGGACCCTCCATGGAGGGGTGGGCAGGGAGGAGAGGGGACTCTCCATGGAGGGTACAGGTCAGGGACAAAAGGGAACCCTCCATGAAGGGTGCAGGGCAGTGGGGACAGGGCACCCTCCTTTGAGGGAACATGCAGGGAGGAAAGGGACCCTCCATTGAGGGGACAGGCAGGGAGGAGAGGGGACCCTCCATGGAGGGGAGAAGGCAGGGAGGAGAGGGGACCCTCCATGGGGGGACAGCCAGGGAGGAGAGCAGACCCTCCATGGAGGGGACAGGCAGGGAGGAGATAGGACCCTCCATGGAGGGGAAGAGGCAGGGAGGAGAGGGGACCCTCAATGGAGGGGACAGGCAGGGAGGAGTGGGACCCTCCATGGAGGGGTGGGCCGGGAGGAGAAGGAACTCTCCATGGAGGGTACAGGGCAGGGAAAAAAGGTGATCCTCCATGAAGGGTGCAGGGTAGTGAGGACAGGGTACCCTCCTTTGAGGGAACATGCAGGGAGGAAAGGGACCCTCCATGGAGGGGTGGGCCGGGAGGAGAAGCGACTCTCCATGGAGGGTACAGGGCAAGGACAAAAGGGGACCCTCCATGGAGGGTGCAGGGCAATGGTGACAGGGAACCCTCCATGGAAGGGACAGTTATGGAGGAGATGGGACCCTCCATGGAGGAGAAGGGCAGGGAGGAGAGGGGACCCTCCATGGAGGGGAACGGCAGGGAAGAGATGGGACCCTCCATGGAGGGTGCAGGGTAGGGAGCAGATGGGACCCTCCATGGAGAGGAAGGGAAGGGAAGAGAGGGGACCCTCCATGGAGGGGAGAAGGCAGTGAGGAGTGGGACCCTCCATGGAGGGGTGGCCCGGGAGGAGAAGGGACTCTCCATGGAGGGTACAGGGCAGGGACAAAAGGGGACCCTCCATGGAGGGTGCAGGGCAGTGGTTACAGGGAACCCTCCATGGAAGGGACAGTTATGGAGGAGATGGGACCCTTCATGGAGGGGAAGTGCAGGGAGGAAAGGGGACCCTCCATGGAGCGGAAGGGCAGGGAGGAGGGAGGACCCTTTATGGAGGGGAAGGGCAGGGAAGAGATGGGACCCTCCATGGAGGGGGCAGGGTAGGGAGCAGATGGGACCCTCCATGGAGGGGAAGGGAAGGGAGGAGAGGGGACCCTCCATGGAGGGGCAGGACAGGGAGGAGATTGTACCCTCCATGGAGGGGGTAGGGTAGGGAGCAGAGGGGACCCTCCATAGAGGGGAAGGGCAGGGAGGAGAGGGGACCCTCCATTGAGGGGCAGGAGAGAGAGGAGATTGTACCCTCCATGGAGGGGGCAGGGTAGGGAGCAGAGGGAACCCTAAGGGGAGGGGAAGGGCAGGGAGGAGAGGGTACCCTTCATGGAGGGATCAGGGTAGGGAGCAGATGGGACCCCCCATGGAGGGGAAGGGCAGGAAGGAGGTGGGATCCTTCATGGGAGGAAAGGGCAGGGAGGAGATGGGACCCTCCAAGGAGGGGGCAGGGTAGGGAGCAGAGGGGACCCTCCATGCATGGGAAGGGCAGGGAGGAGGTGGGAACCCTTCATGGAGGGGACCCTTCATGGAGGTAAGGGCAGGGAGGAGATGGGACCCTTCCTGGAGGGGCCAAGACAGGGAGGAGATGGGAACATCCATGGAGGAGACGGGTCATGGAGGAGAAGGTACCCTCCATGGAGGGGGGAGTGTAGGGTTATTGGAACCCTCCATGGAGGGGACAGGTAAGGAGGACTCAGGACCCTCCACGGAGGCCACAGTTCAGGGAGGAGAAGGATCCCTCCGTGGAGGGTACAGGCCAGGGAGGAGAGGGCAGGGATGGGGACAGAGAACCCTACAGGGATGGGCTAGACAGGGAGGAGAGGGGACCCTCAATAAAGGGGACAGATCAGGGAGGAGAAGGATACTTCCAGGGAGAGGAAGGGCAGGGAAGAGATGGGAACCTCCATGGAGGCGATGGGTCAAGAAGGAGAAGGTATCCTCCATGGAGGGGGGAGTGTAGGGGACAGGGAAGGGAGAAGAGGGGACCCTCAATTTTAGTGGCTCTGCAGGAAGGACAAGGGAACCTCCATGGAGTGGGAAGGGAGAGGAGGAGAGGGGACCCTCCATGGAGGGGGCAGGGCAGTGGGGAAGGGAAACAGGGAACCCCAAACAATGGGCTGGGCAGGGAGGAGAGGGGACACTGCATGAAGGAAGGAGGGCAGAGGAAGTGGGGACCCTCCGTGGAGGAGACAGGGCAGTGGGCAGGGAACCCTCCATTGAGGCTACAGGACAGGTGGGGCAGGGGACCCTCCATGGAGGGGTAGGGCAGGGAGGAGAGGGGACACTCCATTGAGGGAAGAAGACAGAGAGGAGAGGTGACCCTCCATGGAGTGGGCTGGGCAGGGAGGAGAAGGGACCCTCCATGGAGGGAGAGAATAAAGAGTAGAGGGGACCATGCATGGAGGTTTCAGGTAAAGAGGAGAGGAGACCTACCATGGAGGTAACAGGGCAGGAAGGAGAGGACCCTCCATGGAAGGGAAGGATAGTGGGAATGGGAACTCTATGTGGAGGGGGAAGTGAAGGGGGTATAGGGAACAGGGAACTCTCCATTGATAGGGCAGGGCAGTGGGGACTGGGAACACGGGACCCTGTATGATTGGCCAGTCAGAGAGTAGAGGGGAATCTCCGTGGAGGGGGGAGGGCAGGGAATGTGGGGATCCTCCATAGAGTTGACTGGGCAGGGAGGAGAGGGGACACTTCCAGGGAGAGGGCAGGGCAGTGGGGACAGGGAAACCTCCATGGAGGCTTCAGGACAGGTGAGGCAGGGAACCCTCCATGGATGGGGCATGGCAGGGGTGTAGAGAACCTCACTTTGAGGAGGATGGGCAGGGAGGATAAGGTTTCCTTCATGGAAGGGGCAGGGCAGGGTGACAGAGAACCTCACTTTGAGGGGGCAAGCAGTGGGGAAAGGGAACCCCAGTTTGAGGGAGAAGGGCAGGGAGGAGACAGAATCCTACATAGAGGGACAGGTCATGCAGGAGAGGGAACAGGCAACTCTCCATGGAGGGGAGAGGCTGGGGGGATAGAGAACCCTACTTTGAGACAGCAAGGATTTCAGCACAGGTCCTTAAATAGATGGCAGGGCAGGGGAGAGAGGACATCCTCCCGCGAGGTAGCAGGGCAGGGAGGACAAAGGACCCCACATAGTCTGAGCAGGATAGTGAGGTTAGGGCACCATCCATGGAGGGGCCAGGGAAGGGAGGACAGGGGAGTAGAGATAGGTAAGAGGGGAAACACACCCCTCCATGGAGAGTCCCCTGTTCCCCCATGGTGGGGCCCTTGTTCCCCAGCCCTGCCCCTTCACAGCATTCCCTGTCCTCCCTGTCCATTGGTCCCTCCCCTGGTCCCCTGCCCCCACTGCCCTGCCTTCCCATGGAGGGGCTGCTGTCTCCCCTGCTCTGACCACTCTGTGGTTGGGCACCTTATCCCTCTGCCTTTTCCTTCCATGCCAGGGTCTTCTGTTTCCCTGCCCTGACCCCTCACTCACAGGCATCTGAGGGGCATATGCTCTGGCCTCTCCAGTGTTCATCTCTCCTGCCTTTAGGCTGAGTGTCCACTCTCTGTACCTGAAGTACATTCTCACCTTCTTCATCTGTCTAAATCCTACCTGTGCTCTCAAGACACATCTCAAATATCATTTCAAATGTCAAATCACAAACAGGGGAAGGGGGGTGGGGGTGGGAGGTTAGGGGTGGGAAGTGGGGGATGGGAGTGGGGGGTTGGGGGTGGGGACTTGGGGGGTGGGGGATGGGAGGTGGGGGTGGGGGGAGGGGAGTGGGGGCTAGGGGGTGTGGACTGGGGAATGGGGGGTCAAGAATCAGGGGGGTGGTGTGGGGTGTGAGGTGTGGGTTGTGGGGTGTGGGTAGGGGTGTGGGTAAGAGTGTGAGGTGGGGGTGAGCGGTAGTGGTGGGGGATGGGAGCTGGCAGGTGGGTGGTATGGGGTCGCAGGAGGGGGCTGTGGGTTGGGCGTGTGGTGAGTCCGGTGGGGGCTGGGTGTGGTTGTCGGGTGGCAGGTGGTGGTGGCCTGTGGGGAGTAGGGGGTAGGGTTGGTGGGTGACAGGTGGGGGAGGGAGAAGAGGGAATAGGGGGGATAAATGGTGATGGAAGGAGACTTGACTTGAAGGCAGTGAACACACAATGCAATCTACTGATGATGCAATATAGAATTGCACACCTGACCTATGCAATTTCATTAATGAATGTCACCCAAATACGGTTGATTAAAAGTAAATGAAAGGTGGGTCTTTTGAGGATGATTAGGTTATGAGGGTGGAGCCCTCATGAATACGATTAATACCCTTTTCAAAGATATCCCATGCTAGACTTATCAGGAGATGACTTTATATGTTATATAAATGTCTAACCACTATTTTGTACACTTGAAACTAATATTGAATGTCATCCCTAATTGAAACTAAATTAAAGTAGTAAAACAATTTTGAATAAAAATGAAAATGCGAATCAGAGTGATCTTTAAAAAATGTAAATCAGATAATTACACTCTGTGCCTAAAAGCCTTAAGCGCTCCAACAGTGGTCAGCTCTCCAGACAGCATCATGCCTGTGAGGGTGTTACACTCCTGGGAAAGGAATGCCCTGTTTTCTTCCTCCAGTAGCTCCCTTCATGGCTCTGGTGATGTGTGGCACTGGTGCAGGGCAGAACTGTGCTTCCTTGAGAGTGAGCTAAGCATCACTTTGGCTGCTTACTTGTAGTGTGGGAGCCAACACAGAAAAAATAAATTTAAGCCTTAAAGGTTCTCACAGCATTTCAACCCACCAAATGGACCTCTATCCTCCCTTCCCTACACTCCAGCCAGCCTGGCTCACCCAGCCTTGAGGAAAGAAGGCAGGGACAGTGCTGCCCGGGAAGCCAGTGAGCATGCATGTGGTCAGAAGTCTGGAGAGAGCTCCAGTTCTCTTAGGACAGAAATGGAGGGATGAATCTGCTGAAATCAGCCACCCAGAAGGGGACTCAACTTTTCACTACATGATGACTGGATGACACCTGCATGATCCCACCATGCTCTGGCTCCCCTGTGGCATCCCAGGGGACCCATGGATCATCTACAACAGAAAGCAGCTCTCTGGCCTTTGAGAATCCACAGACCCTCTGCAAAGCCCTTAAGCTCACACGGCTGATCTCAGACTACAGATTCCAGACATCTTCAATCCTGGGAAGCAGCCTCTTTTGACTTTTTCATTCTCCTCCTACAAACAATGCCAGGTCTTTGTCTTCTGTACACTGCTCAAAGATGTGTGAGGACCCAGCGGGTGGCAGCCGGACCTGATATCCCCTGGGACATTTGCTGAGTGGCCTCAGACCCAACACTGACACTGAGCTTGAACCTGCATCCATCTGGTGAACACCACTCACCTCTACCTGGGGACTCCCTGAGAACCTACCTCATGCAACTTGAGTGCTTCCAGAGACTCTTTCATTAGCGGAGAATAACAGGCACTCGGCAGATGGAGGCAGACAGGGAGGCAGAACATGGTGTGCTCTGGGACTTTTGCTGACCTGTCCCCGGGATCAGTGCTAGTAATAACCAGCTTTGGTGCCCTGCTTGGGCCTTCCTGTGCTTACTGGGCCTCAGGAGAGCCTGTCACAAATTGTGAATTGCTTTGTAGATGCAAATAGATTGCCCTGGGCCAGTCACATCAAGCATCTGACATTGTTCAGCACCAGAGTTGCTCCCAGGAAGCCCCAGGACCAACAAGCCCAGTGGCCAGCTTCAGAGCACATCAGAGAAGGATACAATTAGCCTCAGAAGTGGCAGATCCAAAGAGAGATCTAGGCAGGCACCAGACCCTGCTGAGATGAATTGCACTCCACGTGGTCAACACCTGTCAGCAGCTTATACACTATACTACAGGCAGGGTACACTGTGGTCACAGCCAACTACCCTGAGCATCGACTTAGTACATGCATGGGCCAACAGCCATCAAGAATCAACTGCCACAGGAAGGTTCACATAACACACACGGGACATCCCTGGAGCACTCAACTCAGATGATCAAGAAGAAATTGCCACTGGGTTCCACAGGACTCCTACTACACGAAGCCACACTACCAAGACCTGGATTTTAATACAAAGAAACAAACACACAGAGGAAGCCAAAATGCTAGGAAACATGCCCCAAATTTAAGAACAGTGGACATAACCAGAAAAAATGCTAAACAAAGTGAGGCAAGCAATATTCCAGATACTGCATATAGATACACATAAAATGGTTGTACGGATGTCAATTGAAGTTAGGTGAAGAATGGATGAAATCAGTAGGAACTTGAAAACTGATAGTAGGCATGAAAATGTATATTTAAGCCATATAAAAGATCCAGTCAGAAATAAAGAGTAAAATCTTTGAAATGAAGAATACACTAGAGAAAATAAATAATTTGATTAAGGAGAGAATCAAATTAGTGATTTGGAAGACAAGGTCACAGAAGACAAAACAGCAAAAAGAAAAAAGAACTTTTAAAAATGAGGACTGTTTAGGGGACTTTTGGGACAACATGAAACATTAACAACGTCCACATGATAGGAGTACAAGGAGAAAAGAAAGATTAAGGGACTACACCATATTAAAAGAAATAATGACTGTACAGTTCCCTAACCTGGTGAAGGAAGAGACACACAAGTCCAGGAAGCACAGAGTCCCAAACAAGATGAACTCAAAAAGGCCTGACACCAGGACACATCATCATTAAAATGACAAAGATTAAAGACAGGACATCTTAAAAGCAACAAAAGAAAGACGGTCAGTTACCTACAAGGGAGCTCCCATAAGATTGTCAGCTTATTTCTCTACAGAAACATACCAGGCCAGTAGGGATTGGCACAAACTATTCAAAATAATGACAAGCTAGGACCTTCAACCAAGACTACTTTACCCAGCAAGGCTGTCATTTAAAATTGATGGAGAAATAAAGAGCTTCCTAGACAAGAAACAGCAAAACAAGTGTGTTACCACCAAACCATTAGTATAAGAACTATCAAGAAGGAATAAAAGGGAAACAGAGTTAAAAGAATAAAGCATATCTACGAATAATCACTTTAAATGTAAGTGGCTTGACTGCTGCAATTAAAAGACATGGTAGCTGAATTGATAAGAAATCAAGAACCATATATATGCAGTCAACAAGAGACCTATCTCAGAATGAAAGATATACAGACAAAAAGAAAGGGGATGGCAAAAAGTATTTCATGCAAATACAAATGAAAAATAAGCCGGGGAGGTAAACCTATATAGCTGACAAAACAGACTTTAAAACAAAGGCTATATTGAGCAATAAGAATGGACACCACAGAATGATAAAGAGAGCAATCCAACAAGAGGATATAACCCTTGCAAACATGTATTTCCTCAACATAAGAGCAAGTAAATGTGTAAATCAAATCCTGATGTACATAAATGGAGAGTTCAACAATAATACAGACGTAGTAGGGGATTTTAACATCCCATTGGAATCAATGGCTGGATCTTCCGCACAGAAAATCAAGAAGCAAAGAATGGCCTGGTGCTGGACTCTGCAGCAGCAGCAGGAGCACATACACTAAAGCTGGAATGATACAGATGAGATTAGGCTGGCCCCTGCGCAAGGGTGACACTGAAATCAGTGAAGTGTTCCCTTCCCCCTAACGTGGGACATGCTCTCCTGGCTCCCCTAGGCTCCTCTGGCTCCCCTGGGCTGGGGCCCCTGCGGGTGGGGGTGGAGGGAGATGGGCGGGGGATGGGGGAGGAGGGAGACGGGTGGGGGCTGGGGGGGTGAGGGAGAGGTCGGGGGGGGGGGGGGGAGACTTGGGCCCTGACAGCCTCCTGGGTTGGGACCCCTTGTGGGTGGGCTCGGAGGGAGAGGGGCGGAGGCTGGGGGGGGGGAGGGAGACGGGTGGGGGCTGGGGGGGGAGGGAGAGGTGGGGGTGAGACTTGGGCACCTTCTCACCCTTGCGCAGGGCGGCCTCACACCTAGTCTTTAAATAAAAAAAAAAAGATGAGTGGCCTGAAATAACACAATAGATCAAATGGATTTAATTGGTATCTTCAGAGCATTTCACCCTGAAGCAGTAGAATATACATTCTTTTTAAGTGGACGTGCAACATTATCTGGATAGAACACATGTTAGGGCACAAAAACAGTCTCAGTAAATTTAAGAAGATTGAAATCATATCAAGAATCTTTTCTGGTCATAACTGTATAAAACTAGAAGTCAATGAGAAAAAACTGATATACAAGTGATCTATTACTGAATTGTACACACCTAAAACCACCCTGCCCCAATAAATTTATTAACAGAGAAATAAAAACAATGACAAGAAAAAATAAATAAATAAATAAATAAATAAAAATTTGGGGATACATGGTGGTGAGAATTGCATGTCAATATACTTGATGTATACTTAAATGTGGTTAAAACTCTAAATCTTATATTTATTTTACCACAATAAAAATTAGTAATTATAGGATTAAAAAGAAAACAGAAAAAGAAAAAGAAAAACCTGTAAAACACAGAAAGTCTTGGAGGCTAATTAACATGTTACTGAACAATGAATAGATAACAATGAGATCAAGGAAATAATGAAATAATACCTGGAAACACATGGAAATGAGAGCACAACAATCCTCACTCTATGGAGCACAGCATAAGCAGTCCTAAGAGGGAAATTCCTAACATTACAGGTCTACCTCAAGAAACAAGAAAAATCTGAAATACATCATCTAACTTGACACTTAGAGGAACTAGTGCAAAAGAAAAACAAAGACACCATTAAGTGAGAAGAATAAAGAAAATAATAAAGATCAGAGCAGAAATAAACAAAGCAGCAAAAAACAAATGCAGGTGCTGGACTGGATGGTTTCACAGTGCATTTCATCAAACAGTCAGAGAAGAACTAGCACCTGTTCTCCTCAAACTCATCCAAAACACTCAAGACAAGGGAAGACTCCCAAGCTCATTTTATGAGTTCAGCATTCTCCTAATCCCAAACCAGAATAAGACTTTACAAAGAAAAAAATTATAGGCCAATAGCCCTGATGAATATAGATGCTAAAATCCTCAACAAAATATTGGCAAACTGGATCCAGTAATACATTAAAAAGATTACACACCATAATGAAGTGGGATTTATTCCAGGGATGCAAGCTTTGTACAGTATCTACACATAAAAAACATGATACATCGTAAACAAAATAAATAAAAATCACATGGTTATAACAATAGATGCAGAAAGAGCATCAAAACACAACACCTATTCATTATAACAACTCTCAGCGAAATGTGAATAGAGGGAATTCACCTGAACATAATAAAGATTATGAAGAAGAAAGAAAGAAAAAAAGAAAGAAAAAGAAGAAAGTGAAAGAAAGGAAGGAAGACAGGAAGAAGTTGAAGAAAATACAAATAAATAAAAGCATATATGGTGTTCAAAGATAGGAAGAATCAACAACATTCAAATGTCCAGTGACGTACTTCAGAGAGCTACAACAAATATCACAAAAATTTATATGGAAACACAAAAAAAAAAACCAAAACAACAACAAAAAAACCCAACACACACACACACACACACACACACACACACAAAAAAAAAAAACAAAAAAAAACAACAACAAAATAAAACCAAACCAATAGCCAGAGTAATCTTGAGAAAGAAGAATAAAGTGGGAGGAATCATGCTACCTGATAACAAACTATACTACGAGGCCATAGTAATAAATATAGCATGGTACTGGCATAAAACACACATAAAGATCATTGGAACAGAATAAAAAGTCCAGAAATAAACCCATACATTTATGGTCAATTAATATTTGACAAAGGACACAAGACTATACAATGTGGTAAAGATAGTCCACTCAATAAATGCTATTGGGAAAATTGGACACATAAGTAGAAAAATAAATGAATGCAGACTACCTTCTTACACCATATTGAAGAAAAAATGCAGAACGGATTAAGACTTGAAAGTGAGATTTGAAACCGTAAAAATTCTAGAAGAAAATAAAGGCAATAAGTTTTCATGGAAATATTTTTTATTCTGATATATCTATTTGGGCAACAGAAACAAAAGAAAAACTAAACAAATGGGACTACATCAATCTAAAAAGTTGTTGCACAGCAAAGGAAACCATCAACAAAATGAAAAGACAACCCACTGAATGGGAGAACATATTTGCCACTGATACATCTGATAAGGGTTTAATATCCAAAATTCATGAAGAACTTAAGAAACTCAACATCATAAGAAAATTAAACAATCCAATTTAAAAATGAGCAAAGAACCTAAACAGACACTTCTCCAGCGAGGATCTGCAGATGATTATTACACAAATAAAAAGATGCTGAGCATCACTAATCATTACAGAAATGGAAATTAAAATCATAGCGAGGTATCACCTCACCTCTGTCAGAATGGCTATCATCAATAAATCAATAAACATCAAGTGCTGGTGAATATGTGGAGAAAAGAGAACTCTCGTGTATTCTTGGTGGGAATGCAGATTGGTGCAACCACTGTGGAAAGCAGTATGAAGTTCCCTCAAAAATTAAAAATAGAACTGCTTTATAACCTAACATTTCCATTTCTGAGAATATCTCTGCAGAAACCTGAAACACTGATCGGAAAGGATATATGCAATGCTATGTTCACGGCAGCATTATTGACAATCCCGAAGATTTCATAGCAGCCCAAGTGCCCAGCAGCAGATAAATGGAGAAAACGCTATGGTACATTAACACAATGGAATACTACTCACCTACACACACACAATAGAAAATGAAGAAAATCTTACCATTTGCAACAGCATGGATGGAGCCGGTGAGTATTATGCTAAGTGAAGTGACGTAAGCGAGTCAGAGAAATACAGGTTCCTTATGGTTTCAGTTATATGTGGACTCTAATGAACAAAATAAACTACAATCAAAATAGAAAAAGGCTCATAGATACAGAAAACTGACTGAATACTGTCAGAGGGGAGGAGGTTGGGGGACTAGGGGAAAAGTGAAGGGATTAAGCAAAGAAAAGACCTATAGACACAGACAACAGTTTGGTGATTATCAGAGAGAGAGGGGTGTGTGTAGAAGAGGGTTTAGAAAGGATAAATTGTGATTGAAGGAGACCTGACTTGGGTCGGGGGGAGGGCGGTGAGACACATAATTCAACATACAGATGATGTATTACAGAACTGTATACCTGAAAGCTACCTGATTTCATTTCCAATCTCACCCCAATATATTCAATTTAGAAAAAGAGGCCATTGTGGCACATGCTACAACCTGGATGGACCCTGAAGACATGATGCTCAATGAAATAAGCCAGTCACAAAAGGACAAATAGTGTGCGATCCCACTCACATGAGGTCCCTAGAGGCATCAGAGTCATAGAGGTAAGATGGAGGGTACCAGTAATGGGGGAGTGGATGCAGAGTTGTTGTTTAGTGGGGACAGAGCTTCAGTTGGAGAAGATGAGAACAGTGATGGAGCTGATGGTGGTGAGGGCAGCACAACAATATGAATGTTAAGTTGTGTTAAGGACCACTTAAGACCACTGGATTGTGCCCTGAAAAATAGTTTAAATGGTAAATTTCATTTTGTATATATTACTGTGATAATAATATACCAAAAAAAAAAATAGAAGGCACTGTCCTGGGTGTGGGAGAATCGGGTAGAGCTGTTTTCTATGGGCCCTACATGGGTGGTTGGGTCACTGTCAATATCCTGGCTGTGAGATTTTTATAAGATATTATTGAGGGAAACCGGGTCAGATTACATGGGCTACCTCTGCGTTATCTCTTAGAAATAATGGGAATCTACAATTATAATTTTAAAAGGTTAAAAAATAAAAGGGGCGACAACCAGATTTGGTTGTCTTGCCCCAGAGAATCTGGTCCAGCAGGTCCCGTTGGGGTCAGGGCTGAGTATAAGGAATTGCCCACAGGAACTGGTGGTCAGTGGGATTGAGGGCCACCATCCAGACCAGTGACCTACACAGCTAAGTTCTCATCCCATCATGAAGCTTCCACAGCTTTTAATACAGCTGCTGTGTCTCAGCCACCTCTAATGCGATCACTCGGTGGAACAGCTCCTTCACTGTACCACCTGGTTTCTTAAAGGAACTTCAAACCTTTTAACAATCTCACAAAACACAACACCGGCAGCACAATCCTCCCACAGTGACCCTCTGCTTCATTAAACCACATCCACCAAGTGACAAGTCTGGGCCTTTTGTGCCATTCCAGGAACGCTGGGCCAGGGTCTCCTCCACAGAGCAGATTCACTTCTCGGTGGCTTGGTTGGGACCAGGGTCACCCCAGGGGTGACACTTACCAAGGACAAGGATGAAGGAAGGCAGCATTGTCGTTGGAAGCACGTGCCTTTTAATCATCTGCAGATCTCAACTGTAGGAAAGATACTTATGCTCTGTTAAAGGTCAGGAAAGAAAAATAATTTTTTTCTTTGTACTCAACAGAGTGGTGCTCAAAATTAAGGTAAAAATAATACCGTCTTCATATGCTCTCTCCTTCCATAGATGGCTCCAATTTTCCTGTCAATTTGAATGCAAGATGGAAGAAGTAATGCTGGTGGATGAAATCAACACATCCCTATTTTAAGGGGTTAAACGAAGATGAGAGACGGAGTGTCACTCATTAAGGTTTCATACTTTACTCTGTGGTCAAGTAGGGAGTTTGTAATTGTCCATCCAAACCTATATTATTAGGGTAATAATGTAGGGCTGTCATGAAGGCCTTTTCAGTGTCTGTACCCCATAAAATCTTGCTCTTTTTGGTTCATGATGTGGGCCAGGGAGCCACCAAAGCTCTCCACACAGTGACTGAGGGCTCCAGGGCTCCCCTGGCTTGTGGATTCAGCTGACAATGAGCACAGCCCCATGGTGTAGAGGTGGGACAGAGGAGTGTTGTCAGGATGGCCTGGGAGCAGCCGCTCATGGCTATCCTCGCATCAGGCCAGACATGACTCACATGGTGAGAGAGGCTCAGAAATGCAGAACAGCACAAACTCCTTGCTACTTGGCACATAGGACAGCACACTCACCCTCTTGTTCCTTCACCTGTGCAGCCAGCCAACTCAGTCACCTTCAGGAAGAACATCCAGAAAGAATAATAAAATAAAAGTACCGCATGCCAATGCACCTAGCACTTCAAAGTACTAAGAGTAAAAAAAACTCACTGTCCATGCATTTCTACAGAAAGGCTACTTGCTGTCCAGACCCATACTCTTGCTCTTTTTTTTTCTTCTCCAAAGAAGAAAACACATCATTCTGGAGCCACCGAGATGGAGCAGACCAATGGCCAGCTGTCCACCCAATGATGACAACCGTGGTCTCAGAGAGAATACTATCTGCGGACTCCAGAGAGAGCAGCAAGTGGGCTGAGCGGGGAGAGAATTGAGAACTTGACCTGTGACCAGCACGGTGGTGAGCTGATTTGTCTTGAAGACAGTGAGTCTTCGCACTGCTCTGTGAGCAGGATGGGAATGACTCAGAGAGGACTGGATCAGGGAACTGTGGGAGCCAGAGTGGACCCTTGGACCCTTCCCCCTTCTCTTCTGGCCGGGCTCCAACGCCATGGCCTGGGCATAAATCCCTCAAATGCTGAGGAAAAAGCCATCTCTGGTGAGGACCTGAGAAAAGGGGGCCCTGGACTCCAAAGTATTGGGGCGACTCCTGATTATTTTTCTTCTTTTTCTCTTGCCAGTTTTCCCTGAAAACCATCCTGTTATATGAAGCTTCCACACAGCTCATGGGTGGAGAGGAGTGTAAGGTTCTGAGAGAGAGAACCAGAGCATCTAGCAGAAGGACCAGTAAGGCAGCTGAAATCCAGGGAGAGAGGAGCTGTGGGTGAGCTGGACCCGCACAGAGCACACCCTGGAGGCAGCATAGGCTCTGCGAATGCTGACGCTGAGTTCACCCCCAGAGCTGCTGAGACACAAGTGATTCTGAACTTCATATGCTCCACAGCCTTACACAGGGGGCTCTCACCTCTGCCACTCCGTGGTGGGAAGACAGACTGTGGAGCCCCGTCCAGCAGGGGCAGCACATCCATCACCAGTCTCATGTGAAGTCTGGAAGGAGAAAGGATCTGCATGTGAACAGGCACAGGGGTCAAATGCAAGAGGTCAGGGCAGTAGAGCCCCAGCCTGCAGACCCACCACACCCTGCACTTTAGTTCCAAGTACAAGCTCTTTTTTGCAATAGTAATAATTGTAGGTTTGACTTGGAAGAAAAAAATAACTCAAATTACATTAGAGATTTCAATTTTGGTTTGTCACATCTTCAATAGACGGTAGCTGAACCCAATGTGGTAATCATTTCACAATGTAGGTAAATCAAACCATCGTTCTCTCTGCCTTAAACATATACAGTGGTGTATATTGATTATTTCTCAATAAAGCTGGGAAAAATAAACAGTGCCTTAAATCAATGGGAAAAAAGTGGTTATAGATGCAGTGGAATGAATACCCCATAACTAAGAGAAAACAAATCAGGATATACACATAACAAATAGTATCATCTTGCCCTGGAGGCGTGCTCAGTGGTTGAGCCTTGATCTATGAACCAGGAGGTCATACATGGAGTCCCTGCCAGAGTACATGCCCTGGTTTTGGGCTCCATCCTTAGTAGGGGGCATGTAGGATGCAACTGATGAATGATTCGTTCTCATCATTCATGTTACTACCTCTCTCTCCCTCTCCTTTCCTGTCTGAAGCCAATACAACATATATTAATATAAATGAATTAATAGTATCACCTCAAAAAGGTATCTGGATATATAAATGTACGGAAGACAAAAGGAAATACTTTGAAATGTTGACAGTAGTTAACCTTGTATAGTGGAAAGAAGTGATTTCTTTTACTTTATACTATTCTTTTTAAGTTTGTACTAATAATCCTATGTTATTTTGATAATGAGAAAAAATCTTCTAAAAAACATTTAAGTAACTTTTTTTGGTGTAAAATGCATTTTGCATCCATGTTCAGTGACCATCCACTTATCTTTGAGAAGCTTAAAAAGTGCTTTGGGTTGTGAAATCTCCTTTAAAATGCATTCTTGCACTCCAACAGCTCCAGAATGAGAACACTGGGCTTTGGAGATGCTGGGTCTGCTTGGAAAAAATAATGGGCAGGGGGTGGACGCGCGGCAGGGGATGGTGCGGGTCAGCAACCCTGAAGAGTGGCTCGTAGGCAGGATGCCTCAGGGTCCACAGCTCAGGCTGTATTTGAAGAATTCCTCATTGGAAGGCTGATAGCTACAGTAAAGTTTCAGATTTGATAAATTTCAGACATGAGCCACAGTAATATTTTTTAAAACGGTTTTTGCCATTCTTATTGCAAAATCTATATATATAAAAGGCTAATGTGCTAAGGATTAGACCACCTGACCACTCACTATGAAGAGCACTGACCACCAGGGGCAGACGTTCAATACTGGAGCTGCCGTGACCTGAACTGGCCATTTACAGAGGAAGGACCCTGCGCTTGAGAGTCCACAAGCAACACTCCGCTTTTCCCAAGGGGGACACAGGCCCCGCCACAAACCCATGGCACAAAGCCCACAGGCCAGCCCAACACAGAAACGGTGGCTGTGGGCACCAGGTAATGATGTCACATAGTAATAACAGGCTTCCTATCCCTAGCGACTAGCCTCCTTGGAGTCTCTTCACCCACTTGCTTTATAGCCAGGTGCAAACATTTTACACTTTGACCAAATATCTTTGAAGTGTTTTTCATGTGCCTCATCTCATTTGATCCTCACTAAAGTCCTAGAATAGGTAGAGAGGAGACTCGGTAGAATCCTGTTTTCATTTCATTAGCCAGAAAATGGAGATTTGGAATGTTTTAAAAATTGACCCAACTGAAAAGAAGCAAGAAATGGTAGAACCTGAACATGACTTCAGGTTTTCTCACTGCACAGAATAGAGTCAAACAGTGCTATAGTTAAATATTTCTCCCTTTGTTATCCCTGCATGATCCACAATAATAATCTGCTTTCATATTGGTATTTACTGCTGTTTTGCTGTCAATATCCTGAAAAAAAAATTGGGGCACTTCACTAGGCTGGAAAAAGTTTAGCTAAATCAGGAAGTTTTGAGATATATATATATATATATATCTCTCACTGGCACCAGTTGCATGTGTTTCCAGCTGTCATTGTTGATTGTGAATTTGGTATACACTTCTATTATTGAGAAAGGGCAAATAGTGATCTTACAATATTTCTTCTAATTAATCTCCTTTCAATGTGCATGAATTCATGCACCAGGACTCTAGTAATTAAATAATACTATCAAGACTCCTAAAAGAAACATATGTATACAGAAAAGATTTTTAAAGGATTCAGATCTCCTAAGTCACAGCTCTATGGTGCTAACCTCAACTGGGTCTACAGAGGCTGACAGGAAAAATAGAATGAGCACTTGCCCTGGGTTCTCATTTGATCTCTGCTAGTAATAGCTGGGGTCTTGGGGATTTCATTTACCCTTTTTGGGTCTCCTAGCTACATCTATAGGATGAGGGTAAAATTAGACCTCTTAAATAAGTTTTCTACAAATGCTTCAAAAAATAATTGTAGGTTCAGATTTCTACAATCTTCCTAAATAATTCAGCAATTATAAACTTTTCCTTGGTTTAAACTTTGTGGTACAAAACTTCACAAAAATGTAAACACAGTTTTATACTACTACTCATTTCAAAAATATACAATCTCTATAAAACTTACCCTATAACATTTTGGTAGATACTATGAAACATTTCTTAGTAACTGTCCTATAACCCAAACTAGTAAATTTAGCATTATTTTCTTAAAACATAATTGCACATTCTTTGTATTGGTGTGAATAGGCTCAGAAAATACAGATGTGTTGAGTACTATATGTCACTTTTATTAAAATTCAACAAGTAACTTCCCAGGTATGGAAAACTTCAGCTGAAGCCACTTTTTGGGGTGTAAAAATCAACTCTTGTAAACATCAAATTAAAAGGTGGCTGTATCTTCTGCCTTAAACGTTAAAAAAACATAAGAGTTGTTCTTTAACTCACTCAAATGGTTTGTGAAGCTGAAATACTTCCGTGTAGGGTCTGCCCCATCCTGACATTAGCTTAGTGCACGGACTGAGAGCCACATGTCACCTATTCTGTCCAGTGAGGAAGGGATCTGTGTGTGAATCATTCCTGCCACTAAGCCCCTTGGACAGCCAGCTGCTAGGCAGCAAGGATGCCAGCCTCAGCTCACAGGTGGGAGAAGAGCTGCCATCTCTCTCAGAACACTTCCAAACTCAGCCTGAGAAGGACAGGCCCTACCAGCCAAGACCCAGTCAGGCCACTGCTGGGCTTTAAGAAAAGACTGACCATTGTCTCTACCTCTTATTTCTTCTGAGACCAAACCAACCTACCTCCCCACCAACCAACCAACCAACCAGCCAACCAGCCAACCACAATGTAATTATCATCCTTGCACTGAAGCCACTGCTGAATAAACACCGAGTTGTTAATGGGCTCACGTGTTGACTTCCCTCCAAGACACATATTCCCAGGCCTGGAATAAGCTCTGCCCCTTCCCATTCCCTTCCCTCAGCTCGCCTCTCCACCCTCTCCCGCTCACAACCCCCCCACCCCACCACCACACACACACACACAGAAACACACACACACACACACACACACACCATATTTGACCAGGTAATTAATTTTCTGGGGACTACAGATCTGTCTTTTCCCCTGGCTTGAGTCACAAGCCCTGGAGAAGCAGGACCCCTCACTGCCTGGCTTAGTAGACAGGGGGCCCTGCTGGGGTCTGGCTGGAACTGTGTCCCCAGCTGCCTCCCATCAGCTCAGCAGCCACCCCTCCTCCAGGTCCAGGGAGCACATGCAACCTGCCCCAGAATGACAGGGGACCAGCCCAGCTCAGGGAAGGAGCCCACAAGGGGGCTCTTGGTCTCTCACTGGGGCTCTTGGTCCCAGGTGGCGACTTGATGGAGCCTCTCCACTCTCCTGCTTTCTCCCAGGACCCTGGGGCTCTCCGAGTCCCACCCTTCGGGAAAGTGACTCCTTGGCTGCTCCCACAGAGCAAGGCCCAGGGAAACCCCAATCCTCCAAGCGTTTTAAATACCTGACAAACTCAAGTTCACCCTTGGAATGAGCCCTTCCCACCCACAACAGCCACTACCACATGGGACACTCCAAGTCCCAGCACCTGGGAGGTGCCAGATAGGCTGGAACCCGCACACAGTTGCGTGGAGGCGGGGGTGAGGGGGTTGCGGGGTGAGGGTTGGGAGGGGGGGGGTCGACTAGGCTTTTAGGTGGGAGTCGCTGGGCAGGTGCGCTGGAGGGCACTCACCTTGGTGACATTGAGGAAGGTGGTCTGGCCCATTGCTGCCCCTCACCAGCTTCCGCTCCAGCTCCTCCCTCAGATGAGCAAATGGATCCAGCCCACATGCAGGAGAGGAGCGCCTGCAGGATGGTGGCCTGGACTCCAGGCAGATGCACTTGGTCTGGCAGCGGGGGCGGCTCCACACCAGCTGGGCTCGGCCTCCAACGGCTCCTCCTCCCGCGGGACCCTGGAGGACCTGGACGAGGCAGTAGCAGGAGCCAGGAAGCCCAGCGGTTCCTGTGACTCGCGGTCCCCAGGCTTGTCCTCCTCACCCATGTGGGTGCCTGTGGCCACATCTGCCAGGCTGGCATGCCAGGATGTTTTGCCGCTGCATCGCCACCTGGTGGCGCCTCTGGGCAGTACCAAGAGGCCACCCTGGGCTCCTTGCTGCCATCCTCCTGTGCTCAGGAGTCTGGGTTAGTTCCTCCACCCAGCATTGCCTACTGACAGTCTGTCCCTGCAGAATAACTTCAACACAGGACACTTCTGCATTCTGACCAAGTCAGTGTCGAGAGCCAGAATTTTCCATTAGGTCACTGGTTTGCTCATCATCATGTACAATATCTGAGCTTTTAATTTTTGACTTATTTTATTAAATGTTTTATATTAAAGAAGGAAATAATTTTTTTGTAGATGTTATAAAGGAGGGTATGTCATTATATTGTCTGTGTACCAGGTGTCAGGAAGTTATAGTCAGCGGGTGAAATCTGGACTATTGCCTGTTTATATATGTCCCATGAGATAAGAATCATTTTTATTCACTTTTTAAATGTTAGAAAACAATGAAAAGAATATTTTTGATACATAAACATAATATGAAATTAACATTTTGGTGTCCATAATTACTCTTTGGTGTCCATAATTACCGTTTCACTGGGAGCAGTCATGTACAATCATTTACACATTGTCTTTGGCTACTTGCATGTTACAATGGCAGAGTTGAGTAGTTATGACCAAGATGGTATTGTCTACAGAGCCCAAACCATTTACTACCAAACCCTTGACACAGGAAGTTTGCGGACCCTTGTCCTTCACAGAGTAGATGAAGGCCGTGTGCGTTATTATTAGCACTGTATTTGGATTTCAAATGATTTTAAATGTCGCATATTGCACATTTTAAAATCAACAAAATATGCCTAGCTAGTCTTGCTCAGTGATTGAGCATCAACCAATGAACTAGGAAGTCACAGTCTGCTCTGAAACCTGGATATTAAAGTAGCATCCTGGATATTTGGTAACATGCCCCAAAGGGGTGTGCTTTAGTGATAAATCTCCAATGAAATCTGTTTCAAGGCTATTTCAAGGATGAACCAACTTCCAGGAACTCTTCACATTTCGCCATTCTTGGAAAAAGATATCCTTGATGCCTAAATGTGATCATTTCTCAACTGCACTAATTCTAGGAATAACCATATGAAGCCTTATCTGCAAATAGTAATATTGTTGGACTTGGAAAATAACAAGGTCCCTCTGTTTAAAATCCTCCCTGTGTCCCAATCAAAAGAGTGACTCTATTCTTAGTGTTTTTCTAAATATTTACTGTCCTCTGCAATTCATTTGCCCTGTGTACTCACTGTCTTTTAGTCACGCCAGTCTTTAAACTTCCAGATACTTTACATAATCTACCAGATGACTCTTATGGTTTATGAACATTCTGAAGTTATAAGAAAAAATACTTGCTCATACTTGCTAATACACCTAAGTTCCCAATATTTCAGAAGCAATATTCTAAAAGACCACAAGATGGGGGTATTCCTGCATACAAGCAAATTCTCAAAGCAGTGCATTGAGCTCCCAAGTGTCAAGTTCTGCTTTGTTGGTTTCTGTTTGTTTGTTTGTTTTTCTAAGATTTATTTATTGATTAAGTTATTACAAATGTGTTCTTATCCCCACATTACCCTACCCATCCTTCCCACTCATGCCCTCACCTCCCTGTTGTCTGTGTCCATTGGTTAGGCCTATATGCATGCAAATAAGTCCTTTGGTTGATCTCTCCCTCTTACCCCCACCCTCTCCTACATTCCCTCTTAGGTTGGTGGTCTGATAGATGTTTCTCTGTCTCTGGATCTGTTTTTGTTCATCAGTTTATGTTGTTCATTATATGTACCACAGTCTCTGGTGGTCTAGTGCTTAGGATTCGGCGCTCTCAAGTTCTGCTTTGACCAATAAGGTAGTCATTACCCACATGTGGCTAATTTAAAATGAAGTAAAGGAGAAATCACACTCCTAAGTGGCACTAACCACCTATCGAGAGCTCAATAGCCATATGTGGCTGCTGGCTACACTGCTGAGCAGTGCAAAATAAAACATTTCTATTCTCACAGATTTTCTAGTGATTTTAAAATTAATTTCCTTTCATTTAAAAAATGGAGAAAGTTTTAGAAAGTGCTGATTCTTCCTATTATTCATAATGCTGAACAAGTGGAAAAAACTTAAATTTCCAGCGATAGAATTTTGGTTCTCTGAATTGTGATTTAAACATATGCTGGAATATTACAAAGCCATTAAAATAGTCTTTTCTTAGAATGTGCAGGAAGGTTTATGGCATAATTTTAAGAACAAGAGGAAGCAAAAAGTATGTGTACTTATATTTTCATAAATATATGTATATACACATTAGAATATATAATTCCAAATTTTGCAATTTTATAAGAGATATATATATATATATGTAAAAGAAACAAAGGAAAAAGATCATACTATTATCTGTTAACTGTGGGATGTGAAATTATGGCGGATTTTATGTTCTTTGAACATGGCTTTATTTTTTATCTTTTTCCAATATCAGGGGAAAAATGAATAAAAAAAGAAACTATAAGAAGAATGTGGAATTTTTTGAACTTTTGCAAAAGCCAAAATAAGTTTCAGAAGATTCAGTAATTCACTTAAAAAACACATAACTAAAGATTTTTTCGATGTATAAAATGTTTTGTATATCCGCTCAAGCCGTCTGCATAATTCTTTTCACCAAGGCAGGTGTCAAGGCAAGTGTCATTAGTAGGATGCTCCCATGTCTACAGAGCAGCTGAGTGGTCTCTGGATTCTCTCTGTAGCTGCACCTGTCTAAACATTGAGCCCAGGGTGACATTCATTCATTTATTCGGAAGCAGATCTGTAAACATTTTCTATGCTCCAATTGTTCTGAATGAGAGTCTCTTCTGTGTCCCTATTGCTGCCCGTAACCGTAAAAATTCTTTTCACACTGGTTCTTTTGGAAATTGGTTGAAATTCATGAAGACACCAGTATGTGTGTTATGGACGGAAGCTCAGACTCTCCATCAGGGAGGATGAGGAAACCTTGGACACAGGAGGCAGCTTGCTCTGGGGGAGCTGACTTGGCTGGATTTGGAGCCCCACCAATTCTGGCCTCCTGTCTTCAGTCCTCTGACTTCAGTTCTCTGCTTTCTAAAATGGGAGGCACATGGGGACCATTGTGGGATTAGAACAATACATGTAAAGTGCCTGAATTATGGAAGAAAACTAGGTTTTTTTAGTTCTTATTATGCAGATGTTTATTTAACAAAAAAATAATCCATTTTTCCCTTTTATCAACCATTTTGAGCACTGTGAGATTTTACACTGTCTGGCCAGGTGTCAGGCTGTGTTTAACATTTGTGTAGCTGGAGGTGACCGAGGCTCCAACTACCTCTGAAGTCTCTGCTTTTGTTTTTCCTGCGGCCTTCAGATCACCCTAAGAAATCCTTCTCAAATAGGGTTTGCTTCATGCAGTGCGATTAGTTGGCATGCACTCATAGTTCAGAGGGCTGGAGAGTGTCACGCCCAGGGGCAATGGTAAGATTTCTGGGAGGAGGTGGGGAAGGCATGGTTTTCTTTACTAAAATGAGAGAAGAGACTGTGAAAGGTGAGATGCAAAAAAAATAATCACAGATGACTCCTCAGGCAGAGCAAATTTCAAAAGAGCAACTAAAAGAAATGTGGAATTTCAAAATTAATTTTCTCAAATACTTTGTATACACTTACGTACTCTTGAAAAGCATTTACCTACCCTGATTTCCAATGTTCTCAAATTTTCCATCAGGGAAGGTCTGTATGGATAGGAAGGAGAAGCAAAGCCTTCTGAGCTCTGGTAACTGTGGGAACAAAAGAGGAGATTGAGGACAGGGAACTGCAGATGCCTCCTGTCCCCTCCTCTGCAGCCAGGACTCTCAGAGGGGAGAGGGGGACACACAGACACTGGGGTTAGAATTGGAGGGCTGAGGACTGCTCCCCTGGGATTATCGGGGCAGACTGGGAGCCCCCAGGAGGGATGGATGCTGCATGTCCTCACTCTCTGGGTGAGTAGAACTCCAGAGGGAAGCCTGGAGTAGGACCCCAGGCAGGGACCCTGGCTAGCTACTCCCTGAGAGACAATAGGAGGTACAAAGACTCCGCCCCTGTTGCCATAAGAACAAAATAGCTCCGCCTCCCATCCCATATACACCAATGGGAAAGGCACTGGGTTCATTTAAAGACAGGATTCCCTTCATGAGGCTGAACTCAGATATTAAACTGGGCTAAATATTTTCTTTTGCTCCTCTCCCCTCGATCCTTTGGTGGGGGACTCAAGAGCAAATTCATTTAGAAACAAGTAAAGAAGCTATATTTCTTCTGCACATTTAACATACTGAATATATTTGCAACTTTGAGCCGTACTTATCTTTATTCATGCAAAACTGTAACTATATCTGACATTTCTTCTTAAAGGTGTTTCTTCCTCACTACAATGTGCAAAGGAAATTTCTTATTATAGAAATAGTGCTGTGGTTTCAGCTGTTGTGCTTCTGTGAAATAAGCTGAGCTTCCTTTCACCAGACACTGAGCAAGTGTCTTGTGAAAATAGCATAAAGGCTCTTGTGAGGAGAGAGCCCTTCCTAGTACACTGGGGCCTTGACTTACAAGTGTCCCGACTAAGGAGTTTTTTGAGATTCCAGCTGTCTCTTGGCTGATTTTTTGCATTGAGTTGACAGAGTAATTTGAGTTAAGGAGCGCCTTAACGAGCTTGGTCTCAGAATGAATTAAACTCGTAAGTCAAGGCCCCACTGTATCTAGTGATTAAAGTAAAATCAGAATTTGCATGTATTTCTTAAAAAGAAACATTCAAAAGTCATTGCTGAATTCCCACTCAGCACTGGGGACTCTTTGGTCCTAGCTCAGGCCTAGGCACCTTCTGAGAGGGAGATCCAGTACTGAAAAGGTCAGTTCTAGAATTGTCTGTAAAACATACATTTGGCAAATGAATGAAGAAAGAAGCAAAGAAACACTGACAGAGAAGATGTTCCCCTCTGCCGACTTAAAGTTTGCTTTCTAAAGGAGGTTTGAAGCTTCCTACTGTTTTTTCAGCTTCTTTGGATTTCTAAAAGGCAGGGCCTTTGAACTCTAACGGGAGAAAGAGAAGAAAGTGCTGGGCATTCAGAATCATGAGCAGTGGGAATATTGGGGAACCTCAGACCAGTCACTTCATCTCACTGAACCAGTTTCAATCTGCAAAATAACTAATATGTGATTTTTTAAAGAATATTTTTATCTATTAAATCCACTAGTGTGACATTGGTCAACAAGAACATACAGGTTTTAGGTGTGGGTTCTATGTGACAGGATCTGTATATTGCACCTTGTGCCCAACTCAGGAAGCAACACCAGGCTGGTGAGCAGAAGATGAGGTGTAAAGGTGCATCATGGGTAAACTGGTCACCAGAGGCCAAAGGGCTGGCCTGCGAAGGACCAGGCACAGGAGCCACATCCTGGCGTGAACCTGGTCTGCAGTCAGAGCCCTCTCCTCCCCAAGGCAGGTCATAAAGCAGCTACTGCATTTCTGAACAAGAAATTGAGACACGGGTTTTGACCAAAAAATTAAGATATTTTGAAAATTCATGAATCTATGTGGGATGTCCTAAAGAGGATTAAGATATCATATGTATGTACATGTTAATGAATCAGGTTTATTACAAATATAAAATAAAGGAAATCAAAAAAGAGCTCTTTGCTCAGGAATTCATTCAGCAAGTGTGTGATGTCTACCTGGATCTCGGGGCGGGGCCTTCACAGGTCACCTTTCAGGTGCTGAGAGGGCCTGAGAGACAGACAGGTGAACAAGAACCAAGGCCACACTTTATTTCAGAAGACAGCAAGAGCCATGAAGAAAACAGACTTAGCTTATATGACTAGGGAGCCACAGGGACACAAAGGATTTCTATTGGTGCCCTGACCTATGACTTTAAACGCAGAGGTTCACAGGACAAAGTGTGGGGTCCCAGGTGCTGTGGGTCAGAAACCTGAGGTGGTTCATTGGGTTGCCCTCCTCCCAGGAGGCCTCGGGGGGCCTGCTCATGGGGACGTGGCAGATTCCATTCCTTATGGCACAGTTCCCTTCTGTTCCCTGCCTAAGCCACTCCCAGCTTCCTGGGGCTCCCAAAAATCTTGGCCTTTGATCCCTTCCTCCAGCCTCAAAGCCAGCAACTCAAATGGGGTCCCTCCCTGGCTTCCTGCCCCTCCTTCCCAGCCAGTTTTCACTTTGAAGAACACCTGGTTACTGAGGGCCAGGACCTCGGGGGGAGACACACCTCCTGTGCTTTCTGTAGAGGACCTGGGGTGTGTTGGTGTCAATAATTGTTTATTCACTGATTTTTAACAACACCACCACCAGAAAACTTGAGAGGTTGGCCCACATGGCTGACCTGGCATGGTGGCTAGGTTACCTCTATGACCTGTCTTACCATTCTGACCTCTGTTAGTATTGTGACCTACTGCCAGGTGATATACCATAGGGCTAGATGGGGGCTCCCGAGCAGAGTGACTCCCCAGAAGGCTCAGGAAAGGGCTCCCCAACATATTTAAACTGAGATATGGCTGTTGAGACAGAGCTGGCCCCATGGAGACCTGGGGAAGCCACCCCAAAAGGAGAGGCAGTGCCCCAGGGCAAGGACAGCCAGGCTGGATGGGAACAGCAGAGAGCAGGGGGTGGGGGGCGGGGACATAGAGGGCCCTAGTGTGGGTTGAAAATGCTGTCACAGCAGGAAGGCTTTTAGGCACGAGAATAGGGGGATCTGATTTATATTTTTTAAAGATCACTCGGTGATTTGACATTTGAAATGATATTTGACATGTGTCCTGAGAGCCCGGGAGGATTTGGGCAGATGAAGACGGTGAGATGTGCTTCAGGTACAGAAAGTGGACACAGCCTGGAGGCAGGACAGATGAACACTGGGGACCAGAGCACATGCCTCGCAGAGCCTGTGAGTGATGGGACAGGGCAGGGAAACAGAAGACCCTGCATGGAGGGGGCAGGGCAGGGGGAAGGGGTCCTTCCATGGAGAGGACAGGGTAGGGGAGGCAGTAAACCCTCCATGGTGGGGGCAGGGCAGGGAGGACAGGGGACCCTCCATGGAGGGGAGAGGGGAGGGAGGAGAGGGGACCCTCCATGGAGGGGAGCGGGCAGGGAGGAGGAGGGACCCTCCATGGAAGGGACAGGTAGGAAGGAGTGGGGACCCTCCATGGAGGGGTGGGCAGGGAGGAGAGGGGACTCTCCATGGAGGGTACAGGTCAGGGACAAAAGGGCACCCTCCATGAAGGGTGCAGGGCAGTGGGGACAGGACACCCTCCTTTGAGGGAACATGCAGGGAGGAAAGGGACCCTCCATTGAGGGGACAGGCAGGGAGGAGAGGGGACCCTCCATGGAGGGGAGAAGGCAGGGAGGAGAGGGTCCCCACCATGGGGGGACAGCCAGGGAGGAGAGCGGACCCTCAATGGAGGGGACAGGCAGGGAGGAGATAGGACCCTCCATGGAGGGGAGAAGGCAGGGAGGAGAGCAGACACTCCATGGAGGGGAGAAGGCAGGGAGGAGAGGGGACCATCAATGGAGGGGACAGGCAGGGAGGAGTGGGACCCTCCATGGAGGGGTGGGCCGGGAGGAGAAGGGACTCTCCATGGAGGGTACAGGGCAAGGACAAAAGGGGACCCTCCATGGAGGGTGCAGGGCAATGGTGACAGGGAACCCTCCATGGAAGGGACAGTTATGGAGGAGATGGGACTCTCCATGGAGGAGAAGGGCAGGGAGGAGAGGGGACCCTCTATGGAGGGGGCAGGGTAGGGAGCAGATGGGACCCTCCATGGAGAGGAAGGGAAGGGAGGAGAGGGGACCCTCCATGGAGGGGAGAAGGCAGGGAGGAGAGGGGACCCTCCATGGGAGGGGACAGCCAGGGAGGAGTGGGACCCTCCATGGAGGGGTGGCCCGGGAGGAGAAGGGACTCTCCATGGAGGGTACAGGGCAGGGACAAAAGGGGACCCTCCATGGAGGGTACAGGGCAGTGGTTACAGGGAACCCTCCATGGAAGGGACAGTTATGGAGGAGATGGGATCCTTCATGGAGGGGAAGGGCAGGGAGGAAAGGGGACCCTCCATGGAGCGGAAGGGCAGGGAGGAGGGAGGACCCTTTATGGAGGGGAAGGGCAGGGAAGAGATGGGACCCTCCATGGAGGGGGCAGGGTAGGGAGCAGATGGGACCCTCCATGGAGGGGAAGGGAAGGGAGGAGAGGGGACCCTCCATGGAGAGGAGGACAGGGAGGAGATTGTACCCTCCATGGAGGGGGTAGGGTAGGGAGCAGAGGGGACCCTCCATAGAGGGGAAGGGCAGGGAGGAGAGTGGACCCTCCATGGAGGGGCAGGACAGAGAGGAGAGTGTACCCTCCATGGAGGGGGCATGGTAGGGAGCAGAGGGGTCCCTGAGTGGAGGGGAAGGGCAAGGAGGAGAGGGAACCCTCCATGGAGGGAGCAGGGTAGGGAGCAGATGGAACCCCCCATGGAGGGGAAGGGCAGGGAGGAGGTGGGATCCTTCATGGGAGGAAAGGGCAGGGAGGAGATGGGACCCTCCAAGGAGGGGGCAGGGTAGGGAGCAGAGGGGACCCTCCATGCATGGGAAGGGCAGGGAGGAGGTGGGAACCATTAATGGAGGGGACCCTTCATGAAGGTAAGTGCAGGGAGGAGATGGGACCCTTCCTGGAGGGGACAAGACAGGGAGGAGATGGGAACATCCATGGAGGAGACGGGTCACGGAGGAGAAGGTACCCTCCATGGAGGGGGGAGTGTAGGGTTATTGGAACCCTCCATGGAGGGGACAGGTAAGGAGGACTCAGGACCCTCCACGGAGGCCACAGTTCAGGGAGGAGAAGGATCCCTCCGTGGAGGGTACAGGCCAGGGAGGAGAGGGCAGGGATGGGGACAGAGAACCCTACAGGGATGGGCTAGACAGGGAGGAGAAGGGACCCTCAATAAAGTGGACAGATCAGGGAGGAGAAGGATACTTCCAGGGAGAGGAAGGGCAGGGAAGAGATGGGAACCTCCATGGAGGCGATGGGTCAAGAAGGAGAAGGTATCCTCCATGGAGGGGGGAGTGTAGGGGACAGGGAAGGGAGAAGAGGGGACCCTCAATTTTAGTGGCTCTGCGGGAAGGACAAGGGAACCTCCATGGAGTGGGAAGGGAGAGGAGGAGAGGGGACCCTCCATGGAGGGGGCAGGGCAGTGGGGAACGGAAACAGGGAACCCCAAACAATGGGCTGGGCAGGGAGGAGAGGGGACACTGCATGAAGGAAGGAGGGCAGAGGAAGTGGGGACCCTCCGTGGAGGAGACAGGGCAGTGGGCAGGGAACCCTCCATTGAGGCTACAGGACAGGTGGGGCAGGGGACCCTCCATGGAGGGGTAGGTCAGGGAGGAGAGGGGACACTCCATTGAGGGAAGAAGACAGAGAGGAGAGGTGACCCTCCATGGAGTGGGCTGGGCAGGGAGGAGAAGGGACCCTCCATGGAGGGGAGACGACAGGGAGGAGAAGGGACCCTCCATGGAGGGAGAGAATAAAGAGTAGAGGGGACAATGCATGGAGGTTTCAGGTAAAGAGGAGAGGAGACCTACCATGGAGGTAACAGGGCAGCAAGGAGAGGACCCTCCATGGAAGGGAAGGATAGTGGGAATGGGAACTCTATGTGGAGGGGGAAGTGAAGTGGGTATAGGGAACAGGGAACTCTCCATTGATAGGGCAGGGCAGTGGGGACTGGGAACACGGGACCCTGTATGATTGGCCAGTCAGAGAGTAGAGGGGAAACTCCATGGAGGGGGGAGGGCAGGGAAAGTGGGGATCCTCCATAGAGTTGACTGGGCAGGGAGGAGAGGGGACACTTCCAGGGAGAGGGCAGGGCAGTGGGGACAGGGAAACCTCCATGGAGGCTTCAGGACAGGTGAGGCAGGGAACCCTCCATCGATGGGCATGGCAGGGGTGTAGAGAACCTCACTTTGAGGAGGATGGGCAGGGAGGATAAGGTTTCCTTCATGGAAGGGGCAGGGCAGGGTGACAGAGAACCTCACTTTGAGGGGGCAAGCAGTGGGGAAAGGGAACCCCAGTTTGAGGGAGAAGGGCAGGGAGGAGACAGAATCCTACATAGAGGAACAGGTCATGCAGGAGAGGGAACAGGCAACTCTCCATGGAGGGGAGAGGCTGGGGGGATAGAGAACCCTACTTTGAGACAGCAAGGATTTCAGCACAGGTCCTTAAATAGATGGCAGGGCAGGGGAGAGAGGACATCCTCCCGGGAGGTAGCAGGGCAGGGAGGACAAAGGACCCCACATAGTCTGAGCAGGATAGTGAGGTTAGGGCACCATCCATGGAGGGTCCAGGGAAGGGAGGACAGGGGAGTAGAGATAGGTAACAGGGGAAACACACCCCTCCATGGAGAGTCCCCTGTTCCCCCATGGTGGGGCCCTTGTTCCCCAGCCCTGCCCCTTCACAGCATTCCCTGTCCTCCCTGTCCATTGGTCCCTCCCCTGGTCCCCTGCCCCCACTGCCCTGCCTTCCCATGGAGGGGCTGCTGTCTCCCCTGCTCTGACCACTCTGTGGTTGGTCACCTTATCCCTCTGCCTTTTCCTTCCATGCCAGGGTCTTCTGTTTCCCTGCCCTGACCCCTCACTCACAGGCATCTGAGGGGCATATGCTCTGGCCTCTCCAGTGTTCATCTCTCCTGCCTTTAGGCTGAGTGTCCACTCTCTGTACCTGAAGTACATTCTCACCTTCTTCATCTGTCTAAATCCTACCTGTGCTCTCAAGACACATCTCAAATATCATTTCAAATGTCAAATCACAAACAGGGGAAGGGGGGTGGGGGTGGGAGGTTAGGGGTGGGAAGTGGGGGATGGGAGTGGGGGGTTGGGGATGGGGAGTTGGGGGGTGGGGGATGGGAGGTGGGGGTGGGGGGAGGGGAGTGGGGGTTAGGGGGTGTGGACTGGGGAATGGGGGGTCAAGAATCAGGGGGGTGGTGTGGGGTGTGAGGTGTGGGTTGTGGGGTGTGGGTAGGGGTGTGGGTAAGAGTGTGAGGTGGGGGTGAGCGGTAGTGGTGGGGGATGGGAGCTGGCAGGTGGGTGGTATGGGGTCGCAGGAGGGGGCTGTGGGTTGGGGGTGTGGTGAGTCCGGTGGGGGCTGGGTGTGGTTGTCGGGTGGCAGGTGGTGGTGGCCTGTGGGGAGTAGGGGGTAGGGTTGGTGGGTGACAGGTGGGGCAGGGAGAAGAGGGAATAGGGGGGATAAATGGTGATGGAAGGAGACTTGACTTGAAGGCAGTGAACACACAATGCAATCTACTGATGATGCAATATAGAATTGCACACCTGACCTATGCAATATCATTAATGAATGTCACCCAAATATGGTTGATTAAAAGTAAATGAAAGGTGGGTCTTTTGAGGTTGATTAGGTTATGAGGGTGGAGCCCTCATGAATACCATTAATACCCTTTTCAAAGATATCCCATGCTAGACTTATCAGGAGATGACTTTATATGTTATATAAATGTCTAACCACTATTTTGTACACTTGAAACTAATATTGAATGTCATCCCTAATTGAAAATAAATTAAAGTAGTAAAACAATTTTGAATAAAAATGAAAATGCGAATCAGAGTGATCTTTAAAAAATGTAAATCAGATAATTACACTCTGTGCCTAAAAGCCTTAAGCGCTTAAACAGTGGTCAGCTCTCCAGACAGCATCATGCCTGTGAGGGTGTTACACTCCTGGGAGAGGAATGCCCTGTTTTCTTCCTCCAGTAGCTCCCTTCATGGCTCTGGTGATGTGTGGCACTGGTGCAGGGCAGAACTGTGCTTCCTTGAGAGTGAGCTAAGCATCACTTTGGCTGCTTACTTGTAGTGTGGGAGCCAACACAGAAAAAATAAATTTAAGCCTTAAAGGTTCTCACAGCATTTCAACCCACCAAATGGACCTCTATCCTCCCTTCCCTACACTCCAGCCAGCCTGGCTCACCCAGCCTTGAGGAAAGAAGGCAGGGACAGTGCTGCCCGGGAAGCCAGTGAGCATGCATGTGGTCAGAAGTCTGGAGAGAGCTCCAGTTCTCTTAGGACAGAAATGGAGGGATGAATCTGCTGAAATCAGCCACCCAGAAGGGGACTCAACTTTTCACTACATGATGACTGGATGACACCTGCATGATCCCACCATGCTCTCGCTCCCCTGTGGCATCCCAGGGGACCCATGGATCATCTACAACAGAAAGCAGCTCTCTGGCCTTTGAGAATCCACAGACCCTCTGCAAAGCCCTTAAGCTCACTCGGCTGATCTCAGACTACAGATTCCAGACATCTTCAATCCTGGGAAGCAGCCTCTTTTGACTTTTTCATTCTCCTCCTACAAACAATGCCAGGTCTTTGTCTTCTGTACACTGCTCAAAGATGTGTGAGGACCCAGCGGGTGGCAGCCGGACCTGATATCCCCTGGGACATTTGCTGAGTGGCCTCAGACCCAACACTGACACTGAGCTTGAACCTGCATCCATCTGGTGAACACCACTCACCTCTACCTGGGGACTCCCTGAGAACCTACCTCATGCAACTTGAGTGCTTCCAGAGACTCTATCATTAGCGGAGAATAACAGGCACTCGGCAGATGGAGGCAGACAGGGAGGCAGAACATGGTGTGCTCTGGGACTTTTGCTGACCTTTTCCCGGGATCAGTGCTAGTAAAAGCCAGCTTTGGTGCCCTGCCTGGGCCTTCCTGTGCTTACTGGGCCTCAGGAGTGCCTGTCACAAATTGTGAATTGCTTTGTAGATGCAAATAGATTGCCCTGGGCAAGTCACATCAAGCATCTGACATTGTTCAGCACCAGAGTTGCTCCCAGGAAGCCCCAGGACCAACAAGACCAGTGGCCAGCTTCAGAGCACATCAGAGAAGGATACAATTAGCCTCAGAAGTGGCAGATCCAAAGAGAGATCTAGGCAGGCACCAGATCCCGCTGAGGTGAATTGCACTCCACGTGGTCAACACCTGTCAGCAGCTTATACACTATACTATAGGCAGGGTACACTGTGGTCGCAGCCAACTAGCCTGAGCATCGATTCAGTACATGCATGGGCCAACAGCCATCAAGAATCAACTGCCACAGGAAGGTTCACACAACACACACGGGACATCCCTGGAGCACTCAACTCAGATGATCAAGAAGAAATTGCCACTGGGTTCCACAGGACTCCTACTACACGAAGCCACACTACCAAGACCTGGATTTTAATACAAAGAAACAAACACACAGAGGAAGCCAAAATGCTAGGAAACATGCCCCAAATTTAAGAACATGGGACACATCCAGAAAAAATGCTAAACAAAGTGAGGCAAGCAATATTCCAGATACTGCATATATATATATATACATAAAATGGTTGTACGGATGTTAATTGAAGTTAGGTGAAGAATGGATGAAATCAGTAGGAACTTGAAAACTGATAGTAGGCATGAAAATGTATATTTAAGCCATATAAAAGATCCAGTCAGAAATAAAGAGTAAAATCTTTGAAATGAAGAATACACTAGAGAAAATAAATAATTTGATTAAGGAGAGAATCAAATTAGTGATTTGGAAGACAAGGTCACAGAAGACAAAACAGCAAAAAGAAAAAAGAACTTTTAAAAATGAGGACTGTTTAGGGGACTTTTGGGACAACATGAAACATTAACAACGTCCACATTATAGGAGTACAAGGAGAAAAGAAAGATTAAGGGACTACACCATATTAAAAGAAATAATGACCGAACAGTTCCCTAACCTGGTGAAGGAAGAGACACACAAGTCAAGGAAGCACAGAGTCCCAAACAAGATGAACTCAAAAAGGCTTGACACCAGGACACATCATCATGAAAATGACAAAGATTAAAGACAGGACATCTTAAAAGCAACAAAAGAAAGACGGTCAGTTACCTACAAGGGAGCTCCCGTAAGATTGTCAGCTTATTTCTCTACAGAAACATACCAGGCCAGTAGGGATTGGCACAAACTATTCAAAATAATGACAAGCTAGGACCTTCAACCAAGACTACTTTACCCAGCAAGGCTGTCATTTAAAATTGACGGAGAAATAAAGAGCTGCCTAGACAAGAAACAGCAAAACAAGTGTGTTACCACCAAACCATTAGTATAAGAACTATCAAGAAGGAATAAAAGGGAAACAGAGTTAACAGAATAAAACATATCTACGAATCATCACTTTAAATGTAAGTGGCTTGACTGCTGCAATTAAAAGACATGGTAGCTGAATTGATAAGAAATCAAGAACCATATATATGCAGTCAACAAGAGACCTATCTCAGAATGAAAGATATACAGACAAAAAGCAAGGGGATGGCAAAAGGTATTTCATGCAAATACAAATGAAAAATAAGCCGGGGAGGTAAACCTATATAGCTGACAAAACAGACTTTAAAACAAAGGCTATATTGAGCAATAAGAATGGACACCACAGAATGATCAAGAGAGCAATCCAACTAGAGGATATAACCCTTGCAAACATGTATTTCCTAAACATAAGAGCAAGTAAATGTGTAAATCAAATCCTGATGTACATAAATGGAGAGTTCAACAATAATACAGACGTAGTAGGGATTTTAACATCCCATTGGAATCAATGACTGGATCATCCGCACAGAAAATCAAGAAGCAAAGAGTGGCCTGGTGCTGGACTCTGCAGCAGCCGCAGGAGCACATATACTAAAGCTGGAATGATACAGATGAGATTAGGCTGGCCCCTGCGCAAGGGTGACACTGAAATCAGTGAAGCGTTCCCTTCCCCCTAGCGTGGGACATGCTCTCCTGGCTCCCCTAGGCTCCCCTGACTCCCCTGGGCTGGGGCCCCTGCGGGTGGGGGTGGAGGGAGACGGGCGGGGGCTGGGGGGGGGAGGGAGACTGGTGGGGGCTGGGGGGGAGGGAGAGGCGGGGGGGAGACTTGGGCCCTGACCTCCTCCTGGGTTGGGGGCCCTGTGGGTGGGGGCGGAGGGAGAGGGGCAGAGGCTGGGGTGGAAGGGAGACGGGTGGGGGCTGGGGGGGAGGGAGAGGTGGGGGGGAGACTTGGGCACCTTCTCACACTTGTGCAGGGCGGCCTCACACCTAGTCTTTAAATTAAAAAAAAAAGATGAGTGGCCTGAAAAAACACAATAGATCAAATGGATTTAATTGGTATCTTCAGAGCATTTCACCCTGAAGCAGTAGAATATACATTCTTTTTAAGTGGACGTGCAACATTATCTGGATAGACCACATGTTAGCGCACAAAAACAGTCTCAGTAAATTTAAGAAGATTGAAATCATATCAAGAATCTTTTCTGGTCATAATTGTATAAAACCAGAAGTCAATTAGAAAAAACTGATGTACAAGTGATCTATTACTGAATTGTACACACCTAAAACCACCCTGCCCCAATAAATTTATTAACAGAGAAATAAAAACAATGACAAGCAAAAATAAATAAATAAATAAATAAATAAAAATTTGGGGATACATGGTGGTGAGAATTGCATGTCAATATACTTGATGTATACTTAAATGTGGTTAAAACTCTAAATCTTATATTTATTTTACCACAATAAAAATTAGTAATTATAGGATTAAAAAGAAAACAGAAAAAGAAAAAGAAAAACCTGTAAAACACAGAAAGTCTTGGAGGCTAATTAACATGTTACTGAACAATGAATAGATAACAATGAGATCAAGGAAATAATGAAATAATACCTGGAAACACATGGAAATGAGAGCACAACAATCCTCACTCTATGGAGCACAGCATAAGCAGTCCTAAGAGGGAAATTCCTAACATTACAGGTCTACCTCAAGAAACAAGAAAAATCTGAAATACATCATCTAACTTGACACTTAGAGGAACTAGTGCAAAAGAAAAACAAAGACACCATTAAGTGAGAAGAATAAAGAAAATAATAAAGATCAGAGCAGAAATAAACAAAGCAGCAAAAAACAAATGCAGGTGCTGGACTGGATGGTTTCACAGTGCATTTCATCAAACACTCAGAGAAGAACTAGCACCTGTTCTCCTCAAACTCATCCAAAACACTCAAGACAAGGGAAGACTCCCAAGCTCATTTTATGAGTTCAGCATTCTCCTAATCCCAAACCAGAATAAGACTTTACAAAGAAAAAAATTATAGGCCAATAGCCCTGATGAATATAGATGCTAAAATCCTCAACAAAATATTGGCAAAATGGATCCAGCAATACGTTAAAAAGATTACACACCATAATGAAGTGGGATTTATTCCAGGGATGCAAGCTTTGTACAGTATCTACACATAAAAAACATGATACATCGTAAACAAAATAAATAAAAATCACATGGTTATAACAATAGATGCAGAAAGAGCATCAAAACACAACACCTATTCATTATAACAACTCTCAGCGAAATGTGAATAGAGGGAATTCACCTGAACATAATAAAGATTATGAAGAAGAAAGAAAGAAAAAAAGAAAAAGAAAGAAGAAAGTGAAAGAAAGGAAGGAAGACAGGAAGAAGTTGAAGAAGATACAAATAAATAAAAGCATATATGGTGTTCAAAGATAGGAAGAATTAACAACATTCAAATGTCCAGTGACGTATTTCAGAGAGCTACAACAAATATCACAAAAATTTATATGGAAATACAAAAAAAAAAAAACCAAAACAACAACAAAAAAACCCAACACACACACACACACACACACACACACAAACAAAAAACAACAACAAAATAAAACCAAACCAATAGCCAGAGTAATCTTGAGAAAGAAGAATAAAGTGGGAGGAATCATGCTACCTGATAACAAACTATACTACGAGGCCATAGTAATAAATATAGCATGGTACTGGCATAAAACACACATAAAGATCATTGGAACAGAATAAAAAGTCCAGAAATAAACCCATACATTTATGGTCAATTAATATTTGACAAAGGACACAAGACTATACAATGTGGTAAAGATAGTCCACTCAATAAATGCTATTGGGAAAATTGGACACATAAGTAGAAAAATAAATGAATGCAGACTACATTCTTACACCATATTGAAGAAAAAATGCAGAACGGATTAAGACTTGAAAGTGAGATTTGAAACCGTAAAAATTCTAGAAGAAAATAAAGGCAATAAGTTTTCATGGAAATATTTTTTATTCTGATATATCTATTTGGGCAACAGAAACAAAAGAAAAACTAAACAAATGGGACTACATCAATCTAAAAAGTTGTTGCACAGCAAAGGAAACCATCAACAAAATGAAAAGACAACCCACTGAATGGGAGAACATATTTGCCACTGATACATCTGATAAGGGTTTAATATCCAAAATTCATGAAGAACTTAAGAAACTCAACATCATAAGAAAATTAAACAATCCAATTTAAAAATGAGCAAAGAACCTAAACAGACACTTCTCCAGCGAGGATCTGCAGATGATTATTACACAAATAAAAAGATGCTGAGCATCACTAATCATTACAGAAATGGAAATTAAAATCATAGCGAGGTATCACCTCACCTCTGTCAGAATGGCTATCATCAATAAATCAATAAACATCAAGTGCTGGTGAATATGTGGAGAAAAGAGAACTCTCGTGTATTCTTGGTGGGAATGCAGATTGGTGCAACCACTGTGGAAAGCAGTATGAAGTTCCCTCAAAAATTAAAAATAGAACTGCTTTATAACCTAACATTTCCATTTCTGAGAATATCTCTGCAGAAACCTGAAACACTGATCGGAAAGGATATATGCAATGCTATGTTCACGGCAGCATTATTGACAATCCCGAAGATTTCATAGCAGCCCAAGTGCCCAGCAGCAGATAAATGGAGAAAACGCTATGGTACATTAACACAATGGAATACTACTCACCTACACACACACAATAGAAAATGAAGAAAATCTTACCTTTTGCAACAGCATGGATGGAGCCGGTGAGTATTATGCTAAGTGAAGTGAAGTAAGCCAGTCAGAGAAATACAGGTTCCTTATGGTTTCACTTATATGTGGACTCTAATGAACAAAATAAACTACAATCAAAATAGAAAAAGGCTCATAGATACAGAAAACTGACTAAATACTGTCAGAGGGGAGGAGGTTGGGGGACTAGGGGAAAAGTGAAGGGATTAAGCAAAGAAAAGACCTATAGACACAGACAACAGTTTGGTGATTATCAGAGAGAGAGGGGTGTGTGTAGAAGAGGGTTTAGAAAGGATAAATTGTGATTGAAGGAGACCTGACTTGGGTCGGGGGGAGGGCGGTGAGACACATAATTCAACATACAGATGATGTACTACAGAACTGTATACCTGAAAGCTACCTGATTTCATTTCCAATCTCACCCCAATATATTCAATTTAGAAAAAGAGGCCATTGTGGCACATGCTACAACCTGGATGGACCCTGAAGACATGATGCTCAATGAAATAAGCCAGTCACAAAAGGACAAATAGTGTGTGATCCCACTCACATGAGGTCCCTAGAGGCATCAGAGTCATAGAGGTAAGATGGAGGGTACCAGTAATGGGGGAGTGGATGCAGAGTTGTTGTTTAGTGGGGACAGAGCTTCAGTTGGAGAAGATGAGAACAGTGATAGAGCTGATGGTGGTGAGGGCAGCACAACAATATGAATGTTAAGTTGTGTTAAGGACCACTTAAGACCACTGGATTGTGCCCTGAAAAATAGTTTAAATGGTAAATTTCATTTTGTATATATTACTGTGATAATAATATACCAAAAAAAAAAAAAATAGAAGGCACTGTCCTGGGTGTGGGAGAATCGGGTAGAGCTGTTTTCTATGGGCCCTACATGGGTGGTTGGGTCACTGTCAATATCCTGGCTGTGAGATTTTTATAAGATATTATTGAGGGAAACCGGGTCAGATTACATGGGCTACCTCTGCGTTATCTCTTAGAAATAATGGGAATCTACAATTATAATTTTAAAAGGTTAAAAAATAAAAGGGGCGACAACCAGATTTGGTTGTCTTGCCCCAGAGAATCTGGTCCAGCAGGTCCCGTTGGGGTCAGGGCTGAGTATAAGGAATTGCCCACAGGAACTGGTGGTCAGTGGGATTGAGGGCCACCATCCAGACCAGTGACCTACACAGCTAAGTTCTCATCCCATCATGAAGCTTCCACAGCTTTTAATACAGCTGCTGTGTCTCAGCCACCTCTAATGCGATCACTTGGGGGAACAGCTCCTTCACTGTACCACCTGGTTTCTTAAAGGAGCTTCAAACCTTTTAACAATCTCACAAAACACAACACCGGCAGCACAATCCTCCCACAGTGACCCTCTGCTTCATTAAACCACATGAACCAAGTGACAAGCCTGGGCCTTTTGTGCCATTCCAGGAACGCTGGGCCAGGGTCTCCTCCACAGAGCAGATTCACTTCTCGGTGGCTTGGTTGGGACCAGGGTCACCCCAGGGGTGACACTTACCAAGGACAAGGATGAAGGAAGGCAGCATTGTCGTTGGAAGCACGTGCCTTTTAATCATCTGCAGATCTCAACTGTAGGAAAGATACCTATGCTCTGTTAAAGGTCAGGAAAGAAAAATAATTTTTTTCTTTGTACTCAACAGAGTTGTGCTCAAAATTAAGGTAAAAATAATACCGTCTTCATATGCTCTCTCCTTCCATAGATGGCTCCAATTTTCCTGTCAATTTGAATGCAAGATGGAAGAAGTAATGCTGGTGGATGAAATCAACACATCCCTAGTTTAAGGGGTGAAACGAAGATGAGAGACGGAGTGTCACTCATTAAGGTTTCATACTTTACTCTGTGGTCAAGTAGGGAGTTTGTAATTGTCCATCCAAACCTATATCATTAGGGTAATAATGTAGGGCTGTCATGAAGGCCTTTTCAGTGTCTGTACCCCATAAAATCTTGCTCTTTTTGGTTCATGATGTGGGCCAGGGAGCCACCAAAGCTCTCCACACAGTGACTGAGGGCTCCAGGGCTGCCCTGGCTTGTGGATTCAGCTGACAATGAGCACAGCCCCATGGTGTAGAGGTGGGACAGAGGAGTGTTGTCAGGATGGCCTGGGAGCAGCCGCTCATGGCTGTCCTCGCATCAGGCCAGACTTGACTCACATGGTGAGAGAGGCTCAGAAATGCAGAACAGCACAAACTCCTTGCTACTTGGCACATAGGACAGCTCACTCACCCTCTTGTTCCTTCACCTGTGCAGCCAGCCAACTCAGTCACCTTCAGGGAGAACATCCAGAAAGAATAATAAAATAAAAGTACCGCAAGCCAATGCAATGCACCTAGCACTTCAAAGTACTAAGAGTAAAAAAACCTCACAGTCCATGCATTTCTACAGAAAGGCTACTTGCTGTCCAGACCCATACTCTTGCTCTTTTTTTTTCTTCTCCAAAGAAGAAAACACATCATTCTGGAGCCACCGAGATGGAGCAGACCAATGGCCAGCTGTCCACCCAATGATGACAACCGTGGTCTCAGAGAGAATACTATCTGCGGACTCCAGAGAGAGCAGCAGTGGGCTGAGTGGGGAGAGAATTGAGAACTTGACCTGTGACCAGCACGGTGGTGAGCTGATTTGTCTTGAAGACAGTGAGTCTTAGCACTGCTCTGTGAGCAGGACGGGAATGACTCAGAGAGGACTGGATCAGGGGACTGTGGGAGCCAGAGTGGACCCTTGTACCCTTCCCCCTTCTCTTCTGGCCGGGCTCTAACGCCATGGCCTGGGCATAAATCCCTCAAATGCTGAGGAAAAAGCCATCTCTGGTGAGGACCTGAGAAAAGGGGGCCCTGGACTCCAAAGTATTGGGGCGACTCCTGATTATTTTTCTTCTTTTTCTCTTGCCAGTTTTCCCTGAAAACCATCCTGTTATATGAAGCTTCCACACAGCTCATGGGTGGAGAGGAGTGTAAGGTTCTGAGAGAGAGAACCAGAGCATCTAGCAGAAGGACCAGTAAGGCAGCTGAAATCCAGGGAGAGAGGAGCTGTGGGTGAGCTGGACCCGCACAGAGCACACCCTGGAGGCAGCATAGGCTCTGCGAATGCTGACGCTGAGATCACCCCCAGAGCTGCTGAGACACAAGTGATTCTGAACTTCATATGCTCCACAGCCTTACACAGGGGGCACTCACCTCCGCCACTCCGTGGTGGGAAGACAGACTGTGGAGCCCCGTCCAGCAGGGGCAGCATATCCATCACCAGTCTCATGTGAAGTCTGGAAGGAGAAAGGATCTGCATGTGAACAGGCACAGGGGTCAAATGCAAGAGGTCAGGGCAGTAGAGCCCCAGCCTGCAGACCCACCACACCCTGCACTTTAGTTCCAAGTACAAGCTCTTTATTGCAATAGTAACAATTGTAGGTTTGACTTGGAAGAAAAAAATAACTCAAATTACATTAGAGATTTCAATTTTGGTTTGTCACATCTTCAATAGACGGTAGCTGAACCCAATGTGGTAATCATTTCACAATGTAGGTAAATCAAACCATCGTTCTCTCTGCCTTAAACGTATACAGTGGTGTATATTGATTATTTCTCAATAAAGCTGGGAAAAATAAACAGTGCCTTAATCAATGGGAAAAAAGTGGTTATAGATGCAGTGGAATGAATACCCCATAACTAAGAGAAAACAAATCAGGATATACACATAACAAATAGTATCATCTTGCCCTGGAGGCGTGCTCAGTGGTTGAGCCTTGATCTATGAACCAGGAGGTCATACATGGAGTCCCTGCCAGAGTACATGCCCTGGTTTTGGGCTCCATCCTTAGTAGGGGGCATGTAGGATGCAACTGATGAATGATTCGTTCTCATCATTCATGTTACTACCTCTCTCTCCCTCTCCTTTCCTGTCTGAAGCCAATACAACATATATTAATATAAATGAATTAATAGTATCACCTCAAAAAGGTATCTGGATATATAAATGTACGGAAGACAAAAGGAAATACTTTGAAATGTTGACAGTAGTTAACCTTGTATAGTGGAAAGAAGTGATTTCTTTTACTTTATACTATTCTTTTTAAGTTTGTAATAATAATCCTATATTATTTTGATAATGAGAAAAAATCTTCTAAAAAACATTTAAGTAACTTTTTTTGGTGTAAAATGCATTTTGCATCCATGTTCAGTGACCATCCACTTATCTTTGAGAAGCTTAAAAAGTGCTTTGGGTTGTGAAATCTCCTTTAAAATGCATTCTTGCACTCCAACAGCTCCAGAATGAGAACACTGGGCTTTGGAGATGCTGGGTCTGCTTGGAAAAAATAATGGGCAGGGGGTGGAGGCGCGGCAGGGGATGGTGCGGGTCAGCAACCCTGAAGAGTGGCTCGTAGGCAGGGTGCCTCAGGGTCCACAGCTCAGGCTGTATTTGAAGAATTCCTCATTGGAAGGCTGATAGCTACAGTAAAGTTTCAGATTTGATAAATTTCAGACATGAGCCACAGTAATATTTTTTAAAACGGTTTTTGCCATTCTTATTGCAAAATCTATATATATAAAAGGCGAATGTGCTAAGGATTAGACCACCTGACCACTCACTATGAAGAGCACTGACCACCAGGGGCAGACGTTCAATACTGGAGCTGCTGTGACCTGAACTGGCCATTTACAGAGGAAGGGCCCTGCGCTCGAGAGTCCACAAGCAACACTCCGCTTTTCCCAAGGGGGACACAGGCCCCGCCACAAACCCATGGCACAAAGCCCACAGGCCAGCCCAACACAGAAATGGTGGCTGTGGGCACCAGGTAATGATGTCACATAGTAATAACAGGCTTCCTCTCCCTAGCGACTAGCCTCCTTGGAGTCTCTTCACCCACTTGCTTTATAGCCAGGTGCAAACATTTTACACTTTGACCAAATATCTTTGAAGTGTTTTTCATGTGCCTCATCTCATTTGATCCTCACTAAAGTCCTAGAATAGGTAGAGAGGAGACTCGGTAGAATCCTGTTTTCATTTCATTAGCCAGAAAATGGAGATTTGGAATGTTTTAAAAATTGACCCAACTGAAAAGAAGCAAGAAATGGTAGAACCTGAACATGACTTCAGGTTTTCTCACTGCACAGAATAGAGTCAAACAGTGCTATAGTTAAATATTTCTCCCTTTGTTATCCCTGCATGATCCACAATAATAATCTGCTTTCATATTGGTATTTACTGCTGTTTTGCTGTCAATATCCTGAAAAAAAAATTGGGGCACTTCACTAGGCTGGAAAAAGTTTAGCTAAATCAGAAAGTTTTGAGATTATATATATATATATATATCTCACTGGCACCAGTTGCATGTGTTTCCAGCTGTCATTGTTGATTGTGAATTTGGTATACACTTCTATTATTGAGAAAGGGCAAATAGTGATCTTACATTATTTCTTCTAATTAATCTCCTTTCAATGTGCATGAATTCATGCACCAGGACTCTAGTAATTAAATAATACTATCAAGACTCCTAAGAGAAACATATGTATACAGAAAAGATTTTTAAAGGATTCAGATCTCCTAAGTCACAGCTCTATGGTGCTAACCTCAACTGGGTCTACAGAGGCTGACAGGAAAAATAGAATGAGCACTTGCCCTGGGTTCTCATTTGATCTCTGCTAGTAATAGCTTGTGGTCTTGGAGATTTCATTTACCCTTTTTGGGTCTCCTAGCTACATCTATAGGATGAGGGTAAAATTAGACCTCTTAAATAAGTTTTCTACAAACGCTTCAAAAAATAATTGTAGGTTCAGATTTCTACAATCTTCCTAAATAATTCAGCAATTATAAACTTTTCCTTGGTTTAAACTTTGTGGTACAAAACTTCACAAAAATGTAAACACAGTTTTATACTACTACTCATTTCAAAAATATACAATCTCTATAAAACTTACCCTATAACATTTTGGTAGATACTATGAAACATTTCTTAGTAACTGTCCTATAACCCAAACTAGTAAATTTAGCATTATTTTCTTAAAACATAATTGCATATTCTTTGTATTGGTGTGAATAGGCTCAGAAAATACAGATGTGTTGAGTACTATATGTCACTTTTATTAAAATTCAACAAGTAACTTCCCAGGTATGGAAAACTTCAGCTGAAGCCACTTTTTGGGGTGTAAAAATCAACTCTTGTAAACATCAAATTAAAAGGTGGCTGTATCTTCTGCCTTAAACGTTAAAAAAACATAAGAGTTGTTCTTTAACTCACTCAAATGGTTTGTGAAGCTGAAATACTTCCGTGTAGGGTCTGCCCCATCCTGACATTAGCTTAGTGCACGGACTGAGAGCCACATGTCACCTATTCTGTCCAGTGAGGAAGGGAGCTGTGTGTGAATCATTCCTGCCACTAAGCCCCTTGGACAGCCAGCTGCTAGGCAGCAAGGATGCCAGCCTCAGCTCACAGGTGGGAGAAGAGCTGCCATCTCTCTCAGAACACTTCCAAACTCAGCCTGAGAAGGACAGGCCCTACCAGCCAAGACCCAGTCAGGCCACTGCTGGGCTTTAAGTAAAGACTGACGATTGGCTCTGCCTCTTATTTCTTCTGAGACCAAACCAACCTACCTCCCCACCAACCAACCAACCAACCAGCCAACCAGCCAACCACAATGTAATTATCATCCTTGCACTGAAGCCACTGCTGAATAAACACCAAGTTGTTAATGGGCTCACATGTTGACTTCCCTCCAAGCCACATATCCCCAGGCCTGGAATAAGCTCTGCCCCTTCCCATTCCCTTCCCTCAGCTCGCCTCTCCACCCTCTACCGCTCACAACCCCCACCCCCCCCCCCCACCACACACACACACACACACACACACACACACACACACACACACCATATTTGACCAGGTACTTAATTTTCTGGAGACTACAGATCTGTCTTTTCCCCTGGCTTGAGTCACAAGCCCTGGAGAAGCAGGACCCCTCACTGCCTGGCTTAATAGACAGGGGGCCCTGCTGGGGTCTGGCTGGAACTGTGTCCCCAGCTGCGTCCCATCAGCTCAGCAGCCACCACTCCTCCAGGTCCAGGGAGCACATGCAACCTGCCCCAGAATGACAGGGGACCAGCCCAGCTCAGGGAAGGAGCCCACACGGGGGCTCTTGGTCTCTCACTGGGGCTCTTGGTCCCAGGTGGCGACCTGATGGAGCCTCTCCACTCTCCTGCTTTCTCCCAGGACCCTGGGGCTCTCAGAGTCCCACCCTTCGGGAAAGTGACTCCTTGGCTGCTCCCACAGAGCAAGGCCCGTGGGAAGCCCCAATCCTCCAAGCGTTTTAAATACCTGACAAACTCAAGTTCACCCTTGGAATGAGCCCTTCCCACCCACAACAGCCACCACCACGTGGGACACTCCAAGTCCCAGCACCTGGGAGGTGCCAGATAGGCTGGAACCCGCACACAGTTGCGTGGAGGCGGGGGTGAGGGGGCAGGGGGGTGGGGGGGTGGGAGGGGGGGGTGTCGACTAGGCTTTTAGGCGAAGTCGCTGGGCAGGTGAGCAGGAGGGCACTCACCTTGGTGACATTGAGGAAGGTGGTCTGGTCCAGGGTGCCCCTCACCAGCTTCCGCTCCAGCTCCTCCCTCAGATGAGCAAGTGGATCTTGCCCACATGCGGGAGAGGAGCGCCTGCAGGATGGTGGCCTGGACTCCAGGCAGATGCGCTTGGTCTGGCAGCGGGGGCGGCTCCACACCAGCTGGGCTCGGCCTCCAACGGCTCCTCCGCCCGCGGGACCCTGGCGGACCCGGATGAGGCCGCAGCGCGAGCCAAGAAGCCCAGCGGGTCCTGTGACTCGCGGTCCCCAGGCTTGTTCCCCTCACCCACGTGAGAGCCTTTGGCCACATCTGCCAGGCGCGTTTGCTGCTGCTACGCCACCTGGTGGCGCCTCTGAGCAGTACCAGGAGGCCACCCTGGGCTCCTTGCTGCCATCCTGCTGTGCTCAGGAGTCTGGGTTAGTTCCTCCACCCAGCATTGCCTACTGACAGTCTGTTCCTGCAGAGTAACTTCAACACAGGACACTTCTGCATTCTGACCAAGTCACTGTCGAGGGCCAGAATTTTTCATTAGGTCACTGGTTTGCTCATCATCATGTAGAATATCTGAGCTTTTAATTTTTGACTTATTTTATTAGATGTTTTATATTAAAGAAGGAAATAATTTTTATAGATGTTATAAAGGAGGGTATGTCATTATATTATCTGCATACCACGTGTCAGGATGTTATACTCAGTGGGTGAAATCTGGACTATTGCCTGTTTATATATGTCCCATGAGATAAGAATCATTTTTATTCACGTTTTAAAAGTTAGAAAACAATGAAAAGAATATTTTTGATACAAAAACATAATATGAAATTAACATTTTGGTGTCCATAATTACTGTTTGGTGTCCATAATTACTGTTTCACTGGAAGGCAGACATGTACATTCATTTACACATCGTCTTTGGCTACTTGCATGTTACAATGGCAGAGTTGAGTAGCTATGACCAAGATGGTATTGTCTACAGAGCCCAAACCATTTACTACCAAACCCTTGACACAGGAAGTTTGCGGACCCTTGTCCTACACAGAGTAGATGAAGGCCATGTGCATTATTATTTGCACAGTATTTGGATTTCAAATGATTTTAAATGTGGCCTACTGCACATTTTAAAATCAACAACACATGCCTAGCTAGTGTTGCTCAGGGGTTGAGCATCAACCAATGAACTAGGAAGTCACGGTCTGCTCTGAAACCTAGTCATATGCCTGGGTTGCAGGCTCAATCCCCAGTGTGAGGTGTGCAGGAGGCAGTCAATTAATGATTCTCTCTCATTATTGATGTTTCTCTCTGTCTATCTGCCTTCCTCTCTGAAGTAAAAAAATATATATATATTTTAAAAATAATAATAAATAAAATCAACAAAATATGGTAAATATTCACTAGAAAAGGAATACATACATAGTTCTGAAATACTCATATGAATAAATATTACAGGGCAGCTAAAAATCAATAAAGAACTATTTGTCTCAAAGTAGATAGATTTTAAAATGTATGATAATTTAAACAAAAGTTCCAGAATGTTACATAAAATATACCTGTATATTAATCCAGAAAGATGAACTAATACTACATATGGTTGATTGATATATATTTATGATAATAAGAGCTAATTAGAGCAAACATCCTTCCAGAAGACCTTCCAGACAAAGCCAGGGCTGCAAGGGATGCCCGGGTCCAGGGCTCCTGATGGTGGTCGGGTGGGGGTGGGGTGGGGGGTTAGGGGGGAATCCTGGTCCCGGGTCCCAGAGGGAAGCTGGTGCTGGCAGCTGGGGGAAGGAAGGCCTACTCGTGCATGAATTTCATGTATCGGGCCTCTAGTATATGTAACAAATGATTAAAGACCTAAATTAGAAAAATGATTAGAAAATTTATAATGTAAATATTACGAGATTAATTGGACTGAAAATGATATAGACTATTACTGTATTGTATTATTTCTTTATTATTTTATTATGTTTTTTATTTTTCTTTTAATCCTCACCTGATGATAATTTTATTGATTTAAGAGTGAGAGAAAGAGAAAAAGGGTCAGAGGGAGAGAGAGAAGCATCTATGTGAGAGAGAATCATTGAATGCTGCCTTCTGTATGTACCATGACTGGGGATTGAACCAGCAACCTAGGTATGTGCCCTGACTGGGAATCAAACCTGAAACTTTTTGGTGTATGGGACGATGCTCCAACCAACTGAGCTACCCATCTCTAGTGTTTCCTTATTTCTTAAAAAATGAAAATATAAAAAAAGAGGGCAAGATATGATCACTGTTTATTGTACACTGTTTATTCTACATCTATTAAATGTTTTCTGTACCATAAATATAACTTATCATGAAAAAGGAAGGCAACATGGCTATGAAAGTATTTATTTTTATTTGTTGACAAGAGCAATGTGAATGGTGTAAATGCAGATCAAATCTGCACATACCACCAAAAAAATAAATAAAATTGATGTTAACCATTGGGTTCTGATGACTTCTCAGAGAATCACTAATTAGTTAAGGACCCTTAGAATACACTTGGATTAATTGACATCAGCTGGGACTCAGGGCAAGGTCAGAGCCATGACCTGAGGGCAGGACCAGTCAAAAGATTGGATGTCACTCAGTCTGACTCTCCACCCAGTGTTAAGGGGATGGATCTCATGATGTCTCAGGCCCACCCAGATGTGATGTAACCTCCTGTAATTCGAGTATATAATAATCAGCTTTCAGAGCTGGCTCTCTCTGTGTCTGTCCCTCCAGAGGGCAGACTCTCTCTGTCTGTCCCTGGAGTCAGAGGGCAGACACCACACCCAGCCCAAGCTTTTAATTTATTTTATGTCTGTCTTTCATTATTCTTTAAACCCGAAAGAGCCTCCTAACTTGCTCAAACCGGTTCAAGTCTCCCCCTCCGTGCGGGATGTGGAGAAGAGACCACAGCCCCAGCGAGCCCACAATAGTCATTTATGACTAACTTACCCTAAAAGAAAAATAAATAACAGCTAATAGCTTTTATTGAAACACAATAGATGTGTTAGTTCTTCTAATGCAACAGGGAAATGTTCCAAGGCCAATGTGAGACATTGAAACCAAACAAAAACAGAGCTTCCTTATAAAAACTTTATTGTTCCCAATAATTACAGATGACAAGATAGTTGCTGCTCATTACTTACATATGGCTAAATAAATTCCAGTAACTAGCTATGGGATTAGCTTTCCAGTGCTTGATAATTTACCTTATTTGTTTCAGGAAATTTGAGGTTTGTCCATTCTGCCTTGTTTCACAAAGCACATTGGACCTCATTTCATTGCCCTTTCCCCATTTCTTCTGCTAAGCTTAGAATGAGCCCTAAAGACTAAAGTAACATCCTGGATATTTGGTTAACATTCCCCAAAGGGGTGTGCTTTAGGGATAAATCTCCAATAAAATATGTTTCAAGGCTATTTCAAGGATGAACCAACTTCTGGGATCTCTTCACATTTCGCCATTCTTGGAAAAAGATATCCTTGATGCCTGAAACTGATCATTTCCCAACTGTACTAATTCTAGGAATAACCATACGAAGCCTTATCTGCAAATAGTAATATTGTTGGACTTGGAAGATAACAAGGTTCCTCTGTTTAAAGTCCTCCCTGTGTCCCAATCAAAAGAGTGACTCTATTCTTAGTGTTTTTCTAAATATTTACTGTCCCCTGCAATTCATTTGCCCTGTGTGCTGTCTTTTAGTCACGCCAGTTTTTAAACTTCCAGATAATTTATATAATCTACCAGATGACACTGATGTTTTATGAACATTCTGAAGTTATAAGAAAAAATACTTGCTCATACTTGCTAATACACCTTAGTTCCCAATATTTCAGAAGCAATATTCTAAAAGACCACAAGATGGGGGTATTCCTGCATACAAGCAAATTCTCAAAGCAGTGCACTGAGCTCCCAAGTGTCAAGTTCTGCTTTCTTGGTTTTTTTGTTTGTTTGTTTGTTTTTCTCAAATTTCTTTATTCATTAAGCTATTGCCTATGTGTCCTTATCCCCACATTACCCTCCCCACCCTCCCCACTCATGCCCTTACCCCCCTGTTGTCTGGCCTATATGCATGCAAATAAGTCCTTTGGTTGATCTCTCCCTCTTACCCCCACCCTCCCCTACCTTCCCATTGGGGTTTGATGGTCTGATAGATGTTTCTCTGTCTCTGGATCTGTTTTTGTTCATCAGTTTATGTTGTTCATTATATGTACCACAGTCCCTGGAGGTCTAGTGCTTAGGATTCGGCGCTCTCAAGTTCTGCTTTGACCAATAAGGTAGTCATTACCCACATGAGGCTAATTTAAAATGAAGTAAAAGGAGAAATCACACTCCTAAGTGGCACTAACCACCTATGGAGAGCTCAATAGCCATATGCGGCTACTGTCTACCCTACTGAAAAGTGAAAAAAAAAACATTTCTATTCTCAAAAGATTTTCTAGTGATTTTAACATTAGTTTTCTTTAATTTAAAAAACAGGAAAAGTTTTAGAAAGTGCTGATTCTTTTTATTATTCATAACACTGAGCAAGTGGAAAAACTTAAATGTCCAGTGATAGAATTTTGGTTATCTGAATTGTGATTTAAACCTATGCTGGAATATTACAAAGCCATTAAAATAGTACTCTCTTAGAATGTGTGGGAAGGTTTATGGTATAATTTTAAGAACAAGAGGAAGCAATAAGTATATGTACATATATTTTTATAAATATATGTGCATACACATTTGAATATATAATTCCAAATTTGGCAACTTTATACTGTGCATACATATACATACCTATATAAAAAGAAAAAAAAACACAAAGAAACAAAGGGAAAAGATCATACTATTATCTGTGTGAGTTCATTATTGGTGGATTTTCTGAAACAGTCTGAGGAGAATACTAGTAGGTGCTAGTTCTTCTTTGAATGTTCGGTAAAACTCCCCTGTGAAGCCATGTGTTGGATGATTAGTGACTTTGACTATGTTTTCACATGTCTCTTGGCCTTCTGTGTGTCCTCTTTTGAAAAATATCTATTTAGGTCCTTTGCCCATTTTTTGATTGGATTATTTACCTTGGTTTTGTTAAGCTGTAGGAGTTCTCTGTAGTTTTTGGAGAATAAACCCTTATTGGACATAACATTGGCGAATGTGTTCTCCCATGCTGTGGGCTTTCTTGTTCTTTTGGTTGATGCTTTTTCTTTTGATGTAGTCCCGTTTGTTTCTTTTCTCCTTAGTTTCCATTGCCCTAGGAGCTGTATGGGTCAAGGTATTGCTGTACTTTATTTTAAAGACTTCAAATAAATTCAAAGTTTGAGAAAATTTGATGTAGTTAAGTAATTCCATTAGTGTGTTGAAAACATTCAACCATTCAAACGTTCAGTTTTATACATAATTTTTATATCTGTAGAATTCTAATTTCTCTTTTAGAAAATCTATTTCTGTTGATTTAGGAGAAGAAGGGAGAGGGAGAGTTAGAAACATAAATGATGAGAGAGAATCATTGACCACCTGCCTCCTACACGCCCCACATTGGCGATTGAACTGGGCATGTGCCCTGACCAGGAATTGAACTGTGACATCCTGCTTCCTAGGTCGACGCTCCACCCCTGAGTCATGCCAGCTTAACTAATTTCTCTTTTTTAAGTTCTATTTGAACATAATGTCGTGGTCATGGTTTGCTCTCCAGGTTGATTAGTGAAAAGGCTCCAATAGGGAGTTTACAGGTTAAATTTATTATTTATTAAGTTTGGAGTAGCCCCTGTCTATGGGCGCTGGCCTCTGTGAAGTCATGGTTCCCTCCTGCTCATCTGCACCTCTCCTGGAGGCTTCTAGCATTTAGTGTTTGCCTTTAGCAGTGACATGTATTCATGACACCCTGACCTGGCGGGCCGAGCTCACCTGCACCCACAATTGAAGCTGCCCCCCAAATCTGCTCTTCCCTACCCCAGGTTTCCTCTTCCAGCTCCTGGTCCTCAGAGATTCATCTTTTCCATCTAGTGGCTGCGTGGCTGGTCACTGCTGCTGGGTCTCCGGTCTTCCTTCCCAGGTCCCGCGGGACTGCGTCCTGCAAGTCTCCCTTCCAGGCTGCCCCTTACACAGGGCTCCACGCCCCCACCTGGTCCTGCTCCCGCCCCCTCCCCTGGCTCAGCTGTGCTTCAGAATGAGGGCTGTGGGATGTGCAGCGCTGCAGACAGATGTGCAGTGCTCTGTTTCCAAGGAGGTAGATGGCAGCTGGCCGAGGCGGCCCCCCTGGACTGAGAAGGCCAGAGGGTGGCTCACAGGCAGGGCCCAGTGCTCTGGCAGGTGCTCTGGGCTGCAGCCAGCAGTCCGTGTGGCCCTGTGCCAATCTGGCACACTCAGACCGGGTCTTACAGGGTATGTCCCGTGGCCGTGAGTATCCTACCAGGTGTGCGTTGATGCGCTGATTTTAAAAGGACTGACTCTTTCAGCATAAACGCCTCAGCTGGCTGAAAAGAAGGGTCCCTGAGAGGGGCGCGCTGCCATGATGGTCAGGTGTGTGCGATGACGCTGGGTCTGTTTCACTCCTGCAGGTCGGAGCTCCCTCTCTGGAGGCTGTGCTGAGGAAGTTCAATGACTTCTATAGAAAGGGAAGCGGAGGCACAGAGGGTGGCAACCGGCTTGCCATCCTTGCCCTTTTGTATGACTTCCACCTGGTACAGTCTCTCCGCATCTTCCACATTTTGGAAAAACTGACTAGAACTTTCACAGAGAAAGATAAGGAACTGATCCTGTTCAGGGTGAGAAATGGGGATTTTCATTGAGAAAACAAGATGCTGTGTCCCTGGCAATGATCAGAGAGACCAGGGCCAAAGCCAGCGGGGCAGGCAGCACCTTCCAGGACCAGATCAGGGACGATGGGTCCCTCGACCTGCCTCCTAAGTGCTCAGATGCTGAGCAGCAGGTGAAATAAGTGGGGAAATGCTGTGTGTCATGCCCCAGCCATCTGTTATCGTCTGCTCCAGGGATGAAGATGTTTTTATCGTGAGTGTGTGAGCAAACCTTATTCCTTTACTAAAACGCGGGTGTTTTGTGAGTTTAAGAATCGATTTAATTCACACTCATTTGTTCAACAAATGTTCACTGAGGAAGGCCATGTGGCTTGGGGCTCAGGTGTCAGAGACCTGGACTTCTGGCTCAGCCCTGGACAGCAATGTGACCTGAGTCTTCCAAGCCTCAGTTTCCCCTTGTAGAACACAGGGCTGAGCAGAGCTCCTGCCTAGTTTCCTTTTGTGCAGATCAGAGATAGGGGAGGGCGGGGAGCCCCTCGGGATGTGTGAGGAGCAGGAAGAGGGTGCGTATGGGACCCACAGGGGACCAGGGCAGAGGCCGTTGCAAGGACTTGGGCTTTGATCCTGGAGGCCCCTGGAGGGTTCTGAGTGGGAAAATGGCCTGGGAAGGGTTCGTGCGAACGGTCACCGTGGCTACAACGTAGAAGACGGAGGTGGTCAGGCAGGAAGACCCCCTTCAGGGGTCAGAGACTGTGGTGGGAGGATGAGCTCTGTGGTAGTGGATGTGGGTGTGGGAGATGGTGGGGGTGGTTGGAACTGACCAGGCGGAGAATGGGTGGGAGGGGAGGCGGGGTCAGCCCATGTTCTCAGCTGGGCCTTTAGTGGACAGCAGTACATGCAGGAGACACAGGCTCAAAAGGGAGGACGGGACCAAACTGAAACCCGAAATGCTCACTGGGAGGTGCTGTGGTCTGAGCCCTCTGAGGACGCACAGCCCTTAACATACGCAGTGGACACTGTGGATGGGTGGGTGTGATGCTGTGTGAATTCTATCACTGAAAAGTGAGTACTTGGAGAAATCTCAGACAGGAGTATCTGGGAGGTCTCTGAATTGTTCTTGCAACTTTTCTCTCAGTGTGACATTCTTTCCAGTTGAAAAGTTAAAGAGTGTACAGGCCAGGGGTGGGGAAGGAATGGCCAATGTCCTGGAGAGGAGGGGTGGCTCAGAGCACAGGGCCAGGAGGGAGGAGTGCAGGGAAGGGGGGGAGAATCCATGAGCAGGAGAGGGAACGGGAGCTCTGTGGGTAGTGGTCCAGGCCCCGGTGGAGGTCTGGCGGGGGTCCGGTGCCGGGTCATGTTAAAAGGCTGCAGAGGCTGGTGTGGGGATGGTCTGCCTGTGACCATCGGGTTTATCAGCAGTGGTGGCCACGTGCAGAGTTGGTTTGTTTCTTCCCAAGTTGAAGTGATGACCATTTGAAATGGATGGCTCTCTCTTTCTTTTCTTCATGTTTTTAAGGTTCGCTGTGTGCTGGAAACGATGTTGGTTCTGAAGGACAGTGACATGCAGAGGATTCCGGGCTGTGAGCCTGATCCTGTGGAGAAACTGAGGAAATTGCTAAGAGTGGAAGCGAGTTCCCTGTGGACGTGGACCCACCGAGGATGGGTGGGAGGTAGTTGGAGCCGCGAGTCGGGTGCCCGGCCTGGTCAGCAAGAGTTGCGAGGGATCCAATGGCAGCTGTGTTTCTGCGGTGAGACCCTGTGAGGGGCCTGTGTGCAGTGAGTCCCTGTGAGATCAGCATCGCCCCCACTTAGCCGGTGGTGCTGGACTTGGCTGTGCAGCAGAATCACCAGAGACCTTCTGATCACTGTGGAAGTGGGCCCACCAGGACCAGAGGCGTTAGCCCAGCAGAAGAGGGGCTTGTCTATGTAACCTCCCCAGGTATTTTTACGTGGGCCACAGCAGAGACCCACTGCCATCTCCACTCAGGGCGTCCTCTACCCTTACTTATTTATTCATTTTTTTGAGGAGAATTCTTATTTTATATATACTTTTATTGACTTCACAGAAAACTGGAGACGGAGCGCGAAAGAGAAACACCAATGATGAGAATCATTGATTGGCTGTCTCCTGGACACCCCGCATTGGGGATGGAGGCCACAACTGGGACATGGGCCCCAACCTGGAAGCCAACCATAACTGCCTGGTTCTGGTTCATAGGTTGACACTCAACCACTGAACCAGGCCGACCAGGCTCGGGTGCCAGTAACACTGCTTGTATAAAGAAAGGAATGGTAGTGCTGGTTTAGTTAGCTTCAATGTATTCTTTGAAACTATTGGGGAGGATGCTAAGAATTTATAACTGAAAATTTGAGAATGACTTTGTTAACGTAAGAAACCATTGAAACCTGTAAAGAATTTTTGTGAGTTTATTTGAGCCAAACTGTCGACATATGTTGGGAAGCAGAACCTCAATGAATTGAGATAGTGCTCTGGAGAATGGCAGAGTTACATCTGTATTTATACATGAAATTCATTGGTGACAGATTTAAGGAGGTGGGATTAAGCAAAGCGGGGGGGGGGGGGGGGGGGAGGGGGGAACCTCTGTGATAGGATAAAAAGTAAAATGATGGACACATACTTAGGTGGGTGCAGGATCAATCAACATGATAATGAAGGAATTTGTAGTATCTGCCCTGGAGCCCAGAACATTTGGTTGTGCCCCAGGGGTTCCAGAAAAAGGGAAGTTACAAGTTACCCAGACACTTCAAAGGAATGTTATCTTAGAGGCAAAAAGGCAAATGGGCTCAGTAAGGATCAAAGTTGATCTTGTCAGTGAAGATACCGGCCTAGGACATAACTGCCCACCATCACTGCTTTTAGTCAAAGTTTAATTTCAGACCATCCTTTGTGGTTATTTTAGGTCTCTGAGTCTGCTAGGCTGCCACGCAGGCCTTCCCTGAGCTTGTCAGGTCAGCGTGTGGCCCCTTTCGTCCACAACTTTCTACTGCCTAATGGAACCCATTTTTTCTTTCAACCCTATGCCAAGGATGTGCTTACTGATTTGAGAGAGAGAATCATTGATGTGAGAGAAAAGCATCAATTGGTTGCCTCTCATACACACTCCCACTGGAGACTGAACGCCCAACCTAGGTATGTGCCCTGACCGGGATTTGAACCCACAGCCTTTCCGTGTAGAGAATGATGCTCCAACAAACTGATCCACACCGGCCATGTCGTGGAACCAATTTTTAGGAAAGAAAACTTTATGTTACTCCTAACCTTTGTGCATATCCGTGGTCCAAAATACATCTCAGTCCATGGGAGTTCATGGAACACCTTGATGACTTTGAGTTGATTGAATGAGATGCAATGTGTGCAATGTGCTCATCACTGTGCCAGGCTTGTGCTCACTCTTTGTGGTTGCAGTCGGCCTCAACCTGTTTTCTGTGTCATTCTTATGTATTTTCCTTAAAATAGCGCTAGGTTCATAAATTTTGCATCGTTTCTCTAAAATGTTGGCCCTAAAAATTGGGAGCAGAGAGTTTCAAATGTTATCATCCAGTTTATATCTCATTGGCATAAGCTCATCAATTCAACTGTTCTTGAAATCTTGATTTGCATAATGATAAAGAAATAATTTTCATTATCTCAAGATTCCTTAAAGTATATGTTATTTGCTGTGTTCTCACTTCAGGTCACTGCATCCATAAATTTGTTTCCGGGTTTTATCACATTTCGTTGGACATTAATTGAAATCTCATCATGCTGCCCACAAATGAAGGTGGTTAGATTTATGGAATAGATTCTCTATGAGGAATTGTTTGAGATAGTTGTGAAAAAGTAACCACTTTAGGTGGGATTTTTTGTCATTTTTGTTCCTTTGTTCGGGGCAGGAATAGACTGCTGGGGACTCGCTATGATTACAAGGAATATGAATGGTGCTCTGTTAACCATGATTGTTCTGTTCTAATGAGGAAAAGCACGTTCTATTGTGGTGGAGAGTTGTCCGCCCTGGGACATGGGAGCTAACAAGGGAATGCAGGCCACCCTCCTTTCTGAGAAAGGCCTAGATCAGCAACCTCGTTGCCTGAAATCTGGTCCCGGAGCCACCCGGCCTCTGCCAACCCCCAGCCCGAGTTGCCTGTAACCTGTAACCACTATACCTTCCTACTTTCCCGGGCCTGAAATTTCTACTTTCCCGTGGGATCTTTATCCTTCTACCCAAGATAAGCAGCTGGCTTATGGGAGGTGGGGACAGGAGGTAGAGCAGACATTTGTGGATGACCTGCTTGTCTCCCCTTCTGCTGCATTCATGGAATAAATGATCTCAACCCTGTCCCTGCTTCATTGGCTCAAGGAGTGACCACCAGCCCGGACCCATTGCTTGTCCAGTTTCACTTTCAGTAATTTTATAACAGTCATTGGAGCTGGATAATTAATCTAAATGCTAATCAGTACTCCCCCCCCATCTAAATCCAAACATTTCATCTACTTTAAACAATTTAAATTTATCTTAAATTAAGAACGAGTTTTTTAATTAACCCAAGCAAAACCATTACTAGTTTAGAAATACTTGATTGACAGCCTAAATGTTTAAATTCTGTTCTGAGGGTAACTGTATATTTGTTCTCTAAATGTCTTTCTTGCATGTGCTAATTTAGTACTCCTTGCCCAGAAAGCTATGTACAAAGTCCTTTTGTTAAGATATTTTCCAGTCCGGCCGGCATGGCTCAGTGACTGAGTGTAACACTATGAACCAGGAGGTCACGTTCAATACCCAGTCAGGGCACATGCCTGGGTTGGGGCTTGATCCCCATTATGGGCATGCAGGAGGCAGTTGATCAATGCTTCTCTCTCATCTTTGATGTTTTTCCTCTTCCTCCCTCTCCTTTTCCCTTGGAACACAATAAGGATGTATTTTAAAAACATATATAAATTATTTTCAAATTACAGCTTTATTTTGTTCATGTTTCTTATAAATTACACATTAATGAGTGGTCTGTCAAATTGTGTTTAGGCAATTGACTGGTGAACATCAGGGGTTCTAATGTATGAACTATTGACAGTCGATGGGGAGAATTCCTGAGCTGGGCTCTGTAGGTAAGACTTCACAAAATAAAATGAATGTGTTGTTCCCTGAAAGGAACAGATCAAATTTCTATAATGTGGCTGATGGGAAAAAATAATTTTTTGAAACATAAACAGACATATCAGAATGAAGTGGTAAATTTCCATTTATAATGGTATAGGATCTATAAATATGACCTTTATGTGTCTTTACATTTTATGTGCCAGCCTGATCTTAATCTTCATGGGGAGAGTGTGCTAATTTTTGTGTATTCCAAAGCAGTTAGCATGGGGCATGAGCCTATGGCAGAGCCGTTTAGAATGCGGGGCCTAGAGCTGTTTGGATGGGGTGCCATGGAAGCAGTGGAATGTTGGGTGTGGAGTTGGTGGGTGCAGAGTCGGTGGGCGTGGAGTCGGTGGGCGTGGAGTTGGAGGGTGTGGTGTCGGTGGGTGCGGAGTTGGTGGTGCGGAGTTGGTGGTGCGGAGTCGGTGTGAACTGTCAGTGTTTGAAGAGTCGGTGTGAAGAGTTGGAGTGAGAAGAGTCGGTGGTCGTAGAGTCGGTGAGTGCAGAGCCTCTTCCTGTGTGAGAAGGGACTGTCCCTGCCTCCTCCTCAGGGCTCTTGTGAGGAGTGACTGTGCAAGGACAGAGGGCACCTGGCCCAGGGCCGGGGATGGGCAGAGAGACGGTGTCCAGGTGACTCCCGAGTCTGTGAGCAAACCCTCCCTGCTGCCAGGCTTCCACCAGATCCGTGTCCACTGGCGGCAGGTCCACGGCTTCCCTTCCACCAAGAACCTTGGGATCTGGTCGGTGTGGGGAAGTGAACATGAGATGGAAAAGCAGGAGCTACCGCCCACTCCCAGTTGTTAGAACCATGTGTGGGGCCAGCCTGGGGAAACTGCCACCGAGAGCAAGGGACACGTCGGGTGCATGCGTGTTTCCAAACTGTGAAGGCGCTCGGGGGAGACTCAGCCCAGTGGTTCTGGGAGGGCTCCTGGGCGGGAGCAGAGATGAGGGGAAAGAGCGGACTGGCTCCCCGTGTGTGCTGGGCCCTGGGACCGGAATAGGCCCCGCGGACTCCTCCCGTGAGGGGGCCTGTGAGGGACCAGCCTTGGCGTCCCACACACAGCATGTGCCTGACACCCAGAGGCCCATAGTACTGTTTGCTGTGCCTTTGCTCTCATGTCCGGGAAACTGCCCAGAGGTGTTGGTTTTCCAAGAGGCTGTGTGTGAACTGTTCACATAGGAACTGGGTGTTGAACAAAAACTCACCTGAACAACCATTTATTTCCAGCTCCCTGATCAGTGGAGTGACTGTGGAAATGATAGGCCAAGGCTCAGCTCTCACACCTGGGCTAGATCTTAGCCCCACCCCTTCCTTCTTAGGGAAATGGGCTCAGCGAAGTCCCACACCAATCAGCAGGTGCACTTGTCCAACCAGACGAGGCTGTACATGTCAGACACTCTTGCATCATGTGTATAACAGATGGGGGCAGCTTTAGGTTTATGTGTTGCCCTTCTTTGATTTTCTGCCACTGGGCTGGGGCTGTTGCCGACACAGTGACCTGCTGACAGGGAAGGGTCATTTGCAAGCTCAGCTGATTAAATGGGCAACACTTAAGGCCCTCAAAACAGACAGGGCCTGCCTGGCCGGGCCAATGCCCAGGTCTCATACTCCATGCCCAGGAGTGGCCTGTGGGAGGCAGGCGATCAATGATTCTCTCTCATCATTGATGTGTCTATCTCTCCCTCTCCTTTGCTCTCTGAGATCAATAAAAGTATATTTAAAAGAAACGCACACACACACACACACACACACACACACACACACACACACTAGAGGACCAGTGCACCAATTCGTGCACAAGTGGGGTCCCATGGCCTGGCCTGTGAGAACTGGACTGAAACTGGCTCTCTGACAGCCCCTGATGGGTCCCAGTTTGTGCGAGGGCATAGCCGAGGCAGTGGGACCCCATTGGTGCATGATCAGGGCACGGAAGGATTCAGGAGGTTGGTAGTGGGAAGGGACACGGGAGGGCCCCAGGGCATGTCAGGCCTGTCTTCATCAGTCCTGATAGGCCAGACCCCAGCAGCAAGCCTACCTGCCAGCTGCAGCGTCTGCCCCAAAGTGGTCAGTGCATATCATAGCAAGCTATTGAGCGGCCTTAGCATATCATTAGTATATTATGCTTTGATTGGTTGAATGGATGACCAGACACTTAATCTATTAGGCTTTTATTCTATAGGATGTTAAACAAACAAACTGATAGGGCCTGACTGCTGTGTTGCTTTCTGTAAGGATGGATGTAGGTGGGTGACTGGCAATAAGGGTCTCTGCTGGCAACTTGGATGTGGGCTGAGCTGTGATTTGGGAGTCCCTACGGCCTTTCCAAGACATGGTAAACCAGCTAAGGGGCCTGAGAGCCGCCCGTCCTCCTATCACCTGCTTAACAGCCCTGTGCTGTGCATCACTTTGCTCAGACATCACTGACCTCAGGTGTCTTCATTACCTACCACTGGATCAACATGTTTTTTAGTGGCTGTAGGTCTCCCAGTGGGACCCTGTGTTAGAGTCCCTTCTGTGCAGCTGTGCTTTAGGAAGTGAGCAGGTGCATGGAGGCCCTTCATCCTGGGGAAATGAGGGTAGCTGCACGGCAGGTGCGGGGGAGGGGGCGGGGCTGCCCAGAGGGTGCCCTGGTGTGCATCTTCACCTCAACCTTCTTTCTAGGATCGTGGACACCTCCCCCAGCAGTTCCTTGAGGAGCTACTGGGGGACATCATGGCCCTCGAGGGTGAACAGGGCCAGAGGAGGACCCAGCGTACCCAACAGAGCTGGCAGCTGGATCTGCTGGTCGATGGTAGGCAGCAGCCCCTGGCACCGGGGAGCCAGCCTGGCTGTGGCTTCTCCCTCACCCAGGGAGCTAAGCCCTTGGTTCTGAATCTCCTGGGTCAGCCCACCCTCAGCCCAAGTCAATAGGGTGTGATTCAGGGGCCATTTGGGACCGTTTCATTGCCATTCACCCAAGAGGAGCATGAGGGGTGTGGCAGCCTCTCATGTCAAGTTAGGACATGAACTACAGTAAATGTTGCCAGATTTCTCAGCGCCTGTGCGGACAGTCCCGGGAGCTTCCACGTGACAGTATGCTGACCCCAGAGGCAGTCTTAGATGTGTCCCTGGGGGATTGAAAGCTCTGGATGGCAGGAGCTTCCCAGTGCTCACTAACCTGCATTGTAACAGAGGCCTGGGCTGATTTCCTCCGTTCATGTCCTCCTCGGGCAGATGGGTGCAGTCTGCTCTCTGTCTCCCTGGGCAGGGGCTGCTCAGTGACCTCTCCTCCCGAAGGACCTCACCCACGGCTGGCAAGTACTGGGCACACGAGGCCCAGATCCTCTAGCCCCTGCAGACATACTGCTCAATTATCGTGCCCCCCACTCCCACAGCTTAGCCACCCAGACGCCCCCCCCCGCCCCCCTGCCACTCTGACGGCTGGTGGCCCGGACTATGCCATGTCTCTGCCATCTCTGTGAGTCTCTGAAATCCTTGACTTGACAGTCAGGTTAGAACTTGGTATAAAGTGGTTCCAGCAGTTCCACCCTATTGAACTTCTGCTCTGGCCTCTCCACGGTCACCTGCCTTCTTCTTAAGCTCTGGATGGCTCCCCTACCGGCCCCCAGCTGAGCCAGCACAGGGGCCACAACCAACAGCGACAGCACCTTGTGAACAACACCCAGCTGACAATCCCTGGCCTTCACACCTTGGCCTCGGGGTTGGGGGTGGCCAACTCGGGGGGATGGCCGCCTCAGGGCCAGAGTCAGAGAGGGGAAGTGGAGGCCCTGGAATCTGGGCTCTGACTGCACTTTGCTCTTCAGCCTTAATGCAGATAACCAATTTTGAAGAGAATAACCAAACCCTCCAGGGCCAAATAAAGGCGCTGCAGGAGGAGAACCAGCAGCTCCGGCAGAAGGTAACAGTGGTGTCTGGAATAGACGGGCAAGCCGGTGGCCAGGTATCCCGTGGGGTGACAGGTTTGGGGTTTCCTTTCAAGCCAAGTACACTCTGTGACCTGACTGTGGCACGGGCTGGGTCTTTGGCTCTGCAGGTGGAAGAGTTGGAGACCCAACTCACCCAGGACAAGGCCAACAGCCAAAAGGAAGAGCTGGAGGGAGAACTCCAGTCTAACATCGCCAACACCGTGAGGCCCTCCAGGGCCACGCAGGTAGGCCCTCCAGAGCGCAAGCCCCCCTGGCGCCCCCGTCTGCCCGAGGGAGCCTCCTGGATCAGAGCCATGTCCTGGTCATTGATCAGTGATTCCTGGGTGACCAGTTCCCTCGCTCAGCTGTAGCTCAGACCAGCTATTCTCAGCCGCTGCCGGGCCACGGGGGCAGGTGTTGCCTCCCAGGGACACTGGCCATCTTGGCGTTTGTTGACAGGACTGAGGGAAGGAGAAGGGAGGTGCTGCTGGCTGTGCCCAGTGGATGGTTGTTCCGTAAATATCCGGGAGAGTTGGCTGCTAGTGTTGTTCAGATATTCTGTATCCTGACTGATGTTCTATGTACTTTTTATTTTTCTTTTATTTTTTTAAACTTTTTTTATTAATTATGTTGTTACATATGTGTCCTTATCCCCACATTACCCCCTGTTGCGCGGGGGTAACTCATGCCCTCACCCCCCTGTTGTCCTTGTCCATTGGTTAGGCCCTTCTGCTTGCATATAAGTCCTTTGGTTGATCTCTATGTACATTTTAAAAAATAGGCTTTTACATGTGGTCACAGAGGGCAGCCAAGGAGCTGATCCAGAGAGCGGGCATCATGTGCCCCTAAAGGTCCCGTGTGGGGAGAGGGCACAGGGCTCCTGTAGCACCATGTGATGGTCCGTTCATGCCGTGGGCCCGACCACCGCAGTTCCTTCAGTGCTGGGAGAACCGCGCTCAGCACTGCTGGTGCTGCCTGTCCCGAGGGTCCCTGCCATTTTGGGGTCTGCACTTGCCCTGCTCTTGGCCCCTTACTGCGTGTGGGGGTGCAGGGATGCGGGGTCTGTTGCTCCCCGGGGCCTGCACCCAGTGAGGCATCCTCACCTTTTCCCTCTGGGCAGGAGGAACCTTTCAATCTGGGCCCCGAAAACCAGCAGGGGGCCGAGGAGAGGGAGCTGGAGGAGCTGAGGGAGCAAGAGAAGCAGTTGCCTGAAATCCAGGGGGCCCTGAAGCAGGAGCAGGAGGCCAAGGCCCTTCTTGCCCGAGATAACGAGAGGCTGCAGCAGGAGAATGAAAGGTAACTGCCCGCCCCTGCAGCGGCATCTGCCACGTTTCATAAACACCAACTCCCTCAGCTCCCGCTGAGCTCAGCTCAAGTGAGTCCCCTGGTAATGGTGCCGTTTCACTCACACTGTCACGGTCACAGCTGATGGTCACGAGGGAAGGGCCTCCAGCTGGTGGCTGGGATGGAGCATTGTCCGGGTGTGGATGACCGCCCCTCCCACATGGATGATGGTGATGACTGTCGGGCACGGGTACCTTCATCCTCTCTCACCAGCCATCCCGGAAGGACAGATGTTCGCTCCACATCATTCCCGCGTTCCCTGTTGGCGAACTCACCTCCTCGCTGAGATGCACTTGTCACCCCCTATCGGTCCCCATGGCCTTTCAGGGGCCTGTCCATAGGGCGAGATCCTGGAATCGCCTGATGTGCACATTTGCAGCTGCGGTTGAACAAGGCCTCTGGCTCCTGCCTGTTTCAGCTCTCACACTGCACACGAGCGTCCCTTCTGTGGTCCATGGAGTGCCATGGAGTCCTCTTCTCTTGCTTTTTGGTGGCGATTTCGCTGTTTGAAACGGCCCCCAGATGGAGTGCTGCAGTGCTGTCTAGTGTCCCAAGTGCACGCCGCGCTGGGCCTCAGGGAAAATATCCGAGTGGCACAGGAGGGTCTTTCAGGCCCGAGGTCTGGTGCTGTTGGCTGTCCCAGTGAGCATATGACACAAAGCGTCCTTATATCTTGATTGGTTGACAGAAATGTGGCCAGAGACTCACAGGAACTGGTGGGGACAGTTGCAGTCTACACTGCTCAGTGCTCGCGGGGGCTCCATAGGACATTATACCGCGAATCCTGAGAATTGACTGCGTTTTTATCCTTCTTTTCAAACAGATGAGGAAAGAGGCTCAGAGAGATTCAGTAACTTGTTCGGTTCAGTCCTGAGTGTAGTGGCCCAGTCAGGACTCAAATCCAGGTCTTGTCTCAGCCCAGAGGCCTGACCACTTGAAGCCTTCCATGGCACAGCCTTGTTTTAATATGTTTGGGGCTTCAAAGTCAGGTGCCTGCGGGGGCCAGGCAGGTCCAGCAGGTGGGCAGGGAGTGTCAGCGGCAGGGCAGGCCCTCGTGGAGAATACACACCCTCTGAAGGCAGTCAGCGGGGAGGCAGGCCAGGGCTGCCAGGACATCCTTTTGTTTCTACTTATTATTATTATTATTATTATTATTATTATTATTATTTAATCCTCACCCCAGGATACTTTTTCCATTGCCCTTCTGAGAGAGTGAGAGGAAGGGAGGGAGGGAGGGAGGGAGGGAAGGGTAGAGAGAGAAACAGCGATGCGAGAGCCACATCTATTGGATGCCTACAGCACACACCCCTCTATGCCAGGGAGCAATCCCACAGCCCAGGGACATGCCCTTGACTGGGAATCCAACCCGTGACCCTTCCGGACACAGGCTGACGCTGTCACTGCTGAGCCGCCCCAGCCAGGGCCTGTGCTTGATGCTTTCTCCCCACCCACCCAGAATCTCCGTAGCTGAATGTTGATGTGAAACGGAACATTTTTAGAAATATTGAATAACTAATTACTTTAAATTAAATCACAGAGACTGTGTGGGCCAAACAAAGCCCATCTGTGTTCACATGGAGTCCATGAGCCTCTGGTCATTGAGGTTTCAGGTAGAATCCTTACCCCTGGAAAGCCAGTCGGGTAATTATGACGATGATAATGATGATAATGATGATGATGATGATGTCAGTGGCATTACATAATGCTTCTGAATCTCATATTTTATTTGTCTCAGGAGTTGGGATCAGAAAGGGACTTGGAATTGGGGAGAAGAGCTGGGCAAAGGCAGAGTTTCAGAGCAAAGATGTTCTGATTCCATGTTTTTCAAAAGTGTTTCAGTCGAAGAACCGTTTTTGCAAGGAGGCAGACATGCAAAGCCTTCCATGGGAAGGGTTTTCACAGGCTGCTCTGTTGAAGTGTGTCCGAGCTTGCCTGTCCTGTGTCGCAGGCCAGAGTGTGGCAGCTGGGGTGGCCGCACAGAACCCCAACGGACACAGTTTAAGAACCTCTGATTGTGCTCAGCCCTCATTTCCACAGGGGAAAACCTGAGGCCCAAGGAGGATGTGGGTGTGATTGAGGTGTACATGGGACAGCGGCTGGGAGTGCTCCTGAGCCCTGGGCCATGTGGCTCTCCACCCACAGGCTCACTTCCTGGACTGAGCTGCTTCAGGCGGAGCAGGAGGAGCTACGCTCCCACAGGCAGGAGCTGCAGGCCTCCATAGAGGAGGTGGAGCTGAAGATGCGGATCTGGCAGGCTGAGTTCCGAGACCTGAAGGCGGAGCAACTGCCCAAGGAAATCTTGCTCACCAAGCTGAGCATGCAGTGTGAGGTGAGGCCGGGGGCTGGTGGGCCTCAGGACACCGGGCCTGAGCCCGGGGCTGACAGCCTGGGGCTCAGCCAGGTCCGAGTGGGTCCTCATTGGTGTCTGTGCCCAAAGACTGTGTGGGAATGTCACCCCGAGGCCGGGAGGAAGCCAGAGGCATTTAACGGGGACAAGCACCTTGTCTGGTGGGGATGTGTTAGAAAAGACCTCTCACCAACCTTTGCTTTTGTATTTTTTAAATCTATTTTTCCTGATTTGAGAGAACAAGGGAGAGGGAGAGACTGAAACATCAAAGAGGACAGAGAATCATGGTTCGGCTGCCTCCTGCACCACCCTAGCGGTTCCAGCCTGCAACCTGGCTATGCCCTTGACCGGGATCAAACCCGAGGCCCTTTAGTTCGCAGTTCGATGCTCTGTGCACTGTGCAAAACTGGTTAGGGCCGGACTTTTGCTTTTTGCAGGGTCGGGGCGGTGCATGGAAGCAGCGAAGTGCTGTTTCCATTCTGTCCTCGCGGCTGAGCTCTTTGCTCTGTGCTCCCCGTGTCATCTCACTGAATTCTCACAATGCTTTTGTGAGCTGGGGCCCATCCTCATCCTCTGAGGTTGGGTCTGAACTCAGTTTGTTTGAAGCCAAAGCTTAGGCTTTCCCATCAATCAAACCCTATGATGTTCTGGGTCAGGAGTTGACCAACCTCAGTCCCGAATTCCTATCCAGCCCGGCATTTATTTGGCTGTTGTCAGAGAGAGGAAGTGAGAGGGAGAGAACCATGGGAGCTTCAATGAGGAGAGAGAACCTCTGATGGGCTGCCTCCTGCACGCCCCCTACTGGGGATCAACCCCTCATCCTGGGCGTGTTCCTTGACCAGGCATCTCTTTTGTGAACTCCTGGTGCATGGGGGGCCACTCCACCACCTGAGCCACACCCTTTGGGCTGCATCGTAATGAGATACTTTACATTGTTTTTAAAAATGGCTGTCAAGTCCTCAGAGCCTGTTGTACATTTTGCACTGATGGCGCCTCTCAGCTCAGACTGGCTGTGTTTTCAGTGCTCAGTGGCCACACGTGGGCAGGGCTGCGCGACTGGCCGGTGCACTCGGCCATCCCCATGTCATTGGCTGTGTTGGTCCTTGCGACTGGTGAAGCTCATGCGGAAATGGCCATGTTCATGCACGTGGCCCTTTTCTCCTTTTGGGAGCAGTTTCCCAGCAGTGGAGTCACAGGGGCCCGTGGTGTTGAGGACATTGTTGATCTGTGTTTCAGTCGCTCACCCGTGCGAAGAAGGACTGGCAAGAGGAGAAACGTCGCCTGAGGAGGGAGATAGACACCTTGAAAGAGCTGAACCAGAGCCTCCTGGACGCATGGGACCAGCACTGCACTGAGAACGTGTAAGGAGCAGGGGTGACCGACACCTGTCCTCACAGGGCTGCGGGCTTCCAGCTCCACGCCCAGGCCTCCACATTCTGGGCAGAGAGCCTGCCGGCGAACTGGTGTCCCCAGGGCAAGGGAACAGACCATCTTCCCAGCCCACCCTGCTCTCCTTTCCCTGGAACGACTTTAGATTTCTGCAAGGAGGGGTGGTTGGATTTTGCTGGCTTCAACGACATGGCCCACTGCCAGCCGCTTCTTAATCTGCTTTTGGAATTAAGCTCAGTTTAAAAATGATGACAGAGGTAAAGAGAGGTACCTAGGGAAGCCATCCAGGTCGCGGGTTGAGCCCGTTCTCTGTCTGATTTCCGCTAGAGGGGCTGGAGAGAGGGTTGTGGGTGCGCCGCGGTTATCCTCCCTCTGCTGACAGGACACGGACCTGGCTGTGGCGGAGGCCCTGCGAGGTGCACAGAACCAGTGACCTGGTGGCTTTGAAACAGCAGGGGTGATGCGATGTGAGCAGAGCTGTGTGCCCAGCAGACAGATGTTGAGGAACTCCAAGGAGGCGGAGAAGGAAGCGTGGTGTGGGAGTTGGGGTTCTGCAGCTGACCCGGATGGGGACAGGGCTAGCCGGGGGGGCGGGAGTTGGGGGGACGTGAAGGTGGAGCACGGGTGGTCGGGGTGCAGGGAAGGTGCAGGCAGTGGCAGGAGGGAAGGCTGGAGCAGGGGGCACTCAGATGGGGAAGGCCTCCATGCCTTGCTAAGGAGTCGGATTCCCTGGGAGTGAGTGTTTATGGGAGGCTGGTCTAAGGGCCGAGGGAGCTGCCAGAGAGGAGGCAGGAGGAAGAGGCTTGGTGCTGGAAACCTTGGGGTTGGAAGTCAAGTGACCCGAGATGCATCTGGTGGGCCCAGGGTGGTCTTCACCCCTCGGTGCTGAGCTGTGGGACTGTCCTTCCTTGTGATGGGGAGTGGCTGGCCATGAGGGACAGAGGGACATGGTCACAGTGGCCACAGGGGCACTGACCCAGCCCCGCGGGGTCACGGTGCTGCTTCACTTTTCTCCCGGGTTCTTCTGCTCGTCTACAGCTGGATCGCCACCTCCCCAGGATGGTTTACAGGGAAAGGCACACTGTAGTTTGGGGTGGAAATGACCGTGGCCTGAGCTGGCTCTCTACAGCGCAGCGGGTCCCAATGACCAGCAGAGGTTGGGTAGGTGCCAACTAGAAGCATCAGGGCCTGGTACCCAGGGGGATGATCTGATGAAGGTTTTGCATTAGACAGTGTGTGCAGGAGGCCAGGGAGTGGGCAGGCTTCCTGAGCTGCGCAGAGTGGAGTCTTCCCAGCCCGGGGCGGGTTGGGGGCCTGTCTTGTGTGAATTTGTGCGCCTAGTGGTGGGGGTCGGTCAGAGCCAGACAGGAAAGCGCTCTAGCATAAGGCCCAGCAGCACGGCTGAGGGAAGAGAGGAACACAGACTAGAAGAACAGATGCGGAGCCAAGGCCGCTGGGAGCAGGTCAGGGTCGGTGGTCCTGGGCCCAGCGGTTTGCGAGTCATCGCTTTTCACAGCTGCTCACTTCACGGTGAAGTCTCAGAAAAGCCCGCGTCTTAGGTGGGACCTCGGCAGCCTCATGGCCAAAGGAGCCTGAGCTGCTGCCTCGATCCAGGGGACTCATGTTCAAGCAAGGAAACCAGGGTCTCTGCCGTCAAGGCCCACGGGTTTGCCATCCTGAGTTGCACATGGTTCGGGGCTTGCTCTCCTGAGATGTGGTCCAGCCTGCTCCTTGGTGCTACAGCAGGTCTCCTCACGTGTTAGGGTTCCCGGACCCACGCCACAAGCTCCCCTCCCCATCTTCCCCCCTCGGCGAGCTTGACGGTCATGAGCACCGTGATGTCCGAGTCCCCGGAAAATGCCGGCCCTTCTGGGCCAGGTCCCAGCCAGGGCCGATGAGTCCATTGACACGTTTTATATAAAACCAGACTGTTCTTTCTTTCTCCTCTGTTTCCAGCGACACCCGGCAGACTATGCCTACAGGAGAGGCGGAAGAGGACAGAATTGGGGCTCCAAAGGAGGCTCAGTGTCCTGCTCCTAGGAAGTGAGTTGATTTCAGCAGCAGGAACTTCAACTCAGAACAGGAAGCTGCTCTTTCACGAGTGGGGAAAGCCATGTGGAGCGGTGACCAGTGTGTGGGGCCCGCACCTTCCCCTCTCTGGCAGGTCCCCTGTGCGTACCTCCCTCCCAGCTCTGAAAGAATTGAGAGTTTCTTTCCGGCCTTCCTCGGGGGTATCCTCTGAGGGATGGCGAATGCCAGCTGCCGTGTCCGGTTGAAGGGGCAGAGAGTCTGGATTAGAGCCACTGAAGCAGGACTATCAGGCTGTGTCTCCAGGTTTCAGGACCTAGAAAGCCATGTTTCTGTTTTGGGAAGGAAGCGTGGGCCGGACACCTGGGCCAGCACCCATGGTCTTCAGTCACAGGAACCTCTTGGTCTTGCCTACATTCCTCTGGAGTCTCTGGACGCCAGGGTGGTTCTTAAACACGTTCCCTTCTGCAGAGCAGCAGCCCCGGTGGTGGGCGGCTCGGTCCCTGAGGCTGCGGGCTTCCGTCCAGCAGGCCTTCCCCTGTGTCCGGGCCGGAGCCCCAGGAGCTGGGCCTTCAGATTGTCCTGCCCCAGCCCAGCCTTGAGGGCAAATCACCATGAATCCTGCAAGGGCTCTCTGTTGACATCACAAAACCACATAATTTCCCACCCTCCTCCTGTCCCTTGTGTTGGCGGGGACATTGAGGCGTCGATGAGGAAAGTACTCGAGTTGAGTCAGCACAGTGTCGCTCTGTGGCAGAGCCAGGATTAGAACCAGCTGCGGTTCTTCTTGTGACATTAGAATGCCTCCATTTCCGTTTAGCTGCACTGTATGACCCTTTAAGTTCACTGTTTTCATTGATTCGTTTTTATTTTACTATATATATATACATATACATATATATGTACATATATATGTATATGTATATGTATATATATTAGTATATTTTAACTGAATTCAGAGAAGAAGGCTGAGGGTGAGAGAGAGAAACATCAGTGATGAAAGAGAATCATTAATTGGCTGCTTCCAGCACACCCCCCACCGGGAATTGAGTCTGCACCCCCCCCCACCAGGAATTGAGTCTTGACCAGAATGGAGCCCAGAACCCTTCAGTCCATAGAGTGATGCTCTACCCACTGAGCCCAACCGGCTAGGGCTATTTTAATTTTGCTCAATCCTCACCTGAGGATTTTTTTTCATTGATTTTTGAAGATAGTAGAGGGGAACAAAGGGTTGGGGGGAAGAGAGAGAGACATCAATGAGAGAGACATCAATATGAGAGACACATTGATTGGTTGCCATCCAGCACACGCCCCCAGTGGGCCCAGGGATAAAACTGCAACCCAGGTACATACCCCTCACCCAGAATCAAACCCTTGACCCTTCAGTGCTTGGGCCACTGCTCTAACCCCTGGGGAACACCAGCCAGTGTCCACTCTTTTTCATCCACATGGCCCACTGGGCCCACCCTGTTCCCCCCTCACCCAGATTCCTCAGTGCCCGGAAGGGGCTAAGTCTGCCCGCCTGTCTCACCTATTGGGAGCTCCAGCGGGAAATGAGGAGGCCCTGACTCTCCCTGACATGGCCCTGGGATGCACAGTTGCCAGCACACCTAGATGAGCACAGCACCTCTCCCGGTGCCTCCCGGTGACGCAGAGTGGAGGCTGCATGTGAGGTTCTGTTTCCCGAGAGGCTAGTGCAGGTTTCTGCCAAAAGGAACGCTTCCCCTGTCCCTGGGTCTGTGTGAATGAACTGCCAATGGTGCCCCACGCCCTGAGGCCACATGCGATGATCCTGGTGCTGGCGATGCAGATTCGTGGGGAACCTGGTGCTGAACCCCAAGGGGAGGGCCGCTTCCCCGGCTGGAGGGGCAGTGGGGGTTGGCAGTGTCCTAACCCTCTACTCCTAATAGGAAAAAGCGCTGGAGTCGAGCCAGAGCCTTCCTCAAATTGTTCCAACGCCAGAGAGACCGCTCTCGAGGACAAGCCAAGTCACCTGCAGATGGCCGTCCTGGGCCCCTGGAGGCCACCCCATCGTGCTCATACTGGGAGGAGAAGGGAGACGCCCGCAGTGGGCCCCCACCAAAAGGTAGGAAGGGCTGGCCTGGCTGCAGGAGGGCAGTGAAGGGGAGGATCTCAGGCCTTCCTCGAGGTCAGGGCAGAACCAACGAGATGCGAGCTGGGTGTGCACACGTGTGCTTGGAGCCTGAAGGGGGCTCCGCACGCCCCCGTCTGCCCCCTCAGGTGTGTGAACACCCAGGTAGAACATGTAAGCCCACTTCACTGTGGCGGCAGTTTCATCCAGAACCACTTAGTTCCTTCAGCATGAGGAGCCTCCCCATCACGTACACTGTAGTGGGTCCTCGGATATCCAGAGCGGATCTCCAGACAGTTACCGCGGAGACACGCTCAGGAGAGGATGTGTTTGGGGCTCCTTGTCTCTGCCAGGCCTCGGATTAGCCATTTCTGTCGGGGGAGCCCCCATGTAACCCGTCGTGGACATCTGCCAGGCCTTCAGCCAGGCTCGGGCTCTGCTCTTGCTGTTGCTCTGAAAAGCAGGTGTGGTTCTCTTCTCCCACCTGACCTGGCCCTGAGTCCTCCCACCAGGGGGCGCTGGACCTGCTCACTGAGGGCTGTGATGGGAGTGAGCCATTGGCTCCACAGTGGATTTGTAGCTGCATGTGCTGCCTGTGTTTCCTGGGATCTAAGAGGCTGTCAGCTGTCAGCTGCCCGATTTTGTGCTCATAGAAAGAAAGTGATCGGGTGGTGGCAGTGAGGGTTTTGTCAGAATCGCCACCAGCCGACAGTGACTGGGAGGGATGCTCCAAGCTGCACCCTGATTTCAGAGATGGAAGGTTGGGGGTGGGGGTGGGGGGGTTCCTCTTAGAACCAATTAAACAAAGCCATCGACTGAAAGGTGGTTTAGTTTTCACATTCACTTTGAAATATCATTTTATTGATTATTTGCCTATAAACCTGCCAAACATGCCCCCTGAGGAAGTTAACAATTTGATGAAGCACACTAGGACTTTCTGAAGACGGGGCCAGGCCCGAGACTCCTGGGCTCCCAGGGGCTGGGGGGACAGGACCCGACAGGACCCGGGGCCGTGACAAGGCGCCCTGTGGCTGTGACGGGTGCACCAGCCGTTCCGGGTGGCAGTCGCCACTGCAAGTCCTGCTGTGTCACTCGAGATGCAGAAATGAAGTGTGCGCATGCGGACACACTGTCTGGGGGCTGCTGCTTGCATTCCCGGTCTCACAGGAGGTGAAGTAGGGGAAACGCTCACGTGCAGGTAAATGATCATGAAGCTTACTGCCTTGTTAGCATGGGTTTTCTCCAGAGGGTTCTGTGGCCTCGGGTTTTCATACTGGCTCCTCACACTTTTGGACATGTATCACGTCCACTTGTGTGAGTGGCTAAGTTGATGAATGAGCTATAATAAGCCCAATTGAGTCAACAAAACCTTCTGAGAAAAAACTGCTTGACAGATCCCCACTGTGGTTTGGATCCGTGAGTGAGCAGGTCAGGGGCTGCAGTTAGTAACGGCAGCCGTGCGAGGGGGCTTTCTGGGCTCAGCAGCCTTTCGGTAGTTGACCCACTTTGTCCGTCTCCTTGAGTTCTAGCTGCCGTGGGAGGTCGGCTCCATTCCTGTCCCCCGTTCAGAGCTGGGAGGGGAGCTCAGGAATGCTTGACCAGGGTCAGCACGGGCCCAGAGAATCAGTGTTGGAGCTGGGACCCGAACCCGCGTCTGACAGGTTCCGGGGCCCGAACTCTTAACCGCTGTGAGCACTGCCTGCCCTTCAAGCTGCTTTGGTCCCTGAAGATGCTCAACCAACTTGGGGCCCCAGCACTGAGGAGTGGGTCCCTTCTCTGTGGTGTGAGCTGTGTCAGCAGGTGGCGCTGCGGGGGAAGAAATAGCAGAGGTGCAGCTGTGCACTTGAATCCTGCATCAGAACTGGAGAAATCCCTTCTGTTCATGGATTGATGTGTTGAGGAAGTCACTAGACCAATTGTCTGCTCTCATAAGACTAGAACTTAAAGGCTGTGAGGGCTAAACCAAGAGGAGAGGATGCGGCGCGATCTACACTGGAATAATGCTTGAGTTTGAGGGTGTTTTGGTATCAGATAGAGGTAGGTATTTTCATTATGTGCAAAGTCATCCTGCCATCAGAGGCTGTGAGAGGTACCAGAATTCTTAGTGAGCCTGCCCGTTTGTCTCAGTAGTTAGAGCATCGAAGGAACGAAGGGGCGCAACTTAGATTTCCAGTCAAGCGCACATACCTCGGTTGCAGGGTTGATCCTGGCCTCGGTTGGGGTTTTTGAGAGAGGCAACCAGTGGATGTATCTCTCTCCCATCGATGTTTCCCTCTCTTGCTCTCTCCCTCCCTTCACCTACGTCCTCCCATCCACTCTCTCTCTAAAGACCAATGGAAAAAAATCCTCCCGTGAGGACTTTTTAAAAAGAAGTATTATGACTGAGGAGTCCAGGTGGACTGTTCCATTGCATGCAGCAGGCCAGAAGCATGCCACTAAGTGTTTGGAGGGGAGCAGGAGTCAGTTGTGTGTGAGACAGGATGTCAGGGAGCCTGTCATTAAAATGGATGAGTAAGCGCAGCTGGTGTGGCTCAGTTGGGTGAGCATCGTCCCATGAACCAGGAGATCACCTTCTGATTCCCGGTCAGGGCACACTAGTATGGGCATGCAGAAGACAGCTGATCCATCTTTCTCATCATGGATGTTTCTATCTCCCTCTCCCTCCCGCTCTCTGAAAATCATTGAAAACACATTGGACAAAAAAGTGGATGAGTAAGGAAAGCTGCCCCCTACATCAATAAACACCCTTGCTTAATAATGTAACCCATGGAAATGGAAAAACTGTCTAAGACATCCACTCCTTGAGCAGTACAGAATGCTCCTCTCGTGCTACGTGGAGCCCTGGCTCCAGCTGCCACTCCAACACTTGACTGGAGTCTGAGCAGAAAGGGTCCACCGGGCCCCAATGCTGGTTGTGCTGGGGGGAATGTTGCCGTCTCTCCCGGGCTGGACTGGATTCTGACTTCCCAAGTACATTTGGCGAATGTAGCGTCATTTGTCCATTATTCAATTCACTTACTTGCTGTTTTCTGTGTTTTTATCCTTCCTCCCTTGGTTATCCGGGATGACAATTTAGCGACGGAACAACGAAAGAGTGCCTTTTGGAGCAGAAAGACGCATGCTGCGGTCAAAGACAAGCCTCCAGTGGCCAGCTCTGCTTGGTCTAAAGTCATGAAATGCTGCATTTAATGCACCCACCCTCTCCTCCCTAACTAGCCTCTCCCTTTTTTCCGACCACGAAGATTTATAATCCTTTCCCTTTATCCCTGTCTTGATCATTTAACCTTTCTTTCTTTTTTTTTTTGAGTGAGTCCATTTTTGTTTTAATGTATATATAATTACAATATATTAGCAAAGCATATGGAAGAATAAGCACAAAACTAATAAATAGTTTACAACAATTAGCCTCTTAGACTGGGAATGCTTTCTGAAAAAATTTAAGTGGTGGGATTATGCGTCATTTTTACTTTCTTATTTGTAATAAAAAACAACAACAATAAAAGCTTTGCATCTCAAGGAAATAAATGAGAAAAGAAAAATCATCTTCACTTTCTAAACACAATGGTAGAATTTGAAACAAATTCTAATAAAAGAAAAATGTAGAAACTATATAGCACATAGAACTCGAATATCAAGAGACTAACCTAAGTAGCCAAAGAAAAATGTGACACGCTCTTAGACCAAACCTTGGGAACGCTTCAAGTTCTTGGGATCTTGCCAAAAACAACTAACTGTCTTTCCAGGGGGGATTCTGCCCTCTAGTGTACAAAGAGAAGTTAAAATACATGAAGCCGTTAATAAATTAGTGAAATTAAGTGATTTCATTAGTGAAATGAAGTATTTCCACTTCATTCCTAGAACATCACAATTTTCTCCTTCAATGGAAGCTCCCATATCCTTGTTTCTAAATCAATTTCCTATAATCAGACTCAGTAAACTTTGTGACCGTCATAACATTGGCTACCGATTCTTCCTATTCTTCTTTACATCTCCAAGATCCTCACTTTACTGCCTCATAATTCACACCAAGAGAAATTTGGCACAACTAATGATATAGAAATATAGCACAATAAAGTTTTTATTTTTTTATTTTATTTTATTTTTTTATTATTAGTTAAGGTATTACAAATGTGTCCTCATCCCCCCCTTTAACCCCCAACCTCCCCCCCACACACAAACTCATGCTCCCATCCCCCCGTTGTCCATGTCCATTGGTTTGGCTTATATACATGTATACAAGTCCTTCTGTTGATCTCTTCCCCTTACCCCCGCCCTCCCCTACTTTCCTTCTGGGGATTGATAGCCTGATCGCTGTTTCTCAGTCTTTGGGTCTGTCCTTTTTCATCAGTCTATGTTGTTCTCTATAATCCACAAATGAGTGAGATCATGTGGTATTTATCTTTCTCTGACTGGCTTATTTCACTTAGCATAATGCTCTCCAGTTCCATCCATGCTGTTGCAAAAGGCAAGAGTTCCTTTTTTTTTTTACCGCAGCATAGTATTCCATTGTGTATATGTACCACAGTTTTCTAATCCACTCATCTGCTGATGGGCACTTAGGCTGTTTCCAAATCTTAGCTATGGTGAATTGTGCTGCTATGAACATAGGGGTGCATATATCCTTTCTAATTGGCGTTTCTGGTTTCTTGGGATATATTCCTAGGAGTGGGATCACAGGGTCAAATGGGAGTTCCATTTTTAGTCTTCTGAGGTAGCTCCATACTGTTCTCCACAGTGGCTGCACCAGTCTGCATTCCCACCAGCAGTGCATGAGTGTTCCTTTTTCTCCACATCCTCTCCAACACTTGTTGTTTGTTGATTTGTTGATGATAGCCATTCTGACAGGTGTGAGATGATAACGCATTGTCGTTTTGATTTGCATCTCTCGTATAATTAGTGACTTTGAGCAGGTTTTCATATGTCTTTCTGCCTTCTGTATGTCCTCTTTCGAAAAGTGTCTATCTAGGTCTGTTGCCCATTTTTTTATTGGATTGTTTATCTTCCTTTTGTTAAGTTTCATGAGATCCCTGTATATGTTGGAAATTAAACCCTTATCGGTGGTATCATTGGTAAATATGTTCTCCCATGTAGTGGGTCTTCTTGTTGTTTTTTTGATGGTTTCCTTTGCTGTGCAAAAGCTTTTTATTTTGATGTAGTCCCATTTGTTTATTTTCTCTTTAGTTTCCATTGCCCTAGGAGCATTATCAGAGAAGAAATTTCTTCGGCATATGTTTGCAATTTTGCTGCCTGTGGATTCCTCTAGTATTTTTATGGTTTCCCGTCTTACGTTTAAGTCTTTTATCCATTTTGAGTTTATTTTTGTGTATGGTGTGAGTTGGTGATCTAGTTTCATCCTTTTGCATGTATCTGTCTAATTTTCCCAACACCATTTATTGAAAAGACAGTCTTGACTCCATTGAATGCTCTGGCCTCCTTTGTCGAATATTAATTGGGCATAGTGGTTTGGGTCGATTTCTGGGGTCTCTATTCTATTCCATTGATCTATGTGTCTGTTCTTGTGCCAGTACCAAGCTGTTTTAAGAACAGTGGCTTTGTAATACAGTTTGATATCTGGTATTGAGATCCCACCTACTTTGTGTTTTCTCAGGATTGCTGCAGCTATTCGGGGTCTTTTTTTATTCCAGATGAATTTTTGGAACGTTCGTTCTAGATTTGTGAAATATGCCGTTGGTAATTTAATGGGGATTGCATTGAATCTATAAATTGCTTTGGGTAGTATGGACATTTTGATGATGTTGATTCTACCAATCCATGAACACGGTATATTCTTCCATCTGTTTATGTCTTCCTCTATCTCTTTTTTCAGTGTCCTGTAGTTTTCAGCATATAAGTCTTTTACCTCCTTAGTTAAGTTTATTCCTAGGTATTTTAATTTTTTTGGTGCAATGGTAAATGGGATTGCTTCTGTAGTTTCACTTTCTGTAAGTTCACTATTGGTGTAAAGAAATGCCATGGATTTCTTAGCATTCATTTTGTATCCTGCTACATTGCCGAATTCATTTATTAAGTCTAATAATTTTTTGATGGAGTCTTTAGGGTTCTGTATGTACAGTATCATGTCATCTGCAAATAAGGACAGTTTTACTTCTTCTTTTCCAATCTGGATGCCTTTTATTTCTTCTTCGTGTCTGATCGCAATGGCTAGTACTTCCAGTACTATGTTGAACAGGAGTGGTGAGCGGGGGCATCCCTGTCTTGTTCCTGTTTTTAGGGGGAATGGTTTTAGTTTTTGCCCATTGATTATGATGTTGGCTGTGGGTTTGTCATATATGGCTTTTATTATGTTGAGGTATGATCCCTCAATTCCTATCTTGCTGAGAGTTTTTATCAAGAAAGGGTGTTGGATTTTGTCAAATGCTTTTTCCGCATCAATTGATATGACTATGTGGTTTTTTTCTCTCAATTTGTTTATGTGATGTATCACGTTTATTGATTTGCGGATCTTGTACCATCCTTGCATCCCTGGGATAAATCCTACTTGGTCATGGTGTATGATCTTTTTGATGTACTGCTGGATCTGATTTGCTAGGATTTTGTTGAGGATTTTGGCATCTATGTTCATGAGGGATATTGGCCTATAATTCTCTTTCATTGTATTGTCTTTATCTGGTTTTGGGATTAGGGTGATGTTGGCTTCATAGAATGAGCTGGGAAGTGTTCCTTCCTCTTGGATCTTTCAACATAGTCTGAGGAGGATAGGTTTTAGGTCTTCCTTGAATGTTTGGTAAAACTCCCCTGTGAAGCCCCGGGCTTTTGTTTGCTGGAAGCTTTTTGATTACTGCTTCGATTTCCTCCATAGTTATTGGCCTATTGAGATTTTTAGATTCTTCCTGGTTAAGTTTTGGAAGGTTGTATTTATCTAGGAATATGTCCATTTCCTCCAGGTTGTCTAGTGTGTTGGAGTAGAGTTGTTCATAGTATTTTCTAACAATCCTTTGTATTTCTATGGGGTCTGTTGTTATTTCTCCTCTTTCATTTCTGATTTTGTTTATTTGGGTCCTCTCTCTTTGTTTCTTGGTGAGCCTGGCTAGAGGTGTATCAATCTTGTTTATCCTTTCAAAGAACCAGCTCTTGGTTTTGTTGATCTTTTGTATTGTTTTTTTGGTCTCTATGTCGTTTATCTCCGCTCTGATCTTTGTTATTTCCTTCCTTCTGCTTGCAGTGGGCTTTTTTTGTTGCTCTCTTTCTAATTCTTCGAGTTGTAGAGTTAGGTCATTTATTCTCATTGTTTCTTGTTTCTTGCAGTAGGCTTGTAGAGCTATGAACTTCCCTCTCAGGACTGCTTTTGCTGTGTCCCATAGGTTTTGGATTGTTGTGTTTTCATTGTCATTCGTTGCCATGATGTTTTTTATTTCTTCTTTGATCTCACTGGTGACCCAGTCGTTGTTTAATAGCATGCTATTTAGTCTCCATGTGTTTGATTTTTTTGGATTGTTTTTGTTGTAGTTGATTTCCAGTTTTATGCCTTTGTGGTCTGAGAAGATGCTTGATATGATTTCAATTTTCTTGAATTTGAAGAGACTTTGTCTGTGACCCAATATATGGTCTATCTTTGAAGATGACAAATGTGCACCTGAGGAGAATGTATATTCCGTGGCCCTGGGGTGAAATGTTCTGAAGATGTCAATTAATTCCATCTGATCCAGTGAGTCATTTAGGATTGATGTTTCTTTGCTGAGTTTCTGTTTAGAGGATTTGTCCAGTGGTGATAATGGGGTGTTAAGGTCCCCTACTATGATTGTATTGCTGTCAATCTCTCCCTTGATCTTCTCTAGAAGATTTCTTACGTATTTGGGTGCTCCTATATTGGGTGCATATATATTTACCAGAGTTATTTCTTCTTGTTGGACTGCTCCCTTTAGTATTATGAAGTGGCCTTCTTGATCTCTTTTTATGTCCTTCACTTTGAGATCTAATTTGTCAGATATAAGTATTGCTACCCCGGCTTTTTTTTCACTTCCATTGGCCTGAAAAACCTTTTTCCATCCCTTCACCATCAGTCTGTGTGCGTCTTTTTTTCTGAGGTGGGTTTCCTGTAGACAGCAGATATATGGGTCATGTTTTCTTATCCACTCATTTACCCTATGCCTTTTGACTGGGGAATTTAATTCATTTACATTTAAAGTTATTATTGATAGAAACTTGTTAGTCGCCATTTTTGTTCTTTACCGCTGCGTTCCTTCTTTGTTTCCTGTTTTTTCTATTTACAGCAGACCCTTTAGCATTTCTTGCATTGCTGGTTTGGTTGTAATAAACTCCTGTAGACCATTTTTGTCTGTGAAGCTCCTGATTTGACCCTCAATTTTGATTGATAGCCTCGCTGGGTATAGTATTCTTGGATTCAGACCCTTCCTTTGCATGACTTTGTATATTTCATTCCATTCCCTTCTTGCCTGATGTGTTTCTGTTGAGAAATCGGTCGCTAGTCTGATGGGGGATCCTTTGTAGGTAACTTTCTGTCTCTCTCTGGCTGCTTTTAAGATTCTTGCTTTGTCGTTGGTGTTTGCCAATTTAATTATTATGTGCCTTGGTGTCAGTCTTTTCGGGTTCATTTTGTTTGGGACTCTGTGAGCTTCTTGGATTTGTGTGAGTTTTTTCCTCCCTATATCAGGGAAATTTTCTGTTACTATTTTTTCAAACAGGTTTTCTATTCCTTGCTCAGTTTCCTCTCCTTCTGGCACCCCTATTATTCGGATGTTGTTTCGTTTAGCATTGTCCCAGAGTTCTCTTAGGCTCTCTTCCTGCTTTTTAATTTTTTTTTTCTAGAAGCTGTTCTGTTTGGGTATTTTTTTCTACCTTGTCTTCTAGCTCGCTGATACGGTCCTCTGCTTCTCCTAGTCTACTGTTGATGCTTTCTATTGAGTTCTTTATGGCAGTGATGTCGTTTTTCATTTCTTCTTGGTTTCTCTTCATTTCCTCTTGGTTCTTCTTCATTTCCTCTTGGTTCCTACACATATTGTTGAATTGGTCTTCCATTCTTTTCATCCACCTTACGACCATTACTCTGAATTCTTTCTCTGACAGGTTGCTTGCCTCCATTGCCTCTATTTCGTTTACTTCCTTTTCTGATGATGCCTGTTTTTCTTTCATATTTGGGTTGGTTCTTTGTTTCACCATGATTTCTCTTCTCAAGGTGTTTGGTTATGTAGATCTCTCTCTGTTGCGCTGATTCAAAGGCACAAAATACAACACAACAAGGCACCACGTACAAGGCACCGAACTAAATGCATTCACAATATTAATAACCCCAAATAAAGGTGACCCCCCCGAGCGAAGAGAATTAGGGGATAAAGAAGAAAAAAGAGAAAAATATTAGAGAGAAAAATAAAAAACAAAAAGGAGTGCCGAAATGAGATTGGGAAAAGGGAGAGAAAAAAAACACACAAAAAGACCAAAAAAAAAAAAACAAAAAAAAAAAAACAACAACAAAAACAAAAAATTAAGAGAATGAAATAGAGGTGGGCAAGAGGCTATTTGTATGGGGAGAGCGAGGGATTGGAAATTAGATATATAAGTAGGGTGAAATTTAGACAGTGGGTAGAAAGAAGGAATAGGTAAAATCCAAAGCAGGAATAGGGTAAGAGAAACAGGACAACAAAAGGGGAAAAGTGAGGAAGAGAGTTTTGGCTTAAGGGTAAATGTGAGATAGAGGGAAATGATGCTAAAGGAACGATGAAAATAGAGTGTAGAACACTAATCCCAAAATAAAATAAAGAAAAATAAAAAATAAAAAATAAAAAATAAAATGACCCTCGAAAAAATGGTAAAAGGATAGCAATAATACTGGTTAAAAAATGTAGTAATTAAAAAGGTAAAATCAGGTGATGAAAAAAATAAAAAATAAAAAAATAAATAAAATAGGTTCTTAATGAAATGGTGAAAAAAGAATTAAAAATATATATATATAAAAATATTCGGAAGTGAAGGTGCTTCAGATCTTCCACTCTTCTTTTTGGCGCGCCTCAGTCCTGCCAGGCATTCAGGGGAGTGTTGAACTTCCCTGCGATACACTGTCCCTCCGTGCAGTAAACCACAGACCTGATTTTAAGGCAGGTTGTATTTTTTTACCAGACTGCCTTTATTTGTGATCGCAAAAGAGACAGTTCGTGGCTCTGCCTCTGGGTGGCAGTGTGTCTGGATTTACCTCCGAGGCTCTAAGTCCTCTCTATCAGTAGGGTTTTGTCCTCTATGGTATTTGGAACTGATTCGGGAAAGACCACTGCCCAGAGCTGTTTCCTTGCCACTGTCCGCTGTTTCCCAGGCTCCCCAAAAAGAACTTTCCCCTACAGGCTCTGCGAATGACCCCAACTGGGGAATCCCATGCGCTGGGTTTAATAATCAAATGCACGGATCTAAGGGGAACTGTAACAAGAGCCTGATAGTTGTGCGAATTCGCAAGCCTCCACCTTCCAGGTCTGCGCACAGTCTCCGCGCGCAGTCTCCGCGCGCCCACTCGCCCCTGGCACCAAGCAGCCAGCAGATTGGCAAAGTCCAAGGCTGCTCCTTTACATCCAGTCCAGCTATGGGCTCATTTTTCGCGTTCCCTTCTGCCAGCAGCCCTGTGGGGCCCCTTCCCCACTCGCGGGTCACGCTGGTCCCAACGGCTGCGGACTCTGTGGGGCGCAGATTCCACCCCGCGCGCGCGCGAGCTCGGTCCTCCCTCCAACCCGAACTGCAAACCGCTCCTTTAGGGGATGTCCAACCTTTCCGTGAGAAGAAGCAGTGCTCATCTGAGTTCACGCAGTCACGCTGCTTGAGATCCCTTGTTTCCAGGTTAGTAGCTGGTCTCTGGATGCCGGCAACGACCACCCAAGATGGCGCAGTCTCCGCTGCTTAGCTGGCGCACCAGGAGAGGCTTCAGCCGCAGTCTCCAACCGTCCTTTTTTTTTTCCCTGGGGGGTTCTCAGTCTTTCCTAGCTGCAGACAATCTCTCAGCTGAAAATCCTCTACCTATTCGGGCTGAATGTTACCCGTTTCAGCTGCTCACCCTTATCTGCTCCAGGACAAGGCACAGGACACGTCCGCTTATACCTCCGCCATTTTTCCCACAATAAAGTTTTTAAAGTTTATAACAGATATAGGCCCTTGGCTCTTACTAGTAAACTCACATTTCTGAAACTTGGTGGCACTATAGCTCAAGAATAAAGGTAAAGGAAAAAGGCTGCACTATATAATAAAGTCTTTCTCCTCAGAGGATTTTCTAAGAACACCAGAATTAGTTTACCTCTCAGCAACTTTGAAAACCACTAGGGACACTTCCTAGATTCATAGCATTTGATGCAGGTATTTAATCCAAATTGACAGAAATTACCCGAATCTGGTGACCACAAATGAAAAAAGGTCTTGCTTTGAAAGCTTTTCATTGTTTGGGATCTCACTGAGATGCTCACATTGGCAGGCTCTTCACTGTTTGATCCAAGTGTCAAATACTGCGGGCCCCCCAACAACAGAAAGGATTATCATTAGTCTCTACATAATTATAATTCTTCCAGTTACCCACTTGGCCTGGAACAATCTCTTCAAATCAAGAATGTGAATGAGAATAAGATCACATTTAATATGTTCAAAACATGCCAACTATTCACAGAGAAATCTTTAAAAAAATATTTAACTTTCAAATTCATTTACTCTATACCTGTAATACCTATAGATGTTTATTTAAAAAGCAAGTTAAGAATAAATGAAACAAACAAAGCAGAGTTTAGCATCCATTGAAGAACAAAAAGGTAAAAATCTGATAAAGGGTTTTCTTGCCCTGACACAAAGCACATCATTCTGGAGCTGATAAGCAGTACCACCAGCGGTGCCAGAATCAATCATTTCCATTCGCCACACTAGCTCTGAGAAGCATTCTCTTAAAAGCTGTTTCTAGCTAGTGCTATTCTGGAACAAATGGCTGCCAGAAGAAATGCACTTAACACAGGCTGGGCAAGGATATCTCCTATCCGACTCCCCTGGCAACACTCTCATATACACTGCTTACCACGTAGGATTCAGACCTCAGTCGGAGCTTATTACCATACAGAAACAGAAACAGCCATTATTCCCCAGCTGACTAATCACATCTTGTCCACAGCTTGTTGACTATTAAAAGATTATGTTTGTACATTTACAAACATAACTGAAACTCAATTTTTAAATCATGCTAGTCTCTTCAATTTCATCAGATAGGAATGAGACTGAAATAGAGGAAACCTGGACTAACCATGGTTGATGGGGGGAAAGCTTACAAATGAAAAAGGGAGGAAACAGTCATCTCATTTCCTTCAAACCAGCAAGGTACAAAAGAGCTTTCAAAAAGTCCTTTATCAGCCCTGGCCAGTTTGGCTCAGGGGATAGAGCTTCGGATACCCTTTATTTCTGAAAATTTTTTAAATTTCTTTTAAAAGAACAAAAACACTCCAACAATAACAACAACAACAACAACAAAAGCCCAAGAAAACCAGTTCGCTTGGAAAAAGAAAAATCCTGAACCTAATGGAAACCTCAGTCGCCATGACAACAAGGCCATGCCAAAGCAGGAGTCACCATCGCCCTGACTTAGTCGCTTGATGTGTCCCCTACTTGGCCTCTTGCACCGGCTGTAACTCCTGGGCTGGCACGGCCTGGTCCTCCCTCGGCCTGTCTCCCGTGGGCGCAGTTGGAAACCCGAGGTCTCTCTGGCTTGGCTGTGTCCACCGCTCTGCTCCTCCTGGTGACCCCACGCAGTGGAGGCCTGATGTCAAGTGGTAAGATTTGGGTGCTTCAGACTTCATGGTGGGTGTGACATTGAGTGGCTGAGGGGCAGGGGGGCAGGTCCTGGGAGAGTGAGGAGGGGCCCGCAATCCCCACAGTGGGTGTGGCTCCGGGCCCACAGCCCCGGGGCTGCCTGGAGCCCGATGCTGTGCAAACAGCCTGTCCTCGTGCTCCCAGAGCTCCACCGCACGCCTGTGCCACTGGGATTGGAGAGCCCATCGCCTGTCCCACGATGAGGTAGTTGCAGGTCTTTTAGGGGTTTTGCCCTCATGTTTTTTTTAAATTAGGATTCTGTTTAGCTTTGACAAGAGTGTACGTTCATGGTAGAAAATTCAGAGATTGCAGAAAGCACAAAATACCAGGTAAACTCATGGTGCAGTCAAAGTCACCATGCGGAGAGGAGGACTTCTTAAACAGATGGTTGTTAGGGTGGCAACCGACTTGGTTCTCAAATCCTAACGGTGCCCTCCTGGACCATGAGGGCCCGGACCTCAGGTGTGGAGTGGTCCCAGGCAGACTCGGGTCAGGGTGCTTTGACATCAGGGATCTGAGGACACAGTGTCTCACAGCAGGTGTGCCCAGGAGTTATGTGTTGGCCTTGTGCCAACATTTGGTGCAGCCTCGTGAGTTGGTCCCTCAAGTTCTCCCAGCTGCTCAGGGCCCGCCCTGTGAGCGATGGGTAGAGTGGAGGCCTCCGCTCAGGCCTGCGGCCAGGGCCTCCCACTCAGACCACAGCCCGTGAGGCGCAGCCCCACCTCTGTCCCTCAGCCTTGCCTGCACCATCACCAATCTGGAACCCCTTAGGGGTTATCCGACTGCCAGTTTAGGCTTGATTTCTGGGGTCGGCCCTAAAATGGCAGTCAGACATCCCTCTCGCCATCTGGGACCGCTGGCTCCTAACTGCTCACCTGCCTGCCTGCCGGCCTGTGTGCCTGCAACTGTTCCCCAGCCAGCCATCTCACTCTCAACTGCCCACCCTTGCCGGCCTGCTTGCCCCCAACTGGCCCCCACTGCTGGCCTGCTCGCCCCCATCTGCCCTCCCCGGCGGCCTATTTGCCCCCAACTGGCTCTCCTGCTGGCCTGCTCACTCCCAACTGTTGGCCTTCTCACCCCTAGATGCCCTCCCCTCCTGGCCTAATCACCCCTAACAGCCTCTGTCATGGCCCCACCACCAATGCTTTGTCTGGAAGGATGTGTGGAAGGCCTCCTGGTCTAATTAGCATATTACCCTTTTATTACTAAAGATGTTATGTGCAATAAACATTAATATTTCAAGAAAGACTTTTAAATATAATATTACATGTAATAAACATTAATATTTCAAGGAAAAAAGATTTAAAATATAATAATCTTAACAAAACTGTACTAACATATCACAAAAGTTGTAGGAAATATTAAAAATCTGCAAATAACAGGATTACTTCTATTCTAAAATAGTTTTTCCTCTGGCTCTATTTTTGTTCATCAATTTACGTTGTTCATTATATTCCACAAATGAGTGAGCTCACGTGCTATTTGTCTTTCTCTGACTGGCTTATTTTGCTTAGCATAATGCTCTCCAGGTCCATCCATGCTGTTGCAAATGGTAAAAGTTCCTTCTCTTTTATGGCAGCATCGTATTCCATTGTATAGATGTACCACAGTTTTCTAATCCACTCATCTGCTAAGTGGGGCACTTAGGCTGTTTCCAAATCTTAGCTCTTGTACATTGTGCTGCTATGAACCGAGGGGTGCATATGTCCTTTCTGATTGGTGTTTCTGATTTCTTGGGATATAGTCCTAGAAGTGGGTTTACTGGGTCAAATGAGAGTTCCATTTTTGATTTTTTGAGGAAACTCCACACTGTCTTCCACAGTGGTTGCACCAGTCTGCATTCCCACCAGCAGTGCAAGAGGGTTCCTTTTTCTCCCCATCCTAGCCCACACTTGTGTTTGTTGATTTGTTGATGATAACCATTCTGACAGGTGTGAGATGGTATGTCCTTGTCGTTTTGATTTGCATCTCTCAGATGATTATTGCTATGACATATGTCTGATATTTTGCTGCCTATGGATTCTTCTAAGATTTTTATGGTTTCCCGTCTTATGTTTAAATCCTTTATCCATTTTGAGTTTATTTTTGTGTTTGGTGTAAGTTGGTGGTCTAGTTTTATTTATTTATTTATTTTTGCCTGTATCTGTCCAATTTTCCCAACAACATTTATTGAAGAAACTATCTTGACTCCATTGTATACTCTTGCCTCCTTAGTCAAATATGAATTGAGATTAATGACTTGGGTTGATTTCTGGATTCTCTGTTTGATTTCATTAGTCTACACGTCTGTTCTTGTGCCAGTACCAGGCAGTTTTGAGAACAGTGGCTTTGTAATATGGCTTGATATCTGGTATTGTGATCCCTCCAACTTGTTGTTCTGTGTTAGGATTGCTATGGCTATTTGGGGTCTTTTTTGAATTCCATATGATATTTTGGAGATTTTGTTGTAGGTCTGCGATATATTCCGTTCATATCTGAATGGGGTTTTCATTGAACCTATAGATTGCTTTGGGTGGTATGGACATTTTAATGATGTTGATTCTACCAATCCATGAACACGGTATATCCTTCCATTTGTTTATATCTTTCCCTCTCTCTTTTTTCAACATCCTGTAGTTTTCTGAGTACAGGTCTTTTACCTCGTGAGTTAAGTTTATTCCTAGATATCTTAATTTTTTTGGTGCAGTGGTAAATGGGATTGATTTATTAGTTTCTCTCTGTGTGAGTTCATTATTGGTGGATTTTCTGAAATAGTCTGAGGAGTATACTAGTAGGTGTTAGTTCTTCTTTGAATGTTTGGTAAAACTCCCCTGTGAAGATGTCTCTTGGATGATTAGTGGCTTTGACTATGTTTTCATATGTCTCTTGGCCTTCTGTATGTCCTCTTTCGAAAAGTATCTATTTAGGTCCTTTGCCCATTTTTTGATTGGATTATTTACCTTGGTTTTGTTAAGCTGTAGGAGTTCTCTGTAATTTTTGGAGAATAAACCCTTATTGGACATAACATTGGCGAATGTGTTCTCCCATGCTGTGGACTTTCTTGTTCTTTTGGTTGATGCTTTTTCTTTTGATGTAGTCCCATTTGTTTCTTTTCTCCTTAGGTTCCATTGCCCTAGGAACTGTATGGGTCAAAATATTGCTATACTTTATTTAAAGACTTCAAATAAATTCCAACTTTTAGAAAATTTGATGTAATTAAGTAATTCCATTAGTGTGTTGAAAACATTCAAACATTTAATTTTATACATAATTTTTATGTGTGCAGAATTCTAATTTCTCTTTTTTAAAATCTATTTCTATTGATTTAAGAGAAGAAGGGAGAGGGAGAGATAGAAACATCAATGGTGAGCGAGCATCATTGACCACCTGCCTCCTGCACTCCCACATTGGGGATTGAACCTGCAAACTGGGCATGTGCCCTGGCCAGGAATTGAACCCCGACTTCCTGCTTCCTAGGTCGATGCTCCACCCCTGAGTCATGCTGGCTTGGCTAATTTCTCTTTTTTAAGTTCTATTTGAACATAGTGTCGTGGTCATGGCTTGCTCTTCAGGTTGATGTTTAGTGAAAAGGCTCCACTAGGGAGTTTACAGGTTAAATTTATTATTTATTAAATTAGGAGTAGCCCCTGTCTATGGGCGCTGGGTTCTGTGAAGTCATGGTTCACTCCTGCCCATCTCCTGGAGGCTTCTAGCATTTAGTGTCTGCCTTCAGCAGTGACACGTGTTTACGACACTGACCTGTTGGGCCGAGCTCACCTGCACCCACAATTGAAGGCGCCCCCCATAACCTGCTCTTCCCCCCCAGGTTTCCTCTTCCAGCTCCTGGTCCTCAGAGTTGGATCTTTTTCATCTAGTGCAGCCATGGGCAAACTATTGCCCGCGGGCTGGATCCAGCCCGTTCGGCTGTTCTATCCGGACCGCGGAGCCGAAAGAGCGGAGGGTCCTCTTGCTCTCCCCTCCGCTCCTTCACCAGCAGCAGTGTTAACATGGCAACGTAGGGAAACAAGGCCGCAGCTCCTTCTTCTGAGTGGGCGGATAAATCCGCCCATTCAGTAGAAGGAACAACCTCTCAATCTTCCAGAGGCTCCTTGTAATGCCCGCGGACGCGTCTCCCGATATCACCCTGGGAATGCGTAGACACGTTATCTTGGTGATGTAGGGAGACACGCCCCTGGAGAGCACAATATCAGAGCCTTTCTGAGGTAAGATTAAGAGCTCTACTCAAACACAATTTTTTCCTGTTCCCACATTCTGTACATCACAATGACTTGTTAATAAAACAACAAAGACTTTCAGCTGTAAAAATGCGTGCTACAGGGCATTTGTGTTAACATGCACCACTGCACATTAGCATCAACGCAAACATGATGGAAACCTGTGTACCCTGTATTAACCCTAGCTGCGCTGCATTGCAGTACTGCACCACACTGCAACAGCAGCACGTCTAGTGTGAACGAACCCTAATTCAGTGGGTTGAACAAAAAGATTGTATAGAAATGTGATGAACTAAAGATTTTATTACAAAATCGCTTTTAATTTCAGGGTTTCAGAAGTAATTGGACAAATGAAAAACTGAAAATCAAATGTTCATATCTAATACTTGGATGAAACCCTTTCCTAGTAATGACAGCCTGAAGTCTTGTACTTATGGACATCACCAGATGCTGGGTTTTCTCCTTTGTAATGCTCTGCCAGGCTGTCACAGTAGGGGTATATATATAAATATCCTGCTATTTCCAGCTTTTAATAAGAAAAACTGTTGCAATGGGCATTTAAAAGTGGCACTTGGTTGTTTTTATAGAGTCCAGTGGATGCAATCTGACATAGATAATGGGCTCTTTCACACTATGTGCACTGCGGCTGTTTTTTGCCAGTAACGGAAGTGCTAGTGGTAACTACTGGTTACCCATGTTTTGCACTGCCCGAGCACCTCCCATACAAGTGTGTCTGGAAGACTCAGCAATGTGCAACTATGTGTGTTACCATAAACAAAGGGCCTGTGTGAAAGATACACAGGTTTCCTATGGAGGAAAGGGGTTGTTCTCTATGGTCAGGGTGTGCCTCTGTCCCATGTCTGAACTTTTTCAGATGATTTTGTTATATATATATTTTTAGAAGACCAAAAATGTTATAGTAGAGCAAATTTAATCACTTGTTTTTATACTTTACTGTCTTATTTTAGTAAAGAATTAAATAAGAGAACTGTACTGTTGGTTTTAGCCCAATATTAAACATGAGTGGACCAAAGAAAAGGAAAGTGGACAGTGAATGCCGAGTGTTTAAGAGGGAGTGGACAACAAAATATTTTTTCACCGAAGTCCGATCAATGCTGGTATGTCTGATATGCCAGGAAACACTTGCAGTCTTCAAAGAGTACAATCTCAGCCGTCACTTTGCCACAAAGCATGGCAACTATGCTAGCAAGCAGTCACCTCAAGAACGGGAGGCTACTGCACAGAGGTTGATGGCTAAATTACAGGCTCAGCAAAATGTCTTTCACAGACAAACTGCAATTCAAGAGACAACTACCAAAGCAAGTTTTATGCTATCATTCAAATTAGCAAAAGCTAGCAAACCTCTCTCTGAAGGCCAGTTTTTGAAAGACTGTATGATAGAGACAGCAGGTCTCTTGTGTCCAGAGAGCAAAGGCAAGTTTGAAAAACTCAGCTTATCGCACAGGACAGTGACTCGTCGAGTGGAACTGATTGATGAAGACTTGGCCAGCAAGTTAAATAGTAAGGCAGAGTTCTTTAAGTTTTATTCACTAGCATTGGATGAAAGTAATGACGTAAAGGACACTGCTCAGCTCTTAATTTTTATCTGAGCGATTACTGACAATTTTGAAATTAAAGAGGAGTTTTTAGCCATTGAGCCACTGAAAGGAAAAACACGGGGAGAGGACTTGTATGACTGGGTGTCTACTGTCATCGAGAAAATGAAGCTACCATGGAGTAAACTTGCTAATGTCACGACAGATGGATCTCCAAATTTAACTGGAAAAAATGTTGGACTGCTAAAAAGAATTCAGGATAAAGTGAAAGAGGAGAACCCTAACCAAGATATTATTTTTCTTCACTGTATTATTCACCAGGAATCATTGTGCAAGTCTATATTACAACTTAATCATGTTGTTAATCCAGTCGTAAAGCTTGTTAATTTCATTCGAGCAAAGGGACTTCAGCACCGTCAGTTTATTAAGTTTCTGGAGGAAACTGATGTGGATCACCACGATTTACTTTACCACTCTCGTGTCCCCTGGTTGAGTTTGGGCAAAGTTTTCCAACCAATGTGGGAGCTCAAAGAAGAGATTGGTGCATTTTTTAAATTAAAGGGGAAGTCTGACGAATTTACTGAGCTGAGTGACAAGAATTGGCTGTGTGACTTTGCATTTGCTGTATATATTTTCACATTTGAATGAGCTAAATGTGAAGCTACAGGGAAAAGATCAGTATATACATGACATGTACACTAATGTGAAAGCCTTTAAATCGAAGCTGATTTTCTTTTCCAGACAAATTTCAGACAAAGTCTTCACTCATTTTGCCACACTAGCCGCACAGAAGGAGACCATCCAAAACGTGAAGAAATACAGCAAATCACTGGATGACCTGCATGCAGAATTCTGTCGTCGGTTTTCTGATGTTGAAAAAATTGACCAGTCACTTCAACTGGTGGCCTGTCCTTTGTCACAAAACCCTGAAACAGCACCAGAAGAGGTGCAACTGGAACTCATCGATCTTCAGTCTGACTTTGTCCTAAAGGAGAAATTCAGCTCTCTTGAACTAAGAGACTTTTATGCTTCACTTAATGAAGCCACTTTTCCAAACATCCGGAGGATGGCACAGAAGATACTGGTGCTGTTTGGGTCAACCTATGTTTGTGAGCAGACATTTAGCTTCATGAACATCAACAAAGCCCCTTACAGATCCAGCTTAACTGACGAACACCTCAGATCTATCCTGAGAATAGCCACAACAAAACTAACTCCAGACTTTGATGCATTAGCTAAAAAAGGAGACCAACAACACTGTTCCCACTGAAGTTGATGTTTTAAAGACCAAAAACCTTTCAACCCAGTCTACATTGCCATCTACATCTACGTCCCGGGCATAATTTGGAAGTTGCACTAAAGAAAATGTTTAATTTACTGTTTACACATTTTGTTCTTTTCTATTTGTTTTAGTTTTAAATTATTTTATTATATTTAAGTTTAATTTGAAAGGCTTTTGTACCTTTCCTTTGTTAGGCAATTTTATTTTGCCTTTGCCATCTTCAATATAAGGTATGTTATTGTGCTATGATTCCTCCATTTTTTGAAGTTTCAAATTATAATAATTAGTGTTTACATTCTTCTTGTTAAAATGTTTGAAATGAATAAAACTATTGAAATAAAAAAAAAAGACCGTACCCTTTTATGTAATGATGTTTACTTTGAATTTATATTAGTTCACACAAACACTCCATCCATGCTTTTGTTCCAGCCCTCCAGTCCAGTTTAAGAACCCATTGTGGCCCTCGAGTCAAAAAGTTTGCCCACCCCTGCTCTAGTACATTTCATAAATTTAGTGCAATATAAAGGTGAAAATTGTCATTCAGTCAGAATATACTAGTAAGAATATCTTAGAATTTTTTTTGTTCTATTACTATTTATTAGGATTACTAAAACATAAAAATGCAAATAATGTCTAAATTTTTCTATGGCCCACCAAAATTTTTTTATGAGCCATCAGTGGTCTGTGGATCACTGGTCAGCAACAACTGATTTAGAAGTCTTTTTGTTGCTGTTGGTAGTGGTAGTGGTACTGGTGGTGAGATGATGATGATGATGATGATGATGATGATGGTGGTGGTGGCAATGAGTGTGTTTAAAGCCAATGTAAAAGTTTATGCAGTGGTCTGCTCTCATTTTAAGAAAAATCATCTATACTAAATAAAAGGGTAATATGCTAATTAGACCAGACATCTTCTGGGCGACCTTCTGGACAAAGGCAAGGTGGCAGGGCTGAGGCAGAGGCAGTTAGGGGTGATCAGGCCAGTAGGGGAGAACAGTTAGGGGGATCAGGCTGGCAGGGGAGAGCAGTCAGGGCAATCAGGCAGGCAGGCAGAGAGGTTAGGGGCAATCAGGCAGGCAGGCAGAGGCATTAAGGGGCGATCAGGTAGGCAGGGGATCAGTTAGGGGCATCAGGCAGGTAGGCAGAGTAGTTAGGGGCATCAGGCAGGTAGGCAGAGTAGTTAGGGGTGATAAGGCAGGCAGGCAGGTGAGCAGTTAGGAGCCAGCGTCTCGGATTGCAAGAGGGATGTCAGACTGCTGGGTTAGGCCTGATGCCTGCAGAATCGGCAGTTGAACATCCCCTGAGGGGTCCCAGATTGGAGAGGGTGCAGGCAGGCTGAGAGACACCCACCCTTCCCATGCATGAATTTCGTGCACTGGGCCTCTAATCTATATATATAAAAAGCCAGTGACTGTAATGACCAGAACGACCACCGGCCAGGAGGCAGTCACTCACTCCCTTAGCAGTCCTGCAGGTTCAGTCTCCTGAGAATGGGCCAGGCACCCATGGACCAGTGCTGCTGGCAGGATCCCTACAGTGCCACCAACCTCCTGGAACTCAGCCTCGGGCACCTTGGCCGCTTCCCCTCCCTAAAAGCTCCACAAGGAGCTGTGACTGCTCTCCCCTGCTTCCTCCAGGTCATGCACACTAGCCCCCCGCTGCCCGCACCTCTCCACATGAAGTGTGATCACTGCGCACACGGAAGGAATGTAATAAAAAAACAAAAACCGATGACCAAGAGAATGCCGCAGTGAACGTCCGGAGTCCGGCTCAGGAGAACGGAGGGAAGGGAGAATTCCACAAGTTGGCCGATGCCAAGATATTTCTGAGTGACTGCCTAGCGTGTGACAGTTGTGTGACCACAGAGGAAGGAGTCCAAGTTTCTCAGCAGAACGCCAAGGACTTCTTCCATGTTCTGAACATTAATAAGAAATGTGACACCTCACAGCACAAGGTGCTGGCAGTGTCCGTGTGTCCTCAGTCTCTGCCTTATTTTGCTGCTAAATTCAGTCTCAGTGTCACTGATGCATCCAGAAGGCTCTGTGGCTTCCTCAAAAGCTTTGGGGCATATTATCTTTGACATGATGATAGCCACAGACTTCAGCATCCTGGAGAGTCAGAAAGAATTTGTGTGTGGATACCACCAGCACCGTGAGAAAGAGCCTTGGCTACCCATGTTGACCTCCACCTGCCCCACTGGGTCCATGTGCAGAGCGTGTGCTGGGTCATCCCATCACGCCCCACCTCTGGATGGCCAAGTTTACCCAGCAGATCATGGGCTCTCTGGTGCAGGATTACTTCGCCAGATGGTAGAACCTGTCCCCAGACAAGATTTTCCATGTCATTGTTGCCCCATTTTATGACAAAAACTGGAGGCCCTTCGAGAAGATGTTCCCACAACTTTACATAGTGCCCAGGGTGCTAACCTCAGGTGAAATTGTCCAGATAATGGAGCAAAGTGACCTCTCCTTACCATGGACACTCTGTTTGGAGACATGAAGGAGGAGGAGGTGAGGCTCCAACGAGGGTGCCAGCTCCGATGGGTACCTGGCACACATCTTCAGGCACCCAGCCAAGGAGCTGTTCAACAGGGACATGGGGGCGCTCACCTACCGAAACCTCAGGAACAAAGACTTCCAGGAGGTCACACCCGAAAGGGATGGACAGGTTCTGCTACACTTTGCGGCTGCTTATGGCTTTCAGCACATCCAGAACATGGTCCTGAAGCTGAAGAGGGCCAGCCACTTCGTGGAGGTCCTGGCCTGCGCCAGGGATGCCTAAGTGGCAGGGGCCAGGCCCATGCAGAGGACAGGCATGCGGACAGGGACAGGGCACTGCTGTGGCAGATGGAAGACATCTGAGCCTTCCACCTCCGGGGGAAGGTGTGGCCTCCAGAGACCAGTGCCCATGTGCAGGAGCTTTACCAGGAGTGGCTGAGGGCGGGGGGTGACTCCCCCCAGGCCCAGGTGGCCCTGCACACTGCCTAGCAGGGCCAGGGAAGCCTGCCAGCAGCCGGGACATCAAGTGGTGAAGGTCCAGCAGACGCCCGGCCAGCAGGCCGCCTGAGGAGGGGTGTCAGATGTGTGAAGGAAAGGCTTAGCGTCTCTGTCATCCCTTTGGTTTTCAGAATTCCCTGCCCCCCATCTGCCGACTCCCTCCCTCTGAGGGGTGCTGTCTTCATCACATGGGTGCAACTGTAATTTTGTATCTCAAGAGGATTGCCCCAATGTACATATCCTTTTATCCACTGATGAAAAAATCTCAAAGAACAAGAATGGAGACAGACTACTGTCCTTTAGGCTTAAAAAACCCTTGAAGTGTCCTGCGAAGAGCTGAGACTTGGTTCCGTCCATGCACCTCAGAGAGATTGGATGAGGAAATGGCCAGGTTTGTCCCTGAATTTACCCACTTATGTTACTCTTGAAGGTGTCTTTGCCACAATGTGAGTAAACTGCCACCTTTTTAAATAGGGGCTCATATGAAAGTCTGCATTCCCAACTTTTCTTGAAATGGATCTATGTTCTGCAGCTGTGGCCACCATCCTCAGACCAGGTCCTGTCGCTGGGAATCGAGTGGCACTGAGTGGAGCTCCCCCCCCTCCCCACCCCACTCTCCCTGTGCCCTTTTACATTCAGGGATTGAGCTGAACTCACTTTGGGGGAGGCCTGGCAAGGATGACAGGTGTCACAGATGAAAGGATGGAGAATGGAGAGGCAGACACCCTGCTCAGTCCCTCCCTGGGTGGGGTCAGGCAGATGTAGGTCGGCCAGCCCGCCCCACAGTAGGGTGAGATAGTGTCCTCTGTGTCCACCTCTCGCGCCGTGGGCCCGACGACTCCCCTCAGCTCCAAGAAGCCCTCTGAGTTCCACAACAGCGTGCTCTGCCCTCACGTGCTGCTCGCCCTAAACAAGAAGGAAGTGAGCAGTTGGCTCACAGACAGCTACACAGAAAGATACGCAGCCACCACAGAGCCCAGCACCCTGTGCCTGTTCAGGCTGTCCATGAAGTGAGGCCTGTGGCTGGCCTGGTGTTGGTTTTTAGAGCACTTCGATTTTGTTACCGTGTGGGTGACATTCTTCTTGAACCCCTCAGCCGGTTAGATTTCCCTCATTCATGTGTTATTGTACCTGTGCACCCATCTGGGTTGATAACTTGGACATTGTGTGAAATTACCTATTTTCTGCTTTCAATCTATTTACAGTGGTGTTTCATCCTCTCTGGTAACAGATCCATTTCTGATTATGGAACAAACAGCTGAAGTGTCAAAAAAAAAACAACCCCAAAAGTGGCTGCTAGGTGGCTCCTGACAATGAGTGGGAACATCTGTGGGACGGATCCGGATCCCAGGCCAGCAAGGATGAACCACTGACCACCTGGAGGGCTGATAGTGTCCTGGCTCCCCCCACACCCCTTCAGGACCCCACCCATGTACATATCCGTGCACCGGGCCTCTAGTTACAGTATAATTGCATATAATTAAGACACTAAAGTCTTACGAAATCATACTTGCCCTTTTGTTGGAAAACAGACAGGTTTTTTTATGGGTGAGGGGAATATTAAAAAGTTTTATTTCTATTTTTTCATTGTAACATGCATTTAAATTAAGGATCACAAATTAATATTTGTCCATTGAAGTTATGAAACTGGCTATTATGGTGAACATAGAAGACTTGGCACTTCTGATTATGCCTCCAGAGAAACTATACAGTCTAAAATACTGATGTATTCTTTTTCCTTCTGCATTTGAATTCCTATAAAGCATATTTATGTATATGTCCATTTTCATATCAAATCACAATACCTACTATTATCATTTCCTAGTTGTTTTTGAAAGTAGATGATTTCTAATTTCCCTAGGATACATTAAGTTGATATGCAGTGATCTTTTATGCAGTCACAAAACTATTCATTTTGAAAGCTATAATCTTACACTCTTACTAGAGTTGTACGTAATGAAGTTTCAGCCCGTAGGGAACAATTTAGGAGAAAAAAACAGGCTTACCTAGAGGACAAAAGTACAAATTTTAAAGAACATCTATTGTTCACAGGATTATTTGCCATTCATCAAATTTTATATTTTGTTTACAATATTTTCATTTTTTCAATACAAGAGAGTCCATAAATATAACCAAATGCATGAGTTTTTAAATTTGTTTGTCCTCTTGAAACTGAGAGCTTTAACGATGCCATTCTGAAATGAAGAGAGTTTTCTCTGGTGTGAAAACTAAATTAGGAGAGAGCCAGGGTCATTTTTAATTTGCAAAAAGGTGTCCACATCTCATACCCCAGACCAATGATATATTAGGTAAAATGAAAAAGGAGGAATTAAGGTGAAGATGGCAAATAATCCACCTAAGGGTGATAATCCGCTGACTCTACAATAGATAGATTATCCTGAATTATCAGGATGGACACCAAGTAGTTACAAGGGCACTGAAATGTGGAGGATAGAAGAAAAATGAAAATGTCAAAGTGACGTGATGCGAGATAGATTAAACAGAACTTTCTTTTCTCTGAAATCTCTTTGTTGATTCTTTTTCCATTTAGCATACAACTAGTGGCCCTGTGCATGAAATTCATGCATGGGGGAGGGGGTGTCCCTCAGCCCGGCCTGTAACCTCTTCAATCTGGGACCCCTCGGGGGATGTCTGACTGCTGGACATCCCTCTCGCAATCCGGGACCACTGGCTCCTAACCGCTCCTCTGCCTGCCTGCCTGATCACCCCTAATCACTCTGCCTGCCAGCCTGATTGCCCCCAACTGCCTCCCTTGCTGGCCTGCTTACCCCCAACTGCCTCCATCCTGCCAGCCTGCTTGCCCCCAACTGCCCACCCTGCTGGCCTGCTCACCCCAACTGCCCCCCCCCCACTGCTGGCCTGCTTGCCCCCAACTGCCCCCCTGCCAGCCTGATTGCCCCCAACTGCCCCCCATGCTGGCCTGCTCACCTCCAACTGCCCCCACCCTGCTGGCCTGCTCGCCCCCATCTTCCCCCCGCCAGCATGCTCGCCCCAAACTGCCCCCCTGCCAGCCTGATCACCCCCAACTGCCCTCCCCTCCTGGCCTGATCGCCCCTAACCGCCTCTGCCTCAGCCACACCACCATGGCTTTGTCCAGAAGGACATCAGGAAAGTCTCCCAGTCTAATTAGCATATTACCCTTTTATTATTATAGATATGCTTAGTTCACTTGTACAAATACTGATGATTGATTTTTATATGCACAACACTATACTAGCTTATGAATAAGATATGAAGGAATGCAGAAAGGAAAGAAGTACTTGCTAAAAAGTAAGCCCAGGTTATAAAAAAATGTGTAGGTCATTGTACCCGATGTAGGTATGACTGTGGATGGTGTTTGATATATATGAATTATTTGGTGTCTAAACTCATACCAAGTTTGCATTACTAAAATGTTATGACATAGAGTTAAGAATAGAGGGGTAAAATTAAAATGATGATGGCAATCTTAATTTTATTATGTGAACAAATAACGATGATGGGAGGTCTATTTTTTTCTAAAATATGAAATGTTTCCCTTTTTTCCCCTCTAAGACGGTCACTTTCTACTTATGTTACTATTAACAAATGCCTTTTGTTCCAAGTTGGGATTGGACTCTCAGCTCACACATTCCTACTTCTCCACTCCTGGATCTCAGGCCTAAGGCCATCCACCTGACCTGACCCTCTCACTGGGCCCTGGTCCACAGAAGGTGCTCCTCACCATATCGTTCTTGTGTCTCCAAACCTCTGTGAGTCACTGAACTTTCAGAATGTCTTCAAATGTTTGGTACTTCTCTACATGAACAAGGTGATGAGGGGCCTCTCCATCTGCAACACCTGCCTCCTGAGCATGCTCCAGGCCATCATCCTCAGGTCCAGCACCTCCTGGTTGGCCAGGTTTAAACAGAAATCCGCCAGTTCCATCTTCCATTCCTTCTTCTTCTGTGAGCTCTCAGTTTGTCTTTTGTAGAACCTTATCTCCTACACCAGTGATGGTGAACCTTTTGAGCTCGGCGTGTCAGCATTTTGAAAAACCCTAACTTAACTCTGGTGCCGTATCACATATAGAAATTTTTTGATATTTGCAACCATAGTAAAACAAAGATCTATATTTTTGATATTTATTTTATATATTTAAATGCGATTTAACAAGGAAAAATCAACCCAAAAAATGACTTCACGTGTCACCTCTGACACGCATGTCATAGGTTCGCCATCACTGTCCTACACTGTGGTTTCTAATGTGCCAAGACCCATCTGCCGAATACCATAAATACTTCTCCCTTTTCCTTACAAGCTATCATCCAGAGCCTGTTTTCCATACTGCCACTACTTAGAGATGCCTCCTTTTCAGGAATTATGCCGCTCTCAAGTGCAGGTATCAGAGGCAGTCCCAGCACCTTCATACCACCAGCCCCTTCCTACAGAGCTCCCCAGAGAAAAGGGCCTCCTAGAGTCTAACAGGACCTTCCTGTTACAGGTGAGTTTCTTTATGGTCATGTACTGGGTGGACTTTATCATCTCATCTTCTTCCTAATATGGGCATATGATTCAGTTGTCTTGCATGTCTAGAGTTTTGTGGTCGTTTTTTATTGCTACTGTCAATTTTTTGGTGCAGATCGGATCTCATAAAAGTACAATAAATATGATGCAAAATATTCAACAGAAGCATCATATGTTAACAAATTATTAATGAAAATACTTTTCTGAAATAGAGGTTCTTTTGTCATCGGTCAACTATTCATAGAGCAAAGGATTTGATATTTGATTTAATTAAAATGTGTGGATTTATAATTTTATTATATCTAAATACTTTTGAAACCAATGATGCCAAGGACTTGGCATATTCTTTAGACAACATACACCATGACTGAGTAGTCCTACACTTTTATGTCTTTCCTACCTTTCATTCTGATTCTCAGAACTTCATGTAAGAAAAAGTTGTTAATGTTTTAGGCATACTTTTAAGAAGCTTATATTGGTAATAAAATGTTTCAATGTGATTTTTTAAAATTACTTTGGGTACATGTATTGAAAACCAAGTGATCATGTATGTATAGATTTATTCCTAAACTCTAAGCTGGTGTACTGTATATTTATCTTTATGTCAACTCCAAACTGTCTTGATTAAATTTAGAGTGGGTCTTAAAATCAGGTTGTTTTTCTTTTAAAATTTGTCATTTGCATTTCCAGATATATTTATTTATTCACTAATTATTCATTCATTCATTCATTCATTCATTTATTCCTGCATCCATTCATCTTTTTTATTCCGTTTACCTATTTCTCCCTTCATTCACCTGCTTCCTGCTTTTGCCTACTTCAAGTTTGTTCTCTGTATCAATGAGCTTGTTTTTGTTGTTGTTTTGTTTTTTTAGCTTCCACATATAAGAATGAGCATACAGTATTTGTTTAACTTTGTTGAACTTATTTCACTTAGCACATGCCCTTGAGGTCCATTCATGTTTTCCCAAATGGCAAAATTTTATTCGTTTTTATGGCTGAATAATATTCCACTGTATATGTAAGTATCTACATATACACAATTGCTTTATCCATTTATCCACTGATGGATACTTAGGTTATTTCCAAAAATGGCTATTAGAAATAACCCCCAACACACATGAAAGTTTATGCTTCCTGATAATTTATTTTACATTTTCAGTCTCATCATATACTTGCCTTCCAGATTTTTGTTTGCTCTTTAAATGTTTGACCATTTACTCATTCCTTCATAGTGATTGGATATCTATTGATGACCTGCTACTTCCTCTTCTATGCTAGATGATAGCAACTCCACAGCACAACACAAGTGCCTTCAAGGAGCTCACGACCTAGGAGAGAAGGCACAGATAAGCAAGCAGTTACAAAGGTGTGGAAAAATTTCTATAACCATGGAGCGCAAAGGAGGGGATACCAAACCCAGACTTAAAAGTCAGAAAACATGCTGCCTCCATCAGGGTGCTGCCATGGAGATTTGTATTACATTTAAATTAAATTTTAAGAAATAATATAATTTTTTAAAAAGCTGTCTTTGTATCTCCAGCACATTCCAGGGGGGAGGGGGGAAGTTTATAAATCAGTCAGAGAATGTCCCATAATTCAAAAGTCAATTCATCAGGTTACAAAAGTTAATATTGAATCAAATTAAATTTAAAATATATATTGGAACTTCGGTGCTACCCATGGGCTGTCACTTTCTACACTATGTATTTCTATAATTTTGGAATCCTATATAATAAAAGCCAAATATGCTAAGTGTCCAGTCATCTGGTCGGCCATTCAACCAATCAAAGTGTAATATGCTAATGATATGCTTAGGCCACTTAACCACTCGCTATGACATGAACTGACCACCAGGGGGCAGACAGCCAACTGGTGAACCAGTTGCTATGATGTGCTCTGACCAGTAGGTTAGCTTGCTGCTGAGGTCAGGCACATCAGGATTGAGCAAGATGGGTGGGACACGCCCTTGAGCCCTCTCCCTCCCATGGTCCCTCCCCAGCTGGCCAACCTCCTGCGTCCCTCCCCAGCCCCGACTGTGCACCAGTGAGGTTTCTTGGCCTGGCCTGCACCCTCTCAAAATCCAGACTGAGGGACCACCGCCCCTGCCCCCCCCCCCCCACGAGTGCACAAATTCCATGCACTGGCCTGTAGTAATTTATAATGATCAAGCATTACATTTGCAATAATTAAAAAATAGCATGTTCATAAATACATGTGGAGATTACATTATGCTAACTCACTAGAAAGGTAACTGTTAGGCTTCTTTATCAAAATGAAAATATATTATAATTATAAAAGTTCAAAAGTATAGAAAATAGGAAAAAATCACCTATAAAGATATCATACTAGCACAACCATTACTGATGAGTTTCTTTCTTCTCCTTTTTTTCTGTATATTGTGAGGTTTTTTTTAAATGATTAGATAGCAATATTCCTCAATAATATTTAACCCTAAAGAAGAAGAATGTTTTCTTCATATGTATCCAGTTCTGTGTTTTGGCCCTAATGGAAAGGTAGAACCATGGAATGTTTACCTGAAAAGATAATATCTTTTCTTAAGACCTTAAGTTGATCTATCCAGAAATATCCAAACATTCATATCTTCCATTAAGTAAAATCTTTATCTTCTAGATTGACTCTCCTATAGATGGGGGTCACATTAAAAGTAAGTAAAAATCCAGATTTCATTGGTACTTGTCCCTACCTGCTCACATAGGATCCTAATCTCCTGAAAGGTTTCCCCAAATTCTATTGGGAGTTCAGGAGAGGTTTTACACATACTATGAACAAAACCAGTTAACTATTAGTCAGCTACCATTATCTTTCCCATTCCCCTGCTGTAACCTTCATAAGCTAGATATTGCTGAGCGCCCTGGCACTGCTGCCTCCCCAGGGTGCTGCCATGGGCGTCCTGGGAGCTCTGGCATGCCAAGCACTGCAGTGGGCTGTGGAGAAGCAGCAGGGATGGTCCCCTTCTCTCCTATGAGGGGGTCCTCAGTACTGCCATTTGCGTTCCACATTTTACCACATTTTTATTGAAATAGCTTTTTAGGACTATATGTAAACCCTTACTACTCAAAATGTGGTCCCTGGACCAGCAACATTTGGCAGAATTGTTAGAAATTTGGAATCTCAGGCCCCATGAATCAAAATCTGCAGCTTAACAAGAGCACCAAGTGATTTATATACAAATTTCAGTTTGATAAGCATCTGCTTAAAGTGCCTTCCGGGACTAAGGCATGAATTCAATTAGGGACAAGGGCAGGGTTGTGTCAGGAAACAAAACTGACAAATAGTAGGACTTTTTGTAAATACCTCTTCCCTTTGATGATGTCATTTATCCTTGTGCCTGGGCCAAGGTTAGAATGCCTGGCTCCTTCTCTCAGGATAGCTGTCCCTCAGGAAATTCTCAGGCTCCTCACTGCCTCCTAGAGATCGACTTGGTGACCTGCCACTTCTATGTCAGTTGCACCAGACAGGGCTTAGGCGAGATCTAAGAACCCACCAGACCATGGGAAATCACATTGCTGCCCATGTAAACTATACTTTTATGTGATAAGTTTTGAGTTCACAGCTACTATTTACAAATCACTTCATTATGAGCAGTGAGACTACCAAGATAAGTAAAACAATCTCTACACTCAAAGGAGTCTAATAAAGTGGCAAATGTTGAGGCAGGTCAGAACTTCTGGGAGGCCATTTGAGGAAGGAGCCAAAAGCTTCCCCAATGCCGCAGTCTTACTGCAGTGATGAGAAACCATTACTGTGTCTAATCCCTACAGCCTGTGTGTGCCAGCTCTCCAGGTGGAACGCCCTTCTTCCATTTCTCTCTCCCTACATTCTTACCCACCTTCCAAGGCCAGTTTCAACTGCCGATTTATTAAAGAAATCTGCAGGAATCCCCTCAGATATATATTGCCACTTCAGAACCACCATCATATTCTGTCTTAAGGTCAGTTACGTGCATTGTAGCCTTGTGGGGTGGGTGTTTTTTCCCCCTTATAGGCAAATAATGCATTTTAGTGAGTCTTCTTAGATTCCCCATAGGACCTAACATGAAGTGCCCTAAATTGTTTTTAAAGAAAGGAATATATTAAAGCTAATACATCTACTTTGTTACCACTTCTCTATTCAGAAAGTAGATCAGCCTTCTCAAAAACAAGGAGAAAACATGGAAGAGTTTGCTGTACACTGGCTGGTATATAAAGGAGAATTACTTCCTCCCACCCCCATACACACCTTTTTCTCTGGTGAGATTGGTTATTTGGTGCAGAAACAATGTCCTCATTCCCAAATGAGTGGCTGTTAATCACAGCTGGGTGGAATTTCATCTAGTTTTCAGCTGCATGAAAGTGGCTATCTGCCTCCTAGTATTTAAGAAATCCATAGCTTGCTGGGTTGCACTGTTTATGCCTGGTTTTCTCTAAAGCTGAGATGGAAGACAAACCACGGCTCCCTGAAGAGTGTAGTGTTGCTATGAATAAAGTGCTATCTTATGAGCTGCACATCAGTGATGCTTATTTATCTATGGTTAGTATGGGTTCTTGAATCACTGGGAGGGAGGTTTCAGGTCTAATATATCCTGTGTTTTCTTAGTAATGGCGGTTACGGTGTGATGATAGATGAAACAGCAACAGAGTGCTAGGATTTTGCTGCTTTGTGGCCTGATAATTTAGAGCTGTGACTGCACACTATGTGCTATGATAGGGAGAATCACGGTTCTTTCCAGTGGGTTGTCAAAACGATAGGCATAAGACACTGGGGGTAGACTGAATAATTTTTCTCCCATATTCAACTTTAGAGTTAATGTAGATATGTTAGGATAGGTGAAAAAGATTGACTTGAAAATGTCATTTGATTTATACTGGAATTTTCCTGTGTTTACGGTATTATTGGATATAAGTGCTAGCATGTGGGGTTCACAAATCTGATCATTAAAGAGGCCATAATCGCCAAAGATTAGGCCCCAGCATGTTAAAATCTAGGTAGTTTTTCTTTGAGGTAGCCTGGGTTTGAAAGACAACTGGGGCCTTTCAGAAGTCAAAGGGCAAACCAAGGACTCCAGCCTGAACGAAGAAGGTCTCTTTGGGGCAACTACAGAGACAGCTAAGTGAGTTTGTGTCAGATTTCCAGCCTTCAAATCAGCTTGTCTCACCTCCAGTTTCTCCCTATTCTCACCCCTGTCCCAGGCCTATAATTCCATTGACGAATCAGTACAACCTTGTTTTGCCACATTCTTTGAAGACCAAGCTGATATGAAGAGGGAAAATGGAAAGGAATTCCTAGAATATCTAGGAAAACGTAGGAATAAAATCTGCCTTCCAGTGTTTAAGGTGACTGTGTAATTTGTCATGATGATTTTAATGGGGTCTCTGCTGGGTCTAGAGAATTAAAATATTCATTGACACCTAACTTGTTGGGTTATCCATATTATACATGGGGTTATATAAACTGACTTTGATTGCAAACATCTGTCTTCTTTGTAGCCTCTTCATATCATTTTGAGTAAATTGTCAGCCACTAAATGGTTGCTTAGCTTTTCTCAATGAGCCACACCTACCGTGGTCTCTGGACCAGCAGCATCCGCATCACCTGGGAAATAATCAGAAATGCAAATTCGTGGATAAACTGAATCAGATGCTCTAGGAGTGGGCTCCAAGGAGCTGTATTTTAACAAGCTCTCCAGGCGACTCCATGCTCTGGGCATATTGAGAAGCACAAATATAATGACCTATTTTAGAAAATTTAGCATCTTCTATCACAGTGGTTCTCAACCTTGGCTGCACATTAGACTCACCTGGGAATCTTTTTAAAATCCTGATTTCTGGGCCTCATCCTCCGGAAATTCTGTTTCTTTGTTATGGGGTGAGGCCACAACATTAGTAACAGAGAAACAGGATTTCCGGAGGATGAGGCCCAGAAACCAGGATTTTAAAAAGATTCCCAGGTGATTCTAATGGGCAGCCAAAGTTGAGAACCACTACTTTATCAGGTATTTCGTCTGATTCAGATGCAGACCCAGGCATTTGAAATGGCTACCTCTTTGCTGTAATTAGATAAATCCTTTTTCACTGGGATAGACACTTAATACCCCACTAACGTTTAGATGAGTTCTATTAACATCTAGAAACATGCCTACTTCTCTGAGGGTTCTTTTAACTCCAGCTTTACAAAGAGAACCATTAAATGTCTGGTAGAGTTAAACTACCAATGTGGAATTCGAAAGCTAAGGGAATCGTGCATGTAGTCGTGCTAGTGGCACCCATGCTTTGCATGCACATTGAAATTGCATGGGGAGCTTTTAAAATCCTGATGCCCAGGTTGCACTCCATACCAATTACATCATCATGTCTGCAGCTGAAATCCAGACAGACATCAGGATTTAAGATGCTAGGCTGATTCCACTGTGCCACAAGGTTTAGAAAATATTGGGTCATACAAACCTAGACATAATCTGACCTAAGAATTTGGATGTGAGAAAGCTGTGCCTGAGGTGACCTCCCTGTTTCTCCCCATCAGAGGCCGGAGATAGAGAACTGGGGAACCGGCATAACCGCTGTAGAGTGTGCTCTGGAACTGGAAGACCAGTTAGCCACGCTCCTGCTGGACCTGAAGGCCACAGCTTCTGCCAAAAAAGAACGCGATGTAAGTTGTTAGCCACTGGTTCTGAAAGCAATGTCAACTTCACTTCTGAATTATGACTTGCTTCTGGGAAGTGGGTCCAAGAGGGTGGATCATCCAACACGTGCTTTCTTTCCCCCAGGGAAGTATATGAACCAACTTCTGGGAGTAGATTGGAGGTGGGAGAAGTAGGTGCCCTGGTAAGAAAGAATGCAACTCATCACAAGATGGGGAATACTTCCCAGGAAAAATGTGCTCTGGATAATTAACAAAATGACTTTTGCTGCTGGCTTTTAAATCTAGATCTTAAATCATCGGTTCTCAACCTGTGGGTCGAGACCCCTTTGGCGGTCGAACGCCCCTTTCATAGGGGTCGCCTAAGACCATCCTGCATATCAGATATTTACATTATGATTCATTACAGTGGTAACATTACAGTTATGAAGTAGCAACGAAAATAATTTTATGGTTGGGTCACAACATGAGGAACTGTATTTAAAGGGCCAGAAGGTTGAGAACCACTGACTTAAATGTTAATGGGTACCAGAATCACATGGAGGGTTTACTCAGACAATCTGCTGGGCCCCACCCCCTAGTGCAGTGGTTCTGAACCTTGGCTGCACATTAGAATCACCTGGGAATCTTTTTAAAATCCTCATTTCTGGGCCTCATCCTCCGGAAATTCTGTTTCTTTGTTACTAATGTTGTGGCCCCACCCCATAACAAAGAAACAGAATTTCCAGAGGATGAGGCCCAGAAATCAGAATTTTAAAAAGATTCCCAGGTGATTCTAATGTGCAGCCAAGGTTGAGAACCACTTCCCTAGAGTTTCTGATTCAGTGACTTTCATGTGGTGTTCCAGAATTTGCAGTTCTAACAGGTTTTTAGATTATGCTGCTGCTTGCTGGCCAGGGGCCACACTTTGAGAACCACTGATGGTCCCTGCAAAAGTGAATGTTAATGATGACTTATCCTACAGACTTCTCTGAAATCTTCCTGATTCATGGTGAACATTCTACCTTGTGGTGGTAACTTCTTTCTCACCAAAACTTAGTATCACAGAATAGCAAATTGAGGAATATTGCTTTGTACAAAAGTTACAACCCTACTTGCATTTTGGACGACTTAGGTCCTCTGAAGGGATACAAACACCTGAGCCTTATTCCACTTACATCTCAATCTTTGGGACTAGGGCAGGGGTGGGCAAACTTTTTGACTGGAGGGCCACAATGGGTTCTTAAACTGGACCGGAGGGCCGGAACAAAAGCATGGATGGAGTATTTGTGTGAACTAATATAAATTCAAAGTAAACATCATTACATAAAAGGGTACGGTCTTTTTTTTTTTTTTAGTTTTATTCATTTCAAACGTGCCAGATCTGGCCCACGGGCCGTAGTTTGCCCACGGCTGGACTAGGGTCTGGGCACCTACTTGAAATCTCCATGTCATTAAATAAAAGCACACACAGGGTGGGAAACCACCACAGTAGTAGCTTGTTTAAATTAATCTATACTTTTGATGAGATGCCCTAACACTCATACTCATTGAAAGTGGCTATTTGTACTCACTGGAGGTTTTGAATGTCTTAGGTCAGTGCTCTTTGACCTTCTATGTGCACATCAACTGCTTAGTCCTTTCCTAAAATGCAGGTTCTGATTTAGTAGGACTGGAGTGGAACTTGAGATTCTGTGTTTCTGAAAAAGCTCTCAGGACTGCAGGTCTATGAGCTACCATTTAGGTAGGAAGATTTGTTGTTGATGTTAATTCTCACCTGAGGATATTTTTCTGTGGATTTTTAGGGAGAGTGGGAGAGAGAGGGAAAGACAGAGAGAAATATTGATGTGAGAGAAACACATTGGATGGTTGCCTCTGACAAGGGCCAGGGCCCTAGGAGCTTGCAACCAAGGTAGGTGCCCTGGACTGGAAACAAACCCAGGATCCTTTGATCCGCAGGCCAATGCTCTATTCACTGAGCCAAACCGTCTAGGGCTGGGTAGGAAGATTTTTGATTGCCTCCTGTTGCAGACAAGGTTCTTAAGGGTGTTTTACTGTTTATTTCTATAGGTCTTAGAATTCATAGGAAAGTACCTGAAAGAACAGAAGAGGAGCACAAAAAACCTGCAAACCAAGCTAAAATATTGTAAGGAAATTGAGAATCAGGCCCAGAAGGAAGAAAAAGCCTGCGGAAGTGTTAAGTAAATAGACCTAACATCTGAAGGCAACTAAGCAAGTCTTCGCACTGTAGTAGGTCCCAAAATCAGCTACATAAGAATCTAGATCTTTATTTGGCAGAAGACAGCTTTCCTTTATTAGTGTGTGTATAAATAAAACTGCTTTTGCATTATAATTGTGTGTAAATAGATTCCTACTGAAGCACAAAAAGAGTTATTTCCATCACTGTAAGTTTGGTGAAAGCTTCCAGAGGTCAGTGGGTGCATTACACTTAAAAAAAAAAACACAACCTCTTCCTTTTCCCATGATTCCAACAACACTAAGATGCAGGATCAAGTTTTGTGAATTTCAATCAGTCCAAGTAGATATCATAGAAATTAGGTAGTAAAACCTACTAATGTTTTTCTAACTAATGTTTTCCTCCCCTTCAACTTGTATACTACATATTTAAAGTTTACAAAATAGTAGAATTCTCTTCTAATCAATGTAAAGCTAAATTTGAAAATAAAAGTTCTTGTTCTAGAAATGGTGACTCACCTGAAATATTTACAGAAGACAGGCAGCTGCAACCCCGGTGCCCCTTCATAACCTGTGGTATAGGGACCAGGAAGGTACACAGGCAGTTAAGACAGCAAACAACTGTGGATGTGCCAACGCCATCCACTGTGGGCAAGCTAGCAGCTATTGGGGTAATTACTTTCAGGAGCAAGCAATGAGCATGCAAGTTGGGTGACTAGTACCACCTGGGATGGAAAGGTACTCCATAGGGTTGTGTCCTGGCTCCAAACTTACTAGCTCCATGGCCTTGAGCAAGTTTTTGCCTCAATCATTGACTCAATGTAGTCATCTTTAAAGTAGGGTTAATAGTACCTAGTTCATAAAGTTAATGAGAGAATTAAGTAAATTAATATGTAAAATATCCAGAAATGTACTTTAGGAAAGCCAATATATAATGGAATTATTATGCTAAGTGAAATAAGCCAGCCAGAGAAAGGCAAATACCATGTAATTTCATTTATATGTGGAATATCACTGATAAGAATTTGAGACAGGACAGGCAGTTTTATGGAAAAGTGGGTCCATGGGAGAGGAATGCATATATGAAGGGAAGGAGGCAGCTCCAAAACCAGAATGCTTATTTTGACTTTCACAGAGGATGGAGAAATGTTACAAAAGGAAGCCATATATACACAGAGGATAGAGGAATGTTGCAAGATAAGGGGGAGAGAAAGCGGGTGACACCAGGTGGGCTTTGACTTTTGAAACTGTTACTATGCAAGAGAATGACCAATTAGGAAAACACAGGGGAAATAAATTAAGGAAAGTTCCAATGAAAAAGGGTCATGTTCAGACAAAGAGCTGCCAGCATATATAAACCAAAGATAAAAGACTCAGAACAGGATTTAGGTTTTTTTCCCATTTTAGAGAAAGAGCAGGCTTTTCCCATTTGGGGCCCCTTAGGGGACCCCTGCCCAGGGGGTGTTTGTATATGCTTTCAATAAGCTCCCCCGTTTTTATTTAAAATCTTTTAGTCCATGGATTTATTCTTCAAACTTCGTTAGATAAGAGCCCCCAGAGGGAGATTCTGCTCACCCCAACTCCATGTATCCTATATAATAAAATCCTAATATGCTAAGTGTCCGGTCATCGGTCAGCCATTCAACCAATCAAAGCATAATATGCTAATGATATGCTAAGGCCACTCAACTGCTTGCTATGATGTGCACTGACCACCAGGGGGCAGATGCTCTGACAGGTAGGTTAGTTTGCTGCTGGGGTCCAGCTGATCGGTACTGAGCGAGACAGGCCAGACATGCCCTGGAGCCCTCCTGCGGTCCCTCCCAGGCTGGCCAACCTCCCCAGTCCCTCCCCGGCCCTGATTGTGCACCGGTGGGGTCCCTTGGTCTGGCCTGCATGCTCTCGCAATCCAGGACACCTCGGGGGATGTCAGAGAGCTGGTTTTGGCCTGATCCCACAGGCCAGGCCTAAGGGCCTTACTGGTGCGTGAATTTGTGCACTGGGCCTCTAGTCATAATAATAATACAAAGATTTAACAAAGTAGAAACAGAAGCATGGCTACATAGAACAGACTAACAGCTGTCAGAGGAGAGGAGATTGGATGAGAAAGGTGTATGAATTAAGCAAACATATGACACAGGCACAGACAACAGTTGAAGACAGAGGAAAAAGGGGGATGTGTGGAGTGGAAGTGGGCAAAGAAGGGGCAAATGGGGACTGAAAGAGACTTGACTATAGGTGGTGAGTGCCTGATGCAGTATGCAGATGTTTTGTTGAGTTGTATACTTGAAACCTTCATGTTTTATTAACCAATGTCACTGCAATAAATTCAATTTGAAAAGACAACAGATAACTTAAATTGAGACATAATCTTAAAACTTTTAATCCCTAAAAGTATCTCTTGAAATGAGAAGGGGAAATAGAAAGATTCCATTAGATATACTGTGGGGAAAATTCAAGTTAACAAATGGGTTGAATATTGAAATAGTCACAGATAATTTAACAACTGATATTAAAATAAGCTAAGAAATTCTGAGCCAGAGAAATAGCAAGTAGTATTTTTAAATATTAACACATGGAGTTCCAATGAAAGATCTAATTTATAGCTCCAGGGGAGAAGAGAAATTGAGAAAAATATCCATTGTAGCAAAATTTTAGAGTATCAAAGATGTAAGAGCTCAATGTAAAAAAAAAAAAAAAGAAAGAAAGAAGGAGAACTATCACATTACTAACAGCTTTGTGTCAATATTAGATGCAAGGAGGAAATGGGAAAATCATCTTCAAAATGATGAGGTGTGTTAGGTCTGATCAAATAATTGAATTGATACCCCTTCCCTGAGAACCGACCTTTACAACTGATACTCCTTTTGCTTAGACCCTATTCCACTGAAGACCATTGTTTCTCCCCTCTGGATTTTCCCAGTATCTGGACCCACCCAGAGAGTTTCCTGCAAAAAAGCCCCACGTAGAACTTAATCTCTGACTCCTCATCCCTGGGTTCTGGTGCCATTTGAAGTTCAGCCCATCTGGCCTCCCGAAGACCTAATACATTTATAATTCTTTAACACTGTTGGCCTCATGTGTTCCTCCTTTGGCAACCCTAACATTTGGTGTCAAAACCTGGGAGGGTTCCATGGGAAAGAGGCGACATTGCCCCCATTTGGGTCACCCCAAGTTTGCTACTCAGAGAGCAGTAGGCAGCAGCAGTTCAACCTGGGCTACTGGTACTTCTAAATCATACTCGGGTGACGGACGTGATTGCCTGCCTCAATTAGGCCTCCCTCCCCATCCAGCTAAGGAGGATGCCAGATCAGGAACCTCTCCTTCTGCTTTACTGACCCTCCATCCCACACCAGCCAATCTTCTCTAGGTGAGTGACATTCCACAATTTCCTTCATCTCCAGTCTTCGGCCCACTTACTCTCAATAACTTCTCAAAAGTCCTCTGGTCTCAATGGTTCTAGCATTAGGCCAGAAGACTCCTCAGCTATTTGGCCTCAGGTCTTTCTGGAATGGGGACACCCAATCCAGAGGGTCACCCCTCATTTCGCATGGCGATTTTTTTAGCAGTGGGGATGCCTGCCCTAAACAGTCACCTTGACTTGTGGTGTGTCACTCATCCTTCCCCTCATGGGTCATGCTTACTCTCCTCATCATGGGGAACACTCCCTCTACGTCCCCTTGAACAATGCCTCTTGGCTGTCTCCTTCAAAATCTCTACTGCCTTTGACTCACAGGAGAGATCAGGCCCAAGCACCTCATTTTCTTTTGTAATACTATTTGACCACAATATAAACTAGATAATGATTCTCAATGTCCTGAAAAGGGCACTTTTGATTTTAACATATTGTGTGATTTAAATAATTGCTGTCAGCAATGGAAAATAGTCAGAGATTCCGGTTTTCACCCTCTGTTCTCAATCATCTCCCTGTCAGTCCTGCTTTACTTATCAGATCCTTCTCCTTCACACAAAACATCATACCCCTAACACTTCTGATTCTGAATCTACTTTTGACCTTATAGACCACTGACTTCCACCCACTTACACACCCCTTTCCTCACCTGCAGTAGATTCCCAAACCCAGATCCTCCTAAGCAAACCACCTACCCTGGCCCCTGAGAGCCCAAATCCTGAGAACTCAATTTCCAATACAGACTTTGCCCACCTAACACTATCTCTCAGGCCACCCAAAGACCACTTTCCTCAACAGCCACTCCTATTCCCATTTTACCCCTGAGGGCAGTCGTAGGAACTGAGGACATAGTCTGAGTCCATGTCCCATTCTCTATGACTGACCTTTCCGAGACTGAAAAAAGACTAAGGTCTTCTTTACCAACTCGGCCACTTTTACCAAGAAATTTGAGTACCTGACCCAGACCTATGACCTGACCTGGCATGACAGCTATGTCATCCTGTCCTCCTCACTAACCCCAGGGGAGATTGAGCACATCTGGCTAACAGCTCCGGACCATGCCAATGACCCCACAGACAGGACGTGAAGACAACCTGGTTGGCACTGACACTGTCCCCTTAACTGACCCGAGATGGGACTCTCAGTTTAATTCTCCAGAGCACTGGTTCCATAGCCATATTCTCAACTGTCTCATTGCCAGACTCAAAAGGCTGTCCATTAGGCAGTCAACTATGATAAACTAATGAAATCACTCAGGGCCCTGAGGAAATCCAGCTCTCTTCCTCTCCCACCTCACTGAGGCCTTACAGACTTTACCACCTTAGATCCGACCTTCCCAGAGGGACCCTTCTTCTAAACACCCATTTTATATCCCAATCAGCCCCTGACTTACACCACAAACTTCAAAAAATAGACACAGGTCCACAAACCCCTCAGAAAAGACCTCATTAACTTGGCCTTTAAGATTTGTAATAATAGAGATGAGGACACCCAACTCCAAAAATAAAAGCAAGATCAGGCCACGGCTAAGGCCCAGTCAGAGAACTTCCAGGTCCTAGCCACAGCTCTAAAAACCCCAAATGAAGTGCCAGTCCTCCAACCAAGGGTAACTCAGGGGCTAAGCCTCCTGCAGGCCCATGCTTCAAATGCAACAAGGAAGGACACTGGGTCAAACCCGCCCAAACCTGAGACTCCTGCCTTGGCCCTGCCCAAGGTACAGAAGGAAAGGCCACTGGAAATCAGACTGTAGTCTGGCCCCTCCAGGTGAGACCTCAGCCAGTCCAGCAAGGCTGCCCTCTGGATGCAGTTTGGAGTTCCCAGACTTCCTGGAACTGACCACTGAAGCCTGAAGCTGCCCAGGCACTGACAAGGGCCCACAGACTTACATCACCGGGACACAACCTCGGGTAACAATTGTGATGGCAGGTAAGCCAGTCTTCCTTTTAATTGACACTAGGGCCACTTAGTCTGACCTCCCAAAATTCACTGGGACCCTTGTCCCTCCTCAGTCTCTATTATGGGGGTTAATAGATTAGTCTCACAGCCATTAGCCACCTCACCTTTACGCTGTTTCTTACCTAATACCCCCTTTATCCACTCTTTTCTTGTTCTACCTTGGGGCACAACTGAGGCTACCGAGAATCCCCTCATGAAGCCCAGATATCCCAAACCACAGTCACCTACCTGGGTTTTAATCTCACACCATAAATTTGATCCATTACCTTAGACCAGCCGTGGACAAACTACAGCCCGCGGGCCGGATCCGGCCCATTTGAAATGAATAAAACTATTGAAAAAAAAGACCATACCCTTTTATGTAATGATGTTTACTTTGAATTTATATTAGTTCACACAAACACTCCATCCATGCTTTTGTTCCGGCCCTCCGGTCCAGTTTAAGAACCCATTGTGGCCCTCGAGTCAAAAAGTTTGCCCACCCCTGCCTTAGTCTGTAACATGTTATCACCTCCATAACTGTCCCCTCCTCTAGACAGTAAATACTCTCCTTTCTCAGGCTCACTGGGTATTTTGCCCCTGGGTTCCCAACTTTAGTCTTCTCACAAAGCCCCTCTATGACACAGTGAAGGTATCCCTCACTGTGCCTTTAGATCCCAAAGCCAGCATTTTCACTCCCCTTAGTGCTCTAAAAACTGCTCTCACCACAGTGTCTTTTCAATCCCCCCTTCCCAAAAACAATTTTCTTTATTCCTAAACTGCAAACCCTTACTTAACTGTCCTGCTAATATCAGAAGCAGAACTCATGAGCACCCAAACCTTAGCATGTTACCTCTAAGGAAAAGTGTGGCAGTTTTAAATCCACGCAGCTGAAGGACTGGAAAGTGCATTCCTAGAACAAGCTGCAGGGACTGCTCCCTCCTCTTCGAGCCTTTCCTCTAGCCTCATAGGTCTATATATAAGTTTCAAATGTTTTTGAACTGAAGAGCTTTGGAACATTGCTGGGTTAAAACATAAACATCTGAATATTTTCTCCTAGTATTCTAAAGCAGCCCCACCTAGGCTCTCTCCTGTTCCATAAATCTTTAGATCTGGAGCCTAGATTTTCTTTATTTCCACCACTCATTCACAGAACTTGACACTATCATGGAAAGCCTCAACAGATCTTCCTGCATGTTACTTAGGAACTTCTCTCCCCTTCTCTAGCCTTCTTAAAAACAATACCAGATGTCAAGCAATATTACAAAGCCACTGTTCTCAAAACTGCCTGGAACTGGCACAAGAACAGACATATAGACCAATGGAATAGAATAGAGAACCCAGAAATCGACCCAAACCAATATGCTCAATTAATATTTGACAAAGGAGGCAAGAACATACAATGGAGCCAAGACAGTCTCTTCAATAAATGGTGTTGGGAAAATTGGACAGATACATGCAAAAAAAAATTAAACTAGATCACCACCTTACACCATACACAAAAATAAACTCAAAATGGATAAAGGACTTAAACATAAGATGAGAAACCATAAAAATACTAGAGGAATCCAAAGGCAGCAAAATCTCAGACATATACTGAAGCAATTTCTTCACTGATACTGCTCCTAGGGCAATGGAAACTAAAGAGAAAATAAACAAAACAAAACAAAAAATTAAAAAGCTTCTGTACAGAAAAAGAAACCATCAACAAAACAACAAGAAAACCTACTGCATGGGAGAACATATTTGCCAATGTTATCACCAATAAAAGTTTAATCTCCAACATTTACAGAGAACTCATACAACTTAACAAAAGGAAGATAAACAACCTAATCAAAAAGTGGGCAACAAACCTAAATAGATACTTTTCAAAGGAGGACATAAGGAAGGCCAAGAGACATATGAAAACATGGTCAAAGTCACTAATCAAAGCCACTAATCATCTGAGAGATGCAAGTCAAAATGACCATGTGGTACAACCTCACACCTGTCAGAATGGCTATCATCAACAAATGACAAGTGTTCAATAGAAGTTCAAGGAAAATAAGGGATGGGCTAAAGGTGTCAGCAGGGTTTGTTGCCACCAAAGAATTAAACCATTGTGTTGGTCAGACGACATTTGGAAACAGGATTCTCTTCTAAACCACAGAACAAAGAGGGACTTTTTTTTTTTTAAGACATTTGAATAGGAAAGCAAAATAAGTTGGAGTCAGTTGTATGAGGAAAGGATGAAGGAGCTAAGAATAAAAAAACCCTGGAAAAAAGGAATGTTTTAGTGAGGCCAAGATTTTGGTCTTCAAATCACTGAAGGGTCCTCATATGGAAAAGGGATTAAACCTTTCAAAGTGGACCAGAGACCAATGAGTGGAAGCTTCAGGGAGAACCATTTGGTTCAATAGACAGTATATTAGTTAATTTAATTTAATTTTTTTAGCTGCTGTAACAAGTCATTACAAACTTAGTGCCTGAAAAGACTACTTCTTATCTTACAATTGTAGAGGTCAGAAGTGTGAAATGGACTCTCCTGGGCTAAAGTGAAGGTGTCAGTAGGGCTCATTTCTTCTGGAGCATTTCTTCCATTGGATAATCTGCTTCCCTGCCTTGTCTGCGTCCTCCAGGCTGCCTGCAGTTCTTGGCTCCTGGCGCCTTTCTCCACCTTCCAAGGCAGCAGTGTAACAACTTATGATCTCTGACTCTGACTTTCCTGTCTACCTCTTATAAGGACTGATGTGGTTATATTTTGCTTATTTTTTATTTTTATTTTTTATTGTTGACACGATCACATATGTCCCCATCCCCACCCCCAACCTTGCCCACCTCCACCCAGCCCCTGCACCCTTTCCATCTGGCCATCACTACACTGTCATCTGTGTCTATGGGTTATGCCTATATGTTCTTCAACTTCTTTCACCCTCCCTCCTGTCTCACAACTGTAAGTCTGTCTCATGTTTCTATTTTGTTCTGCAGTTTATTTTGTTCATTAAATGCCACATATAAGTGAGATCATATCTATAAGTCTTTCTCTGACTGGTTTATTTCACTAAGCATAATAATCTCCAGGTCCATCCAGACTTATATCCTCTTGTTGAATTGCTCCCTTTAGTATTATGAAGTGACCCTCCTTATCTCTTTGTATAACCTTCACTTTGAGGTCTATTTTGTCAGGTAGAAGTATTGTTACTCCAGCTCCTTTTTCATTTTCATTTGCCAGAAACATTTTTTTCCCATACCTTCACTATCAGTCTTTGCGTTCCTTTGTCCTGGGTGGGTATCTTGTAGGCAGGAAATGTATGGGTCATGATTTCTTATCCATTCAGCTACCCTATGTCTTTTGATTAGAGCATTTAATCCATTTATGCTTAAAGTTATTATTGATAAGTACTTGTTTGTTGCCATTTTAATTCTTTATGCTTGTGTTCCTTCTTCCCTATTTCTTCTTTTTACAGCAGTTCCTTTAGCATTTCTTACATTGCTGTCTTGGTGGATATAAACTCCCTTAGCCCTTTTTTTGTCTATGAAGCTCCTGATTTCCCCTTCAATTTTGAATGATAGCCTTGCTGGGTATAGTATTCTTGGATTCAGCCCTTGCTTTGCAACACTTTGTATTTTCATTCCATTCCTTTCTGGCCTGGTGTGCTTCTGTTGAGAAATTGGTTGATAGTCTAATAGAAGATCCCACATAGGTAACCTTTTGTCTCTCTCTGGCAGTCTTTAAGATTCTTATTATGTGGTTGATGTTTGCCTATTTAATTATGATGTGTCTTGGTGTAGGTCTTTTTGGGTTCATCTTGTTTGGGACTCTGTGTGCTTCTTGGACTTGTATGGCTTTTTTCTTCCCAAAATTAGAGAAGATTTCTGTCATTATTTCTTCAAATGGTTTTCTATTCCTTTCTCAGCTTCCTCACCTTCTGGCACCTCTATTATGTCGATGTTGTTTCATTTCATCTTGTCCCAAAGCTCCCTGAGACTCTTTTCCTTCTTTTAAAGATTTTTTTTCAGTTGCTATTCTGCTTGTTTTTGTTGGTTTGTTTTTTCCTACCTTGTTTTCTAACTTGCTGATGTGGTCCTCAGCTTCTTTAAGTCTGTTATTGAAATTTTCCATTGTGTTCTTTATTACATCTATGTCATTCTTCATTCCCTTTTGATTTTTCTTCATTTCCCCTTGATTCTTACACATGTTGTTGAATTTGTCTTCCATCCTTTTCAGCGTCCTTATAATCATTGCTCTTAATTCAATCTCTGACAAATTACCTGCCTCCATTTTGTTTATTTCCTTTTCTGGTGATTCCTCCTTTTCTTTTTATGGGGGTTGTTTCTTTGTCTCCCTATTTTTGCTGTTCCTTTGTGATTATTTCTATATATTAGATCAAACTTCTATGTCACCCAGATTTTTTAAGCTTGTTTTCTATAGTAGATGTTTTGTGAGGTGCAGTGGTGCAATCTCTCTGGTCTTCTGGGCTGGGTATGCTAGGGATGACCCCTACTTGGAATATTTTGGTTCTCTTGGTATAGTTGGGTCTTGAGTGCTATTGCCCATTTGTGGATATAGTCTCCTCTCAGGGTGTCTGGTTATGTAGCTCACTCTCTACCACGTAAACCAAACAGCATGAAGTACAACTCGACAAGACATGACACAAATGTAACAAAACACAAATATACTCATGTCACCAATATCTCCAATAAAAGTGAACACCAGAGAAAATAGAATTAGGCGAGAAAAAATGGCAAAAATGGTATTGAGAAAAGAAAGGTAAGAGAGAAAAGAAAAAAGAGAAAAAATAGATATATAGATAGATATGAGTTGAAAACACCACAATATAAGCAAATACACCAAAAAATACAAATAACAAATACTCTGAAAAACAGAGAGGACAGGCTCTATAGAGGCAGAGCTTATGTACAGAAAGTAAGGTTAAGGAATTAAATAAATAGGAGACGGGCCATTGTTCAGTATAGAGGAGGTAGAAAGAGAATGAGTGATCAGAAGAAAAGAAAAATAAATAAATAAATAAATAAATAAATAAGTAAGTAAACAAATAAATAAATAAAAGATGTGCTGAGCCAGCTCAGCCAAGGGTTCACAAGCCTGAGTGAGGGCAGCGAATGGATGAAGAAATGACAGACAAAGAGAATAATCTGGGTCTAGGTGGATCTTCCTGTGCCTGCCTGAGGCCACAGAGAGAGATCCAGAAGCAAGCTGAGCCTTTATTTTATACTCAGAGGTAAACAAGGTAGTGGTCACCATAGTTACAATGTTCTTGTTAGTTTCACTTGTTTTGGCAGCACTTGCTGCACCTCCCACAGCCCATTAGCTACCCAGGTAAGAACTAGGGAGCGTCATAAGGTCAAGCCTAATTCTGCTAAGAGGACTGTGCCCTCTAAGCTGGGACTTGTTTGTGGCTTTGCCAACAGGTCAGTCAGAGGCTTAACCCTATAGCTGTGCCCTACAAAAAGATAAAACAATTTTTTTTAAAAATTTATCTATTCATTTATTCATATATTTTTGGAAAAGGAGAATAGAGAAAAGAGTAGGTAAGTTTGTGTTTAGTGAGTGACACTAATTAAACAATAAGGGGAAGAAGAGAGTGAGAGAGGAGAGAAAAATCAAAAGCATAAAAAAATTGACTGGCAGAGAAAGAGTAAAGGAGAATGGTGCATGGACTTGGAGCAGGGGAGAGGAAACGAGATATATGAGTAAGCCAACAGAGACTATAATAATAATGACATGTCAATAAAGCAGATAAAGATTAATTTTTAACAAGGAGTGAAAGGAATGGAAAGAGAAAAACTAAAGCAGGGACAGGAGAAAGCAGAATGAAAAAGGGGGGAGTCAGGAAGAAAAGGATGGAAAAAAATTAAAATAAAATAACAATAAAAGATAAAAATAGAATGAAGAAAAACTAACACAAAAAATCTATAGTAATAAAAGGGTAATATGCTAATTAGAGCAGACATTTTCCAGACGACCTTCTGGACTTCCTTCCTGACAAAGCCGGGCCTGGGCGCCTGCGGTCAGACATCCCCCGAGGGGTCCCAGGCTGGAGAGGGTGCAGGCGAGGCTGAGGGACCCCCCCCCCCACTCCCCCCCTCTGCCAATGCATGAATTTTGTGCACTGGGCCCCTAGTAAAAGATAAAAAAAAAAACACACAGAAAGAAATAAATAATTTTAAAAAATAAAAGTTAGAAAATAAAACAGTAAAGTGTTGTTCACTTCAACCAGGTTTTAATGCCCCATGGGGGCTGGTTTAAGACCCCACTCTTCTGTTCAGTCTGCTGGTGTACTGTATGTTCATTTTTATGCCAACTCCAAACTGTCTCGATTAACTTTAGAGTGGTCTTGAAACCAGGTTATTTTTCTTCTAAAAATTGTCATTCCAGAAAAATTTTATTTGTTCATTTAGTTTTATCTTTTGACTCCCTTTACCCATCTCCCACCCATCCCTCCACTTCTCTCCTCTAGCAACTTCCAATCTGTTCTCTTTATCTATGAATTTTCTTTTGTTGTTGTTTTGTTTTTTTGATTCCACATATAAGAACAAGCATATAATATTTGTATTTCATTGTTGAACTTATTTCACTTAGCCTAATGCCTTCAGGTCCATCCATGTTGTCCCAAATGGCAATATTTTATTTGTTTGTATGGCTGAATAATATTCCATTGTGTGTGTATGTATGTATGTGTGTATATATATATATATATATATATATATATATATATAATTACATTATACATTCATCCACTAATGGCTATTAAAAATGTAAACACACATGAAAGTTTATGCATCCTGATAATTTCTTTTACAATTCTAGTCTCATCATGTATTTGTTTTCCATATTTTTGTGACCATTTACTTATTCATTCATAGTGAATGGATATCTATTGATGACCTGCTATTTCCTCTTATATGCTAGATGATGGCAACTCCACAGCACAACACAAGTGCCTTCAAGGAGCTCTTGAACTAGGATAGAAGGCACAGATAAGCAAGCAGTTATCAAGGTGTAGAATGAATTCCTATAACCAAGGAGCACAAAGGTGGGGATACCAAATCCAGACTGAAACGTCAGAAAACATGGCTCAGAGGAAAGGAAAGGTTCACTGAGAATGGAAGGTAGAGGCTGCAGGATGTGTGTATAGGCACAGGGGTTTCTGTAGATGCCATCTCTCTTTTTGTCACCAGAATTAACTTGTGACTTAAGCTTTTAAAGCCTACCAGTTTGCTATTTTGATCAATTACTTCATTATTCACTCTTTCATCTGTAAACATTTAAGAATGCACTCAGTGCCCCAGGTTGTGTTAAATGCTATCTTTTCTTTTAAAGACTCACAACATAGAATTTCTGGCTTTCTTCCTCTCCATGATTTTTGGAAACTTAAAATCTGCTTTTATGACGTGCAAAGTATTCATCTAGCTCTGTTGGTTTCTTCCTTGACAACCAACAAATTTCAATATTAGGTTTCTTTTTCTTTCAATTTGTTTAGTCAGTATCATTTATTTGGTGCTTTCCATGGGCAAGACACTCTACTAAATGCTCAGAGACATAAAAAGATAACTAAGACTTAGGCCCATTTCTCATGAAGCATATAAACTAACTAGTGGCCCGGTGCACGAAATTTGTGCAGGGGGAGGGTGTGTTCCTCAACCTGATCTGTACCCTCTCCAATTTGGGACCCCTCGAAAAGTGTCCTGCCAGTTTACAGGGTTTGGGCCTAAACCAGCAGTCGGACATCCCTCTCATAATCCAGGATTGCTGGCTCCTAACCGCTCACCTGCCTGCATGCCTGCATGCCTGCCTGCCTGATTGCCTCTAACCACTCTGCCTGCCGGCCTGTTCACCCCCAACTGCCCTCCCCCTTCCCCCTGCTGCCATCCTGCTTGACCCCAAATGCCCCCCTGCCAGGCTGATCACCCCAAACTGCCCCCCCTGCTGGCCTGCTCACTCCAAACTGCCCCCCCCAACTGTCCTGATCACCTCTAGCTGACCCTCACTGATGGCCTGCTTGCCCCCAACTGGCCCCCCTGCTGGTCTGCTTACCCCCAGTGGCCCCAACCCCCACCAGCCTGATCACCCACAACTGCCCTCCCCTCTTGGCCTCTAACCGCCTCTACCTTGGCCCCGCCATCATGGCTTTGTCCAGAAAAACATCTGGAAGGTCTCCTAGAAAGTCTCCCAGTCTAATTAGCATATTACTCTTTTATTAGTATAGATATATTTGTCTGTAAATATGGTTATGATTGCAGATATGAGTAGGACCAGGTAAAATTTTATAGAATGGGCCTTTTATTGCAGATGGTTTGCCATGTATGCATTTTTTCTAAAGAAGTAAAAATTACTTTAAAAAATGTTTCAGGAAGACTTTGAGAAATTTACAGTATCTGCTTTTCTTCCAAGAAAGTTGTCACTTTTATGCCAGAGTGAGAATTATTTGTATGCTTTGTATGTCAGCATTGGGCCACTGTGACTGGGGGGCACTTAGCTTGACTTGAGAGTAATTATCTTGCTCACTGACTGGGAGGGAGGGTGTGTGGCAGAGGAGATAAATACTCGGTTCTGGATTATTCATAGATTGCCGACTTTCTGGATTGATTGTGCAAGCTCCTCCTTTTATTGATGTCTACCTTCTGTTGACAGACATCTACCCTGGGAGAGAAATGAGATGAAACTCTCTTTCTTGTCATTGTAAAAAGCATTTGAATTCCTAAGGTGTGATAAGGCCACCCAGCCATCCACAGTCAAGGTACACATTTTCATGGAGGATGTTCCCACTCTTGAATAAATTAAAACAATTTTTTTCTTTTAATTTAAACTTTCTTCTATAACTGTTTTCTTGTAACTTAAAAGCTAGTTTTTTTTGAAACTGCTTCCAAAGCTTTTCAAGCTGTATATGTCCTTGGAATGAATTTATAAATAAGAATTGAGCCCGGTGGGTGTGACTCAGTGGTTTAGCATTGACCTATGAACCAGGAAGTCACAGTTTGATTCCAGGTCAGGCCACATGCCCAGGTTTTGGCCTGATCCCCAGTACGGGGCGTGTAGGAGGCAGCCGATCAATGATTCTCTCTCATTATTGATGTTTCTATCTCTCTCCCTCTCCCTTCCTCTTTGAATCAGTAAGAATATATTTTAAAGAGAGAGAGAGAGAGAGAGAGAGAGAGAGAGAGAGAGAGAAGAGTGTATATGTTTGTAAATAAGAAAACATGTATTTGATGCTCTTAGAAAGTCTTATTTTCTTTCATTAAAACTTATGCAGTATAGGGAACTCCATAGATTCTCTCAATTTGAAGAAAGTTAGAGGGAAAGGTACTCATTCAGAGTTCCTTGGGAAAATGTATCACTTATATATTTTTTTATGTTTTTTTAATCAAAAACTGAAATATTTTCTATTCAGAAAATATATTTGGATCTAAATATATTCTATAATTTTAACATTAAAATATCAATTTAAATATTTTAAAAATGGTTGGGATGTTTGTTTTTTTATAAATAAGTTAGGTTACTGGAGTTCTACATGTTACTGGATCACCTGGGGTAATTTTCTGATTGGAAAATTAAGAATTATAGTCAGAGGGAAGGACATTAGAATTTTAAAAGAACATATTCAATTTACTTTAGAAGCCGAACCTCTCTTATCATGTGACTTGTTTTGTATGTTTGTTAAACTATATTATCACATAAGCATTGCTGCTATTGGGACAAACAGTGACAGTTGATTCGGGTCATTTGAATGTCCACTGTCTGTTTTAATTTGTATGTTTGTTTTGACTCGGTCATATGCTCAATCTTCAGTGGAAGTCATGAGGACCTATTATTTTTGCCTGCTCCCTCCTTTACGTTGGAAATATTCCTTTTTACTCAGAGGGACCTTAACTTTGATGTAAGGGATTGTTTCTGTTGCCAACCTTTTTCTTCCTTGCCAAGTAAGAGAGTTGTGAACTCTTCAATGATGCCTTCCCCAGGATATTTGCAGATGTGGTTGGGAAAAGTCATTTCATCCCCGACCTTTGCATGTCAGGTGCTGGGGTGCCCGGGTGCCGCCTGGCCAGCGCCCCGGCTCTCCCGCCTCCGATCGCAATGGCGATCACGGGGCTGCAGAGTTGTTGTTTTTTTTTCAGAAGAGTATAAATTATTTAAGAATTAAAGCTATGTGCACATGGCCAAAAAAAAAGAAAAAAAAATCGGCTCCACCAGTCCCACCTATCCCACCCCGTGCAGATGGAGTCCCTCCCCCCGCCCCCCCCCACCCCCCCCTCCCGGGCGAGAGCCAAGCAGCGTGGACCTGAGGGCTGTGCACCTGGAGCGACTGCAGAGGGAGGGGGCAGGCAGGAGCAGCGAGCTAAGGAGGCCCACGGGCCGCAGGCCCAGGGCTGCGGAAGTTGCCAGAAAAGAAAAAGAAGAAAGATGCAAAAGGACCCTCGGCCCTGGATCTGCCCTCCACGGAGGACTTCAAAGCCTGGTCTCAGCCGCCGTGAAGGCTGATAACACCTGTGGCCTCCCCAAGTGCCGGGCCAGCGTCGTGACTCTGGGCCAGCTCTGCCCACCCGGCAGCCACCGCTACTGCCTCAGCCACTGCCCTCCCGAGATCCATGGCTGTGGGGAGAGGGCCCGTGCCCACGCCCGGCAGAGAATCAGCCGGGAGGCAGTGCTGTACGCCAGCAGTGGGGCCAAGGACCGGTCCCTGGACCCCGCCAAGAGGGCCCCGCTGCAGAGGAGCCTGGATAAGAAGCTGGGCGAGCTAAGCAGCCAGAGGAGGAGCAAGAGGAGGGAGAAGGAGATGGGAGCGGCCCTCACACCCTCCGGCCTTGTCTTTGCAAATGCGGGTGGGGGCAAGCGGCCGTCCCTGCTGCTTTCTGTGCCTTGTAGCTGCTCCGGTGACGTGACCAGGGCTGCATGAGCAAGCCAGGGGCCTCTGGGAGGGGGTGGGTCCTGGGGCCCAGCCCCCCTGCCTTGGCTGGGGTGGGGGCGGGCTGCAGTGGCTGTTCCCTGGACCTTCCTGGGAGATAGACGCCCCAGGTCTCAGCTTTGCTGGCACAGGGCCCCCTGGGGCTCTCTGAGGTCCCTTGCCAACTGCTTTAAGAGAACCTTTAAGAAAGGTTCTGGGGTCCGGGGTTGCCCCTGGCCTGCGCCCTGGCTCTCCCACCCTCCAATCGCCATGGCAATCATGGGGCTGCAGGCCAGCCGGCAACCCCGGACCCCGGGGGGTCCCGGGTTGCTGCTTGGCTTTCCGATGGCGATCACCGGCTGGGGGGTGGGGAAAGGCGGCCTTTGCCTGTCCCCCAGCTCTTGCCTGCCTCCTGGGTTGCCAATCACCATTCTTCCTCTTTCCCCTTTGGCCTCCCATCATTGCACTTATGCAAATTAATCACCATTTTGTTGGCGGTTACCGCCATCTTTGTTGGCAGTTAATTTGCATATTCCCTGATTAGCCAATGAAAAGCATAGTGGAGGTATGGTTAATTACCCTTTTTGTCTTTTATTAGATTAGATGGGTAATATATGTGCATAAAGGACACAATAAAGGGAATAAAAATACTCTCCTAAAGATATTTTATTTTAAAGATAAAAATTTCTTGTTTAGAATTAAGTCCTGAAGAGAGCCCCTTCTCTCTTCCTAATCATTAGGGAGATGACAAGGTCAAGTAACACTGTAAGGCAGTGGTTCTCAACCTTTTGGCCCTTTAAATACAGTTCCTCATGTTGTGACCCAACCATAAAATTATTTTCGTTGCTACTTCATAACTGTAATGCTGCTACTGTTATGAATCGTAATGTAAATATCTGATATGCAGGATGGTCTTAGGTGACCCCTGTGAAAGGGTCATTCGACCACCAAAGGGGTCACGACCCACAGGTTGAGAACTGCTGCTATAAGGACAGAAAGTTTGGATTAGATTTTTAAACATTTCTAAGAAACTGTATAACTTTATTTAAAAGCAGTCTTTGTATTTCAAGCACATTCCACGGGAAGAGGTGTGTAAATCAGTCTGAGCATTTTCCATAATTAAAAAGTCAATTCATCAGGTTATTAAAAGTTAATAGTGGCATTATGAATCAAGTTAAATTTTAAATATATATTGGAACTACAATGCCATATATGGGTTCTCACTTACTATCTATATATATAAAATCCTAATATGCAAATAGACTGAACAGTGGAATAACCGAACAACCAAACAACCGGTCACTATGATGTCCGCTGACCACCAGGGGCCATGCACAAAACATGGCAGGTGGCCCTAACCAGTTTGGCTCAGTGGATAGAGCGTCAGCCTGCAGACTGAAGGGTCCCAGGTTTGATTCCGGTCAAGGGCATGTACCTTGGTTGTGGGCACATCCCCAGTAGGGAGTGTGCAGGAGGCAGCTGATCGATGTTTCTAACTCTCTATCTCTCTCCCTTCCTCTCTGTAAAATATCAATAAAAAATATATTTAAAAAAAAAACACATGGCAGGTGTCAGCAGCAGGCGGCAGAGCATGGAACATGGCGGGCATTGGCCGCAGCGGGATGGTGAGCAGGTGAGTGGGGACACCAGACCAAGGCAGGGCACCAGTCACTGTCATCAGGGCAAGCCTCTGGTGGTTACTGAAAATTCTTTGCTCCTGCACACCATGGTCCGACCCAGCACTCGCACCTGCTGCCAGTGCCGGAGCCTCTGCTTGCACCCACTGCCAGCGTCTGGTGCTGGCCCCAATCACTTGGCACTGTCAGCAGGTACAAGCAACGGCTGCTGGCCCTGATCGCCCTCAAGGCTTCTCCACCTCCCCCTGCTCCTGAGGGGTGATCGGGGCTGGCATATGCCTCTTGCACCTGCTGCCAGTGATGGCCCCGTTCACACCCTCTGCCAGCGCCAGAGCCACTGTGCCAGCGCCGGCCCCACTCACACCCGCAGCTGGTGCTGGATCCCAATTGCTCAGCACCATCAGCGGATGTGAGCAGCAGCTGCCAGTCCCAATCATCCCTAAAGGCTTCTCCACCTCCCCCTGCTCCTGAGGGGCAAGCAGGGCAGTAGCTGCTGCTCACACCTGCTGATGGTGCTGGCCACACTGGCAGCCACTGCTGGAGCCAGCCCCAATCACTCCGTACTGTCAGTGGGTGTGAGCAGGGCTGGCGCTGTCAGCGAGTGGGAGCAGTGGCAGTGGGAGTGGGGCTACCAGACGACAGGGGACTGGACTGGGGGCCATGGCAGGAGGGGCCAGGAGGGGGCATGGAGGATGTGCCAAGATCCACCCCTGTGCACACCACAACCTCACAGCCCACAGTTCCTTTCAAGGTGCATGAATTCATGCACAGGGCCCCTAGTATTATATATTTCTGCAATTTTGAAATAGTTTACAGTGATCAAGTATTACATTGTAATAAGAATAAACAATAAGTTCATAAATATGAATGTATGTGGAACTTCCATTGTGTTAATTCTCTAGAAAGGTACCTGTTAGGCTCCTTTATCAAAATGAAAATATATTATAAATACAAAAGGTAAAAAATTATGGAAAATAGAAAAAAATAACTTGTAAAGCTACCATACTAACACAATTGTTACTGATGTTGTTGATGTGTTCTTTCCTCTCTTTTTTTCTGTATATTGTGAGATTGTTATTAAATGATTAGATAGCAATATTTCTAAACAATATTTTAACCCTCAAGAACAAGAGTATTTTCTTCAAATGTACCCAGTTCTGTGTTTTGGCCCAGATGGAATGGTAGAATCATAGAATGTTTACATGAAAAGATATTATATTTTTTTAAGACCTTCAGATGATTTATTCAGAAATACACAAATTATCATTACCTTCCAGTAAGTAAGTAAAAGCTTTATCTCATAGGTTTACTATCTTTTTTTCCCTGTTAATCCTCACCTGAAGGTATTTTTCCATTGAATTTTAGAAAGAGGGGAAGAGACAGAGGTAGAGAAAAACATTGATGTGAGAGAGATACACAAACCCACCCCTATCGGGTGATTAGGAATCAAACCTGGGAACTTTCAGTCTGTGGGCCAGTGCCCTATCCACTGTGCAGAACTGATAAGGGCTAGACTTACTGCACTGCAGTTGGGCTCACATTAACAGTAATAATCCAGATTTTACTTGTCCTCCTGTTCACATAGGACCCTAATCTTCTCAAAAGTTTCCCCAAATTCTTTTGGGAGTTCAGGTAAGATTTACACATACTATGAGCAAAACCAGTTAACTATTAGTCAGCTACCATTATCTTTTTTAAAAAATATATTTTTATTGATTTTTTTTTTACAGAGAGGAAGGGAGAGAGATAGAGAGCTAGAAACATCGATGAGAGAGAAACATCCATCATGTGCCCGCAACCCAGGTACATGCCCTTGACCAGAATCGAACCTGGGACCTTTCAGTCCGCAGGTTGACGCTCTATCCACTGAGCCAAACCAGTTTCGGCCAGCTACCATTATCTTTCCTATTCCCCTGCTGTAACCTTCATAGGCTAGATATTGCTGAGCCCCATGACATTGCTGCCTCCCCAGGGTGCTGCCATGGGGGTCCTGGGAGCTCTGGCATGCCAAGCACTGCAGTGGGCTGTGGAGAAGCAGCAGGGATGTTCCCCTTCTCTCCTATGAGGGGGTCCTCAGTACTGCCATTTGCGTTCCACATCTTACCAAATTTTTATTGAAATAGCTTTTTAGGACTATATGTAAACCCTTACTACTCAAAATGTGGTCCCTGGACCAGCAACATTTGGCAGAATTGTTAGAAATGTGGAATCTCAGGCCCCATGAATCAGAATCTGCAGCTTAACAAGAGCACCAGTGATTTATATACAAATTTCAGTTTGATAAGCATCTGCTTAAAGTGCCTTCCGGGACTAAGGCATGAATTCAATTAGGGACAAGGGCAGGGTTGGGTCAGGAAACAAACCTGACAAATAGTAGGACTTTTTGTAATGACCTCTTCCCTTTGATGATGTCATTTATCCTTGTGCCTGGGCCAAGGTTAGAATGCCTGGCTCCTTCTCTCAGGATAGCTGTCCCTCAGGAAATTCTCAGACTCCTCTCTGCCTCCTAGAGATCGACTTGGTGACCTGCCACTTCTATGTCAGTTGCATCAGACAGGGCTTAGATCTAAGAACCCACCAGACCATGGGAAATCACACGGCTGCACACGTAAACTATACTTTTATTTAATAATTTGATTCCATACCTATTATTTACAAAATTATTCCTTAAAAGCTGTCGGGCTACCAAGGTAAGTAAAACAATCTTTACACTCAAAGGAGGCTAATGAAAAAGATATACGTTGAGGCAGGTCAGAACTTCTGGGAGACCATTTGAGGATGGACCACTGCAGTCTTCCTGCAGAGTGTAGAAACCATGATTATGTCTAATCCCTACAGCTTGTGTGTGCTCGTTTTCCAGGTGTAATGCCCTTCTTCCATTTTTGTTTCCCTACATTCTTACTTGCCTTCCAACACTAGTTTCAAATGCCAATTTATCCGTAAAATCTTCCATAATCCCCTCAGCTGCATGTGCTTTGGGTTAGGTTGATGCTGAAAGGAGCCAGGCCAAGGGACATTGTGAGTGTTTAAGAAATTTTATTACATTCTCTCACCACAGGCTGAGACCAGAGTGTCAGTGTCAGCCCCAAGGGGATGGTTGGGTTCTCTTATATAGGGTAGAACATGCAAAATAGGGTCAGTATGTGGGTGCATGAGCCAGTCAAGTGGAGGAGAGTGCACAGGTCAGTCAGGTGGAGAGGATTTCTTCTTATCTTGCTTCTGCGAGTGCTGGACTTCTGCCCCACGCTATGGGGAAAGGCTTATAACATTATATATTTCAGAAAATATGTCCAAGCAGGAGAGACTAGGGCTAGTTTATCCTAATACTTTCACACTGCAGAACCTCCATGATATCCTGTCTTAAGATCAATTGTGTAGGTCCCCGCCTTACGGAGTGGGGGTTATGTCCCTTATAGGCAAAGAACACATTTTAGTCCATCTTCTTAGATTCCCCAGAGGACCTACATGATGTGCCATAAATTGTTTTTTTAAAACAGGAATATATTAAAGCTAATGAATCTTCTCTGTTACTACTTCTCTATTCATGAAGTAGATCAGACTTCTCAAATCATAGAGAAAACATGAGAGAAATCATAGAGAAAACCTGGGGCCACAACATTAGTAACAAAGAAACAGAATTTCCAGAGGATGAGGCCCAGAAACCAGGATTTTAAAAATATTCCCAGGTGATTCTAATGTGCAGCCAAAGTTGAGAACCCCTGCTCTATCAGATATTTAATCTCATTCAGATGCACATCCAGGTATTTGAAATGACTACCTCTTCAGTGTAAGGAAGCAAACTTTTTTTCCCTGGGATGGACACTTAAAAGAACTCATCTAAACTTTCGTTGGAAGTATTACATTTAGAAACATGCCTACTTATCTGAGGGGTTCTGTTAAACTCCAGCTTGATAAAGAGAACTGGTAAATGGCTGGTAGTTATAGAATTAAACCACCATCGTGGAATTCCAAAGCTAGTGAAATAGTGCATGTAGCTGTGCCAGGGGCACCCATGCTTTATAAGCACATTGAAATTACATGGGGAGCTTTTAAAATCCTGGTGCTGAGGTTGCACTCCATGCCAGTTAAGTCATTACATTATGTCTGCAGCTGAAATCCAGACATCAGGATTTAAGATGCTAGGCTGATTCCACTGTGCCACAAAGTTTAGAAATTCTTGGGTTACACAAACTTAGACATACTCTGACCCAAGAAGTTTGATGTAAGAAAGCTATGCCCAGAGGTGACTTCCCTGTTTCTCCCCAACAGAGGCATGAGATAGAAAACTGGAAAACCGGCATGAAAGCTCTAGTGCTGTGGTTCTCAACCTTGGCTGCACATTAGAATCACCTGGGAATCTTTTTAAAATCCTGATTTCTGGGCCTCATCCTCAGGAAATTCTGTTTCTTTGTTTTGGGGTGGGGCCACAACATTAGTAACAGAGAAACAGGATTTCCAGAGGATGAGGCCCAGAAATGAGGATTTTAAAAAGATTCCCAGGTGATTCTAATGTGCAGCCAAAGTTGAGAACCACTGCTCTAGAGTCTTCTCTGGAATTGGAGAAGCACTTAAAAAAGCTGCTGCTAGACCTGATGCTCATGGCTAATGAAGACGATGAATGTGATGTAAGGAGTTAGCCACTGGTTCTGAAAGCAATGTCATCTTTCACTTCCTGAATTATGATTTGCTTCTGGGAAGTGGGTCCAAGAGAGTGGATCATCCAACACATGCTTTCTTTCCCACAGGGAAGTATATGAACCAACTTCTGGGAGTAGATTGGAGGTGGGAGAAGTAGGTGCCCTGGTAAGAAAGAATGCAACTCATCACAAGATGGGGAATACTTCCCAGGAAAAATGTGCTCTGGATAATTAACAAAATGACTTTTGCTGCTGGCTTTTAAATCTAGACAAGGAGTACATAAATGTTAATGGGTATCAGAATCACATGGAGACAATCTTCTGGGCTCCACCCGCTAGAGCAGTGGTTCTCAACCTTGGCTGCACATTAGAATCACCTGGGAATCTTTTTAAAATCCTCATTTCTGGGCCTCATCCTCCGGAAATTCTGTTTCTTTGTTACTAATGTTGTGGCCCCACCCCATAACAAAGAAACAGAATTTCCAGAGGAGGAGGCCCAAAAATCAGGATTTTAAAAAGATTCCCAGGTGATTCTAATGTGCAGCCAAGGTTGAGAACCACTGCCCTAGAGTTTCTGATTCAATGACTTTCATGTGGTGTTCCAGAATTTTCATTTCTAACAAGTTTTAGATTATGCTGCTGCTTGCTGGCCAGGGGCCACACTTTGAGAACCACTGTCCTAAATGGTGTCTGCAAAAGTGAATGTTAATGATGAATTATTATCCTACAGACTTCTCTAAAGTCTTCCTGGTTAATGGTGAACATTACACCTTGTGATGGTAACTTCTTTCTCACCAAACCCTTAGTATCTCAGGAAATCAAAGTGAGGAAAATTTCTTTATACAAAAGTTATCAACCTTAGATGCATATTGGACTGACTTAGGAGCTCTGAAGGGATACAAACACCTGAGCCTTATTCCACATCTCAGTCTTTAGGAATCGGGTCTGGGCATCTATTTGAAATCTCCATGTGATAAAAACAAACAAACAAACAAACAAACAAACAAAAAACAGGGTGGGAAACCACAGCAGTAGTAGCTTGTTTAAATTAATCTGTGCTTTTGATGAGATATCCTAACACTCATACTCATTGAAAGTGGATATTTGTACTCACCTGGAGGTCTTGAATGTCTCAGATCAGTGCTCTTGGAACTTCTATGTGCATATGAACTCCCTTCCTTTTTTAAAATGCAGGTTCTGATTTAGTAGGAATGAAGTGGGATTTCAGATTCTATATTTCTGACAAGCTCCCAGGGCTGCAGGTCCATGAGCTATGATTTGGGTAGCAAGATTTTTGATTGCCTCCTGTTGCTGACAAGGTTCTAAAGCAGTGGGTCTCAACAATCTGGCCCTCTAAATACAGTTCCTCATGTTGTGACCCAACCATAAAATTATTTTTGTTGCTACTTCATAACTGTAATGTTGCTACTGTTATGAATCGTAATATAAATATCTGATATGCAGGATGGTCTTAGGCTACCCATGTGAAAGGGTCGTTCGACCGCCAATGGGAAAGTACCTGGATTAACAGAAGAGGAACACAAATTACCTGCATCACCAGATTGTATATCATGAGAAATTAGGAAATCAGGCCCAGGAGGGAACGACCCATTGAAAAAGCTTAGTGCAGTGTCAGGTAACAAATAGACCCAATATCTGAAGGCAACAAAGCAAGTCTTCCCATTGTAGTAGGTCCCCAAATCAGCTGCTTAGAATCATTATCTTCTCCACTTGGCAGAAGACTGTTTCTTTCATTGGTGTGTGAACAAATATATCTGTATTTGCATTATAATTATGTTTAAAGAGATTGATACTGAAGCACAAAATAGGTTTAATTCCATCAATGTAAGTTTGGTGAAAGCTTCCTGAGCATTAAAGTTAAGAAGAAAAAAAAGCACCTTTCTTCTTCTGCCATGATCCCAGCAACACTCAGATGCAGGGTCAAGATTTGGGAACTTCAAACAGTCCAAGTAGATATAGTAGAAATTAAGTAGTAAACCTTAGGTCTCACTAATGTTTTCCTCTCCTTCAACTTGTATACTACATGTTTAAAGTTTACATAATAATGGGATTTTCTTCTAATCAATGTGAAGCTAACCTTGAAAACAAGAGATTTTGGTCTAGAAATGATGACTCACCTGAGAGATTTACAGAGGACAGGCAGTTGCAAACCAGGTGCCATTTCATAACCTGAGGTATGCATAGGGACCAGGAAGTTACACAGGCAAGTAAGACTACAAACAACTATGTGGATGTGCCAATGCCATCCACTGTGGGCAAGCTAGCAACTATTGGGGTAATTACTTTCAGGAGCAAGCAATGAGCATGCAAGTTGGTTGGCTAGTTCACTGGGAAGAAAGGGGGCTCTGTAGGATTGTGTCCTGGCTCCAAACTTACTAGCACCATTGCCCTGAGCAAGTTTCTCCCTCACTCATTGACTCAATTTAGTCATCTTTAAACTATGTTAATAGTAGTTGCATAAAGTTCACTAGAGGATTAAGTAAATTAGTATGTGAAAGTATCTAGAACAGCACCTTCTCAGATTACATATTAGTTAGTTTAGATAATAGTGAGAGTGCCACCTCCTAAACTTGAGGAAAGCCAATATATAATGGAATTGTTATGCTAAGTGAAATAAGCCAGCCAGAGAAAGACAATACCATATAATTTCACTTGTATGTGGAATCTTATCAACAAAAAATGATTTAAGAAACAAAATAGAAACAGAAGCATACATAGAACATTCTGACAGCTGTCAGAAGGGAGGGGATTGGGTGAAAAAAGGTGAAAGGAATAAGCAAAAAAAATAAGATACATAGGCAGACTCCAGTATGCTGATAGAGAAAAAAGGGGGTGGGTGGGTGGAGTGGAAGTGGGCAAAAAAGGGACAAATGGGGACTGAAGGAGACTTGACTTTGGGTGGTGAGTGCCTGATGCAGTATGCAGATGTTTTGTTGTGTTGTATACTTGAAACCTTATGGTTTTGTTAACCAATGTCACTCCAATAAATTCAATTTGAAAAGACAGCAGATAACTGGAGTTGAGACAGAATCTTAAAAAATTTAATCTTAGAAGTATCTCTTTTGAAATGATATCCAATTAGATATACCTTGGGGAAAATTCCAGTTAACAAATGGGTTGATTATTGAAGTAGACACAGCTGATCAAACAAGATAATGAAGTAAGCTAAGAAGTTCTCAGCCAAAGAAATAGCAAATGGTATTTTAAATTTTAAGACATGGCGTTCCAATGAAAGTTCTAATTTATAGCTCTCGGAGCAAAGAGAAATTGAGAAAAAGATCCATTGTAGGAAAATTTTAGAGTATCAAGAATGAAAAAGCTCACAGTAACATCACTTACAAAGAGAGAAAAATGCCAAATTACTAACATATTTCTCATCAATATTAGATGCAAAGACAAAATTGGAAAATAATCTTCAAAGTGCTGCGGGGGAAATTAAGAGTTAGGGCAGAATACACCTATTGAACATGCAAACATTAAGCTCACAAGAGCTTTAACCCAAAGAAGACCTTCACTGTGAACTATTATTGTTTTAATTGTAAAATACAAGAGCCTGGGCTTCTACGTGCAGGCCCAAAGTAGCCGACCTGACATGAACAAGCCTTGTCTTGTACAGTCACTCTGGTGGGGAAGGGCATGTCCCAGGCTATAGTTACAACACAGTGAACTTCTTTACCTCCACGCTTTTACCACAACTCAACCTTCTTGAAAATCACTGCCATGGTGAGCTTGTTACCACTGGAAAATTACTAATTCACCATGCATTGTTGAATAAATTCCCCTTTATGATTATTACTAGTTTATATTTAATTTTATACATATTAGTGACCATCATTAAAATCAAGAGGAAGACAAGATTGCTTTATCTTCAACACTACTTCATGTTTTTCTGACAGTTTTTAAGCAGAGTATTTGAGACTCAGCACAATTGACATTTTTGAGCCAGATGGGTCTGTCGTGGGGAGTTGTCCATGCATTGTGAGATGTCTAGCAGCATGCCTGACATCTGCCTACTAGATAGGGCCTCCTCCAGTTACAACAATCAAAACTGTTTCCAGATTTGCCAAATGTCTCTTGAGAGGCAAAATCACCATGCTTCAAAACAACTATTCTAGACAATGCAATATAAAAGTTAAAGAAGTTATATCTATTTGAAAAAAAATTTAGTGATGTGATATGATTATACCTAGAACTGAAAGACTATATACTAGTACCTTATAAGAGAGTTCAATTTTAGCTGATACAGGATAAATATATAATAATGAACCTTTCCCATTAACAAAAACATTTTAAAAAACATAACTTGTTTATAAGATTCACAAATACATATAATATCTAGGAAGAATTCTAAAAAAACCCCAAAAAACTACCTTGGAATCAATATGAAATAAAATGAAAGTGCCCCCTGAAAGAGATAAATCTTTGAATAATGAATAATGGAAAGTAAGACTAAATATGAAAATTGTGACACCTCTTAAAGGAATGTGTGGGACTAAAGCAATTTGGTTTTATAATCCCAATAGGATTTTGAAGGTGTGGACAACTTCCTAGTAAAGAATAGCTCCAATCATGGGGTAAACATGGGAACATACATAAAACTTAACATCATTAGTCATTGGGAAACACAATCCCAAACCACATGAAATACCACCCACTACACATTCAGGAGAATGACTGAAATGAAAATAACTGTCAGCACCATATGCTCACAAGGTGGTGAAACCACAAAAGCTCCCACACCCTGTGGGTGAGAATGTAAAGTGGTACAACCACTTCGGAAAAAGGTATGGCATTTTTTTTTTTCACAAAACTAGGCATATACCTACATCATGAATTTTTGGAGGACACAGTTCAGCCCACAACCAATGATGTTATTGTTGACAAAAATTGGGGGAAGATAAGAGCAGGAAGGAGTTTCAAGCTAATTCAGTAGGAACCAATAGATACTGTCTGAGAAAGAGAGTTCTAAGTATTATATAAAAGTTTAATTATAAAGGAAGTCATTAGAGTGAGATTATAACTATGATTTTTAAAATAACCCCAATAGGGAAAGTACATATAATATAATGCTCATATTTACATTTTATTTTCTAACCCTTATGTTAGGCCTTGATTTAGTTCTAGTTCTGCTGTTGAACATTGTGTTCACCCCAGATGTTTTGAAGTTTCCCTTATCATTTGGTTGAGTGAATTTTGTTCTCTGGGAGATGCTTAATAAGGACTGATATGGAGAGTATTCTGAGTCCTTGAATGTGCAGAAATGTTACCTGTGGCTTTGACACTTGAAGGACAGCTTATATAAAGTTAAACTATCTGGCTCAAACTGATGTATCTGACAGTTATTGTTCCATTTCTGTTAGCATTGGCGGTAGCTGTGCCATCTTGACTTACTCTTTCTTAAGAATGATACTATGTCTTTGTCCAGATGTCCCAAGTTTGCTCTTAATGTAAGAAGAACATTTCTGGCATTTGTAGGATGTTTATTAGTAGGATGTATCTTGGTATTTATCATTCCGGGACAGTTTTCTGATATCTTGAATGCCTTTTAATATAACATTAGAGTCTTGTTTCAGAATATTTTTTTATTTTTTTAAATATATTTTATTGATTTTTTACAGAGAGGAAGGGAGAGGGATAGAGAGTTAGAAACATCGATGAGAGAGAAACATCGATCAGCTACCTCCTGCACACTCCCTACTGGGGATGTGCCCGCAACCAAGGTACATGCCCTTGACCGGAATCGAACCTGGGACCCTTGAGTCCGCAGGCTGACGCTCTATCCACTGAGCCAAACCGGTTAGGGCAGAACATTTTTTTAAAATATATTTTTATTGATTTCAGAAAGGAAGGGAGAGAGAGATGGAACATCAGTGATGAGAGAATCACTGATTAGCTGACTCCTGCATGCCCCACACTAGGGGTTGAGCCCTCAAACCAGGCATATGCCGTAACTGGGAATTGAACTGTGACCTCCTGGTTCATCGGTTGTTGCTCAACCACTGAGCCAAGCCATTTTTTAAATGTTTGCTTTACTCCATTCTTCTAGCTTTCCTTCAATTGGAAGAACTCCAATTATTCATATTTTGGATCATGTTTGCCTATCTCTTTTATCTTTCATTGGTCTCTCTCTTTTTTAAAATATTTTTGCTCATTCCTCTTTCACTTGCTACACTTTTCCTGCATATATGCAATATATCCTATTCTGCCTTGTCTAGCATCTATTTCCCTTTTGCTTCTTGTAACTTTAGTCTTTATTTACAAAATGAATTTATTTGGAAGTTAATTTTTATTACAAAATAATTGTCTGTTCCTTCTATTTCTTTCCTGAAATTTACCAGTCAATATTTCACATCTTCCTATTGACTGACCATCAAACTTCCCTTTGCTAGCCTGTCTCCCCTGCGTTCTTGTGTTTATTTTCTTATTGGTTTTCCTTCATGGCTGCAATGACATCATCATTTTACCCCTCCTTAATTCATGTTGGAATATTGTGTTGCATATTTCCTCTACTTTGGCAAATCATATTTGAATGAGTTAAATTTTTCTCAAGCAGGAGAATTTTTATTTTCTTTTCTTTTATATGAGTTTATTTGAGGCAAACTGACCACAGATGCCAGGGAGCCAGATCTCAGTTGCTCCGGAAGGAGGGTCTCTTTGAAGGGAAGGAAGGAGCAGGTTCCCAGTCTCTCATCTCAAGAGCTCCCTCTTGTATTTCTAGAATAAATGCTACTTCTGGTGCCAACCTCACCTAAATTATAGATCTTAACTTGGCTCCCAAAGGCTTCTATCATCAATATCATCCTTCTATGGCATCTTCACCACCTCTTCTAAGGAAACCACCTTCACCAAGGGATCCACTCCTAATATTCACTTTGTCTCTCCTCTCTCTTTTACAAGCGCTTTTTTCTTGAATCTACCATTGCTGTGTGACTTCTCACCAAACACATTCTAAACCTGTTCCCCAATTTCCATTTCCCCCTGTCCTCGATGATCACAGCAGTTCTTACTGATAAGGGGGCCCCATCATTTTACCTGTTGACGTCTGATATTTAGCATTTCTAGGACTCTTCTGCACATCCCATTATCCTCAGAGCCACCTGCAGCACTTCCATGGCTTCCTGAACTGAAACTGCTGACTTCAGATGCCCAAAGCACTTATCACCCAGGGCACACAAAGAAAGGGCGTGAAGAAAAGACAGTCCGGTACTAAAAGGTATCATAAAGCACACACACTAAAACGGTTACTTCCTAAATGGAGGAATATCTCTGTAGAGCAAAAACCACATCCTTTGTCTGCTAACGAGGACTCAGGAATAGGACTGGGCTGGCAGAGGCCCTTCTGGAACCATTAGCTACATAAATGCAAAAAGGCAAGGCTTCATATGGGATCATAAAGACAAACTAAATTGGAGGAAGTCAGTAGATTTCATGACTACAGAAGAGAAATGCTGCCTTAGTAAAAATCAAAATCACTTAGCCTGGATTCCTACCCTCAACTGCTACCCTTCTCATCTACAGGAAGCCCTTGCAAATAAATTATCCGGAAATCACCAACTCCAACAACAATAAGAAATACAGAAGAAGGAGGGTGAAGGGAGAAAACTACCACAGCAGTTGTATAGGTGCCCTTAGAGAAAAAAGAGGGAAAACAAAGCACAATTATTAATATATGCAAAACACTTTGGCATGAAACAGTCGCAAAATGTAAACAAACATTTTAATTTTAGCTATTCTAGTGGATGTGTAGTGCATTTTAGAATAATTTTGATTTGCACTTCCCTGATGACTATCAAAAGCAAATGTTTCAAGCTGTTAGAAAAGCCCTGACCAGATGGCTCGGTTGGTTGGAGCGTAGTCCAGTACAGCAAAAGGTTGCAGGTTGGATTCCATAAGGCACAGATCTAGGTGTGGTTGTAATCCCCAGTTGGTGTGAGTATAGGAGGTAACTGATCCATGTTTCTTTCTCACTTCATTGTTTCTCTCTCGGTCTTTCTCTCTCTCCCTTCCTCTCTCTCTCTTCATAAAAATATATCCTGTGAGTATTTAAAATAATAAAAAAATAAAACTGTTAGAAAACAATATCAGAGAATAACTTTATTCTCTGCCCTGGTTCTTGGTCACAGAACTGAGTCTGATTAAGAGGAATATCACAAATGCCGTCTATTAGAATGACAACCCACAGGCACTGAAAACCCTTCAGGATCCTGCCTGTGAGCATTAGAGAGATGACTAGTGAGTCACTGCATTGAAGTGTGATGGGGCTCACAGATATTATTGCTACCATTATCATTCTATTTACCTTAATCATGAAAAATACAAGAACTTTTATGCCTTTGCAAATAATTTCTGTCTCTGTTTAATTCATAGCAATGAGGTATTAGCAGCAGAAAATAAATTTCTTAAAAACGCTACAGAGAAACAGCTACTGAAACATCAGAAAACAAAATTGCTAGATTTTGCACCTCTTAGTCTTACTAAATCAAACATCCCCTTTAAACAAGTATTTATGAAGTACCTTCTATATGTCATGGACTAGAAGGCTGGGAATACAAAATTGAATGGGCCTTGCTATCAAGATGTGCACAATCCAGTAGAAAACACACATATATGTAAATAATTAAAATTAGAAAGAGAATTCAGTTTGGTCAATGCACTAATAAGAGCATGTATGAGTCATAAAACAATATAGAAAAAGAATGACCTTTTGTGCCAGTGTAGGAGGCATAAGGAAACTTCTGATCTGGACTTGCCCTGATGACTCAAAAAAGAAAATGGGAAGGAGGAATAGAGCATGGTGTAGGGTCAGATCATGAAGTGCCTTTTATGGCAAGTTAACGTGCTTGGGTTTTGTTCTTCAGAAGATGGGAAATCAACAAGGAGTTTAGACATAGATATGGCTTGACCGTATTTGCACATTAGAAAAATTACACTGCTATTTGTATATATCATGTGATTAAACTAATAAGTAATTATGTTAGTGTTTTTAAGGGATTTCCTATGTGGGATAAAGGAAATATAAATGTAGAATCAAAGAGGTTAAGTAAAACTATAGATATTTAATTGTGAACACCAGAATAAGCTCATGATATATTTATCTTTATAAAAAAGCCCTACATGTTCATTGAAAAGACCTTGAGACAAGTAGTCATTAGCACCCCCATACCCTCATTTTGGTCTCTAATTACCATTTGTCACTAAATAAAACAAGGACTCCTTTGAGAGATGGCTGCTTGTAGTTCTAAGTCAGGAAATATATTAAATAATCCTGAACTATGTCATCATATTAGAAAGCAAGGCTAACAAAAATAACTCGGAACCAACTTGAAGAAGTTTCTTTTGGGTAAAGATAGCCACCTTAGTGAGAAAAACAACTGCAATGGATTGAAACATACCAAATGTGCTTGAATTTATGAGTAACATATTAAATAATAGCAATTAGTACATATTAATAATAAACAATTAGGAAATATTTATAACATAATAATTATAATTAATAATACTTTATAAAACAGTGGTCACCTTTGGAGGGTGACCAGTACTAGGAGCTAACTCATAACTCTGAAAACTGATGAAGAAAGGAATCAAGGATTTAACCTTATTCTATATGAACTATTTTAGCCTAATCAAATAGTTAATAACTTAATTTCTACAAAATAATAGTGTGAAACTTACCATTTTGCCACTCTTTAAAAAAAATAGGCAATGGTCATTAGTGGCTACTATTAACAGAAAAAAACACCAATCAAGCATTTTGTGCCTCCTGTTGAAATTACACACTATTATTTAATGAATTAATTTTGAAAAGGAAAAGAAAAAAAAGGTACAACTACATCATATCGAGCCTCAAGATTAAACTGCCACCTATAGGAAATATAGAAGAGGCGTATATTAAACAACACAACAGGAATGTGATCAACAAAATCCGGAGAGTGAGAAACTATGGGACAAATGTCCCAGGTTCTTCAGCAAATAAATTACATGAAAAAAAAAAGGGTGAGGGAAGAAATAACACTGTGTCCTTTATTTGACCCCAATTATAATAAATTTAAAATTTTTTAAAGAATAAATGTTATGAGATAACCAGTGAAATTTGAACACAGATATAATATTTGATAATATTAAGTAATTATTATCAATTTTTAGGTGTGATCATTATATTATGGTTATGTATAAAATAAGAATTGTTATCTCTTAGAGATACAGACTAAGACATTTATAAATGAAATGATAAAATTAAAAGGAAGAGGAAAAGAATGGGGTAAAGATGAAACAAAATTGGTTCTTGTTGAAAATGGTGATGGGATCCTTGGGAGTTTATGACACTATTCTTTTTAACAATTACTTTAAGAAAACAATTGCTTTTACAGAGCAATTTTGTTCCCCTAACATCTGGATCAGGATAAGGGAAGACCAACTTACTCTTACCTCTAGATGCTGATATTGTCACTCTACTTTTTTTTTTTTCTGAGAGAATTGAAGAGAGAGAGACAGAGAGAGAGATGAGAGAGAGAGTCATCAATAGATTGATTGTCTCCCACACTCGCTTGCTCTGACCAGGGATCAGGCCCAGCCCACAACCCCGGCATGTGTCCTGACCAGGAATCAACAAGGCCTCACTCTACATTTTCTGAGTGGGTCTCCATCTCTCCTTCATAGAGCTCTTTGTAATAGTCATCACAGCAATGTTCATCCCATTGAGAGTGCAGAGCTATCAGAGTTTGAAGAACTAGTCTTGAGTTCTCTTTAAGTTGCTGCAGTTATCACTGGGCCCAAGGATATCTTGTTTCTTGTTTCTCTTAAGTAAAGCACACTGCAGATTACAGCAGTAAATGGGCTATAGGAGTGTTCTTTTATGCCTAGTTTTTCTAAAGAACACACAGGTTTACAAAAAAAAAAAAAAAAAAGCCTAGAAAACAGCTAAACACAGCTGCCCCCAATGTCTCCAGCTTTTATATCACAATGAAAGCTTCTCCTATAATATTTGTATCAAGATGCCTTCCCTCTGTAGCCCATGCAGCTGCCATCAGTGTTTGGCTCTAACTCACCTCATCATGTGCCTGAATACCAGTACATAATAGATTTATTGAAGATTTGGGGATCCTGAATAGGAATTATGGAAAAGCACAAAAAGGCAACAATTTAAAATAGAATAATAGCCACCTCACTGCCCCAAAGCCTCCCAGACATTCTACCATCTCTAGCAGTTTCTCTTCAGGGCCAATCAGGATATTGAGGGTCCATGCCTTTCTGTTTCAGAATTTCTCCAACATCTGTGTCTGAGTCTCCATCATTGACTTAGGATGCAACAAAAGTTGTTGTTTCTTTATGATTAGAGAACTAAACTTTTCTTTGTCTGAACCTGACCCTCAGGGCCAAAATCTGTTCAGATATTTTCCAAACATGTGCAACTATCTCTCTCATAGGAATTCTACTTTTCTCCTAAGCTAATAGCCTTAAACTGCTGCTTACTTCCCAGGATAATAAGCACTTAAATTAACATGCTTTTGTTTTTTCTTACACAATGTTTCTGTTAAAATGGAGTAGGCACTACAACTTGCACATCGCTGTGCCAACTATGCACATAGAAAGAGAACAGCTGTCCTGGTCATGTGTGGCTCAGTGGTTACAGCGTCAGCCAACGCATGAAAGGGTCATAGGTTCGATTCCAAGTCAAGGGCATGTACCTGGGTTGCAGATTCAATCCCCAGCCCCAGCTGTGGTGTGTGCAGGAGGCAACCAATCAATGTGTCTCTCTCACATCAATGTTTCCCTCTCTCTCTTCTCCTCCCTCCCTTCCACTCTCTCTCGAAAAAAAAAAAAAAAAAAAGGAAAAATATCCTCAGGAAAGGATTAATAAATACACCCACAACAAATATAACCATAAAATAAGTAGCTTTTTACTAGTTCCTTTGTGTTTCAGTGTGCTTAATGTCTTGAAACATTGTCAGGAAGGAAAAAATAATGGCTCTGTACTATGACTGTTTCCCTCTCCTTACTATGGTAAGTTGACCTACTGCAAAGCTAAAAGTATAAACATATCAGACAAAGTAACTTAAATGTGCTACTTACTAATAAGCATAAAATGATGCTAGAAATATGGCACATTTTAAAAGCCATTTTGGGGAGGAGGGGTGATCACATTAACACCCAACAGTTCCGGAATGGGTATGATGTAACACCTCTAAATGCTTCCGATTAATGCGCATGATTTACTTTAATCATCCTGAATGCTTTTTACTGGTGCATTTAATCCAAGGAACACCTCTTTGATGGGTATACTGTTATTAGTCCCAACTACAGTGAGGAAACTGAGAGAGAGGTCAGGTAACACACACAAGGCAGTCTGGCTTCAGAGCCCCTACTCTAACCACCACCCGCCCTAATTGCCTCTCAGTGGTGATGAATGTTGTGAGGATCCTCAGGGATTAGAATTAGAAACAAAGGCACTGCTGTCTAGTGCTATGCAGTCTTTTATCCTGATTCTATCTAGCTGTGTCTTTTTCTTTTTGCAGGTTCTCTACCTTGTTAGCTTATGGTCAAATGAGCCCTCTCAACATGATATGTTCTTTATTTAAGTAACCAGCAAAAACTGCCCACTGGCTTTGGACCCCAATTCCAAATTACTCTGAGAAAGACTTAATTAGTCTAAGAAGTCAGGGGCCCGTCCTTGCCCTGGGGACAAACAGCTGTGGGTATGAGAGGAAGGCAAGGTCACACTTTGTAGATATGGCCGTCACGGTTCACAAAGGTAGTTTTCAGAGAAGTGTATGGGTTGGCAGCAAACCCAAAATGCATCTATTATTAGCCTGGTGTATGTGTTCACTGCGTTAATATCCTTTACATATACAAGTCTATTTGGATTAAGGTTATAAGAATATTTGTGGACAAATACACCCGTTCAACCTACCCTTCCAGAGCAAAACTTGTTTGTATTCTTCCATGAGCTAACGAAGAACTTGTGCAGACTTAAGCTAGAAATCTACAGCTGATTTCCTGGGGCCACCACAGTGAATTACTACAAACTGGGTGACTTACGACAATAGAAACTTATTCCCTCACAGTTCTGTAGGTCAGAGGTCCAAAGTCAAGGATCTGGTAGGGTTGCTTCTTCCTGCAGGGTCTGAGGGAAATACTATTTCACGCCTGTAGCTCAACCATGTCGCTTCTGGTGGTGCCAACAAGTCTTCACATTCCTTGGCTTGTTGAAGCATCACTCCAGTCTCTGCCACCATCTTTACACTCCTGTCTCCCCGTGTTTCTCCTCTTCTCTTACAGTTTTCATTGAAGTTAGAGCTTACTCTAACCTGCTAGGATTTCATCTCAAACCTTACCCTAACTACATCTGCAAAGACCCTTATTTCACATAAGATCACAGACTGAGGTTCTTGGTGGACATGATTTTTTTTTTTTTTTTTTTTTGCGGGGGAGGACACTATTTAACTTACTATAGCATCCATTAAGCCTCTTTGTAACTAAGATGCTAGCAGTCCCACTTGTCTTCTCTAAATTGATATGTTTTACTTTGATCAAGGACTTTGCTGCATGATTACTGTTCTAATCATTTCACAAATCATAACTCATTTGATAGTTGTTAGGAATTGGTATGTTTTCCTTCTCATTGTCCCTCTGATCTGTGCAGGCTGACAGCCCTACCCTCAGCAGCTGGTTCACGGCTCTGTGCTGTCAACGTAAGAAACATCCAAACCTGTAGAGACCCTTAAGAGTTTATTGGAACCAAACTGATGGCATGCTGAGAGGCAGACCTCAAATGCTCCAGAGAATGACAGTTTTGCGTTTCTTTTACACATTTGGAATGTAAGGAAGGAGGGAATGTAAGGAAGATCACATGAAAGTGGGAGATTACAGGATAGTTCACAAGAGTAAGTGCTCCCTTGAGGGTGGTTACACCTATGTAGGGTCCAAAAAAGGAGGTCTACTCCAGCATTTTAAAGTTGTGTTAACTTAGATGGGAAAAAAATTAAAAGGACGATGCTTGCTTAAGGCAAAAATAAACCTTTTGATAAGCCTGGCGCATGACTGCCCACCATGACCTTCCCGGTAGGAATTTATGATCAGATACCCCCTGAGGTTACTTCTAGTCAGATTTATTACAGAGCCCCCTTTTCAGTCCACAGTGCTCTGTGCATGACCTTGGTAAGAACCGCCTGAGACCCAGATGCAGTTGACTGACCCTAACAGGCCATGTGGTTTCTCACTTAAAAGTAGCTGTCACCTCCTGGAGAGAGCTAAGTAAGAGATTCAGGAACTGACAGATAAGATTTAAGATTCCTTGTATAAGCGTCTTGGAAAATGAGCAGCAGGAAAGTGCCCTAAGGAAAGAAAGGAAGGGACACTAATAAAAACAGACCAGTAGCCACAGCAGAAAGCAGAACTGGATGGGCCAGTCGGGGATGTGCCCTGTGCTTCAGTGACGGGGAGCAGGTATCCGAACCAGGTGCTCCATTACGTTTTTCTCGATTGCCATCTTTTTTTCTTCTCTACTCAGACACAGAGAGACAGACAACTCCTGACTGAGGTGATAGGTTGGACTGCATATTTTTTAATATTTGTTTTTTGTTTTTTTTTTAAGACACCATGAGGATCTATGACATAGTAAGCAGGGAGCCAAATAAGAGCCACATAAGAATTCAGCAAATGACTGTTATTTCCTTTCAGTGGAGTAGCCAGTGTAAGTGTTTGTGTAAGATTTGGAGCTACTATTTACTTAGAATTTATATTCATTAGTCCCCGGGGAACAGAGCTATTTCTTCAGTAAGTTTATGTCTTCACACAGCATAGATGAGCTGCAGTCTCTATTCTGTATGCACTCCATAACATTTTATGGTGCTTGTGGTCTGTTAGAAAAATTCAATTGACAACAGATGACAAAGGTAAATTTTACAGAAAAGTAAAAGGATAAAAATGGTACGTATGATAGAATCGAAGTACTTACACATGGGAAGGATATTGGCCATAATGGGAAGAACTGAAAAGCTGAAATAAATTGTGATTCCTTCTGTTTCAAAAATGAAGAAATAGAAAACGACAACAGCCCAATCCAGGAAAGACTACTAGTGACCTGTACCCTTCAGGAAGGAATGTTTGGGTCACCCCACCGGGTAAAGAACCAGGCAGGACCAGCTGTGGTGCCTGCTGAAGGCACAGGGGATACAGAATGGGTAGTGGGAAAAGGTAGTCATAAATACCAGCTGCAACCACATAACCAATCAGAAACAAAGACTATAATGGTCATGAGTATTCCTCCTTATTATTAAGCAGTATAAATAAAGAGTAGTTCCTCCTTTTTGTTTTGTTATGAATACATTTGTATACATATATGTGTGTATGTATACATATGCATAAACATCTTTGTTTTATTTTTTCTCTTATTCCCATATGTAACATAAGATGTACTGACTTTATATCATAGTCAATTGTATTGATATGCATAAATAGTAATTTACATAATAGTATCTTAGTTACAGGATATCTGGGAAAAGAATAAATATCAAGTACCTCCTCTTCTGGAGGAAGGGTTAATGCACTTTGGGTTGTATGCAGGATAGTTGTAGCATGTTAAGTGGAACTATGATTATTTTGTTGTCTCTATTTTGAGGTTAAGTATGGTTTAAGGAGATGAGTATGCATGCCAACTTGATAAGGGGTGGATTTATGATGGTTAACTTTATGTATCAACTTAACTGGGTTATGTGATACCCAGATACTTGGCTAGCATTTTTTTCTGGGTATGTTCGTGAAGGTGTTTCTGGATTAGACTAGCATTAGAACTGGTGGACTCAGTAAAGCAAATTGCACTTCCAATGAGGGTGAGCATCACCCAATCCATTGAAGGCCTGAATGACACAGAAGTTTATATATGTAGTTTCCCTGGAGTACCCTAAGACAAAGTATTCCTTTCTCTTACTCAATATTCCATATTAGATACTTCACATAATACCTGGTCACACAGATTGGCATACTCCATCAATTCCAGATTGAAATAAAATTAGTTCACATCTAAAATTTTATATAGCTTTTGAATCAGAACAACAGAAAAACGTAACGGCTAACTTTTTCAAATACAACAAGCAAGGGACATTACATTGAAATAGACACATATATACCACACTGGAAGAATTTTAAATAGTTTTTTATCTTATTTGGAAATAACCTTGGTATCATATATTTATATAGTATTTTAAATTATTTTACTTGGCTTTAGAAGCCACGTTTTGTTGGAATTAACCAGACATTTACTAGTGAGGCATGGTTTTTGATCCAAGATTCTAAGATATCATTAGTTAATTGGTAGAAAATTTGTCTCACCATTTTATATAAATAGAGCAGTTTAGTTTTGAACGCTATCAGGAGATCTAAGCCTGATGGATTTTTAGTAAGTTTTACTTGGGAATTTTTCAACTTCTAATTCTCTAACTTATTTTAAGTTTCCAAAATGCAGTGCTTAACTGAACTAAAACCCAGCAGAAATAAAGTACAACAAGAATTCAAAATATAATATGGTTATTTTTGTTGTTGTTTCAAATTAGTCCTGGAACAAAAGGAAATGATTTTCCTTCACATTTTGCCGTTAGCTGCCCTGTCTGCCTAATACTGACTGGATTCAGGCCCTTGCCAGTGATCTCCACTTCTAGTTGGAGAGGGAAAAATGAAGGAGCAGACATTTGTAGTTCAGGGCTGGCCCTTCTAAAATTTGTCTTTCTTTGCCTCTTAGCAGCATATTTTCTTAAAAAGTGCTTATATACTTGCTTCCTCCAAGAACTTGAAGTTGCTATTAATGTTACCCTAGAACCTGGGTTGGGTGAAAGATTCCATAGGAGGAAAAAAGATCACATGGAACAAAAAGTGCTAGTGAGAAGCCCAGCCCAGTCAGTGATATTAGCCAGTCCTGTCACCTCCCGAGGACCAGAATTCTTACCTGTGAAATGAGGAGGAGACCTGGCTCAGCAGTTCTGAGCCCTTTTCTGCTGTGACACACATGGTACACAGTCATCTCATGAACAAAAACACTCATGGAAGCCCTGGCCTGTTGGCTCAGTTGGTTAAAGTGCCATCCCATATACCAAAGGGTTTGGGCTTCGATCTCTGTCTGTGCAAACACGAGTCAACCAATCAATGTTTCTCTCTCACATTGTTGTTTCTTTCTTTCTCCAAATCATCAATAAACATATCCTCATTTTTGGAGATACATAGCAAAGAGCAAGTACATTTATTTTTTAACCTGTTTTAACATAATACGAGGGGTTACACTATAGTCCACTGAGAGCCAGAAAAGACGTCAGCATATGAATTTCATTTCCCTTTGATAGAATAACTAATATAATGGTTTATGCAGGCCTGTTTGTTTTTGACATGGCATTCCTAAGAAGTGTTTACAAACTTGTGAGTAAAGTACATCACCATTTATTTCACAAGGGAAAAAAACTAAATCCTTAAGTTATTTATAAATGAATTTTGATATTTTTAAGTTCTCTACTACAAGTCCTCTACTGAACTGCACAGATTTCTCCAAGGCTTGGCATATTCAATCTTCCAATGTGACTTTCGTAAAGTGTAATAGAGCAAACAGCACGCACTTCCTGGAGCAGTGTTTCCTGGGACAATGGTCAGGAAAAAGCTTGTGTGGTGATGGAGTCTGAGGTTTGCTGCTGGAAACCTAGGGTTTGATCCCAATTCTGCTGCTTACATTAGGAGAATCGCCCGGCTTTTGAAGTTTCAGCTCTGTCTATGTAATCCCTCACAATTAGCTGTACCCCTAAGAAAGACAGTGAATACAAAAGAATCTAATAATTTCTTAATGATACATAAATTGTGGTTGGTTGATACATGCCATTAGGGCGTTTTCCTATTAGTGTACACCTGGAAGGCAGATGCTTATTCTTACGGTGTACAGAACCACCTTCATGCCACGGCTAAGCTTTGTCCTACTTACTGGAATCATGGGAATTTGCTCAGAACTGCAATTTTAATTCCATTTGTGGAGAACCTATTAAGCACCTACTGTGTACTTTGAAATTTTCAAGGTAACTATAAGATATTGTTTAGCCTTCACTGCCACAATGTACTCTGCTCTCTTAATTTAAACTCCTCGGTGCTTAATGCAAAAGTCACATTAATCTCCCTCCCCCTTTCTCTCTTTCTTTCATTTTCTTCCTTCCTTCCTTCCTTCCTTCCTTCCTTCCTTCCTTCCTTCCTTCCTTCCTTCTTTTCCTTTCCTTTCCTTTCTCTTTCTTTCTTTCTTTCTTTCTTTCTTTCTTTCTTTCTTTCTTTCTTCTTCTTTCTCTTCCCTTCTTCCTTCCTTCCTCTCCTCCTCCTCCTCCTCTTTCTCCTCCTCCTCCTCCTCTTCATTCTTCTAACAAACCAATTCTTATTTAAATATACTAGAGGGCCGGTGCACAAAAATTTGTGCACTCGGGGGGGGGGTCCCTCAGCCCAGCCTGTGCCCTCTCGCAGCCTGGGACCCCTTGGGGGATGACCATCTGCTGGCTTAGGCCTGCTCCCCAGGGGATTGGGCCTAAGCTAGCAATCAGACATCCCTCTGGCAGCCCGGCAGCCCTCGGGGCATGTCCACTTGCCAGCAGGGAGCAGACCTAAGCTGCAATTAGACATCCTTAGCGCTGCTGAGGAGGCAGGAGAGGCTCCCACCACCACTGCTGTACTGGCAGCTGTCAGCCTGGCTTGTGGCTGAGCAGAGCTCCCCCATGTGGGAGTGCTCTGACCACCAGAGGACAGCTCCTGCATTGAGCGTCTGCCCCCTGGTGGTCAGTGTGTGTCATAGTGACCAGTCATTCCCAGTCTTTCTGCTGTTAGGGTCAGTTTGTATATTACCCTTTTACTATATAGGATAGAGGCCTGGTGCACAGGTGGGGGCCGGCTGGTTTGCCCTGAAGGGTGTCCAGGATCAGGGTGGGCATCCCGGTGGGGTGCCTGGCCAGCCAGGGTGAGGGGCTGATGGCTGTCTGCAGCTGGTCACACCCCCTTCAGGGTGGGGGTCCCCACTGGGGTGCCTGGCCAGTCTGAGTGAGGGGCTGAGGGCCGTTTTCAGGCTGGCCTGTGACTGAAGCTCCCAGCCTCTCCTTTCTTTCTTTTTTTTTTATTCTGGGATTTATTTACCTTCTATAATTGAAACTTTGTTGCCGTCCTGCTCGCTCCAGCTCTGAGGCCACGGCCAGCTGAAAGCAGGTGTATGGGGTTTGTTTAGCTTCTATAATTGAAACTTTGTTGCTCTCAGAGTTTAGAGCCAGGCCACGGCAGACGGGGAACCTGGGCTTCCTCCATCACTGGAGCAAGCAAGCCTCCTGTTCACTTCAGCTGCATGGCTGCCGGCCGCCATCTTGGTTGGCGGTTAATTTGCATATCACCCTGATTAGCCAATGGGAAGCGTAGTGAAGGTACGGTTAATTACCATGTTTGTCTTTTATTGGATAGGATAGCATGAAGATAACATCCAGATAATAAACATTGATGAGCATTTGTACCAACATTCAATACTATTTATGGAATGCGATGTTTATATTATATTTTTAAAGTCTTCATTATTGTCTTAGTTGCTTGGAGATTCTACAAACACCTTTATAACAACAAAGAAAGAGGGAACTGCAAGTACTACACACAAGGGGAAAACCAGCAAGATATGTGTGACCTCCAAGTTGTCAGTGCCATTAAAATTGATCCACTATTTCAAGAAACCTGTGAAAAGAACACAAAAAGAGTCATAGGTTTTGATTTAGTAACCCCTCTATTGGGAATTTATCTTAATGAATACAAGCTGTATGTGCACGTGTTTGTGAAACAGTGGCATTTGTAAGAGCAGAATCCTGGAAGCAATTGTGCAATAGCTACACAGTGGCTGACTGCACACTAATAAGTGATATGAAAGAATCTGTGCAACTATTAGCAACACAAATATGTGACTGGAGAACAGTATATTCCAAACCATCTTAATACAAACAAACATAAAGTAACTATAACTACATAAAGTCAGTGTATGCATATACTATGGAACTGAAGAAGCTGTGTAGAGATATAAATAACTTTAATAAGAAAGCATACTTTTATTTTTAACAGCTTAGATGTTTCTCTCTGTTTTTCCCTCTCTCTTCCACTCTCCCTAAAAATCAATCCAAAAATATCCTCAGATGAGGATTAAAAAAAAAAAAAAAAAAAAAAAAGCTGTAGTACCTATATATACAACTAGTGGCCTGGTGCATGAATTTATGCACATTGAAAGGGAATTAATTAGAAGAAATATTTTAATATCATTATTTTCTCTTTCTCTATAATAGAAGTGTCAGAGATTAAAGAAAATTAGAAAAATATATATGAAAGTAATATATAAATTTATTAATAAATAAAAAATAACAACATGATATAACAACAACAAACACATAATATAAAGACAACAAAAACATGATATAAAAACATGCTTTCTAGGTCCTGGGTGCTGGTGAATGGGATTCCTGGCTGTCAGGCCGCTGACAGCAAGATGACTAACAGCTGATTCCTCAAGGGCCAATTCCGTTGGGGGGCGAGGCTGGCCTGGGCTTGGGGTGCTGGTGGTTTGCAGGCCGGCCACACCCCTGATCAGGGTGCATGTCCCTGCTGGGGCCGTGATGATCTGGTCTCTAGACCTCCTGGTGACTGGTTGTTTGGTCTTTCTGCGTTACGGCATCATGGCCACAGGCCTTTATTAGTATAGATAGAATGTTACGTGGCCATGAAAAAGAATGAAATCTTACCATTTGCAGCAGCATGGGTGGACCTACTATACTAAGTGAAAAAAGCCAATTAGAGAAAAAAATACCACAGTTTTTACTTATATGTGGAGTCTAAAGAACAAAACAAACAAACAAACAAAATAGAAACAGACTCAGATACAGAGAATGAAATGATGGTTGCCAGAGGGGAAGGGATTAAAAAAGGTAAAGGGATTGAGAGGTTCAAATTGGTAGTTACAAAACAGTCAAGGGGTTGTAAAATACAGCATAGGGAATGTAGGCAATAATATTGTAATAACTGATGAATGGTGCCAGGTGGGTACTAGAAATATTGGGGGGTGGGGGGACACCTTGTAAAGTATATGATTATCTAAGCATTATGCTGTACACCCTGAAATTAATACAAAATATATTAAATGTAAACTATAATTGAAAAATAAAAATGTAAATACTATATAGTGATAAAAAAGTTAAAGTCTTTTTTTGTTTGTTTGTTTTTTCAAAAACTCTAGAATGGAGTCTATGAGCTGAGCTGTCTGAAGAGGTCAAAGTTGAAAGAGAATGGAGTGCCTGGACTTGAGGGAGGGCAGTGGTGGGAAAGAGTCCACAGTGGTGGGGCTGCCCAGTTCTCAACAGGGGATACTTGCATGGGCCTGTGGCACTGAGATTCCTGATTGTGAAATTTGGTGTGGAATATACTGCTCAGGTTGGCAATGAGTATTTTGACAGTGACAATGAAAGTTAAGCTCAGAGATCCATTTCAAATTTCCAATAATCCCCAGGATTTCTTACAGAATCCTGTTATCTAAAAAGGGGTCACACCCACCCACTCCATGAATACAGTTAAATATTCTGCCAGATAAAAATTGGATTTTCTTCCAGTCTTGATAGATGTGTTTAGTGAGATTGAGTTGATGTAGACAAATAAAAATGAAAAAAGCTACATTTTATTATGAGTGAATCAGGTTGGTTACTTTTCTGTTTTAGCTACATTCAACTTGTTGGGCTCCAGCACCATTCCCAGGCTCATTACTGAGAAGTGTGATTAACTTCTCTGTTACCTTGAAAAGTTGCATTCTCAGGGGATTATCTGAAAATCAAAGACAGATTTATATAAAATGAATTATTTTTTTTGTATTTACATGATTAGATTCAACATCTACATTATTCAAATTGAGATAGTGTCTGACAAGGAAATATGTGAATTCTGAAGCAAATTACAAGGATGATATAAATTGTGAATCCAAAAGGGGCCACACACTAAGACTGACAAGCTCAGGGAGGTCTCCATGGTGGCCTTACCGACCCCAGACCTGAAGTAACCACACAGGATGGTCTGAAATAAAAGCTTCCTAACTAAAAGCAGTTTATGGCAGGCAGTCATATCCTAGGCTGGTATCGTCCTTGATAAAAGACAACCTTCACCTTAACTCAGCCTGTCTCCTGTCTTTTTGCACCTACAATAACATGCCTTTGGAATGTCAAGGTAATTTTCTTTCTCCAGACCCCTCAGGGCACAATCACTGCACCAGAGCAGAGACCACAGAACTCCTCATTGGTTATTGTTACCTATCCTCCAACCTCCCATGGAAAAGAAGCATTTGTCTATCTGCTTTACTTTTTATCCAATCCCAGAGATTTCCCTGCTTTGCTTTCTCCCTCCTCCCTAACTACCACCAATGGATTCCAAGTAATCCCCTTTGATTCTAATGTATAAGATAAGCTGCAAAAGTGCTATGCTCTAGACCAGCAGAGATCTTGCTCTCCAGCATATGTTGTCAGTTTGCCTCAAATAAACTCATAAAAACTCTCTACAGGTTTGGATGTTTCTTACATCAACAAAATATTATGCAGAAAACAAATGGATTGGAGACAGAAAAACAAGCTGTGAGACCTTGGACAAGTTGCTTACTCCCTCTCAGGTTTGGTATTTTCTTTTTAAAAATAGAGATATTGAGTATATTTCCCATTAGGTGAGGTAAAATATGAATACTACTTACAGGTATAAGGTCTTCAATACACGCTGGTTTCAGCCTCTATCATAACCACAGTTTGCTTCTTTTAATTTCCTTTGTTTCACTTTCACGTTGGAAAGATATGTTCAGTAGGTACAGAATTTTAGTGCAGTTTTTCTTCCTAGCTTTAACATTAGATGCCATTTTGGTGTTTGTGGCTACTTGCTTTTGTTGAGAAATTGAGCATTGGTCTTATTGTGTCTATTTTAAAGATCATTGTAATTAAAAAAAACAATTAGCTTTTCTTATTGTAAAGTAATAGCCTGACATTAAGGTTTTGATTGCTGAAGCGTCCACTGCAAAGACTTCCGTTTGGAATAAACACATTGCCAGCTGCACAACTAGTGAGAGAGCCAGGACACCCCACCCATGAAGTTCCCTTTTTAGGAAGCCCTGGTTGACCTCCATCACTGACCTTTTGGGTGATGCTGCTTTTCCTTTCCCACACTTAAATTTCAGCTCTTATGTTTAAATTCACCAATTCAGAGTGAACCCAGAAAACCCTAGGCACCCCACCTTCAACCCTAGAAAAAGCAGAACCCCAGGTCCATACTCTCACTCTCTCTCTTCTGGTGACTTTGCTGGGTGGCCATGGACATGCCCTGTGAGTAATAAACCTTGTCTTTTCCAAGTTCCTTGATGATTGCTGCTAATGTGTCTTGCAATCATAAGAACCACAAGGTTTGGTTGGTCACAACATTGGCTCCAGAAGGGGAGCATCCCAGGCAATCCTAGCAACAGCATCACTATTGAAAGGTTGAGACAGGCCCAAAACAATCATACATCTTTTCCCTCTAGCTCATATTAGAATTTTCTCTTTGTCTTTGTCTATTTTTTAAGCAATTTTACCATAATACACCTGTATGTTGTGTTCTTTATATTTAATTTGCGTGGAGTTTATGGCTTTCTGAATTTGTGACTTGATGGTTTATAAAATTTGATCATTTTGATCTTCAAATTTTTTCTCTGCTTCATTTTTCTCTTTTTTGGGGGGTGGGGGTAGGATTTAAGTTACATATATATCAAATATTTTTACCATTTCCCATATATCTCTGATGCTTCCTCTTTTTTAATCTGCTTCTATTAACTTGTTAATTTTGATTATTATATTTTTTAGTTCTAAAATTTCCATTTGGAGAATTTTCTAATTTTATGCTATTTTCCATCTGATTCCTAGAGCATATGAATATATGAAAATCTGTGTATAATAATTTCAATATTTGAATCTCCAGTGAGGATATTTCTATAATTTGTTTTTATTCAGTTTCATCTGCAGTATCATGAGAAGTGGTCTCATCTATTGGTATGCCTAGTAATTTTTGATTGGTAGCTACACAATATATATGACAAATTGTAGAAATATTTTGACTCTAGACAATGTTATCTTCCAAAGAGAATTCGTTTTTGTTTGATAATTATATAAGAGGAACATTATTTTAATCCAATCAAAGGTTTGGTTGATTTGATGCCAGTTACAAGTTAAAACTGGAGTGTTTGTCTGAACCTCTCCTTCTTGGTAGACCTAAAATTCAATGTTTTCCCACCAACACTTTAAGTTGCTAGAAACTCTACTTAGCTTCTCAGACTCTTGGCATCTACTTACCAATAGACAAATGCCCAAAGGGAGAAAATAGAGCCAAATTGGGCTCACTTCTCTAAACATTCATTCTATCTTAACCTATGTTTCTCAGAAAAGAAATCTAAAGGTAAAAGTTAAATGCTAATTATTTACTGGAGGTATAACCTAAGATAGTAAAAGTCAAGAAAAAATAAAGGGGACATAAAAGGAGAAGCAAATACAAGCTAGTATTTGCTAGTGTGTTACAGCAAATGACCACAGCTTCATGAAGAGACACTGTTCACTGTAGAGAAACACCCTGTCTTGGAATAGTTTATTGGAGGGAGAAAGGAAGAGGAGTATATGCAATGACTTCCTCCTGACTTAAATTTTATTGGTCAAACTGTACAAGACATGCAATCCCAGATCTTTCAACTGACCTCTTCAGACCCACTAGGTTAATCCCCTTACCCTGCAGCATATTGCTTTATCCAACTCCAGAACTGACAGAAATCAGATCCTTGATGGTTATGGTAGGGCCTGGTGCCATAGCTGCATTGGCTTCTACTACATCAGGCACAATTGAGTCCCTGCTGGAGACTAGCCCTTACCTTGGGGGAGGCTCAGCTGACTACTAAGTTTTATTTTATGAAATGGAGGTGAGCTCGTGTCATGATACGTGTGAAGATCTGGGAGAGAGGACCCAGAAGACTGCAGGAGGTTCCTAGATTTATCCATTGCACCTTCCCCCAGGAATCTTGACCCTTCAAAGCCCTTGGTGGCTTTATAGTTCCCTAACTTGGTCAAACTGATGGTTTTATGTATTGTCCAGCATTTCTAATTCTCAAGGGAAGGTTTGATCTATAACAAACTACTCTACATTATTGGAAAAGAAAGGCCACTGTTATCTGTAGAAGATTGTATTGCAGTAATATAAAAAGTTAATCCCATGTACCACTGACACCCAAACAGAGCAAAAAACTAGTAGACTTTAGCTTTACAGTAACATTGGTGGGATGCCAGGTGTTGGGCTCTTACCAATAGATATAAATTGCCCCTTAGATTGATTCTTCAAATGAGTTCAGTCAATATTTTCAATGTTGAGTTGCCCTTGATTTTCTCATATTAGTCACTACCTATATTACTCATCTACTGGAAATTCCCATCCCGATTAAAGCACTAAATCACTAATCCTGGGTGGGGCCATATAATATAGAAAGGCACAATATTTGCCAATTACATCATTCCCAAGACAGATTTGTTACATGTTTACTATGTAATTTAATGCTATGAAAACTCAAATCACACTGATCATTATCCCACCTTCCTTTTCCCAGCTACCAATCTACCTCTGCTTTAACCCACAGTCTGTGATTCATCCCTGCAACATACTCCAAAAATTCAGAATCTTCCCACTGTTGTTTCAAAACATGACTTCCCTATATGTGAACCCTGAGGTTTTTAGCCGCTCTCAAGTTTGCCTTTGTATCTGCTGTATATTTTTATGTAATATGGAAAAGGAAGTATGAGGAGCTTTAAACTGGGTCTCCTCTTCCACTGGCTACTTCTCAGAGCACCTGATATGCCTCTCTTGATAGAAAGATCATCCTTTGGAGAAAGTGAACAGATGAGTGCTTAATGACATAGTTTATGGCGTTTCATTTGCTTCTTCCAAAATAATAGGAAGTTCACCACAAAGATTTTATGATAGTGATTTTTGACTACCTTCTGCCAAACTTTTGTTAGTAATCATCACATGTCATTCTGATGGCTATCACTGTCATTTAAAAAGAAAAAAGTAGGAAACAATAACCTTTCCAAAGAAAAGAAGACTTTTCTATAGTAAAGGAATATGCATGGCTCTGGTTGCCTGCTAGAAACTAACCTACAGCCCCCATCTCAACATAAAAAAACTGTTTTAGTACAAAATTGTGTATGAAGTAAAAAAAATATGTACAGTATGATCTCAATTATATGATATGTATATGTGTATGTGCATGTTTGAGGATCTATACTAAAATGTTACCTGATTATATCATGTAATTATATGGAATTGAGAGTGCATGCTAATTTCTATACACTTATTTGTATTTTCATAATTTTATTTAATGGGCATATAATTTTTCCCCCCCAAAAAAACTATGTTTTTAAAAGCTGTTTTGTCCGATGTTGTGTTCTAGGTTCTGAAGTAAGTTAATAAGCATGAAAATAGCTTATTTTTCAAATAAGTGTGCATTCAGCTTCAAGAAAGAGAATACACTAAAAAAAGTGGCTTTAAAAATAGAGGCTTATTACTTTACATATAAGAAGTTTGGAGGAAATGTTGTTAAGGCAGTCCAACAATTTCATCAGGTGCCAGGAGTTCATTGGATCTATATCTTTTTTTAAAATGTTTTTATTGATTTTTAGAGAGAGAGGAAGGGAGAGGGATAGAGAGATAGAAACATCTAAGAGAGAGAAACCTCATCCATTGGCTGCCTCCTGCACATCCTCTATTAGGGATTGAATCCACAACCTGAGCATGTGCTCTGACCTGGAATCAAACCAGTGAGTTCTTGGTGCATGGGCCAATGCTCAACCAACGGAGCCATACTGGCCAGGCCATTGGCTCCATATCTTCACACTTGCAGATGGTTCCTCCTGTTCCGGGTACTGCGTATAAATATGACAATATTTGAGCCTCCAAAATGGGTGTTTCTGCCATGGGTCACTTTAGTTAGAGAGAGAACCCTGCCCCAGACTTCTTTTCTACTGGCCCAATTCACCTCCTATCAGGGCCCCACTGCCAGGTGCTCTCCAAAGCAGCACCTGCCATGTCCAGCCTGTGTCATAGGAGCCAAACCCTATGGCCAACAAAGAAGAGGCGGAACGGCACGGGGTATGTAGACAGCACACTCCCTTCTGCATGTTGGTCTGTGCCCTTCTAAACGTTTCTTTCTTACGCAGGTTTTGCCTGCATTGTTTAAGTCATACTGCATAGCCACTTTTGTAACCTGCCTTTATACTTAATATTTTACCATGAGCATTTGTGCCACAGTAAAAGTCTTTGGAAATTTTATTTTAAATGGTGACAGTATTCCATGCAAAAAAAAAAGAAAAAATACCCCCAAACACATCATAATTTACTTAACTTGTAATAAGCAGCATTCCTTTCATTTGAGGACTACCTGCTGAGAATCGCATTATAGCCAGAAGCTTTGCACAGGTGTCTCTAAACCAGTGGCTCTCAACCTTCCTAATGCCGCGACCCTTTAATACAGTTCCTCATGTTGTGGTGACCCCCAATTTCATTGTTACAAATTGAACATAATTAAATCATAGTGATTAATCACAAAACAATATGTAATTATATATGAGTTTTCCAATGGCCTTAGGCGCTGTGAAAGGGTCGTTGGACCCCCAAAGGGGTCGCGACCCACAGGTTGAGAACCGCTGCTCTAAACCTTAAAACAATGCTGCGAGGTAGCTATTGTCATTCTGATTTTACAAATGAGGAAACTAAAACTCAGAGAGGTTAAAACTTACCCACTATTCCTGCTGGTAAGTTGCAGAGCAGTATATTTGAGCCCGGCCCATCTGATTCCCAAACCAACAAACATGATGATATTTACTCAACATTGTTTGGGGGGACTTAAACACAAATGAATGAGCCCATTTATAAACGTAAATGAGCCAAGTTTTTTATTGAGCAAAATCGACCAACCAAAGCAATGCAAAACCTCGAATTCATGCAGATAGCCAGCAAATGACTGCAAAACTAAAATGGACATTCAGCTCTATTTATATGGAATTGAAGGTACAATTCAACATCTTTCTTTTTACTAAACCTTCAGCAGTTATTCAATTTGCATCAGTCTTGACACTAAGTTTACTCTGACATCCTGTTTTTCATCATTCTTGATCATAATTCTCGGTGTGGGTGGTTCCATTACTCTGACACTTTGTTCTTTATAATTCTTTATCAGTACTTCCTACAGTTGCCCTTGACTGTCTATCTAGCACATACAATCAGTCACAGTCTTCAACATTCCTCAGTAAGTTTAGAATAACTTCAGTTTCTCACAGCCCCAATAATATAAAGCTCCTGATTTACTCTTGTACAGCAAAATAAATTCCATAGCCAACAGAAACTTCTGGAATTGTATATACGTATATATATAATTTTCTGCAATAGGCTGTTTCATATCCTCAAACAAGTGACAATCAGTCTTTTTTTTTTTTTTTTGAAGATATTAGGACAGTCATAGGCTATTTATAGGTACCAGCAGTTAAATGCAATACACGAATAAAAGAGGAAAAATGATAGGGAGAAGCGCAGCCACAGAACCAGCTCAAAATAGTCTTCTTCTGTTTAATGAGATACTGAGTTGCTTTTTGGAGAGAACAGACCAAAACCGCAAGTCATGCAGCTGAAGCGTGCTCAGAGGAGAGAACTTTGATCTCCAACTGCAACCGGAACCAATGTTTCGAGCTCACACAGGTCAGAATCAAAGGACAAGGGCATAACCAGAACTCAAACACCGGAACCCTTTCAGAGGCAAAGGATCCATTGTCCAGGAAGATGCTGCGCTGACACCCTGACCATAAATGACCAAGCTCCAAGGTCCTCCAATTAAAACTTGCCCCACCGGCGCTTCTGCATACCTGTTCCCCATTCACCTTAAAAACCTGCCCCAAACCCTGGATCAGGGAGTTTGGGCTTGTGAGCCTTCGCTTCCCATTCTCCTGGATGGTGCCATTCATAATAAAACACCCAATCTTTCTCCACGGCAATACTCAATGTCCAGTCTTTGGCTCTTTCTTTTCTGTAACAGGAGGAAATCAGAAAAAGAAGAAAGAAAGAAATGTATATGCAGTATATAGGGCAAGGGAAGAGAAATATGGACAGCAATTGTCAATTCTGCTGTGAAGAATAAGTTCTAGAGCAGACAGGAAAGCGGCACAGGGTAAATGTTTCTGGCCAGCCAATAGGACCAGCAGAGTCTGCGCCAACGTGCGGTAGCTGATTGTATCACCATAGTTTACCTTCTCTGAGGACACACCCTCCTTCTTGTCTGCTCCAGGGTACTTGGGCTCTTGATGACAACAAACTGTCCTTCTTCCAGTTTCAGGCACTTTGGCCTAGTCTATCCTATTTTCCTCCCCCACTGCAAGAGCTTTCCCAAATACCACCTTCTTCCATGTCCAGTCCTCAGCTCTTGCTTCCCCTCCACCCATGCTCTTCCTGCCTGTGCTTTGGGCGGTTCCAGAGAAAGGTGACATAATCAGGTTTCCTCTGGACTCATAGGGCAAAGCCAAGTAGGAAATGATGCTGGCAGCTTTCCTTGTGAGGCTAGACACTTATTGAAAAGTGCTGACAATCTGGCAGCATTGAAACGAGTCCCTTGGAGAGCAGGGGACACCCACACAGCCTCCGAGTCACGCTGCTTTGCCCTCTGGCCTCGTTACCAGGGCGGCTCTAAGGTCAGTGAACCAGAAAGTCCGCCTCAGTCTGTTGGGCCAGGCTCAGGTAATTGGCAGATTTGGCTCTGTGGCCCATTCTGATAAAGGCCTCTGGGAGGGAGAAGGGAATTCACAAATTCCCTTTTGTGACTAACCAAGAAGGAAGTTTTGATGAGTGAAACACATATTCGGGCAACTAGTTGAAAATGTTAATCGTGCATGTACAAATAAACAATAAGTAAACTGCAGCTGACTTTACTATTCCTAGTACAAGCTCTTGTCAGACACGTTATAAATTATCAAGGATATTATTGAGGCCTGGCTGGGTGGCTCAGTTGTTTGGAGCATCATCCTGTACACTAAAAGGTTTCAATTCTGATCCCTGGGAACATACCTAGATCAGGGAACATACCTAGGTTGCAGGTTTGATCCCTGGTCGGGGTTCGGGAGGAAGGCAACTGATTGATGTTTCTCTCACATAAATGTTTCTCTCTCTCTTTCTCTCCCACCCCCTCTCCAAAAATCAATAAAAACATATCCTCGGGTAAGGATTAAAAAAAGAATATTATTAAATTATCAGTTTATGTGCATTATCATGTACTAGTGACCAGGTGCACAAAATTTGTGCACATTAAAAGGGAATTAATTAGAGGAAATATTTTAATATTGCTATTTGCCCTTTCTCTATAATAGAAGTGTCAGAGATGAAAGAAACTTAGTAAAATGTATATGAAAATATTCCTCCTGTCAGAGTCTGGGGTGTGCCATGGGAACCAGAGTTAAGTCCCCATCCAACAATGTATGCCTCAAAATCATGCAAGACCCAGACCTGGCAGGCCCCACCCCCATTGGGCTAGATCCAGACCCAGCCGGCCCCACCCCCGTCAAGCCCTGCTGGGTAGGGGGTGCAGCTTCAGTGGCCTGGCCTGGTGCTGGGGCAGGGGGCGTGGCCTGAGGTCCCCCAGCCCAGGCTGGGGGGCATGCCTTGATGTCCCCCATCAAGCCCCACATGGCGGGAGGAGTGACCTCAGGTCCCCAGCCTGGTGCCGGGGCAGGGGGCATGGCTTCAGGTCCTCCGGCCCAGCTCTGGGGCAGGGGGCACGACCTGAGGTCCCATGTCAAACCCCGCTGGACGGGAGGTGCGGCCTCAGGTCCCATGGTCCAATGCTGGGGCGGGGGGCACAGCCTGAGGTTCCCCAGTCTGGCCCTGGGGTGGGGGGTCCTGGCCCAGGGCCACGCAGCCTCAGGTCCCTGCTGATTGCTCTTTAAGGCTCGTTATAGGAACTCGGCCTCTGCTGTGGGTGTGGCCATCTTGACCATTACAGTGTGATGGTCAATTTGCATATTCACTCTTTATTATATAACTAGAAACCTGTTACATGAAGATTCGTGCAATAGGCCTTCATTCCCCTAGCTGCTGGCACCGGTTTTCCTCTGGCACCCGGGACCCAGTCTTCAGTCTTCAGTCTTCAGTCTTTAGTCTTCAGTCTTCACTCCGAGCCTGCGTATGCAAATTAACTGCCATCTCTGTTGGGTTAATTTGCATAGTTGCTCTGATTGGCTGGTGGGCGTAGTGGAGTGACACCAATTTTCATGTTTCTCTTTTATTAGTGTAGATATGGTTAATACACAAAATAAAATAAAGACTACTATTTTATATATATTATTTTTATTTAACTGATAGGTTGCAAAAGTGTCTACAAATTGTATTGTGCCTATATGCATGTCCTTTACAATTAGACTTTGCAGTTACTGTCAGAGAGAAGTAAAGTCTATTCTATCCCTTGACCATGTGGAAAAGGGATAGTAGAAATGATTGCGTAAACAGAGACTTGAAAAGTGGTTGTACATTGGGACTTTTCCTTCTGCTCTGCAGAACTTGGCAGCACTGCCATGCAAATGAGCCTGAGTTAGCCTGCCAGATGGTGCTATGTGGCCAGAACTCACATGGAGGCCATCTAACTGCCCGATGCATGAGCAAGGCCACTGGCTGCCGGCTGGCCATGGAAGCATAAATAAGACCACCTGAGACCAACAGAAGAACTTTGTAGTTGAGTTCAGTCAGAATACCAACCCTCAGCTTCAAGAGCTGTTCAATGAATGATTTCTGTGTTAAGCAACTCAGTTTTGGAGTGGTTACATGGCAAAAGTTAACTGATGTAGAAATTAGTACCTAGAAGTACAGTGCCATAGTAACAAAACCCTAAAACATGTGATCTTGGGTCTCTGAGTGGGGCAGGGACTAAGAAAGCATTAAGAATCCAGTAGCAAGAAACTAAGATGGCGGCATAGATAAACACCGGGAAATGGTCGCCTCACACAACAATTGAAAAATACCGCGAAGGTCAGAGCAAACATCATCCAGAACAACCAGAAGGCTGGCTGAGTGTAATTTCTACAACTAGAAGAAAAGAAAAGCACGCTGAGAGCCGGAGGAGCTGCGGAGGTGAAGTGCAGAGGTACGGCGGCAGCTCGCACACGCGGAAAGGGGGTGGCACCTGAGGACGCGGCTGTCTTTTTGAATCACAAGCTCGCAACTGCTCTGAACTCCGGTTCCAGCAAGTCTCTGGGGACCCAGGACTCATACGGGGAGAAGCTGGTCTGTCAGGCGGCAGCAGGTGAACTTGAGGGCGGCTTTCCCTCAGAGGTGCTTGCAGCCGTTACCAGGACACTGAGACGCGCGACTCCGGGCGCGGAGAATCACCATAGCTGCTTTCTCCGCCCTTTGACTCCCTGAGACCCCGCCCCACCCAGGCTGCGGCAGAGGCTTTTGCATGTGAATGTACCTAACTACAGCCCAGCCAGGCAGACCCGGAGCTTCCAAGGGAAGGCCCAGGGCCCCGCAGCGGCTTGCATTGCTTCACAGCTGAGCCTCTTCGTGGCTCTGGCTGTGTGGCCTCAGGCAGGGGCTGAATTAGAACCTCCTTAGATCCAGGAGCCACTGTACCCAGTGGTCAGAGGGGGACCATTCTCCCACTTCAGACACAGCTGCTTCCCATAGCCAATTGGCCTGGAGGTCAATTCCTCCCAGTGATCCTACAACAACCAAGGCACCAAGAGTGCACCAAGAGTGTCCACCCCAGGTAACTGGGGAGGCTGAGCCACTGGGCCCTACAGGACACCTGGCGCGCAGGGCCACTCTATCAACACAGGGAAGCAGCCAAAATGCGGAGACAAAGAAACAGGTCACAATTGGCAGAAACGGAGGAGGGCAGACGACTGGATATAGAGTTCAAGGCCACGCTTATAAGGTTTGTCAAGAATTTTATGGAAACCGCCGATAAATTTAATGAATCCCTCAAGGAGTATAGTGAGACCATGGAGGACATGAAAAAGGACCAACTAGAAATTAAGCATATACTGACTGAAATAAAGAATAATTTACAGAGATCCAACAGCAGACAAGAGGATCCCAAGAATCAAGTCAAAGATTTGAAATACAAAGAAACAAAAAATACCCAACCGAAAAAGAAAAAAGAAAAGAGATTCAAAAAATATGAAGATAGTGTAAGGAACCTCTGGGACAACTTCAAGCGTACCAACATCAGAATTATAGGGGTACCAGAAGGAGAGAGAGGGCAAGATATTGAAAACCTTTTTGAAGAAATAATGACAGAAAACTTCCCCCACCTGGTGAAAGAAATGGACTTACAAGTCCAGGAAGCGCAGAGAACCCCAAACAAAAGGAATCCAAAGAGGACCACACCAAGACACATCATAATTAAAATGCCAAGAGCAAAAGATAAAGAGAGAATCTTAAAAACAGCAAGAGAAAGAAATTCAGTTACCTACAAGGGAATACCCATACGACTGTCAGCTGATTTCTCAACAGAAACCATGCAGGCCAGAAGAGAGTGGCAAGAAATATTCAAAGAGATGAATAGCAAGAACCTGCAACCAAGATTACTTTATCCAGCAAAGCTATCATTCAGAATGGAAGGTCAGATAAAGAGCTTCACGGATAAGAAAAAGCTAAAGGAGTTCATCACCACCAAACCAGCATTATATGAAATGCTGAAAGGTATTCTTTAAGAAGAGGAAGAAGAAAAAGGAACTCTTACCATTTGCCACAGCATGGATGGAACTGGAGAGCGGATAAATACCACAAGATCTCACTTATTTGTGGAATATAATGAACAACATAAACTGATGAACAAGGACTGATCCAAAGACGGAGAGGCTTTGATTGGACTGTCGGGCCTTGGAGGGAAGGTAGGGGATGGTGGGGGCAAGGGGGAAAGATCAACCAAAGGACTTATATGCAAGCATATAGGCCTAACCAATGGACACGGACAACGGGGGGGTGAGGGGATGAGCGGGGGGGGGGGGGTAGAGGGTACACATATGTAATATCTTAATCAATAAAAAATATTTTAAAAAAAAAAGAATCCAGTAGGAAAAAAAAAACAAAAACAAAACAGAAAAAGGGTGAGCAAACTATTTGTGGTAGCTGGAAAAAAGGTGAGAAAATTTCTAAAGCAGGCCAGGAAAGTGGAAACATATATGATGTAGTAAAGACATTTGGCAAAATGGTTGCCTGAAGTAACTTGAACTATATATATATATTTCTAATGAATTTTTCCTGGCAAAATGTTGAAAGTGTTTTACTGCTGAGGGGAAAAAAAAGCCAAAGAAAGAATTTAGAGGGAATATACAGACAGTAAAACTGCTTTTCACCCCTAATCCTATAACCGGTAAAAATCCTTAAGTGAAAGAGGCCAAAATCAAGGTATAGCTATTAAAATTTTATTAAGGCGTTTGAAGGAATTAAGATGATATCTAGTAGACCCTATCAACTAAAAAAAGGAGGGTGCTAAGAATTTTAAGGGTGCTATTCCACACCAGACTGACAGGCTCACAAAACTCTCTCTTAAAATAATCGTGGGTGTAGCTTGTCTTTTCTTTTCTTTTCTTTTTCCCCCTTTTTTTCTTTCTTCTGGCTTTTCTTAAACCAAATAGATTCAAGTCAGACTCATAAGAAAACCACAAAGGTTTAAGAGAGTTCCGAAATCACCACTCACTTGGATTGAAGAAACTGAGATTGCTCAAATTACAAAATAGCCTCTGGAACCCTCACTTTTTACTGGTAGGAAGCAATCAGAGAAAGCTCGTGAGCTCTAAATATAGGTCTTTCCTTATGGAAAAGGAGCAACCTCAGAAGATAGAGCTAAGAGCTCAGAAGGTAGATCTAAGAGCCTTGGAACAGGGATATTAGACTAGACCTAATCAAGAAATAGTTCCTGCCCCCAGATGGGGAGATCTGGCAATAACTAGCCAAATCAGTGGTTCTCAACCTTCTGGCCCTTTAAATACAGTTCCTCATGTTGTGACCCAACCATAAAATTATTTTCGTTGCTACTTCATAACTGTAATGTTGCTACTGTTATGAATCGTAATGTAAATATCTGATATGCAGGATGGTCTTAGGCTACCCCTGTGAAAGGGTCCTTCGACCACCAAAAGGGTCGCAACCCACAGGTTGAGAACCGCTGAGCCAAATGATTTCAGAATTGTAATAGGCCAGTGTCTGCTGTGTCTCAGATTCTTCTACTTTCTCATGGCAGTGTCCACTGTACTGATCCTGACTCTGCCTCATCATTGTATATTATGGGTATGTTGGGGGAAGATAATTAGTGTTTTTTAATTCATAGGTCTCTAGAACCAGAAGAGCCCATTTAAGGAGACTCAACTGGTCTGATTTAGATCACAAGATCCCTCACTAGTCTGATATTATAATTAGACTAGAGGCCCAGTACACAAAATTTGTACACTGGGGGTGGAGTCCCTCAGCCCAGCCTGCCCCTCTCACAGTCCGGGAGCCCTCAGGGGATAGCCTACTGACGGATTAGGCCTGCTCTCTGAGCAGGCCTAAGCCACAGTCTGGCCTCCCTCTGTGGAAGGCAACTGGGCTGATCAGGGGAAGGCACCACCCCCATCACCCTGCTGCTGCTGCCACTGCTGGCTGCCACAACCACCAAGTGTTTTCATCAACACAGACTCCAGTTCCTTCACCACAAAAAAAATGACAACTTTCTTTAGGCATTTTCAAGATGTGTCTTTCATAGGATATGACATTTCTTTCTTTTTTTTTTATCCTCACCTGAGGATTTTTTTTTATTGATTTTTAGAGAGTGTGAGAGAGTGTGGAAGAGAGAAGGAAAGACAGAGAGAAACATCAGTGTGAGAGGGACACTTTGATTGGTTTCCTTCTGCATGAGCCCTGACCTGGGCCCCAGCCAGGGAGGAACCTGCAACCTAGGTACATGCCCTTGATCTGAATTGAACCTGGACCCTGCAGTCCACAGGCTGAGGCTCTATCCACTGAGCCAAACTGGCTAGGGCAGGATATGACATTTCTTAGCCCTCCAGCAGCAGACCTTTGTTTTTTCCTCCAGGTGTGAGGTGGAAAAACCCTAGATCACCTTCTTGGATTCTTATTACCCAAGTTACCAAGAACACTGTACAGGGAGCTTAGCCAATGAGCAGTCAGAAAAGGTGTTTCCTCTGCAGCTCATGCACAGAGGAGGGGCTGCCTGCAAGCTGCAGCTGGCACATCCCCTCTGTTTCTGGGCCTGCTCAAGCCCCCATCACACCTTGGGCAGGGTCCCCCATCTCTGCTCAAACGTCTGCCGTGGCTTGGGCAGGGCCCCCCAGCTCCACTCAAGCCTCTCCCGTGGCTTGGGCAGGGCCTCAAAGCAAGCATTCTGCCTGGCCATTCATGCTGCCTGCTCTCAGTGGCCGCCCTCCACCCCTGGAACTGGGGGACTCCGGCAGGGCTGAGAGGACTGGGTGCAGCCATCTTGTGGCTATGGGTGCTGCTAACTTTGTGACGGAGTGATGGTTAATTTGCATATTACCATTTTATTAGATAGGATGAGATTTTGGGTGTCTTACATGTGGAAAGAATGATAATTATTTTGTCCAAAGGATAGGCTGTAGTAGATGGCAAAAATGGCTATAATGCTTCCATAAAGAGATCTCTATTTCTCCAGCCCTGAATTTAGACTGATCTTGGGACTTATTTCACCATTAGTATGCAGCAGAAGTGATGTACCAATTCCAGGCCTAGATCACTTTTGCTTTCTGTGATCATGTCAATCATCATCATGTGAACATACATGTACTAACTGCTGCATGGTGAGAGGTTTATGGCCCAGTCAGAATTGTCACTCCAGCCAACAGCCAACCAACACAGAAGTAGATCAGCCTAACTGATTTTTTAGCTGCTCAAAGACACATTAACAAGTTAAATAAGCCAGTTAAGAAAAGCACCCAATTGATCCCAGCCCAAATTATTGACCTAAGAATTGTAAAATCAACAAATAGTTGTTATTTTAAGCACAAAATAGGAGCAAGGAAAGGTTGTCACCTAGCAGTAGATAAGTTATGCAGACACCCAAATGTCACAGAACAATTTATTGGTATTTCATTCTTCCTCCTCTGGTCTTTGATTCTCTCTTTGCCATAAATCTATATATTGGTAGGTCTGTTTGGAGCATGTAGCCTCTTCCAGTAGACAATTGTCTGTTTGCACCAGTTCAATACTATGGTATTCAATGTAGCTTGATAACTGATGGGACAAGCATCCCCAGACACAACTTTTTCTTCTTCAGGAGAGTCTTGACTATTCTTGACCTTTTGTTAAACTCTGTAAATCTTGATGAGTTTATCAAGTACACTAGGGGGAAAAAACTCTCTATTGGTATTTTTATTGAATTTTTATTAAATCTATAGATACATTTGGAAGAATTGACATATTTTTTATACTGACTCTTCCTATCCATAAACATTTTTCCATTATTTGAGTGTTCTTTGTTCTTTCCTAATAACTTTTTATAATTTCTTATACAAATATCTTACATATCTTTTTTAGATTTATTCATAAGTACTTTGTTTTTATTGTTAATATAAATTAAAATTTTTAATTTTCCTGACAACCAACTATATAAAAGTACAAGTGACTGTATGAAAGTACAAATGACAAAAAATGTCTGTTCATATTTGAATTTTTTTATTTGACAATAATCTAGAGAAAATAGTCCCCTCTTTCCCCCTTATGCTTGAAAATGGATGATGTCAAAGCAGCTGCTGCAAATACAAGAAGAAATAGAGAAAATAAAGAGATAAAAGCTATTATAAGTTTACAAGTTGGAAGCAGACTGAGTGAATGAGGAAAGGAGTAGCTACCTGGATAAGAGTTTGTATATCACACTTGCAGGAAATGGAGATACATTTTATTAGACCAAACAAAAATTTTATTTTTTAAGATCAACTGTAGGACCTCTGGCATAACAGAACACTTGCTTTCTTAAATGTCCCAATCAATAAAAACAATTTAAGCTTTATTTTAAAAAAGATAAGATATAATCTAGTGTTTCTTTGAGATGGCAAGGAAACTAAGGTATTAATAAAAGTCAACATCAGGCAAAGTGGAAACCCAAGGGGTAACAAGAGCCAAAACCAGCATTTGTATGAGGGTGTCGCCAGACCCACAGTGGCTTTTGTAACCGGAACCAAGTTCTGCCATCTGCTGCCACAAAAACCAAACTCGTGAGATAGATGTCTGTGAAAAAAGGAAAGAGATTTTATTCAAGTGCCAGTCACCTAAGGAGATGGGGACTCTTGTCACAAAGCCCATCTCAACATCTCAGTGCAGGCAGAGGATTTATAGGGAGAACAAAGCAGAACAAAGAAGTCAAGGACAGGGATTGAAAAGTTCTCTACATGCAGGCCAGCACAGTCCATTCCCATAAGGACCTTGAATCTGGCCAAGTGATGGTCTAGAGCAGTGATGGCGAACCTTTTGAGCTCGGCGTGTCAGCATTTTAAAAAACCCTAACTTAACTCTGGGGCTGTGTCACATATAGAAATTTTTTGATATTTGCAACCATAGTAAAACAAAGATTTATATTTTGATATTTATTTTATATATTTAAATGCCATTTAACAAAGAAAAATCAACCAAAAAAATGAGTTCGTGTGTCACCTCTGACACGCGTGTCATAGGTTCGCCATCACTGGCTAGTGTGTGACATCCTGGTCTTTGACATCCTGGTTCTTTGTTATCTTGATTCTAGGTTGAAGGTCAGCAAATCTCCAGGAACTGGAACTGGGATGACTGAAGGTCAGAGCCTGTATCTTCTGAAGCTAGTTCCTAGGATTCTTATACAAACATATTATTTATTTACAAACTGCAGACTAGTCAGTCAGCATTTACAGAAACAATGTCAGGATGGTGGAGTGGGTTACAATTTCCCAGGGTTACACTTTGAGTTTCTGTCTTCCTGACTATGCAGGGAGTGGTGCTCCTAGACCCCCAACCTGCCAGACCCTGAACTTTATCTCTGTCACCAAAATTAGGCAGTCCTTATCAAAGGGGTATTTCTAGAACATTTCAATGTAGGATTGTAGAGGAAAATTATGGCTAAGGAGTTGATAGAATAATTTTTATACTAAACGTTATGATAAAACACATATTCAATCTACTCAGGAGTTCATCAACAACTACATTCTTACTTATTAAATTAGATTTAATCAAATGAGAAGCACCATCCGCCTCTGGGAAAGTCAGGGCAAGTTTTCTTAATGATATTTATGACAAAGAAAGAGCTGAGTCACTATGAACCTGAAGCATGAAAATGCCTTCAGGCATTCTGCAGTATTCAGAATCCCAGAAATAGATATAGATGCCCTTGTTTGTAATCAGTGCCTTCCTTGTTTTTCAGATGCTTTGATCTTTTGCCCAAGTTAAAGAAGTGATTTTAATTATTCCGAATTTATGCATTCAAAATACGAATCACGAGGGAACATTTTATGTGTAGGAAATGCAACCAACCAATAAGTCCACAGAGTAAGAGTCCAGAACTCCTTCTGTCTCTTTTTCTAAAGTGCATACATGAGAGGTGTTTTCATTTCATGGGCATTTATTCTTATATCAAGGACCTCATAGTTTAATATTTTCCTTTCAGAACTTATGTCTTATGTTTTAGGACTCTTTTGCTAAAGAAAAGATTTTGTGGTGGGCAGTGTAGTGACTTCAAAACATTTGAAGGAAAAGCAAGAGTTGGACAAATGGTAACTACGCTTTAAGGGACTCAGTGATGGAAGAAAGGAACTAAAGATGAGGGTGTAACCAAGAGAAGGAACTTTGCCTTTATCCAGTGCTATGAAATAGCAAATTGTATTCCCCTTTGATGACCTTAACCTTGACTTCTGCCCTTTGCTAAGAAATACTCAAGAACTAATACTGAGCACTGGCAGCCTCAGGCCCTCCCCACAGCTGCTCTGAGCAGAACCCTATGTGGATAAATCTTCTCTTCTCCATCTTTACATCTCATCAAAACTCAACTGCTATGATTTTCTTATTCCCCTGCTTCCATTTCTAACTATTCTTATTAAAGGAGCTCATAAACTAATACATATGTGATATTACATGCAAATAGTCTGGGATTTTTCTTGCCGCACTGAAGTGAATGGTGACTCAGACAGCTTAGTTTCTCTTCTGCAATACACATCCACCCACCCAGAAAGTGTCCTTTCTGTCCCTGCCTAGTCAGTTCTCAGAGTTTATGTTGAAAGGTGGAAATAAAGATAGAATCTGAGAGGTGGGAAGAGAAAGCAAAGGGTTTTTGTTGTTTTGTTGTTGTTGTTGTTGTTGTTGTTGTTGTTGTTGTTGTTGTTTGTGTGTGTGTGTTTAAAAAAACAGAAAGGAGAATTTTGGAAAATTAGGGAAATAAGGAGCTGAAGTAGTGTGGGTATAAGATAATTGGGGAAAATGGAAAAAAGATAAAAGAGTTGTTAGGATGGTCAAAGAATCAACTTTAACACATTTTTAAAGCACAAAAATTAGAATGTAATTCCATTTTTATTATTAATAGATATTTGGTCTGTGCTTCTATGAATAAGACTTTATCCACAGACTAAACCATAAGGGTCAGAGGTTAAAAGGGTTATCCACTAAATTGAAGTGACCAACTCACCCTGGTTTGACCAGGGTTTCCCCAATTTTAACACTGAAATTTTCACATCCTGGGAACTTCTTCACTTTTTTCAAAATGAGGTGGTTGGTTACCCTTAGTCATTAGTGGCTAATAATGGCTTCATGTGTTACATTTTCTGAGAGAATAGTATTCTTGTTTTTCCTGAGAATGGTTGCTGAATATAAAGAGGAAAGTATGATGGCATTTACTGAGGAAGGAGAAGGGGAAAGGGAGAAGAAAAATAGGATGAGAAAGAAGAATAAAATGAAGTGTGTGTGTAAAGGAGGATTTCTGGATTTAAAGCAGTAATTCTCAACCAGGTATGGTTCTATTTACCATTGACTAAAGATAGTTTTATTTGTTACAATTTGACATCTACTGGCATCTAGTGAGAAGAGGTCAAATATGTTGTTAAACATCCTACAGTGTGGACAGTCCTCCACAACAAAGAATTATCTGGCCCAAAATGTCAATAAGGATGAGATTGAGAAGACCTGACCTGAAGGAATGCATTGTTAATAATGGACTAACATGAACAGAAGGCGAGCGGGGATGCAGCCATCCCAATTGATCTTAAATCACACCATATATAGAGTGACACTGGAAAACTAATATTTCCCCATGTTGGGAAAATTGGACAGTAAAATGCAAAATAATGAAACTGGACCACTATACAACACCACACACAAGAATTAACTCAAAATGGATTAAAGACTTGAATGTATGACCTGAAACCATACACTCCTAGAAGAAAACAAAGGTGGTAAACTACTTGACATACAAATTAGCAATGATTTTTTTTTAAATCTTTATTGTTGAAAGTATTACATATGTCCACCTTTTCTCCCCATTGACCTTTCCTGGCCAGCCCCGCTACCTCCACCCCAAACATTTACCACCATATTGTCTGTGTCCATGGGTTATGCATATATGAACACAAGTTCTTTGGTTGATCTCTTCCCACCTGCCCATCCAATCCCAATTTTCCCCTGAGAGTCCACAGTCTGTTCCATGCTTCTATGTCTCTGGATCTATTTTGTTCATCAATTTTGTTCATTAGATTCCACATATGAGTAATTCTTGTTTTTCTCTGTCTTATTTCACTTAGCTTATTCTCTCCAAGTCCCTCCATGCTGTCTCAAAGGGTAAGGGATCCTTCTTCTTCTTCTTCTTTCTTTCTTTCTTTTTTTTTTTTTTTTTTTTTTTTTACTGCTGCATGGTATTCCACGGTATACCACAACTTTTTTATCCACTCAACTACTGATGGGCACTTGGGCTGTTTCAAGATCTTAGCTATTGTAAATTGTGCTGCTATGAACATAGGGGTGCATACATTCTTTCTGATCGGTATTTTTGGGCTTTTAGGATATATTCCTAGAAATGGGATCACTGGGTCAAATGGTAGTTCCATTTTTAATTTTTTAAGGAAACTCCATAGTGTTTTCCACAGTGACTGCACCAGTCTGCATTCCCACCACCAGTCTGAATGTCCACATCCTAGCCAGCACTTGTCATTTGTTGATTTGTTGCTGGTAGCCATTCTGACAGGTGTGAGGTGATACCTCATTATTTTAATTTGCATCTCTCTGAAGATCAGTGACTTAGAACACTTTTTTATATGTCTCTTGGCCATCTGCATGTCCCCTGTGGAGAAGTGTAGGTCCTTTGCCCATTTTTCAATTGGATTGTTTGTCATCCTTTTATAAAGTAGTATGAGTTCCCGATAAATTTTGGATATTAACTTTTTATCTGAGGTATCATTGCCACATGTGTTCTCCCACAAAGTAGCTCCCTTTTCATTTTGTTGATGGTTTCTTTTGCTGTGCAGGAGCTTTTTATTTTTAGGTAGTCCTATTTTTTCATTTTCTCCTTAGTTTCCTTTGCCCTAGGAGAGGTATCCGTAAGCATACTGCTACAAAAGATGTTTGAGATTTTGCTGTCTCTGTATTCCTCTAGTATTTCTATGGTTTCCCGTCTTACATTTAAGTCCTTTATCCATTTTGAGTTTATTTTTGTGTATGGTGTAAGTTTGTGGTATAGTTTTATTTTTTTGCATGTACCTGTCCAACTTTCCCATTACCATTTATTGAAGAAACTGTCTTGACTCCACTGTATGTTCTTGCCTCCCTTGTCAAATATTAATTGAGTGTAATGCCTTGGGTCAATTTCTTGGGTCTCTGTTCTGTTCCACTGATCTATATGCCTATCCCTGTGCTAGTACCAGGCTGTTTTGATTACAGTGTCTTTGTAGTATAACTTCATATCTGGTATTGTGATTCCCTCAAGCTTTGTTCTTCTTTATCAATATTAGGGAAGCTATTTGGGGTCGTTTTTGGTTCCATATAAATTTTTGAAATATTTTTTCTAGGTCTATGAAATATGCTACTGGTATTTTAATAGGATTGCACTGAATCTGTGAATTGCTTTAGATAATATGGACATTTTAATTATGTTAATGCTACCAATTCTCCAAACACAGTATTTACTTCCACTTGTTTATATCTTCCTCTATCTCTTTTTTCAATATTCTATAGTTTTCCAAGTACATGTATTTTACCTTCTTGGTTAAGTTTGTTCCTAACTATCTTAAATTTTTTGTTGCAATGGTAAATGGGATTGTTTGTTTAGTTTCTCTTTCTGAGAATTCATTATTGGTGTATGAAAATGCCATTAATTTCTAGGGGTTAATTCTGTATCCTGCTACATTGCCTAATTTCTTTATTAAATCTAGTAGTTTTTTGATGGAGTCTTGATGGTTTTCTGTGTACAATATCATGTCAGTTGTGAATAATGAGAGTTATACTTCCTCCTTTCCAATTTGGATGCCTTGTATTTCTTCTTCCTGTCTGATTGCTATGATTAGGACTTCTAGTACTATGTTGAATAAGAGTGGTGGAAGCAGACATCCCTGTCTTGTTCCTGTTCTTAGAGGAAATGGTTTTAGTTTTTGCCCATTGAGTATTATGTTCCATGTAGGTTTGTCATATATGACCTTTATTATGTTGAGATATGCTCTTTCTATTTCTAGTTTGCTGAGAGTTTTTATCAAAAATGGGTGCTGGATATTGTCGAATGCTTTTTCTGCGTCTTTTAATATGATCATGTGATTTTGTCTTTCAATTTTTTTATATGATGTATCACATTTATTGATTTTTGAATATTGTACCAGCCTAGCATGCCTGGCATAAATCCCACTTGGTCATAGTGTATAATCTTTTTAATATATTGCTGGACCCGATTTGCTAAAATTTTGTTGCAGACTTTAGCATCTATGTTCATCAGGAATATTGGCCTGTAAATCTCTTTCTTTAGAGTGTCTTTATTTGGAATTGGGATAATGCTGGCCTTCTAGAGTTTGGAAGTATTTTTTCCTTTTAAATTTTTTGAAATAGTGAGGAGGCTAGTTGTTAGTTCTTCTTTGAATGTTTGGTAAACCTCCCCTGTGAAACCATCAGGACCAGAGCTTTTGTGTGTTGGGAGTTTTTTGATTACTGCTTCTATTTCATCTGTTTTTATTGGCCTGTGCAAGTATTCTGATCCTTCCTGATTCAGTTTTGGGAGATTGCATTTTTCTAGGAATATGTCCATTTCATCCACATTGTCCAGCTTGTTGGCATATAGTTGTTCAAAATATTTTTTTTTTACAATCCTTTGTATTTCTGTGGTGTCAGTTGTTACTCCTCTGCTCTCGTTTCTGACTTTATTTACTTGGATCCTCTCCCTTTGTTTCTTGATGAGTCTGGCTAATGGTTCACCAATCTTCTTTGTCTTGTCAAAGACTAGCTCTTGATTTCACTGATTTTTTTTTTTGTATTGCTTTTTAGCCTCTATGTCATTTGCTTCTGTACTAATCTTTATGATTTCCTTCCTTCTACTTATCCTGGGCTTTTCTTGTTGTTCTCTTTCTAATGCTTTAAGTTGTAGGTTTAAATAGTTCATTATTAATTTTTCTTGTTTTTTGAGTTAGGCCTGTAATGCTATGAACTTCCCTCTCAGGACTGCTTTTGCTGTGTCTCATAGAATTGCAGTAGTTGTGTGTTCAATTTCATTTGTTTCCAGGAAGTTTTTGATTTCTTTCTTGATTGCATTAGTAACACATTCATTGTTTAATAACATGCTATTTTGCCTCCATGTGTTTGAAAGTTTTTGAGTGTTTTTACTGTAGTTGATTTCTAATTTCTTTCCATTGTGATCTGAGAAGATGCTTGATATGATTACAATCTTCTTGAACTTGTGGAGATTGTTTTGTGTCCTATGTGGTCTATCTTTGAGAATGACCTATATGCACTTGAGAAGAACATATATTCTTCAGTTTTAGAGTGAAATGTTCTATAAATGTCAATTAAATCCATCTGATCCAGTGTGTCATTTAGAATCTCTATTTCCTTGTTATTTTTATTGTTGTTGTTTGGAATATCTATTCTGTAAAGTCAATGGGGTGTTGAAGCCCCCTACTATGACTGGATTGCTGTTGCTCTCTCCCTTAAAGTCCTCTAGAAGTTTTGTTTTTGTTTTTGTTTTATATACTTAGGTGCTCCTACATTGGTTACCATGGTTATATCCTCTTGCTGGATTGATCCCTTTAGTATTATGTAGTGACTTATTGTCTCTTGTGATGGCCTTTATTTTGCAGTCTATTTTGTCAGATATGAGCATTGCTATCCCAGCTTTTTTGTTGCCATTTACATGGAAAATTTTTTCTATCTCTTTACTCTCATCCTGTGTGAGTCTTTTGTTTTGAGTTGGGTCTCTTGTAGACAATACATAATTGGCTTGTGTTTTTGTATCCATTCAGCTACCCTATGTATTTTAATTGGAGCATTTAATCTAGCTACATTTAAGGTTATTATTGATAGGTACTTATTCATTGCCATTTTAATTCTTTATGCCTATGTTTCTCTCTGTATTTATTTTCTCATTATAGCAGTCCCTTTAGCATTTCTTGCAGTGCTGGTTTGGTGGTGATAAACTCCTTTAAATTTTTTTTTAAATCTAGGATGCTCTTTATTTCACCATCTATTTTGAATGATAGCCTTGCTGGAAATAGTAATCTTGGTTTCAGACTCCTGCTTTTCATTAACTTGAATACTTCATTCCATTCTCTTCTGGCCTGTAGAGTTTCTGATGAGAAATCAGCTGACAGTATTATGAGAGCGCCTTTGTAAGTAACAAATTGCTTTTCTCTTGCTGCCTTTAAGATTCTCTCTTTGACTTTAATTTTTGGCATTTTAATTATGATGTGTCTGGGCATGAGCCTGTTTGAGTTCTTCTTGCTTAGGACTCTCTGTGCCTCTGAACTTGTGTGATTTCTTTCTTCACCACGCAAGGGAAATTTTCTCCCATTATTTCTTCAAACACGTTCTCTATCCCTTGCTCATTTTATTCCCCTTCTGGCACACCTATTATGCAAATATTGTTGTTTTATGTTGTCCCACAGCTCCTTTAAACTGTCCTCTTGCTTTTTAATTGTCTTTTGTTTTTTGTGTTTTTTTGTTGTTTGTTTTTTGGTTTTGTGATTAAGTGATGTTTTTTCTACCTGTCTTCTAATTCACTGATCTGATCCTTGGCTTCCTCCTATTCTGCTGTGTATTCCTTCCACTGTGTTTTTTATTAGTGCTATGTCATTCTTCATAGTTACCATATCTTTTCTCATGCTGTTGAACATCTTTGCCATCATTATTCTGAACTCTATGTCTGGTAAATTTCTTATCACCATTTCATTTAGCTCTTCTTCTGGAGAATTATCTTGTTCTTTCATTTGGGGCTTTGTGTGTGTGTGTCCCCATTTTGGCTGCCTGTTTGGGTTTGTGTGTGTGTATTAGATATATCTGCTGCATTTCCAATCTCTAGTGCAGAACAATGTCAGTACCGTTTGGACCTATCAATAATCCACTTGTGGCTCTCTCTTCTCAGGGTTGGTTACTTAGAAAAGAGCCAAGATGTGCACCAGGGTCTGCTTTTCTTAATTCCATGCCCAGAAGGAGATTAGACAAAGACTCAAAGCTTCCAGAGATTCTCCTCTGCCTACAGTCTGATTGTTATCAGCCTTGATTAGCGACAGGCTATCAACCACAGGGTGAGGCAGGAGGTCTTCTAACAGGTTGTAGCAACTACCTTTTCCCCAGCCACAATCACCTGAATAGCCAAGGTCCATGAGAGAAGGATTTCCTCTGAAATATGAGGGAATGAGTCAGCACAGGAAACTAGGGTGGCTGCTCTTTGAGCTCCAACTCCAGAGCCCCCAAGCCTGGACTCTCCTCACACAGCTCCTATCCACTTTGCTCTCTCTGTGTCAGAGCCCAAGGTGAGTGGCTGCACGCAAAATTTTGTGCATTGTCCCTTTAAGAAGATGCCTACATTTCCATCTCTCTCTCCCTGGCAGACAGCAACCCTGCTGCTTTTCACAGCCAGATATTGTGTGGGGACCTTCCTCAGTTCTGGTGCTCTAGGCTGGGGACCCCAATTTGGGGTTTAGCCCCTGAGTTCTCAGTGGGAACCTCCCACAACTGATATATCCCTCCTGGATATCAGCTGCTGTCTGTGAGAGCCCAGCCAGCCCTTTCACATCTTTACACTGCCTACCAGTCTCTATGGAATCTCCGCTTTCTGTCCTTATCAGGATTCTTTCCAGCTAGTTCTCAGTTGATTATTCAAGATAGTTCTTCTGTGTTTTAGTTGTATTTCCAGTTTGGTCCAGCGAGAATGTCAGTGTAGCTTCTATTTACTCTGCTGCCATTTTGGAATCCAGCTTCTTGATTTTTAAAACCAGGATGTTTATAAGTGCTTGTTGTGAATGGATTTTAGTTACCATTTACACACTATTCCTAAGATTTTTTTAAAAAAATTATAAAAATGTCCAAAAATAAAGAAAGAGAAAAAATGCTTTGAGAAGTTAGAGCCTTGTCATGATAATCACAGACACAGGCAAGGGTATGCAAATCACTAAAGAGAAGTCTTCAAGGTGAAAGGCCTTATGGTAATTCAAGTTATATAAAGCAACAACTGGAATTCCTACACATTGATGTATTCATAAAAAATAGCCTGTATAGCTTCCAGGACATTGAGTTTAATTCAGAAACCATTTGAATTGCTGAAATTCCAGTTTAAATAACTTTCCAAAAGTCACTTTCAAAAAGTGGGCTTTTTAAAAGAATATGAACATTTTCCAGTCACTCACTCTAATTAAATTTAAGACTAATGTATTATTTATGATTTTTAAATTTACCATATTAGAAAAATGACAAAAGTTTAAAATATTTACATATATTTATTAACTTGTCTAAAACAACAAAAATTAGCCCATTACAGGTTATCATAATGTAAAGTCATGAAAAATATCTATTGTGGTGGAGGAAAAGAACTTTCCTCTATGTTCCTCTGTTCTTTTGGCTGGTGTAATAATTAAACCTATAGGACACAGACTAACAAGAGAAAATAACCCAATTTGATTACATATGTACAAATAGGAACCCCACATACATGAGAGATTCATAAACCCATACATAAAAAGGTTTAGAGACAGAAATGAAAAATGAAGTATTGAAAGAACCAAGATGGCGGCATAGGTTAACACTGGAGATTGCTGCCTTGGACAACCAAATCAAAACACACCTAAAAGACAGAACGGACATCATCCAGAACCACAGGAAGGCTAGCTGAGTGGAAATTCTACAACTAGGAGGAAAGAGAATATCATACCCAGACTCAGAGGAGGCGCAGTGCTGAAGTGAAATTCTCAGGTGCGCAGTGCGCGCGCGGAGCGGACTGGCGGCGGGGGGGGCGCAGTTGGTGCTTTCAATCGGGAGGGAGTCTCAGATTCTGAGCTCCAGATCCGGGCAAGTCTCTAGGGACCCAGACTCAAACGGGAGAAGCGGGACTGTCTGGCTTCAGTCAGAACTTGAAGGCAGCTTTCTCTCCGAGGTTTGCAGCGGTTGCTGGGACTCTGTGAGGCTGAGCCCTTAGGGACGAAACTGAGAGCCGCCATAACTGCTCTCTCTGGCCCACCCTGTTGATCCCGAGCCCGAGTGACCCACCCGCCCCGCCCAAGCCCTGCGCAGAGCCATTTGCCAGATAGCCTCAGGCAAAGGCTAGATTAGCACCTCCCTAGAGGCCAGAAGTTTTCCCACTGCAGACACAGCTGATTCTCACAGCCAGCTGTCCTGGAGGTCAAATCCCCCCAGTATTAACTACAACAATCAAGGCTTAACTACAGGAGGACTGCACACAAAGACCACTAGGGCTGCACCAAGAAAGCATAAAAAATGCAGAGACAAAGAAACAGGACAAAACTGTCAATGGAGGATATTCAGTTCAGAACCACACTTTTAAGGTCTCTCAAGAACTGTCTAGAAGCCGCTGATAAACTTTATGAGATCCTCAACAAATCTAATGAGACCCTCGATGTTATGATAAAGAACCAACTAGAAATTAAACATACACGGACTGAAATAACGAATATTATACAGACTTTCAACAGCAGACCAGAGGAGCGCAAGAATCAAGGCAAAGATTTGAAATGCAAAGAAGCTAAAAACACCCAACCGGAAAAGCAAAATGAAAAAAGAATCCAAAAATACGAAGATAGTGTAAGGAGCCTCTGGGACAGCTTCAAGCGTACCAACATCAGAATTATAGGGGTGCCAGAAGATGAGAGAGAGCAAGATATTGAAAACCTATTTGAAGAAATAATGACAGAAAACTTCCCCTACCTGGTGAAAGAAATAGACTTACAAGTCCAGGAAGCACGGAGAACCCCAAACAAAAGGAATCCAAAGAGGACCACACCAAGACACATCATAATTAAAATGCCAAGAGCAAAAGACAAAGAGAGACTCTTAAGAGCAGCAAGAGAAAGAAACTCAGTTACTTACAAGGGAGTACCCATATGACTGTCAGCTGATTTCTCAACAGAAACTTTGCAGGCCAGAAGGGAATGGCAAGAAATATTCAAAGTGATGAATACCAAGAACCTACAACCACGATTACTTTATCCAGCAAAGCTATCATTCAGAACTGAAGGTCAGATAAAGAGCTTCACAGATAAGGAAAAGCTAAAGGAGTTCATCACCACCAAACCAGGATTATATGAAATGCTGAAAGGTATCCTTTAAGAAGAGGAAGAAGAAGAAAAAGGTAAAGATACAAATTATGAACAACAAACATGCATTTATCAACAAGTGAATCTAAGAATCAAGTGAATAAATAATCTGGTGATCATAATAGAATCAGGGACATAGAAAGGGAATGGACTGACTATTCTTGGGGGGGAAAGGGGTGTGGGAGATGCGGGAAGAGACTGGACAAAAATCGTGCACCTATGGATGAGGACAGTGGGTGGGGAGTGAGGGCGGATGGTGGGGAGGGAACTGGGAGGAGGGGAGTTATGGGGGGAAAAAGAGGAACAAATGTAATAATCTGAACAATAAAGATTTAATTAAGAAAAGAAAAAAAAGAAAGGAAAAATGAAGTATATATGATATTCTGATCCAAAGATATATGATATTCTGACTCTCTAGGGCTTCAGAGAGTCAGTACAGGATGCTAAGAAGAGCAGGTTTTGAGTAATTACTTATTTGTACTGGCATATAGATAGATTAATAAAAGTTTATCTCTGATTATCCTTTATTCTTGGCAAGGCCCCTAATACAAATTTTTATAGGTAGTTAAGAGAAGTGGGGGGCTGAAGTTTCTCTTGAGCCTTCAAAGTTTTGGTTGCCTTTAGCTTAATATATTCTATATATTACAGAGACACATCATGGTGTGACTTACTCTGAACCTCTATACAATCCTTTCCAAAAGGAAAACAGAAAGGCTGTGGGGAGAGTGAAATTGTTTATATTCAGCTGTCTGTTAAATTAAACCTCATGGGGCATGCAACAGGGGGTAGGGGAGGCTGGGGGAAGGTCAATGGGGGGAAAAGGGAGATATATGTACTACTATGTGTAATACTTTAAAAAATAAAATAAATAAAAATAAAAAATATTTTGTAAATCATATCTGAAAAATTAATTAATTAATTAAACCTCAAGTTTAGTTTAATGGGCAACTGAATTCTCCTATCTACACTTGCCTTCAGTCTGTTTCTGTATATTGTTTTGATTGAAATAAATGAAGAAACTCTAGCCTTACAGAAGAGGTATATTAATAATCTTTTCCAATAACTAAGGATATTATTCTTTGCTACTATACAAAACTTGACTTGGTTATTGATGTGGAATCTGAAACAACCAATCAAATTCATATGTGTTATAACATATTTTGGGGTCTTTTTGTCCCAATCAATCTTATAGTTATACTAGGGGCCCAGTGCATAAATTCATGCACCTTGAAAGGAACTGTGGGCCCTTAGGGTGCAGTGGACACAGGAGCGGATCTCGGCCCATCCTCCATCCCCCGCCCAGCCCCTCCCACCAGGAACTTCAGTCCCCTGTCTGACAGTAGCCCCACTCCCACAGCCACCACTCCCATACACTGATAGTGCTGGCCCTGCTCACAACCACTGATGGTGTGAAGCTATTGGGGCCGGCACTGGCAATGGTAGTAGGTGCGAGCTGGCAGCTGCCGGCCCTGATCGCCCCTCAGGAGCAGGGTGAGGTGGAGAAGCCCTGAGGGGTGATTGGGGCTGGAAGCTACTGTTCACACCCACTGATGATGCCAAGCATTGGGCGCTGACAGCAGATGCAAGCAGTGGCTCTGGCACCAGCAGTGAATGTGAGAGCGGGGCAGGAGCATGGCACATGGGAGCAAAGAATTTTCAGTAACCACCAGAGGCTCACCCCAATGACAGTGACCAGTGCTCCGCCTTGATCTGGCGGCCCCACTCACCTGTTCCACCATCCTGCTGTGGCTGATGCCCACCATGTTCCACGTGTGTCCCCTGTTGGTCAGTACACGTCATAATGACCAGGTGTTCAATTGTTCGGTTGTTCTGCAGTTTGGTCTATTTGCATATTAGCCTTTTATTACATAGGATATATCATGTATGTGATATACACCATGATATATATGTATGTTATATATACTACTAGAGGCCTGGTGCACAAAATTTGTGCACTGGAGGGGTGTCCCTTAGCCCAGCCTGCATCCTCTCCAATCTGGGACCCCTCAGAGGATGTCTGACTGCCGGTTTAGGCCTGATTCCACAGGCAGTCAGACATGCCTCTCGCAATGTTGCTGCTGCTGCTGCTGCTCCATGGCATCTCTCTGTACTTTAGTTCATACTCGCCATGCTGGGGTTGCACCTCAGGTTCATGATGTTCAAGGGTTGGCCCTGGGGGTTCAGGCCTCCCATTGCTTGCTGCTGTGGAGGGTCAGCAGGTTGTGGCCTCCTGGCTTGCATGGCATTCAGATTCAGCTGAAGGCCGGGCTGGCTGGCCACTAATTGATGAGAGCTGCCATCAGCTGAGGGTTTGACTTGAGGATGTTGAGTGTGTGCTGCTGCTGGGAAAGCTGGGAGACTTCAGGGTCCGCAGCAGGGCACCTGGAGAGATGCTCTGAGGTGGCTGCACCTTGGGTTTGCATAGACATCATGGGTCTGGGCATGCCTCACATTGGCTGTTGCTGGGGGATGGGTGCCGGCTGCCACTGCTGGGGGTCAGAGGGCAGAATAATAGGCCCACTGACCTGGTTGGGTCACATTCAGGCCCACGGGGGCCATCTGGCTCTTGAGAGTCACTGTGCCTCAGGGGCATACCATTGTTGGTGCTCACCCAGTACAGATGTTGCTGCTGCTGCTGTGCCTCACATGCAATCTGCCGGGCACCTCCACTGCTGCAGGTGGGCCTGGGCGGGGGGCGGGGGGGGGGGGGGCTGGCACCTGGTTAGCAGGCTTCCCAGTGCAAACTGTGGTGGGAGGCTGAGTTCTGGCCACGCTGGAGAAGCCGGCTAGTGACATGCTCACAGGCGAGGTCTGGGGCAGAGTCGGGGGCTGTGGTGTCCAGGGTGTGCTGGGGGGCCGGGGTGGTGCTGAAGGAGGGGAGGGCAGAATCTGCTGAGGCGCGGTGTGGGTGTTGATGGTGGCATCTGCTGGCGCATGGTGCTGCCGGTGGTGCTGTATCTTCTGCCGGCGGAGCTTCTGCTTGATGTTGAGGCTGTAGGGAATGGGGCATGTGTTTCTTGCCAGTGTTTGACATGGCAGCAGCAAAGGGTCATGAACTGCTTGCACACTCTAAAAACTCCATTGGTCTTGTGCTGGCAGCCCTTGGTGTGCTGCACAACCCACCTCATCTTCTGGCAGGACGGCTGTGGGCAGTTGGCATCACAGCACTGGCGGGCATGCCTCAGGGACTGGATGCAGCACTGGATTGCCTGGTGCCACCACTCCCGGAGGCTTCTGAACTGCAGTTCACCCGCCACCGCTGTGGGAGCAGAGGAAACCCTGCCTCCTTTACTCCAGCTCCTGCGGCACCCTGCTTCCTCCACTTCCGCTCCCACTCCACCTCTGTTCTGGCTCCCATGGCGGCCCCACCTCCTCTGCTTCTGCTCCCCGCCTCCTCCCCTCCGGATCCCACTGTGGCAGTTACCGCCTCCTCCTCTCTGGCTCCCCAGGCTGTGGCACCACCTCCTCCGCTCCTGCTCCCCTGCCACCAACAGAAGCCACGCATAATCCCCCGACAGAAGCCATGCAACGTGGCACTGCGACCCCCGTGCCCCTGCGGGGCTGCAGGAACCCTGGCGGAAACTGCATGGAGCAGCCACTGGCCCCGCCCCTGCTGTGCATGCTGCAATCTTGAGACAGCATTATGGAGTGAGGGTTAATTTGCATATTACCTCTATTGTATAGGATATGTATGTTACACACATATCATGTATGTGTTATATATTGTGTATATTATATACTAGAGGCCCAATGCATGAATTCATGTACAGGTGGGTTTCAGCCGGCCTGCTCCAATCAGGGCCAATCAGGGGCAGGGCTGGCCAGGGGGAGGGGCTGCAGGCAGTTGGTGGGGGCCAATTGAGGGTGGGGCCACAGGTGGTTGGCCGGCTGACCCTACCCCCTGGTCAAACTCCCCTCTTTGAAGGGACAATTTGCATATTAGCCTTTTATGATGTAGGATTACAAATATATACATATATATATATATATGTCATACACTCACAAATACACACACGCATATATAGTGCGTACTGTCCTAAGCTCTTTCTAGATATCATCTGATTTACTCTCACAACAGCTTTACAAAGGCCGGCTTTCATATCACCATTTTGTAAGTGGAGAAACTGAGGTACAACAAGTAAGTGTCTCCTCAGAGTTTTCCAAGGTCACATGACATGCAGGTGTGCTCTGGGCCCCCACTAGTACTACTTCCTTACTATGAACACAGCATTAGAAAAAGAGGCAGTTCTGTCAAGCACCTTCATAAGCTCCATTTTGCATATAAGGAATCTGAGATTTAGACATTGAGTTATCTAAGATCACATAGGTTGTTAGGGGCTCAAACTAGATCCTTTTGATTTTAATATTCTACAATTCAAAAAATCCACAACATAATAGCCACATAAAAAGGAGAATGCAATTTTGTTGTTCATCTGTGTTAGGTATAAAGTGGTTAGTATAAATAGGGTTTTCATTTCTTCAGACAAATATATAGACAAATTGCATATTTTGTTCACTGTCTTGATCCAAAATCACTAGACAAAATTTCATCTTTTAATAAGCATACACTTGCACACATAAATGTAGAAAGTGATACTTTAACCTTTAAATGTTTTTATTAAGTGATTTAATAACAGCCAAAAAGATATCTACTCCACTCCAATGTTTCTTTGTTAATGAATTAAAATATACAAAACCTAAAATAACTTGGAGTTCCACACCTGTGCTACAGTCAGATCTTTACAATTTGCTTTCATTGGTAAAGCCAGAATTTCAGTCAGTCTCTAAATAAACTGTGGTTTTGAACACATGTGCCTCGCTGGGAAGAGCCTTATATTCGGTTTCTGAAGTCTTCATTGAGACTATTCTATATCTTCAAACCATGTAACTGTTCCCTGGTGAGCAAGGGTAAAAGCCAATTTATGAAGTTACTTAAAAATATAGATCAGAGTGAGTAATTTTATTCACTCAACCCCTTTAAAGGTACCACATTGTCAAGAACCTCCAAATACTCTACTTGCTATTCATGGTCTGAAATATTCTGGGAAATCAATAGGCAGCTTGCATCTCCCTTCACTGAGTCTTCATTTTCATGGGACACACCAGTGGGCTCACCATTTTCTTCAATGATACACCTGTCTTGTCCTGTCCTCCCTTCTCTCACTCCACTCCCAGGCAGTCTTGTCTACCTGGTGAACAATGCCCACCTTAGTGTGCCATGACTCCAGGAACCCATTCCCCTTCTCACTTCCATACTGAGAAACTAATCTGTAGCTAACAGAACTATAGAAGGGAGGTGGGGCTTAAAATAAATCACCCTCCAAAAGGAGTAGCCTCTTACACACCTTGGCTGTATGGGATAGCCTATTGCTCCTAGACTACAAACCTGTAGAGCATGATACTATACAAAGTAACATAAGATTAAGTCAAGCACAAGGGGAATGATGCAAGGTAGAGACATGGGGAGCACCAGATGTATGAGGCTGCTTGCTGTGTAACAGAATACAGTTTCACAGCAAACCTTTTTTTCATAAGTAAAAAGAGTACACTCAAAATAATAATAAAATGTAAAGTATAGCAAATACATAAAACAGTAACATAGTCATTTATTATCATTATCAAGTATTATGTTCTATACATCATTGTATGTGTTATACATTTTTTTTTAATAAGACTGGCAGCGCAGTAGATTTGTTGATACCAACATCCGGACAAGTGTGCTGCCCTGTGGCTTTACGAAAGTGGCTACCACGTCACTCGGTGATTGGACTTTTTAAAAAATATATATATTTTATTGATATTTTTACAGAGAGGAAGGGAAAGGGATAGAGAGTCAGAAACACCGATCAGCTGCTTCCTGCATCCCCCCACACTGGAGATGTGCCCGCAACCAAGGTACATGCCCTTAACCGGAATCGAACCTGGGACCCTTCAGTCCACAGGCCAACACTCTATCCACTGAGCCAAACTGGCTAGGGTGGTGATTGGAATGTTTATGCTTCTGTACAAACTTACGGGACCATCCATCCTTGACATTATGCGATACATCACTGCAGTTAAGGGCAGGGAGAGGTGGGGGATGTTGATATCACTGCGTCCCTAGCATCTCAAGTTTTGTTAAATCAGTTGGAAGGGGGTGAGCTTGACAATTGCTGGCAGCAATTTTCAGGCTGCATGTGCTGTTGAAACGATATGAGTTGATTCATTATTTCCCAGCTCTGACCCTCCTCTGCCAAACTAACTTCTCTGTGCTAATCTAAAAAGAAAAGGGCCTTTCAAAGTGACAGGCAAACAAGCATTTATTTGAGATCAAAGAATAACTATTCAGAAATCAGTAATTTAGGCAGAAACCCAAATAGTGCTCCGATTAGGAGGCACAGGCAGTGGGTATTTATGGGAATGGGAACAGTTACATCATGAGAAGGAAGATCGTTCTATTGCTGCAGATAACATAACATAGTGATGCTAGTTCTAAACAATGTTTTAAATTTTCAGCCCAGTGGCCATCAATCTAGTCGTCATAATCACTGTTTTTCTGCTGGCTTTGCCAACAGCTCTTGAGGAAGAAGGTTGCTTAGGCCCAGTCCAAAGGTTATTTTACTTTGTTTTAAACGTTCCAGTTTCTCTGGCATGGCAGCTCCAGCTCCATTATAAAGTGGCTTCGTTATATCATTGTTTACACCTGGATTCTCTTTTTTAAAAAATTTTTTTTAAAATTTGTATTTTTCAATTATACTTGGCATTCACTATTACATGGGGTTTTCTTCTTTAAATAAGATGACTCTCAATTTAGCCAAGGATTAGCCTTGGGTCTCAGGGAGAGAAGGACAAACAATTCTCGTGTGAAAGAAGGAAATGCAAAAACAGAAAAGAAGAACAATGAAGAGGCAGAGCCAGCTGTTTCCTACAAACTTCTGACAGCTTCGCAGCTGTTCACTGTTCTTTCTCCCCAGTGCGAACTGGCCTCCGCCCAGCCTTGGCTGATGCTTTTCCAGTCTCCCGCTCTTGGCCCAGCAGCCGTGGCCTTGCCACTGTCCTTTCCCCTGTGAGGTAAGATTCTGAGATATGTGAAGTGAGCTCTGGGACACCCGGTCAGGTCTCTACTCAGTTATAATGGAAGTTGTGCTCTTCCTACAACAGCCATAACAGATGGCACTTCACAAACACTGTCTCGTTCAATCCTCAGTTACCCACTGAGAACGACTGTCTTATTACCCTCATTTGACAGAGGAGGAAAGTGAGACTTAAGCCATGTGTCGGAGGCATCTTTCCAATTCCAAGGCCTCTTCTCTAAGCCAGAGGATTCCAAAATGTCTTCCCATCAGTCGAGTGCTTGTTAGACGCATAGACTTCCAGGCAGCCCACTCAGAAATCCCGATGAGTGTGGATGGAGCCCAGCAATCTGAAGGCAGGACTAACATCTTCACAGAGCTACTCCACGTTTTTATAGACCGTGCTTGACACAGCCCTTGCACCATCTTCGTTCTGATTAATTGCCCCTTCCTCTGGGTTCTCAGGACACTGCTCTCAGGCTGGTAGAGCAGGAAGCCATTGTGTTACAATTAGCTGGTTTTTGTCAGTCTCCTTGACTAGCCGGGGAACTACTTGATGTCCAGGGTCCTGTTTCTTTTTGACTTCCTCTTCCTGGCGTTGCTGAGCAAGGGCCTGCTCCCTAATACTCACAGAAGCTGCAACTATGGCACTGGCTTTCAAGATAAAGAAAGAGCCTTTATTATATTTGTGGGTCGCCAGTGAGGAGACAGGAGATCCTCCTAAAATCTGTCTCCCCCATCCAAAGTTTGGGGTGAGTCTAAGGGGTTAGGGGGAACAGGCTGGTATGTGAAAATGCTGGCCAGGCAAGTTTTGATTGGAAGCTTTGGAATTTGGACATTTATAAGAAACGGTAAGGTGCTTCAGCACCATCTTCTTGGACAATGGACCCTTTGCTTCGAAAGGGTTCCAGAGTTCACGTTCTGGTCATGTCCTGGTCCTTCAGTTCTATGGGGGAAGGGAGGGGTGGGGGGTGGGGGGCAGGTGGTAAGACTTTGGTTCCAGGTGCAGCCAGAGGTCAAAATTCTCTCCTCTGCTCTTGTTTCAGCTGCATGTCTTGCACTTGTGGTCTGTTATGTCAGAGAAGCAACCCATTATCTTGTTAGAAGCAGGACAGAGCCATTTTGAGCTAGTTCTGTAGTTACATAGAATTGCTCCTTTCACTCATCTTTGCATAGCTTGCTTCTCCTTATTATTTGGGTTTTAATTTAAAAGGTCCCTCCTCAGAAAGTCCTTTTCTGGTGACCTAAGAAGCTCCCCACTCATTCATTGCCATGTCACCCTATTGCATCATCCAGCATGAAGCACAGAGCTTTGCATAGTAGGTGCTCAGTTAAAACTGGATTATCCAAAGGCAGATTAAATACATCCTTAGGGCACCAGAAAAACAGAGGCAACAAACATTTTCAAACTACAGAAACATCACTGGACAGGGACTGGCCGTTGTGGGTCTGCCTCGGACCGGCTGGTAGTGTGTGGGTTCTTGACTTTGTGCCAGAAAGACTTCATACAAGGAGTCCAGGTGATTTTGAGAGTATGCTTATTAAAGCTGGGGACAGTGAGACAAAGGAAGGATTTAGGGTAGGAGAGCCCAGGTGGTGCCCTGCTTTGGCTCCCTGGAAACGTTATAGGAAAGAAGTGAGCCAGGGCAGGGCTGCTGTTAGCTCACTAGAAAGTCAGAGAAAAGGGGGCCTTGGAGACAGTTTCAGGGTGTTAGCCACAGAGGAGCTGCCACTGACAGATGTTGCCCTGGTTGCAAGCCTCATGTGGACCCTTAGAGTTTAGGAGGAAGTAAAATGTTCATGCAGGAGAACAAGCATGGGCATGCTCCAGGACGAGCCAGGGCTGGTATCCTTTGCCTTGAGGGTTTTTCTCTCTCTTCTTCAGGGAGAATTTTGGGGGAGGGTTTCAGTAGAACATTCATCAGCTTTTCCAGCTTTAATATCTGGATGCATCAAAACGAGCAGATAGGGGAGTTTGGGATTATTCTTTGGTTAGCTTTACTGCTTTACTTCTATCTTTTTTCTTTTTTCACTAAGCATTTTATTATTATTATTATTATTATTATTATGTAAAGTTTTACATATGTCTTCTTTTTCCCAAATTGACCCCCCCCCCCCGCCCCCCCAGCCATTCCCATCCGGGGCAAATCCCCACCACCCCAGTGCCTGTGTTCATTGGATAAGCTAGTATGCATGCATACAAGTCCTTTGGTTGCTCTCTATGCCCCCCCCCCCCCACCATTTGTCTCTGGATCTATCCTTCTTCATCAAATTATGTTGATCATTATATCCCACATATGAGTGAGATCATGTGATATTCATCTTTCTCCAACTGGCTTATTTCACTTAGCATAATGCTCTCCAGTTCCATCCATGCTGTTGCAAATGGTAAAAGTTCCTTCTTTTTTATAGTGGCATAGTATTCCATTGTGTAGATGTACCACAGTTTTTTAATCCACTCATCTGCTGATGGGCACTTAGGCTGTTTCCAAATCTTAGCTATTGTAAATTGTGCTGCTATGAACATTGTGGTGCATATATCCTTTCTGGTTGGTGTTTCTGGTTTCTTGGGATATAGTCCTAGAAGTGGGATTAGTTTTACTTCTATCTTGCTTTTATTTTACTTTTATCTTGGGTCTGTCTCACTCTAATTGTTTTTTGTTATTTGTTCCCTTAATTCATTCATCCTTGGGTTTGGCTGTTCCAAGTCCCCATCATCTACCTGAATACAGCAACCTAACTGGCCTCTTCATTTCCCCCGTTGTCACTCACATTCCATTGTTCATACTGGACTATTTTAAGGATGAAGCCACATCTCCAGGCATCCCATCTGCATACAGTGGTTTCACAGCTGGGAGAGGGAAAAGGGAGAGCCCTCACTTTCCTCATATATCTCTTGAGCAGATCAGGAAAACATTTCCTAAGGCCTTGCTCTCTCATCTCATTGGCAAGAACTGTGTGGCTGTCCACCCCTAACCTTAATCAGTGACAAGGGCAATGCTTACCATGTTGGCTCAAAGCAATCCTGAGTTATAACCCTGGGGCTGGGGGAAAGCGCAGCCTCCCCTTAAAGTTTAGGGCCCACTGATTCCTGGAAATACTCAGGTTTCTCTTGACAAAGGTGAAGGGGAACATGGATGTGAAACAGACCGCCCATAAAGAAGGCGGTGTGTTTTGACAGGCAGTTGTGCACAGAGACGAGCTATCATCCTTGAAAAAAATTAAGGAAATCCTTATTACTCACAAGTTCATTCAAATATTGAGAGGAATGTCATTTTGTCATTTCCACTTGGGCTTGGACATTTTCCAGGTGGCAGTGAAGTAAGTCTACTCTCTTTTGTTGTTGTCAAATGCCCAAGCACAGTATTTAAACCAGCTCTGATGCAGCCCGTAAGCCTTTTCACCCCCAGCTAAATGCCCGCAGCCTCCTCAGCCACCTTCCCCAGGTCTTCTCCTTCGCATCCCTCCTCTTTCCTCAACCAACTACAAGAAACTCAGTTTTCAAGGCCTCACTCTGGAAAGCCCTTCCATCTTCCCGCGGGCCATGAGGTACGGCATGCTTGTGTGCAGGCCTCGGACTGTCCTCCTCAGCACCAGTAGGTACGGAATTCTACATGCCAGTCAGTGCGCCAAAGCCTTTACCAAGAGTCTCATTTAATCCTCACAAGAACCTAATAGATTTTGCCTTTGAGAGAGAGAGAGAGAGAGAGAGAGAGAGAGAGAGAGAGAGAGAGACCACCCACCCTCGCTCCGACCTGCAGCTTCCACTGCCCGCGTGCCCACCATGGCCCTGCTGCACTCCAGCTGCGTCCTGTCCTGGGCCACCACCGCCTTCCACCCAGGCCTTGCAGGCGTGGCTTCTGCCCGAGCCAGCTCCTGGTGGGCCCATGTGGAGGTGGGTCCCCCAGATCCCATCCTGGGAGTCACCGAAGCTTTTGAAAGAGACACCAACAGCAAAAAGGTGAATCTGGGAGTTGGTGCCTAGCGGGACGATCATGGAAAGCCTTACCTGCTCCCTAGGATCCGGAGGCAGAGGCCCAGATTGCTGCAAAAAATCTGGACAAGGAACACCTGCCCATGGGGGACTGGCCAAGTTTTGTAAGGCGTCTGCAGAGCTGGCCCTGGGCGAGAACAGCGAAGTGCTGAAAAGTGGCCGGTATGTCACTGTGCAGACCGTTTCTGGAACCAGGGCCTTAGGATCGGAGCCAGTTTCCTGCAAAGATTTTTCAAGTTCAGCCGAGATTCCTGGGGGAATCACACGCCCATCTTCAGGGACGCTGGCACGCAGAGCAGGGCTATCGCTGCTATGACCCCAAGATGAGTGGCTTTGACTTTACGGGCCCATGGAAGACATTTCATAAAGGCCACAGCAAAGTGTCCTCCTCCTGCACGCCTGTGCCCACCACCCCACGGGAGTGGACCTCGCCCCGGCAGTGGAAGGAGACAGCCTCCGTGGGGAAGGAAAACAATCCCTTTGGTTCTTTGGCATGGCCTACAGAGGCTTTGCCAGCGGCAATGGAAACAAGGATGCCCGGGCTGTGCCCCGCTTCATCCAAGAGGGCATTAACGTTTGCCTCCGCCAGTCCTATGCCAAGAACATGCGCTTATACCAGTGATGGCGAACCTATGACACGCGTGTCAGAGGTGACACGTGAACTCATTTTTTTGGTTGATTTTTCTTTGTTAAATCGCATTTAAATATGTAAAATAAATATCAAAAATATAAGTCTTTGTTTTACTATGGTTGCAAATATCAAAAAATTTCTATATGTGACACGGCACCAGAGTTAAGTTAGGGTTTTTCAAAATGCTGACACGCCGAGCTCAAAAGGCTCGCCATCACTGGATACGGTGAGCGTGTGGGAGCCTTCACTGTGCCGATGAGGCCAAAAAGGTGGAGCCACAGTTGAAGATCTTGATTCGCCCCATGTGTTCCAACCCTCCTGTCAATGGCACCGTGATCGCCTCCACAGTTCTGAACAGCCCGGATCTGCGAGCGCAGTGGTTGCAGGAAGTGAAAGGCATGGCCGACCGCATCATTAGCATGCGGACCCAGCTGGTCTCCAACCTCAGGAAGGAGGGCTCCTCCCACGTCCCCCACCAGATCGGCATGTTTCGTTTCACAGGACTGAAGCCCGAGCAGGTGGAGCGGCTGACCAAGGAGTTCTCGGTCTACATGACAAAGGGTGGCCGCATGTCCGTGGCAGGGCCACCTCCGGCCACGTGGGCTGCCTTGCCCATGCCGTTGCCCAGGTCACCAAGTAATTTCCCCGATGAGAGGAAACAGAGACAACCTCCCTGCCGACCTCTGCTGCTGTGAGATGCACAGGGAGGAAGGGGGAGGGTGGATGGTGGTGGGCGATCATTTCTTTCAACCCCAGCACTGAAAACAGCGTGAGAATGGTTTCTCAGCAAAGGACGTGTAGGGAACTAGGCAGAGGCACCTGTGGCTGGTGCGTGGGACTTTGTGGCTCTAAACCAAAATCTCCCTCATCTGTGTAGCTCCAGCTTTTCTGAAAGAGTTTACATGTACAAGAACGTCATAGCCCAAAACCTGTCAATCACACCATTGCAATATTCCAGAAGCTTTTAACTGAAGCACCTGATGGTGTCGATACCACGTATCTGAGTCTCTGTGAGAATACCTGGTTCCAGCAATCATGGTCAGCCTCACACTTGTGCTCCCCGATTGAGCAGCCTCACCAACAGACCACATTGCAGAAACCGTGCTTTGTGAAAGCCAGCGCACGGGGCTGCCGCTGCAGCAAGGAACAGGAAAAGATGCTGTTTCCGGTCTTACTTACTAGTAAGAAAAAAAGAAAGAAGGCTCTGCTTCTTGTGCTCACTGGTGGGTATGTTAATGCTCCCTTCTCTTCTACCAGCGCTGTTCCTTTCCATAGGCACCAAGATCTACAACCAGCCTAGATTTGCACCCTCTTCTACTGCTCGATTGACCATCATCCGCACCCTGTAGTATTGAGTGTTTTTCCTTCCACGACTCGCGTGGAGTAGGGTTCGGTATCTGAAAGAGGAGCCGCACAGCAAATGAGAGAAAAAGACACGAGATAATTTTGCAATATTGGGGGACCAGGCGGCAAGTCCCGAAGGACTTCTCCTCGTGCTCAGGCCTCACCAAGCTTTTATTCATCTGGGATGCACCCATAGCATAGCCCTAGGCAGGTGACCCCCTAGTAACAAGCAGACTAGCCCATCAGCAAGGATTTACATAATAATAAATGGGGAAGTAGTTTCAGCTACCACTGTCTGGACAAACAGAGGTGGCGCCTAGCTCCGACCTTTGCTAGGGCTTCAAAGGCACCCAGCCTTCAGGGGGTTTCTCTGTCTATGCTTATCAGATAGTGAAGGCAATAAACAGTTTCCCACACTGTAGCACTTCCTCATCTGAAGAATGAAGAGCATAATTTACTGCTCACCCCACACACTCACCTTTCTCAACAAAGAATAGCAGAGAATGGTTAACAGATTATTGCAACATCCTCTTCCGTGGTTGCTTGTCTCCGGCGGGGATGTTGCCTCTGCCCAGTTGGACCTTGTACCTTAGTGCAGTGTGGTTGTGCAGCCACTCATCTCCCAGAGGATATTCAGGTTTCCAGCTGGGCTCGGGCTTCATCCACCCTTTGGAAAGGTAACCACCATCTACTCTAATCATGTAGGCTTAGTGCAGCCCGGTATCCCTGCGCCAATAAAGTTACCGTGACCCAAGAAAAAAAAGAACCCTATGAACCAGTTACAACTTTATCTCAGTTTCATAAGTGACAAAATTAAAGCAGAGAGATTAAGCAATTTGCTAAGGTCACACAGGGAATAAATGAGGAGGCCAGGATTCAAAACCAGATGATTAGACTTCAGCGTCCTGGCTCATAAGCACAACACTCTGTAGAGTTCTTATCTGCCCCCCACTCGGAGTTCTCCTTGCCTAGTGCCTGGCACATGCCTGGCACATGGTGAACGCTTCACAAATATTTAACTGAATGAGTAATTCATTCTCTTCTCTTTTTTTTTTTTTTTAAAGAACGGTTTATTGATTTCTAGAGGAGGGTAAGGGAGAGGGAGAGAGAAACATTGATGTGAGAGCAGAACACTGCCTCCTGCATGCCCTCTATTGGGGATCCAGCACACAATCCCAGCATGTGTCCTGACTGGGAATCGAACCTGCAACCTTTTGGTGTATGGGACAACACTCCAACCAACGAGTCATAAAACCGGAGCCTAAATAAATTTTTAAGGACAGTAAGAAGAGCATAATTTGTACTAGGAAAAAAAAAAAAAAGAAATGACAATGTAATAGAAAATTTGAAAGTCAGTTGAAAAACTTTTAAAAAGAATTAAAGACATAAATGAATCATTATTTTATCAAAATTTATAAAATTTTGAATTAAGTGTTATCTGTTCTGTTCAGTTAAATTTTTCCCTGTGTATGTCAGAGTCAATTGAGAGATTTTTCTATCAAAAGCATTATGACCCTCTCCCTCTGTCGAATGTATGGTTAAGGGCTTTGGACCTACCCAGGCCCAAGTTTGAATGTGATTTTGTTATCTCTTTAAATCTCCATATTATCTTAATAATATTTAATTCTCAGGGTTGTTACTATTAAATGTGAGAATAATTACAAATTCTTTCCTCAATGCTCAGCAAACTTTACTTTCTTTCTGCTACACCTGACCTCCCACATGTGTCCAGGGCTTTGATTCATTGGAGCTGCCACACTCTGCCTTGTGTTGTTAGATCACTGTTAATAAGAATTTGTCCTAAACATCTTTATGTTGCCCCATTGTACCCCTGCTATAAATATCGATCCTTCCTTCATCTCAAGAAGGAACCCAAGGGGGCTTACCTGGGGTGGGAATGGCTGGGGGGGGGGGGGGGGGGCAGGAGGGTAAAGCGGGGAAAAAGGAGACATATGTAAAACTCTTGACAATAAATGAATTTTAAAAAATGAATTAATAAAAAAAAAGAAGGAACCTAAGCTTTGGTGTTCTGTTGGCTCATGACTTTTTCGTCACAGGGGAAAGCACACATAGACCAGATCCTTAGAAGAGACCTTAACCTATGTCACTTTGTTTTCAAAGCCTAGACTGATGAAGGCAGGGAGGGTGGAGTCTTTGTGTTGAGGGGCAGGGTGCAAGGAAGCAGGGTGTTCTAGAGAGAAAGGGAAGGAAGCCTGAGTAGAGTGTGGGATATTTGCCCAAGAATGTGAAGTGAAAGGGTGAGTGGTGGGTCCTCGGCTATTATCACAGAGAGCAGTTCTAGGTCTGGGACGTCTGACGCGGTGGCTCAGGGAATCTAGGCCTGGGCTGAATGAACGCTATGTGAGAGGAAAGCAGAGGTGAAATGGAGATGTAAGGCTCAACAGTTGATGTTTGAGGACTATTTCAGGACATTGTTAGTTATTAGAAGAGCAAGAATTTTTGCCTGTTTTCCCACTGTTACACTTTTCCTAGCACCTACAACAGTGCCTGGCATATAGGAGTACTTAATACATATGTATTGAATGAGTGAAAGTGGAGAATGTTGCCCAGACGGTGTGGCTCAGTGTTTGCATGCCTACCTATAAACCAGGAGATCATGGTTGGATTCCCAGTCAGGGCACATGCCCAGGTTGCAGGCTGGATCCCCAGTGTGGGGCATGCAGGAGGCAGCCAATCAATGATTCTTTCTCATCATGGTTGTTTCTATCTCCCTTCCCTTCCTCTCTGAAATCAATACAAATATTTTTTTATTTTTTTTTTATTTTTTTTGTAAATATATTTTATTGATATTTTACAGAGAGGAAGGGAAAGAGATAGAGAGTCAGAAACATCGATGAGAGAGAAACATCGATCAGCTGCCTCCTGCACGTCTCCCACTGGGGATATGCCCGCAACCCAGGTACATGCCCTTGACCGGAATCGAACCTGGGACCTTTCAGTCCGCAGGCCGACGCTCTATCCACTGAGCCAAACCGGCTTCGGCGATACAAATATTTTTTTAAAAAAGAAAGTGGGAGGTGTTAATGACCCAAGGATGGAAGTTCTAGTAAGATGGGAAAAAGGAGATGTCAGAGATGATTCTGATGTTTCAACAAGGGAGAAAGGCATTGTTAATTATAAAAACAAACAAGGGAAGAGAAAAGGCTGATTGGGGTAGAAGACAGAAATCTGGGTTTTGGATCTGTTGATTCTTTTTTTTAAAAAAATATAGTTTCATAGGTGGGCTCTCAACCACTAAGTCACACCAGCCAGGCAACTCTTATTTTTGTAAAGTACTTTGTATACAGTGGGTGCTGATAAATACATGCTGCACTGAATGCTCAGCAAGCAGTTGGAGGTACAAGACTGAGTTTTAAGATTCCAACAACTTGGCCAAAGACACTCACTCATACCTAAATGTGGAAGAAGTCGCAGGAGCTACTTCACATCTGTCCCAGGGGGAGATCCCACGGATGCCATAGCCTTCTGTATCCTCAGGATAACAGGAGGAGCTGTGGGAACAGGGCCAGGCTGACTATAGGTAGAGCATACTCCTTGGACCATGTCAAGAGAAAATGACACTTCCTTCCAGCAGAAGCACTGCCTTTCCCATGGAGGCACCACTCCCCAGGCAGCTGCTTCTGATACTTAGAATCTAGAGCTGGGTTAGGAAACATTTGTCACAGTTGCTAGAGGCTTTCACTAAAATTGACTAGATGAGAGGTTTTTGCAGGACAACAGGTAGAAACTGGGCAAAGTTGTGAAGCAGCAATTCTGTCAGGTAGGCACTGTTTTTTTAAACCCTAGACTTATTCATCTACTGTTTCAGAAATTCCCAGTTATGCTGGTTGCCAACCTATGGGATAAGTGAAACTCAACCTGAAGCTATTAAGATGGCTTTATCAACTCTTGAAATGTGCCAAGCCAGGTGGCGATTCATTCTCTCTTCAGAATGGGACATGGTATCTGTATCTTGCTTGCTGGCTGCACCCTTCAGGAGACCTGAATTTAGGAGTTGTCAGCATGGTTGTAACTCTGCTTTCAGGTAAAGATAGCCTATGACAACACTCTTGAGTGATTCATAAACATACTGACAAATGGCATTAGCCCATTTTATTTCCTAGACATTGCATCTGGAGATGTCCCCCGGTTTTCCATGTACCATGAGGCAGCATGCTGAAATGCCTTTGTTCAATTCCGTGTGTCTGAAAACTGTTCTCTGATGGTTGCCTGCAATGGCACCTTGTGTGAAAAGTAAGCATATTGCCATTGCAAAAAAAAGACTGAGATTTCAGAAAGTAGGCAGAGCTAGAAATAGAAGACTCCCAAGTCCCTCTATGGAAGTGGTGAGTGAATGCCTGAGAGATCTCAGATATAGTGTGTGTGGGGGGTGGGGGGGTGGGGGGGGGACTGAACTGTAAGGGGTTTGCACATTTTTTAAAGCAATGTACAAATGAATTTATGGATCATCTTGGAATTAAGTAAACGTTAAGGACAACTTCCAAATATTTAGTATTGGAGTTTTATTGTTTTCCAGCCTGTGGATTAGAATGTTGTATGAGAAATTAGATTCTCAGTGGCAGGACTCAGTTCTCAGGGCCCAGGAAAGTCAATGGTATTAAGCTTTTTAATCTATATCCAATGAAACTCTCAAAAGTTACACAAAATTTTGTGAATCCCAAGTCTTGGTTAAATTAATTTGTCATGTGATAGCCACAGAGGCATACAGTTAAATCCTGCCTACTCCCCTCCCGCTCTCCAAGCAAAAACAAAATCATACTTGCTTCTTTTTAGTCCCGTAGGTAGGGATTCAGAAAGACCTCAATTTTACGGAATAATACTAAACTGACGATGAAAACAAAAGTTATCAGTATTTACCACCTTTGAAGCACTGCAGATAGCTGCTTGGATGGTTAGTATATTGTCATGTGGTTAATACACTTGCAATAATTAAAAGTTATGTGCAAGATTTGGAGAATCTGCTGCCAATATGGCCTTCTGACTACAAAATATAAATAAATTAATTAAAAGGTTACAAAAGGGTATTGTAAAAACAAAAATTATAGTAAAACAGATTACTAGTTTGAATCACTGGGGAACATTCGTCAGCTTTAACTCTTCATTTTATTTCTACTTCAGCTATTCGTAAGTGCTTCCTGTATCTCTAGCTCTTTACTGGCTCTCTTGCATTCATGGTGTCCTGTGGTATAATAAACTCTTCGTCATGAGGAATAGAAATAAAGAAGTGAAGTCCTGAGTTTGCATGCTCTTGGGGGGCTGTTGACGATGTCTTCTCTGTAATGGCCCTGAGGCCATTTCACTGCTGCTGAGGCTATCATTTCCTTAAAAATGGCATCTATCCCCCAAGTGAGTTCAGGTGTAAAGAGAGAGCTGAAACAGGGAGGAGAAGTGGTGACTGGGGTCCTGAAGAAATGTCTCAGGAATCCACATTCTACATATCCCTGGAGAAAACATTCTGGTTTGGGGGAACAGAATGGGAACAATGGGGGCTGGAATTGACTGCAATTCCATCCCAGTCACTAGCTTGATACCCATGCACAAAAGGCTAAATTAAGCTTTCAAAGAATTCCCATTCGATTTATCATGGTTTTGTCTTCCCAAAAAGTCACACCCTAGCAATAATACTCATTGATTTTCTCACATCCTTCATCTCTTGAATGAGACGAAGGCATCATGGCCTGGTGTGAAAACAGGGCTTTGGAGTGTAATCTGGGTTCTAATCCCAGCATTGACATACAAGAGTTCTAGGCCCTTGGACGAATTATGCAATTTCCCTGAGTCTTTAATTCCTCGTATGGAAAATGGGGATAATGATATTTAGCTCATAGGGGTGCTGTGTGTAATAAATATAATCTCTATAAAATCAATTAGCATCTGGCAGGAGTATCCTATATAATAAAAGCCTAATATGCAAATTGTCCCCTCAGGCGGTCCTTCAACCAGGAGACTGGGAGTTCGGCAGCTCGCTATGACATGTGCTGATCACCAAGAAGCAGCGTGAAACATGGTGGGTTTCGGCAATGCCGCACTGGCAGCGGGTGGCAGTGCAGGTGCTGCTGGCCCCAATGGGCCTCCAATGAGAGCAGGACCACAGTGAAGTGAGTGGGCAGCACCAGGCCAAGGCAGGTGCAAGCGGGGGCCTGATTGCTCCACCAATCGCCCGTGGACAGCAACCAGGGTGGTGGCGGGAGGCAGGACCACTGCCCAGCTTCCAGGCGCTGAGGGAACCAGGCAGAGGGCCCAGCCCTAATGGGTCATCCCACAGGGGGGATGGTGGAGCAGGTGAGGGGGTGGCACCAGGCCAAGGCAGGGTGCCAGGTGGGGCTGTGGGGCTGTGAGGCTGGTGGCACAAGTTGGGGCTGCAAGGCTGGGGGCATGAGCTGAGGCCCGATCTCCACAGACTACCCTGAGGGACCCCACCTGTGCATGAATTCATGCACCAGGCCTCTAGTCCATAATAATAAAAGCATAATATGCTAATTAGACTGGACAGCCAAATGACTTTCCGGACGTCTTTCCAGATGTCCTTCTGGACAAAGCTGCCATAGTGGGGGCCAAGGCAGAGGCGGTTAGGGGTGATCAGGCAGGCAGGCAGGTGGTTAGGGGTGATCAGGCAGGCAGGCAGGTGGTTAGGGGTGATCAGGCAGGCAGGCAGGCAGAGTGGTTAGGGGTGATCAGGCAGGCAGGCAGAGTGATTAGGGGTGATCAGGCAGGCAGGTGAGCAGTTAGGAGCCAGCGGTCTCGGATTGTGAGAAGGATGTCTGACTGCCAGTTTAGGCTCAATCCTGCAGACATCCTGCAGAGTGCAGGCTGGGCTGAGGGACCCTCCGCCCCTCCCCCATGCATGAATTTCATGCACCGGGCCTCTAACCTATAATAATAAAAGCATAATATGCAAATTGACCAAACGACTGAAACATCATAATGACTGTCTGGATGATCTTCCAGACGACCATGCAATGACATGCACTGGCGCCAGGCCAGCCAAGGCAGGTATGATGTGATTGGTTGGGGGGCCCTGCCACCACCCACAATCCCCCCACAGAGAGAGGCCCAGGCCACCAGCTGGCAGGGCAATCAATTGAGGGGGAAGTGGGGCAGATGTGAGCAGCTCCAGGCCAGGCCAGAGGAAGCCCGGGTCCTGGGTGCCAGCAGCCGGAGGGAAGCCGGTGCTGGCAGCTGGGGGAAGGAGGCCTACCTTTGCATGAATTTCATGCATCAGGCCTCTAGTAATAAATACGAGCTCACATTTAAGTGTATCCAGTGGCCTCTGCATTGCCTTTCTTTTCCCCTATTCTCTTGGTGCCCCTCTGTTTATCTTCAGGTATAATGGCAAAAGGAAGGGAGAGGTTCCTAGGTATGGAACCAGCAGTGGATCCTGGTGGACTCTCTAGAACCAAGTTTGTATCCCAGTATCTCTTAGCTCAGCAAGTCCCTCTCTCGAAAATATACATTGGTGATGTGAAGTTTGGCAGTGGGGGATTTCCTTTCATTCTGGGGTTGAGAACAGTAGAAACCAAAACCACTGTCACTATATCAAGTTCTGCCGAAAATGGTGCCCAACTGGCCCTTTCCAACGTAGCTTTTGTCATGCCTTCTCAGGAAACCCATTGACCTCAAACTCCCCAACAGGCTCAACTTGGTGTATCTCTGAGCAATCCATGTGAAAACTGCAAAAACTTAGAATGTTTTGAAAATTCTGCCTCTTTTACAGTTACAAACAAGTAGGTGCTTTTTGTGGAAATAAAACATTCGGAAATGTATAATTTGCAGTCTCCCCAGAGTGCATCCTCTAGAGGTGGCTAATGTTCACAGCTGTGTGTGTTCCTTCAGATACGGTCTGTGTGCTAATGTAAGCTTCATTATAACTATCATTATTGTTTCTATTATTTTTTTTTATATGTAACAGTAACAGGATTACTAGGCAACCTGTTTTGCAACATTCTGCTTAATTTAGTAGTATGTTGGACATCATTCCAAGTCAGTAGGTATAGAACTAAACAGAATTCTATAGTATCCATGTATCCTGTAATTCCAACCCCTTACTGGATTACATTTAGATTTAGTTTACCTTTAGATTATAAGCAATATCTAAATGGCAGTTCTTATATACAACTTTGTATAACTGTGCAAGGAAATTGTTACAGAAGTTTCTTTTTGAGGTATTTCTGCATCAAAGTATATAAATGTTTAAAGTTGTAATGGTTTTTGCTAAAATATCCTCCAAAAATGCTGCATCAATCTGTACTCCCATCAACAGCACAGGAAAGTACCTGTATCTCCACAAAGAGTTTAAAATTTTTATTTTTAGAGAGATAGGAAGAAAGAGAGAGAAACTTTGATATGTTGTTCCACTTTTATGCATTATTGTACGTTCCCTAACTGGTGATCAAACCCACAACCTTCACATATGGAGATGATGCTCTACCAGTGGTCAGCAAACTCATTAGTCAACAGAGCCAAATATCAACAGTACAACGATTGAAATTTCTTTTGAGAGCCAAATTTTTTAAACTTAAACTATATAGGTAGGTACATTGTTATTAACTTAATTAGGGTACTCCTAAGGCTTAGGAAGAGCCACACTCAAGGGGCCAAAGAGCCGCATGTGGCTCGCAAGCCGCAGTTTGCCGACCACTGTGTAACCAACTGAGCTACCCAGCCAGGGCCACAATTAGTTTTAATAATCATAATTTTTACCAATACGTGCAAGTTATACATAACTTTAAATGTGATTTGTCAAGACTCATCAAATCCACTAGAATGAAAATTCCATGGGGGCAAGAATTATTATCTGTTTTCTTCCTTTACTGCTGCATATATACTTAGAACAGTGCCTAAAACAGAGTAGGCATACATATTTGTTTAAATAAATAATGTTTATATTATTTTTCTCTTCAGAGAGCTCCTTGTCCATGTAGTTGGCCTATTTTTCTATTACATTCTATATTATTCCCCCAAAGAGCTCTTGGTATAATATGAAAATTAAACATTTGCCATGTGTTGCAAATATTTTTTCCAGCTTGTCTTTTTATTTCTTGGTCTGTTTTGTCATTTAGAAACTCCAAACTCTTATGAAGTAAAATGTTTTACCTTTTTCTTCAAGCTTCTTTCCCACTGAGTTTTTCCCCACTGCAAAATAAAGACAAGATTCATGTAGATTTTTTTGTTATTCTTTCAATGTTGCTGTAAGGGTTTTAGTTTGTTTTGTCTTCACCTGGTATTTCTATCTTTATCTCTCTTGACTGGAAAAAAATGCATTATGTAGGATGATGAGCATGCAGATAGGGAATCACCAAGTTAGAGTTCAAAATTTTGCCAAAACACCGGTGCGTTTTCATTTTGGGGTTTTTTCTTTTCTTTTCCCAAACACATCTTAAAAAAAAAAAACAACTTAAAAAGTTATTCATGTACACTATAAAAAAACTCAAGTTATTGGAAATACTTAAAAAGCAAAAATCCTCCCTCACTCCCTCTCCGCCCCTATAATTCCACTCTGTAGAAGAAATATCTGTCAACATTTTGGTGTGTAGCCTTCAGAACCTTTTCCTATGTTTTCACAAAAACATCCACACATATAACTGGTTCTTTATTTTTCTGCTTGATCTAAATGAATCACACAGGAAATATTTCCTAAATGTAGAACTTCTAAAACCAATATATAGTAGCTATCATCCCAATATATGTATATGTACATTTATAATAGCTGTATTCAATAAATAGTAGGATAATCTTATCAGTCACTGTATTCCTGGGCACTGTTTTTCTGTTTTTAAGAATTACAAGTGTGGGGGTTCAGAATGAGTCACCCTAAGATGTGCCTCTGTATGCAGAATGTATTGAGTTAAGGGCAACTTTTAGCAGAAGGCTCAAGAGAGAATTCCGCTCCCCCCTACCCCCTACTACCTAGAAGAATTTCAACTAGAGGCCATAAGAGATTATCAGATATAACTTTTTTTTAACCTACCTATAGGGCAGGGCAAACTTCTATTTACTAAAGTTCTGCTCTTCTTCTTTTTAAAAATATGTTTTTATTGATTTTAGAAAGAAAGGAAAGGAGAAGGAGAGAAATATCAAGCCGCTGCCTCCTTCACTGGGTATCTCCACAACCCAGGCATGTGCCCTGACCAGGAATTGAACCAGAGACCTTTTGGTGCACGGGACAACGCCCAACCAACTGAGCCACAGCGGCCAAAACTCCCGAGGCACCTTACCCCATCCCTAGCTCAGGATGTCTTACATACCGATGTTCCCTTTGTATCTCTGAACCTTTCCTGCAGGTGGGGTCTTTGACTCTCTCGTGTACATGGGGTTCCCATACATATGTATGCATTAAATTTGGTTATTTCCTCTTGCTAATCTGTCTCCTGTCTATTTGGCTATTATTCCAGCCAGAAGAACCTTGAGGCTAGAGGACAGTTTGTTCCTCCCCCAAAAAGCAATGCTGCTGTGACCATCCTATATCTATTTTTGTGTTTATATGTAATTATTTCTACAGGATGGACTCCTAGAAAATCAAACTGCTGGTGTGAAGGATACATGCATTCGTAGCAGACTGGAGTTTGGAAGATGTAGGGAAGCTTTTGTACCACTCACAGCTCACTCTGGTGACTCCACCTTGCACTCTGCTTCAGAAGTGCCGTGGAAAGAGTTTCCTTTAAAAGTGTGAATTTCTGAACATAAAAATAAATTAGGAAATTATTGGAGTGTAGGTTCACATACGTGTTACCCAGTAATTCACTTTTAGAGATCTATCCTCTAAAAACACTCCCATGAAGTCAAATAGTATAGCTCTCTCTCTCTCTCTGCAAACCAGCTAAGGAGACAAAGATGTTAGCTAACGTGGTACTTACAGAAATGGGCTGAATAAAGTCATCTGTAATGCTTTGATGGAATTGTCAGTCACAGTCCTGGAGTAGAAATTAGCAGAGCATCTCCACAGACAGAAGGGGAGAGTGGGACTTCTCCCTTCTCTCCTGGACCCAGGAGCTGGGACAGGGGTCCAGGCTTCTAACTCCTCTCGTGACTGAATGAGAGAATGAGCAAGCTGCTCCAAGACAGGGCCGTTTCATAGATTGCCCCCCTCCCCAGCTCCTGAGGAAGCCCTGTCATTGTGTGCGTGTGCGTGTGCGTGTGCGTGTGCGTGTGTGTGTGTGCGTGTGTGTGTGTGTGTGTGTGTTCGTTCTGTGCAGGGAGTTGCTGAGAGTTCCTGTCTTTTCCTTCCCTGTCCTCTTTCCTACCTTGCTTGTCAGCATGAGGTCAAACTGTCTTCAGAGGAAGAAAGTTAAGGAAACTTAATTAGGGTTCTGAAATTCAAACCCAAAAGTACCTTGTAAATTTGATAGCAATCACCAAATCGTTCTCTAAAAAGGAAGTACCACTTTACACTTCCTTCAATAGTTTCCTTGATACCTTCAACAAAACTCATTAATCTCACTAGCCTTTTTAGTTTTTGTCCATCTGATTTCTCATCATTGTTTACATTTTCCTAAATAGTGTTATAAAAAGACACTAAAATCTTTGTGCATATTTGTGGACTATTTGTATTTCTTTTGTGAATTGCTTGCTTTATAGCCTAGGCAGTGGTCGGCAAACTCATTAGTCAACAGAGCCAAATATCAACAGTATGATTAAAATTTCTTTTGAGAACCAAATTTTTTAAACTTAAACTATATAGGCAGGTACATTGTTATTAACTTCCTTAGGGTACTCCTAAGCTGGCCTTTGCTAAAAACGTCCTCAATCTGATTGAGGTACGTTCGCTGAGGTCGATCCCTTCCAACTCTCCCATCCACACTTGTTTTGTCTATCTCCTTTCTGAAAACCGACTTCTGCGCATGGGCCACGAAGTTTCAATCGCACTGTACGTGTGCACCCGCATGTGGTATTTTGTGGAAGAGCCACACTCAAAGGGGCAAAGAGCCGCATGTGGCTCGAGAGCCATGGTTTGCTGACCACTGGCCTAGGGTCTTATTTTTAAATGGACTGTCTTTTTTTTAACTGGTCTATAGGAATCCTTTATATATTCTGGATATTAACCATCTTAAATAATATGCTGCAATGATTTTCTTTTATATTTCTTAATTATGGCTTCCACCAAAGAGATATTTTACACATTCAGGTGCTGAGGACTTACTGACCCCCAGTCCCCCCCTCTCACCACGCTTCCAGCCCCTGGATAGAAGGGGAGTAAATATGGCTCCTGAGACTAGGCTGCTAACACCTGTGAAGCCAGGACAGGACGAGTAGAATATGGAGATACTATCATTTATAAAGTTTCAAATAAGCTTGCTGGGAAACCTGAATTCCTTTTTCATGCACTCATAATTCCCTCCTGGAGAAATCAACAGGATGGTTATTTACATATGCAAATATGTAGCTGAGTCCCAGCCCTGGGAGCTGGGAAGGGCCCGCCCAAAGGCCCCGCGCCCGCCTGCGGGGTGCGCAGCCCTCTGAGCTGGGGCCCAGAGACCAGGCGACTTCTCTGAGCGCCTCCGGAGCTGCGGGGAAGTTGCTCCTGCTCCGCGGTAGTTTACTCTGAAGATCACCGACGAGAGAAAGGATACTAAGGAATTCAGGAGAAGCTAAAAGAGCAAAGTAGCCTCAAGAAAAACTGGCCCAGAAGGACAAATTTCCTAAACGTTTTTCACCACCCTGATGTCTCCGGAGCCACCTTGAAGATGACAATATCTGTGTGTGTTACTTCAAAGGCAACTTCAAGACAGGAAAAGGACTAGGAGGGATTTTCTGAACGCTCTCAGTTTTGTGTTTATTTTTTTTTGGGGGGGGGGGAGTGTTCTTTTGTTTGGTTTTTAACTAAAACTAGGAAAATAACAAGTGCTGCCTCCTAGGACTGCTGTAAAATGCAGAAGGACTTGGTTTCAGTGCATGGCACAGCGCCCGCTTTGAATCACACCCCAGTCCGTGCCTCTTCTCTCTGGAATCATTTGTTAGCATGTGACTATGATGCTCAGTGTCCAAAGGCTGGAGTTATTAATTGAATGTTGTTAGTAATGAGTTATCTCACACACTGAAATTTAAAAAGTATTCAGAGCAATCCGAGGACGAGGACGTTGTATGTTTTTCTCAAGGGAGAGCTACTTGTTAAAATGCACACCCCACCTTCGTTCTTCTCCCTAAAATAACATCTGCGAAAGATAAAAAGCACCAACAGATTTGCCCTTGAAGAGTGGAGCCCATGAATTCTAGAGCTCCCTGAACACCCGTCCCTATGGGCTAGGGACGCCCGCTCCGCCCAGTGTCACAGAAGTCTCCGCTAGAGCCCAGCAAATGTGTTTACTTCTGCCGCCTGCCAGCCGCGGGGAAGGGGGGCGGGGGGTACCCGGCTGCCCCTCTGCTTCTCCTGGGCAGCTTTCCAAACAAACCGGGGCGGTATGGGAGTGTCTTCTTGGCTGTGCAACTTGAGCCTCTTACCCTGTCCTGAAGCCACCCGCCGCTGTGCCCGCCTTCTCTCCGCGGTGATTTTCCCGTGCGGAACGCCCTGCGAGGGCGCGCGGCGGTGTCGCCCAGCCCAAAAGGTAGGGGCTCGGCCGCGCTCCTGCCCCGCCTCCCCCGGTGGACCGGAGCCCCACAGCCTCCCTCACCGCATTGCACCTTCCTCGGCGAACTTGGGGGCGGCCGAGGCCACCGCCCATCTGGCGCCAGCCGCGGAGCAGGAGGAGCTTCCCCGCGGCTCCGGGGCGCTCGGCGCAGGCGACGGGCATCTGGACCTGGGCGCGGAGGGCAGCGCTCCGGCTGGGGCGCCCGGCCTGCGGGCGGCACTGCGCCCTTCCCTGCTCCCTGGCCAGGTCCCGGGGGTCGCGTCGTGCCCACGCCGCCCCTAAGCCGCGCTTCGGCGGCCCGATGCTGCGGGCGCCGCGGAGAGGCAGCAGCCGGCTGGGAGCGAGCGGCGGCGGCGGAGTGAGCGCAGCGGGACCCGGGCCGCGGAACCCCACACGGTTTTCGGTCCTTGCGCCTGGGCCTCGGCGGGTAATTCTCCCTGGCTGCTCGCGGTGGGTTTGCGTTGCGGGGTGAAGGGGGTTAGGGGTGCTGGTCCGAGTGGCTGGGTCTGGGCTGCCCAGATCCCCAGGTTTTACAGCCTCTGAAGCGGAGGGTGGGGGGGGGCACGCTGAGCCGACTGCTCCTCTGCGCTCCCTCCAAGCTCTGGAAAGTGGCAAGCGTTCTTTCCCCCTGCCCCACAATTTTGGGTCTAGGGGGTGGCGGCGCGGGGAGGCACCGGCGGGGCGCTCGGAACCCTGTGCCAGCCCGGGAGGGCGGGAGAGGCGAGGAGCCCGCCGGCAGGCGGAGGTGCGCCGAGAGCAGAGAGGACCCTGCTCGGGGCCCTATTTCTAATTTCAGGGGAGCTTGGGCACTCGAGGGGCGATGGGTCCCTCGCTCACTATTGTTCTTTTGTAGAAGGTCTGTACAGGAGCAGGGGCGAGTGCAAGGTTCTGGTCTTTAACCTTAAAAAAAATTCCCAGACACCCTTCTTCCCGCCACAATAGAACTAGACCTAACAAAGCGAGCTCCGAGGCAGTTTTGGGGAGCGGGTGGCGGTAGGACAACTGCAGGGTTCCCGCAGGCAGCCCTTCGTTCTCAAGATAAGGGAGCAGTAACTTGCCACTTTGAGGCCGAGATCTCAGCCCCGTTCCTTGTGTGCTGTTATTTTGCCTTTAACGATAAATTATATCAGCTGATTTCCAGAAACTAAAAACAAACCCACCCAGTGTTCCTTCCTTTATGGTCTTCAGTAGGAAGGGCAGAGAGAGTGGCTGGGAGCGGGAGGTCTGGTGTTTGCTGTTCAAAGGCAATATTTAAAAACTGGGTGGGAGTGGGCCTGAGAACACTAACGTGAATGCCGGGGTGTCAGCAGCCGCGCGCGCTGCGGCTGCGAAAGAAGTCGCCGGTGCTGAGAGGAAGGTCCCTGCGCTGTGAGGAGGCAGCTTGTGGGGAGCTGCGGGCCGGCCAGAAGCTCTGCGCTGTGGCGCCCCAAGGCCTCATGTCCACACTGACCTCCAGGTCTCCGGTGGACGCAGGCCTGGATATGTGACCTTCTGGTCACAGTCCCAGATTGCACCGTTGCCTTATAATGGCTCAATAAAGTGAAACTGCTCTCTGGACTGTGTTTCAGATTTTGGGGAAATATTCAATTTGTTCTTATACCCCAAATCAATAAAAACAAACAAACAAACAACCTTTGAGGCTCAGAAAGGGACAGTACTGGCAGAATAATGCCATTATGAGACATATCATTAAAGGACAGCAGTGTGTCTTTTGTGAAAATTGTAACTCTCAAGTTTTCTCATTCCAGCACTTAGTGCAGCGGTTCTCAACCTGGGGGTCGCGACCCCTTTGACGGTCAAACGACCCTTTCACAGGGGTCGCCTAAGACCATCCTGCATATCAGATATTTACATTACGATTCATAACAGAAGCAACATTACAGTTATGAAGTAGCAACGAAAATAATTTTATGGTTGGGTCACAACATGAGGAACTGTATTTAAAGGGCCAGAAGGTTGAGAACCACTGAATTCTTAGTGGCAGCCGTTTTCTTCTGTTGGAGATCTGTATTCCACGGCATGTGGAACATTGTGGGGGAGAAATGACATATGCTGTTTCCCAAATTTCTCTGATAAGCTTCATTTGCTAACCATACAGATTACCACTTGACTTCCACGGAAATCAATTCCACCCAAGGCTGGGACCAGAGATCTGTTTAACACGCATTCCAGGCTATACTTATCAAGGAGGTGAAGAAAGCACGAAACTCCCGTGGCACCCACTGTGATCCCCAGTGTGTTCACATAAGCTATTTTATCAAATCTTCCCAACAACACTAGAAGACAGGAATGCTTAGTCCCATTTTATAGTTAAAAACCCGAGACTGCCCTAGGTTAAGTGACTTAGAATAGATCCCATGAAGGTCTGCTTCACCTGTGCCCTGTACCAGTCCAGAAGCCTCCATGGGCTACATTGCTCACAAATTCTTTCGTTCTGTGTGCATATCTTTCTCCTTTGCCTTACACATTCAACTTCCCTACCCTCTGATCAGCACATACGTCTTCATTACACCTGAGGCAGGGCTTCTTCCATTGGTGGTCTGCATACTTCGCCTTTCCTCCCGACAGCTTCGGACTTTCATCAATTAGGTATTTTCTGTCTTCTCTGCCTTTTTGCCACACCACTTCGGTGTGCTCTGTCAGGACAAATTCAGGAGTATATGTCATCTCCAGTGGGTTGTGTTCCAAAAGATCTTTTCATTCTGGATACAGTTTCACTGAAGTGCCTATTTATTCTTCTTGTCTGGGAGAATTCTTCCCAGGGCTACATCCTCACCCTCACAGATAACAGGAACCTCTCCTGTAGTTGCGAACCCCAACTACAGTGGATAACAGCACAATTTCCAAGTAAATCCTTATGGATTAAACATAAGAATGTATTTGATTTGGAGCAAGCTTGATGTGTGGGATAGAATGTGTGCATTAGACCTTACAGGGTTCTGGTAGGAACTGTCTTTTTGGTTTCATATCAGGGTGTCAGAAGCACAGTTCCTCATCATGGGAATCAGCAGTGTCTTGGCTTGGTCAGGATCTTGGCTGCCATGCTACGGGGATAGGAAGGGATGAGATTCTGGAGTGAGGTTATGAGGATAAAAGGAGTAAGGAGCAGTAGGATCTGGGTCTCTTTCCCTTGTTCATGTATCTTTTTCTTGGAGAGCGTATCCAGGGGGGATCGCCAACCTAGTGTTCACTGCCACAACCTTCTGAACCTAGCCAGGCGCTTTCCTCTTCCTGGACCACCGGGAACAAAGGGAAGGAGAGCAGCCAACCTTGTCATAAACACTGGAAAACTGAGTGAAAAGGTTCTCTTACCTGTTCTCTCTTTTCCCCCTTATGCCTCAGATTCAGTGTGCAGATGGCATCATTTTATTCCGTAGCATGTAATGGTGGTCTTTGAAGGGTCCTTTAAACAATGCTTTCCCACAGTGGAAAGATCTGCAGGAGATGAGGAGAATAAGGCCTCCAGATAAGGAGATGGCAAGCAAGCTGGAGAGTCTCCGGAGGGAAGCAGGGTCGCCCTCGCCTTCCCTGGGTTGCAGAAGCAGGTGTGGAGTTGGTATGGCTGTGGGTCACAGTCACTGTGCTGGGAGGTGGGCCTGCCAAGGGAGCAGGAAGTGGTTTTCCAGTGGATCCTGGGTGACTTTTCTGTATGATCATCCATAAGGTGGCACTTGAGATTCAACCAGTTTACTGAGTATCCACCATGTCACAGATGTCCTAGGTGCTGGTTGTGGGGTTAGGCTGTGCAGTGTTGAACAAAACAAAGCCCCTGCTCTTATAGACTTGTTTAACGGAGCCATTAAACAAGACGCAAATAAGTGAAAAAGCACCTTTCCGAGAGAATGAGTGTTATGAAGACACAGCACAGGGCGGACTAGAAAGGGGTTGGGGTAGCTACTTTAGGGCAATCAGAAAGCTTCTCTGAGGAGGTGATATTTGCTGAGATGTGACTGGTGAGAAGGAACCAGTCCAGTGAAGAGCAGAAGGAAGAGCATTCTAGCAGAGGGAACAGCAACTGCGAAGTGCCGGAGGCATGAATGAATTTGGAGTGTTTGAAGAACTAGATGAAGAAGAGTGCAAAAGTGGGAGGGAGGCGGAGATGCAGTCAGTGAGGTAGGTAGGAGACAGCTTATGTGAAGCCTTCAAGTCTTAGAAAGGAGTTTGAATTGTGTTTTAATTAGAATGGGATGACACTGGGCATTTTTAATTAGAGACTAACTCAGTCTTTACCTAGTGGCCAATGTGTTTTCCTGTTTCCTTTTCTCTCTCCCTCCCTCCTAGGGCACTGGCATAGCCACAGAGAGAAGCAGGCAGGTCTCAGAGGACCCTCCACAGTGTTCCTCTTGTCCTCTGAAGTAAATCCATATATTCAGTGTCATCTTCATACATAAAACCCTCTATCATAGATGATATATTTTGCAAGACAATGATTGTTGCAAGAAGCGATCATCTAAATAATCCAAAAGTCTTGCCTTTTCCTGAACTCCCACTCCCGCTCCCAGGCTGCCCTCTGTGCCTTCGGTTATGGGGGGTTCATGGCCTTTTTAGAGTACAGTTTCAGTGGCCATGGCAGGACTCATAATATTTCACATGGGAACGTGCTAGGCCTGTGAAATTTCATTTCCATTGGTCTTTGTAGAGGATCTTGGCAGTCACACAGTAGCTCTTAAACCGTGAAAGTTTATGTCCACGTCAATAAATCCTAATAGTGCTGGTTTATCAGAAATGAAGAGACGACCCCAGCATTTTATCAGTTATTTTTTGATTCCAGGATAGTTCATCATCACTAGTATATTAATCTCTGGGAAGCTTGGTACACACTTTAGAGATAAAATTGTTTTTGAGATTCTTTAGCCAGATGCTCTGTTCCTTTATTAACTTACATACTTATCATCACTACTATACCGGGTGGAGCAAAAGTAGGTTTACAGTTGTTCATTTGGAAAATAATGCAATACTTAGTAATAATACAAGCATAAGCTCTATACTTCAGGTACCCACAACTGCCAACCTATTTTGCCCCACCCTGTATATAACAACAACACACCTTCAGCTTTTGTGTCTGTTTCTTACTGATGGATGTAGTGGCATAAACTCTGGAACACATTTCTATTTGAAAGGGCAGTGATTCTGTCTCATCTTATTACCCTTGTGTCCCCTGTATCTGGTGCATTGTCCAGAACATTATAGATTGAGCAAACATTTGCCAAATGACTTATTCAATGTCCATGGATTAACTCACAATCTTAATATATTAGCTCAGTTATAACATCTTTATAAGTACTATGATCATCTTTATAACTGTTAAAATGATCAGGTTTTCATCCCGAAAGCTTTACCACTGGAGAAAAGAGGTGAAAGGTGAATTCATCCCTGTGGATGTGTATATATTAATTAAAATGCTTCTGCTTTTGAAAAGTTTCTTTCTTTTTGAAAATATTATAGTGTATTAATGCTGACAAGTAAGAAACTGGTCTGAAAATGTCATCAGATGGATACTCAAATTTGTTTTCATATGCAGTAAACTTTCAATTCATTTTCATAATTTGTAATTTATGATCATTTGAGTTGGGTTAGTCAGGTTTGTGGTTATATTACTGAGGAAATAAGTGTGCCAAGAATGTGAATAACAAAATCATCCCCTCTTTAATAGCGCCCAGCCATCTTTACGCACACAATTTCATGCCCTTGAGTAGGCAGAGATTCGCTTTGCTCCAGAGCCAACACTTATTATTATTATTATTGGTTCTAATAGGTATCATTTAACCTAGTTGGAGATGCAAACATGCCCTGAGGTAAAAAGCTCTCCTCAGCAAGATTAGGAGAGCTGGGAGGAGTGGGGAGAAGCCCAGGCCTGCTGAGGGAACTGAGAGAGGTGGTGGCCCGAGAGAGGGGCCGGCTGCAGGCTCTCGGGGAGACTCCTGGTGACAATGTTTCTGAGGAAGAAAAATGTCTCCAGGAGGCATCCTCTTGGTTAATAGAGATATTCTGATTCATATCTTTAAAACCCTAAATATGTAAAGGCTGTGCCTCTTAGATTTGTTTTTTCTTGCCCACCTCCCCACTCCTCCCCCAGCCCTATCTGATTTGAGTCCTCAGAGAGGTTATCAGCCCACTGTTTCTGGCAGGTTGGTGGAGTTTTCTTCTTAGGAAGTATTCTATTGGAAATATTTAGGCCAGCACCATAGAAGGTGCTGTTTTTATTAAAATAATAAAATTACATAATCAAATAAAATATAAAATAATATAAAATGTAATAAATGAAATAATACTAAATTAAATGTATTTATTCAAATCCGTCCACCCCTTAGCAAGAGTCCTTGGTGCATTAAGGGGTAGGGGAGGCAGAGATAAGGGAATATGTACATTTTCTGTGCTCAGAACCAAATAATAAAAAGGGATTAGAGATTTCTTTTTAAATTTGTGACTTCTTTTTATATTTAATATAAAATTTAGATAATGTAATGCATAATAATTATAATGTAATAGAAACAATACAATGTCATAAAACTGCATTTAAAAATTGGAGAATGGGTTATTCAGTTGCAGTTAGACAAGAGCAATGAAGGGATTTAACTAGAGTCTGAATGGATTTTTAACTGCTTTTCAGTCACAGCAATTAATTTAAAATTGTTTTGGTTAATCCTCACCCATGGACACGTTTCCATTGATTTTTAGGGAGAGTGGAAGAGAGAAAGATTGCTTGTCTTCTGTGTGAGCCCAGAGTAGAGTCCTGATTGGAGAGGAGCCTGCAACCAAGGTATGTGCCCGTAACGGGAACCAAGGAACCATACCCAGGACCTTTTGGTGTACAGGCCGACGCTCTATCCACTGAGCCGAACCGGCTAGGGCTAATTTACTTTTATTTTGATAGATTCTAAAAGTTAAAGGAATGCTCTTGTAAATGATCTTTGGGAGATAAGGGACACTACTGTCAAAATATGGTGGATATTTGGAAATTATTATATTATTAGAGGCCCGGTGCATGAAATTCATGCACATGGGGAGGGGAGTCCCTCAGCTCAACTTGCGCCCTTTTACAGTCCTCACAGTCCAGGAGCCCTTGAGGGATGTCCGACTGACATCCTTACTGCTGCCACAGAAGCAGGAGAGGCTCCCACCACTGCCGCTGCGCTCGCCAGCCATGAGCCTAGCTTCTGCCTGAGCAGGGCTTCCCCTGTGGGAGCACACTGACCACCAGGGGGCAGCTCCCAAGTTGAGCATCTGCCCCCTGGTGGTCAGTGCGCATCATTGCGACTGGTTGTTCTGCCATTTGGTCTATTTGCATATTAGACTTTTACTTATATAGGATCATTATTACATATTATTACATTACATTACATTACATTACATTACATTACATTACATTATTACATTATCTATATTTGTATGAACTTTATATTAACCATAAAAAGGAGTCAAGGAATTTGAAAAGAAATCTCTAATCTCTTTTTATTCTTTGGCTCTACTGAGCATAGAAAATGTGCATATTTCCTTATCTCTGCCTCCTCCATCACTTAAAGCATGAAGAACTCTTGCTAAAGGGGTACACAGGTTTGAATAAAAGTAGTTAATTTAATTTTTAAAATTTAAATTCTTTATTGTTGAAAGTATTACATATGTCTCCTTTTTCCCCCATTGATCTCTCCCTGGTGGCTTCTCCCCCCCGCCTCCCCCCACGCCCAGCACATGTCCCCATCCCCCTATTGTCTGTGTCCTTTGGTTATGCTTATATGCATGCATACAAGTCCTTTGGTTGATCTCTTCCCCCCCCCCCCCACTTCCCACCCTCTCATGCCTTCCCTCTGAGGTTTGACAGTTTGTTCGATGATTCTCTGTCTCTAGATTTATTTTAGTTCATCAGTTTATGTTGCTCATTATATTTCACAAATGAGTGAGATCATGTGATATTTATCTTTCTCTGACTGGCTTATTTCACTTAGCATAATGCTCTCCAGTTCCATCCATGCTGTTGCAAATGGTAGGACTTCCTTCTTTTTTTACAGCAGCATAGTATTCCATTGTGTATATGTACCACAGTTTTCTGATCCACTCATCTGCTGATGGGCACTTATGCGGTTTCCAAATCTTAGCTATTATAAATTGTGCTGCTATGAACTTAGGGGTGCATATATTCTTTCTGATTGGCGTTTCTGTTTTCTTGGGATATAGTCCTAGATGTGGGATTACTGGGTCAAATGTAAATTCCATTTTTAAATTTTTGAGGAAACTCCATACTGTTCTCCATAGTGGCTGCACCAGTCTGCATTCCCACCAGCAGTGTATGAGGGTTCATGTATTTTATTTTTATGCTATATAATTTTTACTTTATTTGTGTTATTTTATTATTTTAATATAAGCAGCACATTCTGGAGCATTCAAGATCTTGTTCCCTGGCATAGCTTGTCAGTTTGACTCACATAGACTCTTATTAAAAAAAAAAAAAAAGTGGCACCTTCTATGGTGCTGGCCTAAATATTTCCAATAGAATATTTTAGGGAAATGTCAAAATAAGTTAGTTAATCACTCTTCTTAGATCCCAGCTATGCTACAAATAAGTTAGAAATAATCAGGGTTTTCATAAGCAGGATGTTAGGAGATGTGTGTATTTTCTGATCATTAAGTACCTATAAATGTTTTCCAGACACTGAGTTTCTTGGAGGACAAATCGGGCCCATCTATAGCAAACACACACACACGCACACACACACCTGTTTTTACAGATTTGGTGGGCAGGGCTCTTCTGCTTTAAACATAAAATAATGTCACTATGTTCTTATAAAAATCTTCTACCTAAGCTCACTATTCCTGCCCATGCACCTTTTATAACAACATCCCTCAAGTGTGGTTTTCATTAGGGAAATATTTTTTCTGCTAAAAAATCCAGAGAATTCCCCCCCCCTCCCCCCCGGGTCTTTGATGTTTTTTTCTGCCATTTCACGTTGCTGACTTTCTTTTTACTCTCCCACCTGAGCCTATGGTCACTGCAAGCCTTTCAATGTTTTAGCTGGGGGTGTTTGTTTTTAATTAATTAATTTATTTATTGATCAATTGATGAGAGAGAGAGAGAGAGAGAGAGAGAGAGAGAGAGAGAGAGAGAGAACATTTATTTGTTGTTCCACTTATTTGTGCATCATTGGCTGATTCTTGTATGTTTCCTAACCAGGGCCACAACCTTGGGGTATTGGGATGGGGCTCTAACCAACTGAGATACCCACCTAGGGCAGCTTGGGATGTTCTTTAGACACAGTACCTTTTCCTTCCATTCCACACACCCTCATCCAAGCCAGATTTTAACCACTATGTATTTCCTAGTTTTATGTCTTAATAATGGCATGGTTATGAACAAGTTGCCTAACTGCTGAGCATTGCTTATCTTACCTATAAATTTGAGATAGTGCCTCATTACAGTTATTACAATAATAAAGTAAACACATATTTCCCTGGCTGGTGTGGTTCAGTTGGTTGGGTGTCTCCCCTGCACTGAAAGTTTGCCAGTTTGGTTCCTGGTCAGGGCTCATGCCCAGGTTTCAGGCCTGATCCTTGGTAGGGGCTGGGCAGGAGGCAGCCGATCGATGTTTCTTTCACATTGATTTTTTTTCCCTCTCTCTCTCTCCTCTCCCTTCCTCTTTCTCTAAAGCAATAAGAAAATATTTTTAGAATGTGGTTTCCCTCTCAGGGGAATTGAAGAGACCAAACTGCTTTCTTAAAAATAGAGCCTGGCTGGTGTGGCTCAGTGGTTGAGCATTGACTCATGAACCAGGCACATGTCTGGGTTTGGGGCTCGATCCCCAGTGGTGGACATGCAGGAATCAGCCGATGGATGACAGCCCCTCATCATTGATGTCCCCCCCCTTTCCCTCGCTCTCTTTCTTTCTCTCTCTCTCTCTCTCCCTTCCTCTCTCTGAAGTCAATAAAAAAAAATAAAAATAAAAACAGTAAACATATATAAATAGTTCAGCATAGGCTTTGCCAAATATCAAACATTTAATCAATGTTACTTGCCATTATTATTATTATAACTCTATTATTATAACCATATTCTTCCTTAAATATTAAAAATGAACTTTCTGCAGAATGGCTTTCTGTTTGACCTTATCTAGCTCTAATTTTTTTTTCAAATCTGTTTCCCTTTAGCACCTAACTTCATTTTGGACTCTACTAATTTGTTCATGTTGTATTTTTTAAAATTATTCTTCAGTGAACAGCAACAAATATGTGAGCACCCATCTTGTGCCAGGCACAAGGATCTAGAAGTATAGATCCCTATGTTTATAATATAGAGATCGTGGGCACACAGTGGAGGGATGCAGTGAAGAAGCAAAAAATACTCTACTCAGATGTCCATTAAAAAAAACTTGATTTATTTTAGTTTATGTTTTTCAATAGTTTAAAAATTATAATTTAGGATTATTCCTATTGTTGAAACAGCTTTATGTGTGCTTTTATCCTTAGATACTCCTCTATCCTTATCCAAATGTAAAGTGGAGATAGAAAGAGTAGTCCTCCTTGGAGAGCTAAATCCCAACAGATGATTTTAATTTATGGCCGGGAGTGGGGAGGCTGGGAGGTGAGAGGGGGGGGAAGGGAGCATTTCAGGCAGCATGATCAAAGGCACTGAGGCATGAAGGTGTGACTGAGAACTACTCGAAGTTTGGTGCTCTTAGAGCGTAACATTCTAAGTCAGGCCTTTTAGGAAGTGATGCAGGAGAGAATGTAGGAGTCTGCTCGGTCAGACTCAGACGTCTGTGGCCTATGTGTTTACATCTCCCTGAGGCCAAATATGCGCCTTGTAGGATGTAGGTCTGTATCGACAATTTATAAAAAGCAAATTCTGCAAATTGCTTCTGAAGCTGGGCTTGATTTACATGTGGCAGGGACTATATCACTTCCATTTGCTGTTTTCATAAAAAATGATGAAAACATTAGTTATGGTAATGCATAATTGATGTTATAGCACTCATTTTTAATAACCCAAGTGTCTAAAACATAGACATACTAAATATCATTTGAGACTCTGAAATAGAGCGTCGCTCTGAGATTTGAGAGTAGAGTTGGGTGTCAGCAAGACAGAGACACCCAAGGAGAACAGGCAAGGGGACCACTGTGAATTCCTGGCCTTCTCAGTGTCTCCCCAACACATTTATAGAACAGAAAGACAAGTGCTTCATTTTCTATAATTGTGTGCTTGACAATTTATATGTCAAATTTTTATCAATATTTGATTTTTCTTTGTTCTGATATGAAGTTCTGACTTCCTTCCCCTCTCCTCTCTCATTTTTTAGGCAAAACTCGGTTTTTAATACATTATATCAATAGAGTTTATGCAACAGCTGTTAAAGATCTGAATTACATTTAATTCTAGAAAATATTATGTGTTTTAACTTCAAAATATGTTTTCCACTAGGTCTGAGTGGTGTCCAGTATATTTTAATTCCATTTTTTGAGTTGACTTCTCTTGCTAAGAAATTAAGCAGTAGGATCTAAAACATCCTAACCACCAGAGCTTAAAATTTCCAGAGAAGAATTAGATGTAAAAGAAGAAACAAAAAAAAAACACACTCAAACTCACTTGAACTGTAATTAGCCTGAAAATGGAATGTGCGGGAGAGGGCTGCAAGGAGGCCAGAACACAGGACAGAGCAAGAAGTGTCTTAGCATGTCTGCAGCACTGCTGAGGGTAGAAAGCGACCTTAATATGGGTCTGTGGTTATCAAACGACTTTTTAATGATCACCCATGAATTTGCCTATAGACGTTGCCAATCTACCAGTTCGAAGGTATAGACTCCTTGGCACTGACAGTTTTCTCATTAGAAATGAACCATTCTGGCATTTCGTGAGCCAGCAGGGCTGAGCAGCTAACTCTTTTGTTGTGGCCCCTCCCAGGTCATGCCCTCTCCGAGGGTCTACCTAGGCTGCCAAGACCCCTATTTCTTAGGCAGCTCATAGTCCCTAATGTTTTTCTTGAAAGTACAATTTGTATAGGAGCAGGAGACATACAGAGGAGTCCACACACCATATGTGTAGTTCGTACATTTCCTCCCAGTGAACGTACCCACATAAGCTGCCTCCAGATGAGGAATTAGAACATTATCTGCCCCCTGGGAGTCCACCCAGTCACAGCGTCCCTCCTCAGAGGTAGCCACTATTCAGACTTCCACCAGAGGGTCACTTTTCTCTGTGTCTCTTTAACTTGAATCAGCAGCCAGGTATTCTGAGTGGCTCCAGAGCATCAGAGGCCTTCTGGCGGAGGGCGAGGACCGGGCAGCCCAGGGAAGGTGTCACCGGCGTTATTTACAACACGCCAAACCATTTGAACGTAGGTATTTCATTTTTTAAAAGTTGGATTGCTTTTCCTAATAAAGGTGATTCTGATCCAGAGGAACTGGGGAGAACTACACGGAGGGGTGGCCCCAGCTTGGGTCTGGGAGGACGGGCAAGGACGGTGCTGCAGACACCCAAACAGGCAGTAATGGGAACCCACAGGAAGCAGATTTTCAAGGTCTATTCCGGGGCCATCAGAAAACGAAACTGGCTGCGTCTGAAAATGCTAATGAAGGGCAGAGTAAAGAAATAAAGAAGACGCCATGGAATGGCGCAGAAGCCTCACATAAGACATGTTGAAGTCCTAACTCCCAGCCCTTCAGAATGTGACCTCATTTGGAAATAGGCTCGTTGCATATGGAATTAGTGAAGATGAGGTCCTGCTGGAGCAGGGTGGGCCCCTAGCCCCGTGTAACTGGTGCCCATATGAGAAGCATCCATGTGAAGACAGACTCGGGAGATCACTATGCGAAGACGGAGGATTGGAATGATGCACCCACAAGCCAAGGAGCGCCAAGGAGTGGCAGCAAACCGCCGGAAGCTTGAAAGAGCCGAAGAAGGGCTCTCCCACAGGTTTCAGAGGGAGCATGGTCCTGCCAACGCCTTGGGAGCGTTAGTCTCCAAAGACAGCGCATTGCTTGACAAGTGTGTAGTGAGATGATACACTTTTGTCAGCAGCCCCGCCCCCCGCCCCCCCATTTGTGCCTCTTTGTTCTCGAAGCCCTGGGAGAGGAACAGAGAGTCTGTGGTGGGCCTGGTGCCCTGGTCCCTCAGTCCTGCTTCCCCCAGAGCACACCTGTCCCTGGCTCCTGGCGTTGCCCTGGCCGTCCCTGTCCAAGCTGTTCCTGTCTGGACTGGCTCACAGAGTGCCTCTCCCGCCCCTGTCGCTCCATGTCTGTGATGTGCCCTATAGGGAGACGGAGGCATCATTGCCATTTTCAGACGCAGCCAGTTTCGTTTCCGGACTGCCCCAGAACAGATCTTGAAAATCTGCTTCCTGTGGGTCCCCATTACTGCCTGTTTGGGTGTCTGCAGCACCGTCCTTGCCCATCCTCCCAGACCCAGACTGGGGCCACCCCTCGTGTAGTTCTCCCCAGTTCCTCTGGATCAGAATCACCTGTAATAGGAAAAGCAATCCAACTTTCTTTCAAAAATTGAAATACCTACTTTCAAATAGTTGGGCGTGTTGTAAATAAAGGTTTCATTCTGCTGTATTTAGGCATCTCAAAGGCCAGTTCTCAACTGAGATAATAAGAAAGCCGATCAAAAAGCAGCACAATCAGGCTTTCGTCATAAGGAGCTCTGTGGAGCGTGGTCGATGGCCGAGTCCTTTCCCCAGCAGAAGACTGGCTTTAGGCTGCCTTACAACGTATCTATTTTTTTTTCTGGGCTGAGTTGCTGGTGTTAGGGGAACCACAAAGACCAGACTGCTGCGATGTCCCCATGGTTACTCCATTGACCCAGGCCACTTCCTATGCTCTTCTTTTGTGTCCTTCCTTCGGGACCTAGGGACTCGCTAGTAGCTTTTGTCCTAAAATGCTCTTGGCACAGTTTCTTCCCCTTCGCCTCACATGTCCACAGCCTGGCTCGATTGCGGAGCGGACGGACGTGCACTCCTCAGCCACCCCTTCCTTTCACTGCAGAAGCCTTTGCTCAATGCTGGTAACTCTGGGAAAGTCTTCGGAACATTAAAAAAAATATCACAAATGTGGGACTTTTCAAAGTTTTAAATAATCCTAGTTTTTGTTGCGGGTCTCCTTGTCGTTTCTTATTTTCTTGCTAACCCTCTTTCAACTTCTAATTTCTGTGGTTTATGCAATCTATTAATATTTATATTTTGCCCTTTGAGGGGGAAATAAAAAAAAACTGCATATTTTCTATTCTGTATTCTGTAAAATAGACCTATTATGTAATTGAAAAATAATAAACAGTGTACTTTGAAGCTGCAGTTTAGAGGTTAGATTGAGGCAAAAGGTTGGGTTTATTTATTTTTTTAATCTTTATTGTTTAAAGTATTACAGAAGACCCCTCTCCTCCCCCTTCCATTTCTCCCCAGGCCCTTGCCCCACTTTATTGTCTGTGTTTAAATATGTGGCCATATAGGTTTGCCTTTTGTACAGCTGTGCTCTCAGCTCAGACAGTCCTTGCGCCCTGAGGTCTTGTGCCATGGGAAGAATGAGTAATAAATATCTGTATTGAATAGATGGGTGGATGGACAGATGGATAAATGGATGATGGTGTGGCTCCACCTTCTTGGCCAGCAGTTTCACTGATTTATTGGTCAGATAAACTTCATTTGAGTTCACAACTGCCTCTTGAAGCCTGGGGTGGGGGGCGGGGGGTTGTTTCCTAAACCCAGGAGGATTTCATGGGCTGAGGCCAGGGACCTAGAAGCAGTGATATCTATTTGGCTTGCCTATGGAATGTGCTGAAACATTCGGCTAGTGATTTTTTAAAATGGGCCAAACAGTATGCTTTCACTGTGACTCCCAGTATGCTGGGTTTCATTGGAAACCCAGATTTTTTTTAAAAAAATTTACCTCCTTGGGGATGCTGTGCCCTTCTTTGGAAAGGAGAAGAGACTTCTCTCTCCCTCCAAAGAGAAAATGGCCCTATTCGAATTTCCTTTGGTATTTTCTAGACTAGAAATTTTAGAGTATGAAGAACGTAGCTGTTAGTAAACAGTTATCCATATTTAAAACAGCTGCCTTTTGAAGTTTCCTCAGATTCTTTTTATTTTATTTTATAGGAAATAATGTTAAAGAGGTATAGGAATTCCATATGGGTCTTCACATATTTGTAGACTTGACTCTAATTTACACTAGATAATAAATCTTGTTATGATTTCTTTGAGTTAAACACTTTCATTAATGAAAAAGAACATTGTATATAGTCAAATGGTTTAAAGGTGTGATCATTTCAAGATCAAAGACTAGCATTATATTGCTTTGGTTAATTGTCTGCCTTAGCAAATATTGACTCTGGCATATACTATGGTAGGCACCTCCCAACCCCTTGATTCTAAAAAAAGAAATTGGCGATCTTCCTGTGGGGTTGTGGCCTGGGTTATTTTTCTGGCCAGAACACAAAAGAACGCATTCTAGGGGAGCCTTTGGTTTATCTACTTGCTCAAACACTCAAGTTTTTGCCCAGTCAATGTGGTTATCAGGAAGAGAAAGCGGTTGTAAGAAGACTATTTTCTGCATCTACTTTCTTTTCAGTATATTTTGTTTCAAAATGATTATTATAGGTTTACCTTAACTAGAAATTTATTTTCCCATTTAAAATGCTATTTATTTTCCTTTTTCAGTGATTTATAGTATTTCAAATATCTAGGTATTTTATATGACTTCCATTATTAAAGGTGTTTATTTTAGGAAAAATCCTATTTAAAAATGAAATTTATCTTTGAAACTATGTCTAGCAATTTATAAATTGGCTTTGGTAGATTAGAAAAAAGTAATTTGGCTCCAGAATGACATTCAGATAAGCAGTTCTCTGAAAACAAGCTAAATATCTACCAGCAGGGAACGGTTAGCTTTGAGGTATATTTGGTTGATAGAGTGCAGAACTCAAAAAATATGAACTAGACCTTTATTCATCAGTATGGATGGACCTGAACACCAAGTGCAGAGTGGGAAACAAACTTCAGAATATTACATATTTGTTATGTAAATGTTAAACATCACAGAAGACAATACTGTTTGCCATATAATCTTTTTTTTTTTAAATATATTTTATTGATTTTTTACATAGAGGAAGGGAGAGAGATAGAGAGTTAGAAACATCGATGAGAGAGAAACATCGATCAGCTGCCTCCTGCACATCTCCTACTGGGGATGTGCCCGCAACCCAGGTACATGCCCTTAACCGGAATCGAACCTGGGACCTTTCAGTCCGTAGGCCGACGCTCTATCCACTGAGCCAAACCGGTTTCGGCGCCATATAATCTTATGAATGTGTGTTTGTACCTGTGTGTGAATAAAAAGTGGACTATCTACTGAATTCATGATAGTGGCTGCCTCTGGGAGAAAAGTAACAGGAGTAGGGAAGGGAACTTGAATGTACATTTGAAAAAAATCCCTGAAAATATACATTTATTTTGGTTTGGGGGCTCATGGATGTTTGATATATTGACATTTTGGACTTCTATTAACATTTTCATGATAAAAACTTTCATGTAATATTTCCTCAGGCAATAAGTACCAACTAGGAGCCATACACTTATCAAGGCTGAGACTGAAGCTATTCTAATGCATCTACAGTAAATGATGTTAGTCTGTGAAAAATGAAAGTTGACGCAATGAATCTGAACACAAGGAAACCTCCCAGCTGACTTGGCTCTTGGGAAGCTATCATCGTTTATAGGTTAAGAACAGAGAGCCCAGCAGCAGACCCTGGCTTGACATATTCTAGCTCTGAGATCTTGGACAAGTCAACACATCTAAGCCTCAGCTTCCTGATCCGAAGAATGAGAATAACAGTGCCTGTCTCAGTGCTGTTGTGAGGATCAGATGAGTCTGTGCATGCAGTAGCTGTGCTCAAAGATTAGCTGTTATTTTCTGTGGGCAGCCTCAGATCTTGTAGTCTACTGTTTTCATTTTCACGTCTGAGTCTTTGCTGATGCTGTTTCTTCTGCTGTTATTTCCGCCCTCGTTTCACCTGGCCAAATCTTTCTCGGAGGAGTTTTCTGAGAATTCTCTCTGGTCTTCCCCACCTGGGTCCATTCCTACTCAAACCGTAATTGTCCTGTAAAAGTTACTTGTGAACTACCAGTTCATTTCTGCCTCTCTCCTGGATTGTAAACTATTTTTCTTCTTCACTACTGTATCTTCAGTATCTAGAACACTCTTTGGCTCAGAGTAGGCATTGGGAAATTATTTTTTGACTAAATGAACAAAATTACTGCAGAAGGTGAAAACTTTCAAAATTAATATTTTCAGGAAATGAATTTGACTTAATGTACTTTGACTAAAGCATTAACCTACTAGTGAATTAGAAAATAAATCTAGGATTATATAATTTCATAAAAGAAAACATATATCGCATGTATTGGCTTATTTGCAATAATAAATTATAAGATACCACAAATGAAGATTTACATCATATGTGTAATGTTAGAGGTTTAGAGGCTCATCTAATGATGGCTAATAGTATAAGTTAATCACATATTTGCTGTGGAAAGCAGGAAAATGTCCAGCACTTTAATCTTAAGGTTTGATTCGTTTAATTGATTTTTTGCCCTCCACTTAACTCACTCTTTTTTCTTTTAAAAATAGCAAAAGAGGAACTAACTAACAGAAGATGATATTTCCCAGGAAGCAGAATAAGCTAGGCTCAATCAGAATAAACTGATGTAATCAGTAGTTTGAAAAAGGGCTTTTGTAAGTCAGATAGAATGTTACAACTTTAAAAATACATATTTTATTAATTTTAACTTTAGAGAGGGAGAGGAAGAGAAACAATTTGTCGCTCCACCAACCCATGCATTCTTTGGTTGATTCTTGTATGTGCCCTGACTGGGATCGACCCCACAACTTTGGCGTATTGGGACAACACTCTAACTTTTAAGCAAACTAAAACAGTAAACCCAGTGGAAGAGGGGCCTTCAGAGTTGGAGCAAAGGCAGGAAACTAGTTCCCTGTAGTTGTGGGTTTATTTTCTCTGTGAGAGAAACCTAAACATGCTTTAAAATCTGAGGAAGATCTTTGTGTTCAGATATTAGCATATTTATCCAGGAAAGATATTACATGGGATTTTGAACTGGTTGCAAGCCCAAATTTATTAACTAAGTGGGAGAGCAGAGCAAAAACATGAGCAAGCGGGAAATGGGGGGTTTCTACGAATTAAAGGAATTTTTATGTCTCAGAGGGGTGTTAGGGAGGTGAAATTCCAGGGTTAGAAAAATAATGCAACCCTCTACATAAAGAACTCTACAAATTATAGCTTTGGGAGACTTTTCCCTCCCCACCCTTTGGAGATTATACAACACAGATCACTGGGAAAAATTACTTTGTAGCCACATTTTCTCCCATCCTACTTCTCTGTTAACTGTAGTATACTGACATCATAAATAATTGCATTTTGAATGCATATACTCACTCATTCATTCATTTATTCATCAGAACATGCTTATTTATATGCCAAGCTTAGAGTAAGAGCATCATTTTTTTTTAATAAAAAAAGGAGGTAAAACATCTCTTCCTTAGAACTGTGCAAAATTAGTTATTGCTCAGAAGTATGACCTAGTTGGTACTGCAGGATACCAAGATAACAATCTTTTTTGGAGATTTGAATGTGTGGACTCATAAAACCCTGCTTATAACCACTTAACTTATTTATTAAACACCTGCCCGGAAACCAGGGATAATCAGGAGGACTTTTGAAGTCATGTGGTTAGAAGACTGTACGCTTTGGGAAACACTGGTTTTAATAACATTCTAATGCTTGTAATCAAGCTGCATCCTTGACAGACCCACAGTCTTGACCCACAGCACTGGTGTCACCTGGGAGCTTGCTAGAAATGCAGGTTCCCAGGCCCTGCACAGACCTACTGAATCAGAATCAGAATTTCATTATTATTATTATTATTATTTATTTATTTATTTATTTTTGTTAATCCTCACCCAAGGTTTTGTTGTTGTTGTTTTTTTCCCATTGATTTTTAGAGAGAGTGGAAGAGACACACAGAGAGAAACATTGATGTGAGAGAGACATATCCACTGGTTGCCTTCTGCATGCGCCCAGACCAGGGCTGGGCATCAAGCCTGCACCTGAGGTAGTGCCCTTGACTGGTATCAAACATGCAACCACGGGTGGCTGCTCTAACCACTGAGCGACTGGCTAGGGCCCGAATCAGACGTTTAACAAGATGTTCAAGTGATGTCAATGAGCATTAAAGTTTAGTAAGCACTGGCAAATCCCCAGGGGTTTTTTTTTTTTTTTTATTCTTACCTGAGGGTATATTTTACTGATTTTAGAGAGGGGGAAGGAAGAACGAGAAACGTTGATGTATGAGAGAAACATTGATTGGTTCCCTCCTGTACACACCCCAACTGGGGATTGAATCCACAGCCTAGGTATGTGCCCTGACAGGGAATCGAGCCAGCAACCTTCCAGTGCAGGGGATGATGTTCCAACCACCTGAGCCACACTAGCCAGAGCCCCAGTGGTTTTTAGAACAGAATATCTTTAGTAACAAGTGACTCATTATCCAGCAATGCAGCATGTAGTATCTGTAGGCAACCTAAAGATTAGCAGGTTCTTCCTTACCAAACTCAAACCTAACTCCTTGAATGTTACATTCATTGGCCATGGCTTAACCACTGGCAACCTCAGAGCCTGGCCAATGCCTCTTCTTCAGGCAGGCCATCTAAACACGAGAATGGGCCATCTTATTTCTTCCCTTGATTTAAGCTTTTCCAGATATAACTAAATCCCCATTTCCCCAGTTGTTCCTGGTATAACATCAAGGTTTCTTTACTCACTTATGTAGACTAGAAAGTCTTAAAAGGGCCCTTCCAATTTCAATATTGTGATTGCACCCGGTAATAAGTAGTAGTGAGCAGAAGATGACAGAAACTCAGGAGCTGTATGTCTACTCGTATACATTTAGGGAGAATGCTGCTAAGGCACAAACTTATTATCCATAGTTTCCCTAAGTTCGCAATTGTGTCTCATGGAGGAGACTTCTATTGTAATAGCCACTGAAGAGCACCACCTCCTGCCTTCTAACTTGTAAATGTGCCAGTTAGCACTTCAGACATGAAAGGCATGCAGGAACATATGAAAATAAGCATTTCCTGTCTCTATACATTTTAATATTTAAGAATTTTAGTCTTAAGAATTGAATTCTAGATGAAGATTTTGAACTTCTAAGAAAAAATTATCTGTAGGCCATAACTCAGCGCCTCCCCTGGTTTCATTGTTCTCTAACGGCTTTCAGTAAGGTGTCTGCACACGCATCGAACACGTAGAAATAACCGTAGAGTACTCGCATTTTAAAATGTTTCTTTCCTTGCTTGGTAGAATCTAAACATTTTTCACGTTACTATATGAATTTCATAACAAAGCATTCCTATTTCCGTGTGTAGGACATTAGAGTTCATGAGTGGCTTCTGAAATAAAGTATTTGGCATATTTTTGTAGGTTTTCATATTTGTTTATTAATAATTTTTTTTTAAAAAATAACATTTTCTACTAAACAGGAAGTACAGAGCTGCAGCTTTTTTGTTGCTGTTGGTTTTTGTATCAGGGTTAGTCTTATGTAAGAAAAGCTGAAACAATGTAAGAAAAGCTGTGACAGGAGTATTTTAAGATTCTCTTGAAAATATTTTTTTTGAGAAAGCGGCCACAGCACATTCTTAAACTAGTTGCTGTTTTTACTGATTTCTTCACGCTTTCCTTCCCCTCCTTTCTTCTTGCTGTTTTTACTCTCCTCGGCCTCCTCCACACTCCCCGCTCCCCTCCCTCCCCCCCTCTTCGGCGGGTTTTCAGAGCAACAGCTCCTTCTCTCACCTCCGCTTGTAACAATGAAGCTGTGTGCATGTGTGGAGAGAAGCTGAAAAATAAGACAGATGGTTCTTTCATTACCAGGTTGCTTTGGGCTAATTGAGCTGGACATGTTATTTTTTTCGAGGAGATGGAGCTGGATCCCGTGGATAACCAGCCATGAACTACAGTAATGTAATAGGTGCTGCTGGGCGTGCTGTTGGACTTTTTGTTTTGTTTTTGGCAATTTCATCATCCTGTCAAGTATTGTGGGGACAGGCCAGGAGTGAGTTTGCTAAAATAGTCTTCATTAAAGTGTTTTTCATGGGTGGAAACTGTTCTCAGGTAACGAGCCATTCTTAGAAGCATGCCGTCTTTGTGTTTCATTTCAGTACTCACAAGCGAAGGGGCAGCCCAGCCTTTGTCTTGGATAATTTCTAGTGGCACAGCGATTGGGCAGACAGCCTCCTGAAGCTCTGGCACCCCTACCGCATTCTTCACCTTAAGGAACAGAAGGCCTGTGGGAAACGGATTCCTTAAAAGTGCAGGTAAGCAAAGGCAGTGAGCGCTGCCACTGGCTCAGACTTTTTATTTTTATTTTATTTTATTGATTTTCCACAGAGAGGAAGGGAGAGGGACAGAGAGCCAGAAACATCGATGAGAGAGAAACATCAATCAGCTGCCTCCTGCACACCCCCCACTGGGGATGTGCCCGCAACCCAGGCACATGCCCCTGACCGGAATCGAACCCAGGGCCCCCCAGTCCGCAGGCCGACGCTCCATCCACTGAGCCAAACCGGCCAGGGCTGGCTCAGACTTTTTCGATGGAAGTTTGGACACTGGCAATGTCCTTATACAATGAGACAATGTTTCCAGCTTTAGCAGGAAACTTTAGAATACCCTCTGCTTTGTATAGGCCTGCCTGTTAACGTAGCTCTTGTCCTTGGGAATGTTTTAAACCCATCTGGAAGTGAAAAAGTAAGAAAACTCTGAAGTTGAAACTGTAACGTTACATGAATCACAACTATTGTAGAAACTGCTGTGAACAAGCTGTGTGCCTTTGGGCAAGATGCTTGCCCTCTCTGTGCTTTGTTTTCTCAATAGGATGATCTTGAGTTTTCTATCTTTCAATACTACAGTTAATAATAAATTCATTAAATCACCTTCATATGATTTTTAGGCATATTTTCCTTAGTATTCCTGGAACCTCAGCTTACAAACATTCTGAGAAAGCTCTGGAGCTCAGATGTCCACCAGGAATTAGCTCGATGTTTTATCTAGGAAATCCATACAGTCTTTCTGGTTTGCTAAGATTCATCAGAGAACAGTTAACCTATTGGCAGATCTGTCTCATTACTGTTTTATTTGGAAATCCTTTTAGGAAGGGTACTTACTGACTGAGGACTTGATGCTTTAGTGGTACTGGTGAATATGGGCATTTATAATGGTTTTGGGATTTAGTTCGTGAGATTCTCTTGATCTCTTCATTATTCAAACCGAAATTATTCATGAGTGGTTTCAAAGCCCTTCCCTAGTGTCCCGAGCCACTGGGCTTGCAGAACTTTTAAGACTGAACCCGGGCTGGAGGTAGGGCTGGGTCTTCAGGTTTCTCACTGCCAGAAGCATCTTACTTTAGTGGAACTGGGGCTTAAATCATCTTGGTGATTTGTGGAACTGCCTTTCCTGTCAACCTTTCCATCTCCTGGCATCAAGAACATGGAAATATTTTGAATCTCTATAACATAATTAGGGGGGAGCGGTCCTTCAGCCCGGCCTGCACCCACCTGCGCCCTCTTGCAGTCCGGGAGCCCTCAGGGATGTCCAACTGATGGCTTAGGCCTGCTCCCTGGAGTCAGACATCCTTAGCACTGCCACGGAGGCAGGAGAGGCTCCTGCCACGGCCGCTGCGCATGTCAGCCATGAGCCTGGCTCAGTGCTTCTGGCTGAGCAGCGCTCCCACAGCGCACTGACCACTAGGGGGCAGCTCCTGCATTGAGCGTCTGCCTCCTGGTGGTCAGTGTGCATCATAGCAACCGGTCATTCCACTGTTCATTCTATTTGCATATTAGCCTTTTATTATATAGGAACATGGTGAAGAGGATGGGTTCTGGTGTGTGCCGGGTCAAATCCCAGCCACTTACTTCTTGGGTGTTCTTAGGTTCGTTATAACTTCTCTGGTTTTAGTGTCTTCATCTCTATGGTAGGGATGACAACTAGTGCCTTTCTTAAAGGGTGGTTTTGAGGATTAAAATAATTATACATCTAAAGCATCTCAAATAGTCCTGTCACATGGTGTTCAGAAATTTACACTCTTTTCCTTGCCATGCATGGCAGTAGTTATTCTTCTGCCCCCATTCTCTAGTCCAGCGCCAGGGAACACTCAGCTCTCCTTCCCTTGTTAGACATTGCTCACTCACCCTGGGATTTGCTTCTGAGCCTAGAACACAATATTTGAATCCTTCTCAACATTAGAATGGATCCAAATCAGAGCAAAAGATAAAACCTATTCTCCAAGTCAGATTTTTTGTAGAGTTCTTGATTTTATTTCTTGCTTCAATTTGATATGCTGATTACAAACCTGGGTTATTTGTTTGTATTAAGATTCAGAGCATTTTTATTATAAAAAACATAGAAGGGTGTGGCTTCTATAGCCAGAAATAGAGTCTAATTCTAAGACAAGTTTTGCAAGTGAATTATTACTAACTTGAGTGCCTTTCATTTTATATTCAGAAGAAAATGAGTAAGGCTTCCTATCACAGATACTTTGAAATGTTGAAATGAATGTGCAGAATGAAAGCTAGCACTGTAATGGCAGCTTAGTTTTTGGAAGCTATTATTCACATGATGCCATGAATTCTGTAGGATCTTTCCCAGATGTTATAAAGGAAGTTTTTTAGTGAGGGCTTGGTGTATGGGCAGCTAATACTTCCTTAGTTTTAAAAGAAGAATTAAAACAATATTACAAGTCCTTACCACGTACCAAACATTGACCTAAGTGCTTTATATTTACCACTTAAAATAGCCCTATTAGGTAGCATGATAATTCCCATTTTACAGGAGAGGAAACTGAGGCATAAAGAGGTTAAGCAACCTCTCAGGTTTGTACAGAGGTAGAGAGCTGAGACTCAAACCTAGGAAGGCCGATAGCCAGGTGGGCAACCTTAACACCTAATTATGCTGCTGCCCACAAAGAAGAAACTGAGAAGATGAAAGTACTAACTTATAGAAGTCTTCAGTGCCAGACTAAGGGATTTTATGCTGATTTGGCAAAAAGTGAAAGCCAGGGAAGGTTTTCCTGAGGGGCGGGTAACACAGTGAGAGCTGGGCTTTTTGGATCTTCTGCCAGGTGCAGCGTGCGGGCTGGCTTAAAGGGAAGAGAGATTAGAGGTGATTGCTAGTAGCTGAGAAGCAATGAGAACATGGGTTTGGGAAACAGGGTTAAGATAAGAGCTTGAGGACACCGGTATTAGGTTGTGCTGAGGAGGAAGAGGAGACCTAGAAACACAGGCAGAGACGCTGGAGGGGTGAGACCCAGCCGTGCAGTGCCAGGCGAGGGAGGCGCTTCAGGAATGGAAAACCACAGAGCTCAGAGAGGACTGGCATGAGACACCAATTAGCGGGTTGTTATTGCGCAGCCAGGACGAGGCAGGCATCGCCCTGGAGGAGGATCCACAGAAAAATGTTCTCCCGTGCTGCGGACACCGCTGCTTCTAAGTGAGGTAACCTTTGGCAAGTTTGACTTCTTTCTAAAGCTTGGCTGCCTGTTCTGGACTACGGTGACTGAAGAAAGACCTTACTCGGTTTAAATGGCCGGAGCCCTTGCCGTCTTTCCAGCTCTGGGACCTGTAATTCTGGGGTCCACATTGTGAACAGCAGTCGTTGGAAATGTTGGTGTCAAGGTGTGGCTGGTGGTTTGGCTGGCACTTCTGGGCAAGTCAGAAGGCGATGCAGAGAGTGAAGCGTGTCCTGCAGGCAGTCTGAGAGGGGTCCTATACAGGGGTGGGCAAAATAAGGCCTACAGTTGAAACACAGAGTTTATGCTTGTATTCTTATTAATTAGTATTGTTTCCATATGAGCAACTGTAAGCCTCATGTTGCCCACCTCTGAGTTTCCTCTCAAAAATAACCAGTAGTGTCACAGCGATACCGGTCGTGAATGGGAGGATACGACTGAAAACAACACAGAAATGAAAATGACTAGAGAATTTACAGAGAAAACTCAAACAGCCCCTACATGGTGAAAGTGACTTTTCTGAGAGTCTCACTAATGTCTCCCAAGAAAATTCTGTTGATTGGAAATTTTAAAAGGTCAAGCCCAGAGGATTTTAAAAAAGATAGCATGGCATTTAGAACAATCTTCCAGTTCTTCTAAAAACTATTTCTGGTGAAGCCCTGATCCTCTCAGTGGCACATCATTCCTTTCTCCTTGGACTCCAGCGGAGGTCCTCAAACACACCCATCACCTGGGGATCTCCTTACAATGCAGGTCTGACTCAGCAGAGGAAGGGGTGGAGCTGAGATTCTCTTGTCTATCAAGCTCCCAGGTGATGCCCCTGTTGCTGGTCAATGAACCACACTTGGAGTAGCAGGATCTGCAATATTTAGCTTTTCTTCTCACAACATAATCATACTCAGTCTGAAACAGTGTAACTTGGCTCCCTCACCAGACTGAACTCTGTTCCCCATATCCTGAAGTAGAAGAGTACGCATGCATAATGAGGGCTAGATATCAATAGATATGAATAGATTGATCATTTCTGTCCTCTGTCAGGGGTTTGTGGTTTTTCAATGATATCGATAATTTGAATTGTTATAGGTAGGGGCTTTTTCCTTTTAACTGAGAGATTGAAGCAAATCTGTTGTTTAGAAATAGGCATCAGAATGCAATCTAAAATTTTCATATAAACTTAAACATACATTTACTCTATGACCCATGAAGACATATGCCCACCAAAAGACTTGTGCTAAAATGGTCAATGTAGCTTTATTTACAGCAACCAAAAACTGGGGAAAAAAATGTCTGTTAGCTGGTGAATTGATAATTATGGTATAGCCACACAATGAACTATTCCTTAGCAATAAAAAGGAATGAATTCCTGGTAGAAGCAACACTGTGGACATTTTTTCCAATTATACTATTGAAATAAGCCAGAAATAAGAACATTTATATGAACTTTTAGAAAAAGCAAAAAACTACAGTGATAAACCGATCAAGAGCCAGGAACTGGGGAAGGGAGCTGACTACAAATAGGAACTTTTGGTGTTGATGGAAATGTTTAGTATGGTTTTGGTGGTTGTTACATGATCATATGCATTTGTCAAAACTCATCAGATTGTACACTTAAAAGTGGATAATTTTATTATAGAAAATTTTTATCTCAGTAAACTTAATTGAAAAAAAATGGCCATAGTCATTAACTTGTTAAGAATACCTAATATTCCTTGGAGGCTATCTTATTAGTGGGAAATTAATATAAGGAAATAGAGACAGTGTCCCCTCTGGGAGAAAATATGAAGAAACTGTAGGAACATAAGAAGTTCCCTTAAAAATTTCTTTGTGTATTTTCAGTGTACCTGAATCTAAAGGGAGAAATCTTGAAAACAGGAACTTCACTTTATTTTTAGCATCCAGAATAGTATGCTATTAGTTGAATGATTTGAGTGTGTCCCGCTGTGCTACTAAAAAAAAAAAAAAATTCTGTTGAAACATCATTTTTCTTTTCTTTCTTTTTTTGTATTCTTTGCAGTGAGCACATCCAACTTTCAGGGGAAGATTCAGTCATCTGCTTTGACAGTGACAGCGTAGCTTTAATTAGATGGACATATCTGTCTATGAAAGTCTAGTTAAAGCACTGGCTTTCTTCGAACACTGAAAGAGAAGGTATATGTATATGTGTATAGAAACTAGCTGCCTATCATGGTATTAACAGAATTGGGGGAAGAGGAGAGAAAATAAGTTAATTATATATGTTTTTCTGCCTTGCAGAAAGAAAAATAACAATGTATTTAGAAACCACTAAGAATGTGTTCAGTTGGTCCAATTTGTTGATATTATACAAATAGGGTTTTTTGGTGGGGGAGGGGCACGTAAATCAACTTATAATTTTATATTAATTTACTCAGCAATATCAGAATTTCTCCCCCTTAATTTTTATAAAATAGCAGTAGCTCAACACCTCATATTTAAATTTAGCTTTTTAGTAAGATCGCATATTACTTAATTTTATATATGCTATTTTATTCTTCATATATGCCCTATTGAGCATTTTTAGGTCCTTCTAACAAAATTCTGTCAACTAGACTACCGATTCACTACTGATTCTCTTTAATTGTGAAATGAAGAGTTTTTCATATTATAATGTGTCTAAGTATGTGTATTTTAATAAATGCATACATTTAATGCATATCCTCTTTACTTTAAAAAGTTATTAAGTGAATATATTAAATTCATGATGTCATAGTTTAAAAATATAGTAATTATCATTTCCTACAGTGTACAATTGAAAAAAAAACAACACAACCCAGACAGATCTGAGTTTGAGTTCTGGCCACTGCTCTGGGAACTGAGCATCTTCAGCCCAGGGGGAGGGTAGTATCCCTGCTGCATCCTTGTGTGTGCGAAGGGCTTCGTGTGGTGCTAGGCATTTAGGAAGCACTTAGTGAGCTGTGCCACTCTTCACAGGATCACCAACACCAGAGGGTGGAGGTCCTTGGTGTGGAAATGAGGTCATGGACACATTTGGACCATCCAATTGGTCCAAATAGAGGTGGTAAATGAGTTGAGGAGAACGGAGGCCTTTACGTCTGTCACGGTGGGCCCTTTGTGTCTCTGTAAGGCTTGTCTGTACGAAGATGGCTAGGTCTGGGGGGCTTCGGGCACCCACAGGGCTGGGCCAGAATCTAGACATGAATGCACAGCTAGAGCTGGAGCGAATGCTCCCATGGGCATGTGATTGTAGAGACTAGTCATAAAACGAGTAATAACTACAAGGAGGAAGGAGGGCAGGATGTAAGATCTGTTGGCCAAATTCTGACAGTCTTGGGGAGAGGTCATTGTGAGCTGAGGATGGTGGAGACCTGAATGGAGAAGGGCCTCTCCCAGGGATGGATGGACACAGGCTGCCAGCAGGGCCACCTGGTAAGGTTGTGGAGATGAGCTGTGAACAGGGGCACCTGGCTAAGGGGAAAGTTGTGGCTGAAACCCTGCCCATGCCAAGATAATGTGGCCGTGGGGCTATGTGAAACAGAGGGCATGTCCTTTTCTAATGTGCACAACTTTGCAAGTTGTTGGGTATTCCTGCTGAGCAGCAGTGCATTGGGTGTGAGAGGCGACAGCATCAGGAGAGCAGGATATCTGTCACCGAGGAAGCAGAGAGCCTGTGGGGATAGAATGGATGAAGAAATGGTTTGGGATCCCACTTACTAACAAATCTGAAGCTCAGCTGCAGAGCTGCTGGGTGGCTGAAGGAGAAGAATGCAGACACTGAAGAACGAGGCTCTAGGGCAGGGACCTGGACAACCCAGGTCCAGAGGATATGTCCAAAGTCAGCGTGGAGTCAGCGGGAATCTGACCAACCGGGTGAGCAGCTACTTGAGGGCTCCTCAGGCTCCCTTTTCTTGGGCCAGAGTCAGTCCCAGAGTGGAACGTGGGGCTGAGACTACATGTGGGCATCAGGAAGCACCCGCAGCCAGGTCTAGAGGAAACTGGCACCGAGAGGCCAGGCAGGCGGGTCTGTGTGTTACATGCTCAGCTTTGTGAAGAGTGACATTGAGGGCTTTTATTCCTTGGTGTTGTGTGATATTGAGATGCCCACAGGGTTTCTGTCCTTGGTGAATAGAACAATGCTTCCAGAATTATTGCTGAATATACCTTTTTTCCTAGTAGGTTGTTGGAAGTAGCATTAGGAGAGCCTAAAAATAAAAATATAGTCATTTTCAAGTGACATTTTATAGGTTCTTTTGTTTGTTTGTTTTTATAAGTAATGCTGTCATGGTTGCTCTGGGACTCGGGAGTATGCCTGGCATGAACCGAGCACCCTCTAATTTGATTCTTATGCATACTACAGTTTGAGAACCACTGCTCTAGGACATTCAACAGAATCATGGAGAAAAGAAAAGTAATGGATTTACTAAAATCCAGAGGAATGGGATTAGGAAAAACAAGGTTGGGAGTAATAGGGTTTTATTTTAGCACTGTTTCTGACTATAAGCTTTCCATTTCACCAACCCCTGGAATTGATACTGCTCAAGGAGCTGGTGCGATAGACGGATTAGAGAGACATTCTGTGATGTCAGTCTGGTATCAGAAGGATGTGCCTGTGTGCATTTGTAAAAAAAAAGCTCACATCGGGAAGGAAGCATGGCTCTGGTCTGGGAAATAAGGGTTTGAGTGCCGGTTCTGCTGCTTATCAGCTCAGAAAAGTGACTGCTGCTCTCAGAGCTTCAGTTTCCTCATCTGTACATGAGAGTTGTAAGTTGACCACACCCCTCACAAATGTGAGGGTTACGTGAGATAATACGCCCCAAGCACTTATCACAGGCTTGGCACATGCTAAGCACTCATATATCTCAAGATTCTCATCAGCCATTATTCACGGGGCATTTTCCAAATGTGAAGCATTTGGGGTAAAAAAATTAATACAGAGCATCTAGTTATAGTATCTGCAACTATCTCCAACAACGTCTACTTGTCTTCCATGTGGCAGGCATCGTTAGAAGCGCTGGAAACAAAATGATAGACAAGACAGACAGTCCTGCTCTCGGAGCGTTCAGCCCAGTGGGATAACCACTCTACTATCTGCTGTGGTCTCTGTATCTGAGTAAATCCTTTTTCCCGCCCTGGTTCTTTCCCTCCAGGCTCTCATGTCCCAGAGCAGTGATTCTCACACTTGAGCAGGCATAAGAACCAGATTGGAAGGTGCTTGTTTCGAAGCACTTACCTGAGGGGATTCAGATCAAGTAGGGAATGTTGACCAGCCCAGCTGGTGCTGACTCAGGCACCTGCCAGGTCAGTTTGGAGAACGTTGCCCAGGGGCCGCTTCCCTTTCGCCAATATCTGAATTTCCTCTTTTGGAACCCTAGCCGCCAGCGGAGCACTGTCAGGAAGTTATAGATTAGAATTCTCTTTTGAGTTCCCCTGCTGCCTTTTATTTTGAGAGACAGGACGGCACCAGGAATAGAACCGTGAGCACAAGTGGTCAGACTGTCAGTCTATTTCTGTCTCCCAGACTGTGTGACCTGGGTCAGCTCACTTCAGAAACTTTCAGTTCCCTCACGCGTTAAAGTCGTGCCCGCACACCCACTTACCAAGCTTGTTTTGATCCTCAAGTGAAGTGGACATACCAGTGTTTTAAAGCTCTGCACAAACTAAAATATACTTTTATTTTTAAAGAGACGAAAAAACTGTTGCTAGGATTGAGCTCACTTTTGCAGATGTAGGCTGTTCATATATTGGATTAAATACAATTTAAGAAATAAACGTTTGATCTCTGCCAATAGTAAGTCCTACTCTCCCTTGAGACCTTCTAGTCATACTTCAGATGAGCAATTGCTTCTATGATATAAACTGCAAAGGGTGTCTTAGAGAACCTGGGTTTAAGAGCAGCTGCAGCCAAGAAGCTGGCGTCTGTCATGCTTAGTGTCAAGAACTGGAAAACCTGCTTGTTTTGGTAAATGAAGCTATATTGAAGGACCTTATAATTTTTTTAAAAGATTTTTAATTGATTTTAAGGGAGAGAAGATGAGAGAGGGAGAGAGAGAGAAACATTGGTCAGTGAGAGCAAAACATTGATCGGCTGCCTCCTGCATGCTCCCTACTGGGAATCAAACCCGCAGCCTTTCAAGTGCATGGGATGATGCCCAACCAATTGAGCAACACCAACCGGGGCTATAATTTAAAAACAAAACATAACAGGCATTCTAACTAGTTTTCCTTTGAACACTTTTGCTCAAAGCAAAATGGTCCTCCCATTTATAAAATATAATTAGAGAATGTGTTTATTTCTGGAAGATATTTCCTGTGAGCAAACAGGAACTATAGTTTATCACAGGGATATCCTGGCTGGTCCAAGTCTGTTTTGCAACATGAATATGGATGCTTTGAATTGTCTGTGAAATACAAGAGAGTGGCTAAGCTTCCTAAATGTTCTCAGGTGGCGTTTGCAGCAGCTCCCCAAAGACCAGGCGCATTTTACTTTCTGGAAAAAAAACACAAAAAACATTCTCTCGTACTTCTTTGTTTACAACTAAACCACATTTGCGAATGAAAATGTTGGTTACCCATACTTCTGTGCTCTGTGAAATAATACATCAATTTCCCCAAATCTGTGTTTTGGGTGACAGATAAGCACATTGAAATGTAGATACTGAACTTTTCCTCTATGTTATATGCTATCTTATTTAGATGTAAATATGTCTTTAGCCCTGGCCGGTTTGGCTCAGTGGATAGGGTGTCGGCCTGCGACTGAAAGGTCCCGGGTTCGATTCTGGTCAGGGGCATGTACCTTGGTTGCGGGTACATCCCCAGTGGAGGGTGTGCAGGAGGCACCTGATTGATGTTTCTCTCTCATCAAGGTTTCTAACTTTCTATCTCTCTCCCTTCCTCCCTGTAAAAAATCAATAAAATATATTTTTTTAAAAAATTGCTGATACTGGTGTCATCCTTGTTGGATGTTTGCATAAATGATGTTATTCAGGGTGGAGCCTTAAATATTTACTTTGAGTATTTAAGTAGTTGTTTGGTGATTGTTTTGGCCCATGGTAAAATACCTTCCAAGATAGTCTTAAACATATCCTATATTCATATTTGGGCGATACCTCCACAGGCAGGAAAAAAAAAAAATTGCATTCAGTCTTTGGGATGAGATAAGCTCCCTGTCCGCACTGACAGTCCTACTTGTCATCATGAAGCGTGGCTCATGACCTCCGGCCACAGTGTTTCACCGCTCTCACCTACACAGTGAATTGCCTTTTAGAACCGGCTGGAGGTCAGTTCCTTGACAGTTCTCTGCTCATCCAGCACAAGAGGAGGAAGGAAAGCTAACATTTGTTGCACATATTAGAAGGGCCCGTGTCTGGGCTGGCTATCTTGTCTGTCTGAGCCACCAGCCACTTCAGTGATGTGTCTAGTATCCCAAGCACCTCACTGGCTTGAACTTTGACTCAGATAATCCCAAACCTTAATTCTCTCCATCACTTAGATTTTACTAATGATTTCTCAATAAACAGAACCATGCTTCCCCCCCCCCACACACACACACTTAATATTCAATTTATTTCTTGCTTAATACCAAAATAAACTTAAGGTCATTTTAAAAATACCTATAATACATCAAGATAGCATGCATTACAGAGAGTGAGGAAGACGGACCAAAGTGCAAAGGGAGGCACAGCCTGAGGGGTTGGAAGCAGCAGACCTTCATATCCCTCACATGCTTGTTCCCTTTGCCATCAGTAGATGCTGGGCTTTCTGCCAAAGCAACGCCCAACTGCATCTTCCTGTCGGACCAATAAGAATACAGCACAGGCCACATTAAGCATAAACCCATGCATTTAACTGTGTAGCAAAAGAGAACAGCTGACTTTATGTTAGTGCACACAGACCCTGGGAAAAATCCTGAGAATGAAAACTTCCCTCTTAAGTGGAGAGCAGGAAAAGACCAAAGAAACAGATTGGCCACTCCAGGCTGGTAATTAATAGAGTTTATTAAGGGAAACTTACATATGACGCATGTTTTAGGCTGTTGGAAGACAAACTGGATGCCACCGGAACAGCAGAAGCCTAAGATCAGAAAGAAAAATATTTAGTAGGGACGTGAATTGGGAGATCTTCTCCCTCTATGAGAATTACACTGTGGCCTGATTTTTAGATGTTAATGTGGCCAGTCTTTGGAAGCTGACAGGACTGTGTAAACCATACATGTGGGCGAGGGGAGGTGGTGCTTCCTGGCGTGAGGAGGTGAATACGGGGAGGAACATGCCAGACCAGGACTCCTACCTTCTCCCCTCTTTCAGTAGTGCTTCCGTGGCTCCTCATTGCATTAGGATAACAGGATCCCACCAGAGACTGAGCAGTTCCTCCCCACACAGGGCTGGGGAGTATCTGACTCACCCTGGGACATCCCATTGCAGACACTGTCCCAGGTCCGGGGACCATAGGGCCTGGTGCTCTGTATCATAGTTTGTTGGACCATCTGGTATGAATGAATCAAAATTATACCTATCTTTTTTGTCAGATTGGCAAAAAGATATATTTTTTTTGGTGTGCCACAGAATTGTAGTAATTAGTTTATGTGTGCCATGAGATGAAAAAGGTTGAAAATCACTGATATAGGAGATGGAACCTCCATTCAATAACTGTATGGACCAGGTCACTGTATTTTTAAAGGCAGCCCTGCTTATTTGCTACACCTACTCTTCCGGTACACCCAACTGTAGTGCCAACTGATGGCTCACTCGCTAAAGTGTGTATTTTTGCCAAGGCATCTGATTCCTGGTTACCAAGGTGTGGATGCTTTATGGGCAGGGACATGGAAGACAAGGTCTGACTCATGTTCTTGTGAGTCCAACTCTCTTGTCCCCATAAAGATTTGTTCATAATTATCCACCTTTCCCTTTATAGTCATTGTGCCATAAAGGCACTCCCTTTAAACGGCCCACCTGTCAGTATATAGGATCAGCGGTCAAGGTTCATGCCTGATTACCAACCAAACAGCTCCTAACTCAGCCCATTGTTCCTGTTTCCAACCAGGTAGTGTTGGTGGATGGTTGGATGGTAACTGCCATCCAGGTAGATGGATTATCCTGCCTAGAGTCCTACCAAGCTCCAGCCGGAACTTCCCATATTCCTTCTTTGCAGATTGCCGGGGCTGACTCAGGAACAGGAATGGGAGCATTTGGAGGGTCCGTAGATTCAACAGGGCTTAATAATTGCTGCCTCTCTGAAGGCAGAGGACTGTTTGACGGTGCTACTCTGTTATCAGTAAACAGTGGGTGTGGGAGTCTGAGCCGTGGAAGAGCCAGTTCCATGAACCATGTTGTCTGTCTGCCCACCCTTAACAGCAAGGGAAGTTCTTATTGTAACTGCCTGCTCTTTGGTAAGAGCACTGTATGCATTGTCAGTAATTGCTCTTCTATTGGGGTATATCTGATACCAAATCCAAGGACACTCTTTCCTTTTGCTGTTTTTGCCAGAATGCCCAGCCCATGCCTCCAGGGTTACTGAAACATCTAACTCAGATGGTAACCCTGCCGGGGACATTCTAAGGACTTTAATTTGACCAGTACTTTTATCTTCTCAAAGGCAGCCTGTTGTTTGGCTCCCTAAATCCCACATATGTCCCTACTTAACTAGACAATATAGTGGTTGAAGGCACTGTGCTATGTAGGGCATAAATGTTTACCAGTCCCCCAGAATTCCACAAAATTCTCTTCCAGATTTTTAGGGGATAGATTAGGCTAGTACTTTGTGACAATGCAGGTCTCATGCGACTCTAAAGGACTTTACTGCAGTGTCCGGACCTGGAATTTTCTGCATATTCCCTGCCTGTCCTCCTTGTTGTAGGTGGTTCAGGAAAGCCTGCAAAGTTTTCTGCACAAAGCAAATCTTCACAAGTTAGCGTTAGGTCATCAATATGAGCCCATTTCACAGAGGTCGGGAAGGAAGACAGTGCCAGGTCCAGAGCCACCATCCCAGGGCACAAGGTGGGGCGAGGCAAATAGCCTGGAGGGAGCAGCTGGAAGGCAAACCCAAGTGGGAACACATTTTCTCACAGTTCTTTGTCATTGTGAGGGCATCAGCCTTGCAGCAAGGAAAGGCTACAACCCATCCAGAAGATAAACACACAACAAGGATATAATGGAGAACAACACCAACTGCATCCGGTGGATGGTTGGATGGTAGTTGCCATCAAGGTAGATGGAGTGGCAGTTGAAATAAGTCCTGCTTACAGGCACTAGGGTGAATGAAGGAACGCAAATACTGAGACATGGCGTTTTCCAGGGAGCCTGGAAGAACCAAGGGACTGTCAGGTTTCCCATAGCCCTGTCTCTTCATTTGATTGACAACCCTTGTTTGCCCATCTTAATTTCCCTGACTCAGGAGCAGCTTGTTGGCATATTACAAGGACATCCGAACAGCAGAAATCTGGCAATGAGGGGTCATCTTTGCAGAAGCAGGGTGGACTTCATCCATATGTGCCATAATTTCATAGATTTTGTTGTTACTCCCTTTTGCTGAAAGTCGTCCAGGGTATTTCAAATGCAGAAGCTTAGCTTTAACTATTGAGATGATTCCATTTTCTTTAGTAATCAAAGACCTGATTAAGACAATGTAAAACCCAGAAAATTATTTTTTAAATTAATTTTTTTATTGATTTCAGAGAGGAAGGGAGAGGGAGAGGGAGATAGAAACATCAATGATGAGAGAGAATCATTGATTGACTGCCTGCTACATGTCCTACACTGGGGACCGAGCCCACAACTCAGACATATGCCCAGACTGGGAATTGAACCATGACCTCCTGGTTCATAGGCTCAACCACTTAGCATGCTGGGCCAGAAAATTATTTTGCTAAAATATAGAATCTTTCTTTTCTAGGCAGAAAACTTATTATAATATCTTATCAGGAGCAGACCCACAATCCAAAAAAACTTTGTCTTTTTAACTGAGAGAAAGAGAACCAAACTCTGTTACAACAGCTTACTTTTAATATTTAAATCCACTTAATTAAATCCATTTTAATCTTGGCAAGTTTGACCACACATTAAAAATATTTTCTTCAAAGGCTTCTTTTCATAAACCTTCTATAGTTATTGCTAAAGCTGTCACCTAAAGGCCTTTTATTCTACTTACATCTATTTATTTTATTGGGACTTAACAATTATGTTTAGATTACCCACAAAACTTGATGAGACTTTAGATAAAATCAGCCTTCATTCTAAATTATTTTTGCTGATTAATTTTAAGCCTAGGTAAAATAAAAGGTAAAGATGTACCTGTTTTAATTAAAGTACCAAACATAAGCTAGTTTTAATATATTTTCCCAAATCTCTTGATCCTGAAAAGCATTTAGGTTGGTTTCTGTATTTCTGACAATTTTAGAATACTCACTCCTTAATTTAGTGCTTAAATCCTTTAAGCCAATTAAACATAGCTCTTTTACCAGTCAGCAATACCACATGAAGGTAGAAAGTACCACACAAACACCACATGTATATAGACACACATGAACATACAAACAGATGCACACAGAGACCTCATGGCTTCCATAGAAGAGTGTGCTCTGCTCAAAGGGCCTTTCCTCCCTCACCTCTGTCAGCCGTCCCGAGCTAACAGAGTGTAGATATTCCCATGTCTTTTTCTAGTTTCAGTTCTCCTACTTTTCTAACCATGGCATCTAGCTGGGTATCAGTGGCCAGTCAAACCACCCACAATAGGAACCAGCCTATGGCTGTGGCCATAACTTTTCCTGCCTTGACACAGATGTTTGAGATCACCTGGCATTTTGGAGGCATCCCTGTACTCACACATCTATCGAGTATAGGGGCCACCCCACATGGATGTATATGTCCAACCTGGGATTTCCCCTCCAGGTGCCCTTTCCCCAAAGCCGATTTTTGTTTTGTTTTTTTTTGGTCTCCTGCCTGGCTTGCCAATTGTTAGTTATACTCAAACCCCAGAAAAGCCCAGAGAAAGAAAATCTACCTCTAAAGTGGAGGATAGAAAAAAAGGCAAAGAAAGAAATTGGTCACTCCAGTTTGGCAATTAATAGAGTTTATGAAGGGAAACTTAACCAAGGAGACACGACCAGGGTGGCTGCAAGGCAAAATAGATTCCTGCGCCCACTTGGCAGGTGCCAAAGGATTATATAGAGTAAAAAGGGGTGGGGGCGAGGGTAGTCACAGTACTAGTATGCGGATGCCAGCAGGTATGGGAAATCACGTGCTTGTCCAGGTCAGGACAGCAGCCGGTTCCGGGAACCAGCATGAAGTGGAGGCAGGGGAAAGGGTGCTGATTTATGTCAGATAAACATCAGTTCCCGTCAGTCTCTAAGTGGTTGCAGTAAGCAACCTCCCTCTTCTGTCCCGGGTCCCGCTTGTGCGTCCACCAGCAGCCTCAGTTTGGGACAGTCTCTCCCCCACACTTTCGGGTTAGAAAACAAACAACAGTAAAATACACAAACATACTCAGCACATGTTTTTGTGTCATGTGTTGTCCTAGATGCCTGTCATTCTGGTGGTGTGCTCTCAAGTGTAAACATGTGAGTTAAGCGGATTGTTTGATAAAATGTAGATACTACATGCGGTTTCCTTTGTTTAAAAATATTTGGGGAATGATGATAAATGCATATTTGGGTCCTCAGGTTGGAAGAGGGGAACAGGCTTACCTAAGGTACCCAAAGCTGGGAATTATGTGGAGTTGGGCCATGAACCCTGTCTTCTGATTTCCAACCAGTGTGGACGCTCCACAGGGATTATGTATACTAAATTAGAAGTATGTGTAAACGAAAGTTTGCTCATTTAGTTTATTTGCTTTCCCCTGACATACATTCATTTTTAACTAACTTATCACAGTGGAATGCGGGGTGGTGGCTGCCTTAATAGCAGTGGGAAGCGCCAGCTGCCACCTGGGAGGCAAGATTGTCAGCCTTGACTGGATAGTCGCTACAGGTTAGCACACAGCCCCCGCGCTCAGTAGTTCCGAGGTCTCGACTCGAATAGAGCACAGCACAATCATGACATTTGTTACGATGACCTTCATTACCAAGGAAAGTTTAAATTAGGTTCAGTGTATTCTACTTAGGAAGACAAAGGAATGATTTATTTTAAGAGTCCCATTTACACTTATTTCACCATGAAAAGGGAGGCAGCATTGCATTATTTGGAAATGCATGCAACCACATTTGCACATTCTACACTGCATTACCCTGATTGAGGTTAACAGATATGAGTAGGAGTGAGAGGAGTGGTACATGCAATTGTCCAGATGAACAAGAAATGTATGAAGAGATGCAAGGGAAATAGTATACTTGTTTAAAGTCACAGGCATTGAAATAGAAGACCTATTGTGGAACCATATATAATAAGTTCGTCTTTTGTATTTAATTGCAGGTGGAAATGAGGACTTATTTATTTCTATCTTTGAAGTAAAAGTGGGAACTAAATGAACATGTTTTGGGTTTTAAAAATATGTGTGTTCTCTAAAGGCTTTTTTTGCATTTATATTTTAGAAAGGTGTCAAGGTTTTTCTGTCTACAAATGTGTGATGAACTATACTGTCATTTAATACAAAGCACGTAATTAGCTGAATTTACCTGTGCTTTGATATTGAAAAATCACATAGGTGCATCTAAAGGTGCATCAAAATTGAGGATATGGGAAATATTTTTAATAGCACTTTTATCCATTTTTTATAAAATTAGAAAAAGGACTTGTAAAAATTGTAATGCATAACACTTAAAAGTCATTTCAAGGACTAAGGAAATGAAATGTTTATTTACATCTTAAGGCATATATTCACTTTCTATTGAGAGAGAGAAAAATAGATATTCATTACTGCTTCTGAAAGTTTTCAAATTTCCATATAAAATTTTGTCCTGAGCGATTTTTTTTCTTTCTTATCCAACATGAGAAAGTAGTAGGGAAGTCACCAGCTTTGAAACAATGGAACTGTTTGTTGGGTTATGCATAGATTATGTTGTGTTGATAAAAGAGACTGAGGAGGGACAGAGAAAATGTCTCTTTCTGCACATTTAGCGGGCATTTTGAAAATAATAGGCCAACATCATTTTCTTCTAATTTTCCCTTTTTATGTGTTTATTCACAAGTACTTATAGTTGAGCCATTGGATAAATGCATCTGTATAACAGTCTTGCCTTTGGACTTGTGTTTCAGGAGAGCCAGCCATGAGAGGCTACCTCGTGGCTATCTTCCTGAGTGCTGTCTTCCTCTATTACGTGCTGCATTGTATATTATGGGGAACAAATGTCTATTGGTAAGTTTAATTTTTGCTATTTAAAAATAACTTCCAGCCCTAACCAGTTTGGCTCAGTGGATAGAGCGTCGGCCTGCAAACTGAAGGGTCCCAGGTTCAATTCTGGTCAAAGGCATGAACCTTGGTTGCGGGCACATCCGCAGTAGGGGGTGTGCAGGAGGCAGCTGATTGATGTTTCTCTCTCATCAATGATATTTCTAACTGTCCCTCTCCCTTCCTCTCTGTAAAAAAAATCAATAAACTATATTTAAAAAATAAATAAAATGATCTATTTAAAGAAAAAATAACTTCCAAACTAGTCTTTCACACAGACACACAAATGATATTAGAGGGACCTATTAAAATCGCCTGTAACATTTTGAAACTTTTCTAGCTTTCCATTATAAACCAGGGTTTTATTCTAGTACCCTATATGTTTTAATCTCTAACAGTTTTAAAAACTGACAAGCAACACCTTTTTATTGACTTTCTAGTGAAGCCGTGGTGTTGACCATCTTTGGGATATAACTGTCTTCATATAATATTTCATCTCCTTGAATTGGTGAAATGATTCTTGGACTCAGAGCTATTCAACCTTTCCAGCCTAAAATGCTTGGATAAGAGATTGTTTGGTGAAATGTGGATACTACCTATATCTTCCTTTGCTTAAAAATATTTGATGAATGATGTTATCTGTGTATTTTATAACAACTTTGAGTTAAAATGTCACATATAAAACTTTGAAGAGGTAAAGGTAGTTTTATTGCATAGAAAACTCTGCTAATAGGACTTTTACTCTTGTCTCCATTGTCAGTCCTTTGGGAAAAATGTATTGATGACCCTTAAATCCAGAATGGGCAGTAGTATACGATTTTACCAAAATAAACCACACAACAACTTCCTGTCTTAGACAAAGTTTAGCTCTTTGTGCTAGCATTTCTATAGTAGATCCTAGATCATGTTTCTAGCCTGTGTTCCTACATAAAAATATAAATTGATACTTCTGTATTTAATCATCACTGTTTGATTGAAAAATAATTGTAATACTCCTCATGAAAGGACGTTAACAAATGATCACCAGAAAAGACTCAATGCTAGGTGGGTGGCTTTAGCCACACGTTTTTGGCTTTGGACTTAAATATTTAGCTAGAGAACTTAGTCTGATTATATACTACATGAAAATTATACCACAAGAATCTCCTTCCATCTCCACCACATCCTGTCTCTGTCCCACACTTAGTAATGGAAGACAAAAACAAAAGAGAAGGAAGCTTACTAGATCGATATTTACTTACAAATACATTGTTGTCCTAGGAGAAATGGTGAAGACAATGAACTGTCTGAATTCATCAGTCTTTTTTTTTAATTTTAACTTACTGATTTAAGCAAGAGAGAGACACAGAAACACACACAGGGAGACACACACAGAGAGAGACACAGAGACACATACAGAGAGAGACACACACAGAGAGACACACAGAGAGACAGAGAGACTGACTTTGATTTGTTGTTCTGCTTAGTTATGCATTCATTGGATTATTATTTTTTTAATTTAAAATCTTTATTGTTTAAAGTATTACATGAGTCTCCTTTTTCCCTCATTGACCTCTCCCCAGCCGCTCCCACTCCCCAGCACATGCCCTCACCCCCCTACTGTCTGTGTCCACTGGTTATGCTCATATGAATGCATACAAGTCCTTTGGTTGATATCTTACACTCCCCCTCCCCTGCCTACCCTCTTAGGTTGGACAGTCTGTTCAATGCTTCTATGACTCTGCCTCTATTTTTGTTTATTAGTTTATGTTGTTCATTATATTCCACAGATTAGTGAGATCATGTGGTATTTATCTTTCTCTGACTGGCTTATTTCACTTAGCATAATGCTCTCTATGTCCATCCATGCTGTTGTGAATGGTAAGAGTTCTTTCTTTTTACAGCAGTGTAGTATTCCACTGTGTAGATTTACCACAGTTTTTTAATCCATTCATAAGCTGATGGGCACTTAGGCTGTTTCCAAATCTTAGCTATTGTAAATTGTGTTGCTATGAACATAGGGGTGCATATACCCTTTCTGATTGGTGTTTCTGGTTTCTTGGGATATATTCCTAGAAGTGGGGTTACTGAGGCAAATGGGAGTTCCATTTTAATTTTTTGAGGAAACTCCATACTGTTTTCCACAGTGGCTGCACCAGTCAGCATTCCCACCAGCAGTGCACATGGATTACTTTTTCTCTGCATCCTCTCCAGCACTTGTCATTTGTTGATTTGTTGATGATAGTCACTCTGACAGGTGTGAGATGGTACTTCATTGTCATTTTGATTTGCATCTCTCTGATGATTAGTGACTTTGAGCATCTATATATATAAAAAAGTAATATGCAAATTAGTCAGGACACAGTAACAGTCATGACTGGCTCAGGAGGAGGATGTGCACTCAGATGGGCAGGAGGGGACTGCATGCCGCTCCCAGCCCCAATGGCCACAGCACAGCTGGGGCTCGAGGCGGGCCCAGAGCGGAGACACAACACACAGGGAGGTGGGCCTGGAGCGAAGACACAACACACAGGGGGGCCTGCCCCGGCTGAGAGACAGCGCGCCAGCAGCCCCATCTTTGTACGTGAGCTACAGAGGAAACACCTTTTCTGACAGCTCATTGGCTAAGCTCCCTGTATGCCACTCGCAGTGTTCTTGGTAACTTGGGTAGTAAGAATTCAAGAAAGTCATCAAGGGTTTTTCCATCTCACTCCTGAAGGAAAAAATGAAGGTCTGCTGCTGAAGGGGCTAAGAAATGTCATATCTTGCCCTAGTCAGTTTGGCTCTATGGATAGAGCCTCAGCCTGTGGACCACAGGGTCTGGGTTCAATTCTGATCAAGGGCATGTACCTAGGTTGCATGCTCCTCCCTGACCGGGGCCCAGGTCAGGGCTCATGCAGGAGGCAACCAATCGAAGTGTCCCTCTCATATTGATGTTTCTCTCTGTCTTTCCTTCTCTCTTTCACGCTCTCTAAAAATCAATGGAAAAATATCCTCAGGTGAGGATAAAAAAAAAGAAAGAAATGTCATATTCTATGAAAGAGACATCTTGAAAATGCCTAAAGAAAGTTGTCATTTTTTTCGTGGTGAAGGGAGTGGAGTCCATGTTGATGAAAACACCTTGATGGCTGCGGCAGCCGGCAGTGGCAGCAGCAGTGGGGAGATGGGGGTGGTACCTTCCCCTGATCAGCTGGTCACCTCCCATAGAGGGAGGCCAGACTATGGCTTAAGACATTAAGCTGTTAGTAGGACATTCCCTGAGGGCTCCTGGACTGTGAGAGGGGGCAGGCTGGGCTGAGGGACCCCTCACCAGTGCACAAATTTTGTGCACTGGGCCTCTAGTGTTTTCATGTCTCTTGGCCTTCTGTATGTCCTCTTTAAAACGGGTCTATTGAGGTCCTTTGCCCATTTTTTGATTGGATTGTTTATCTCCCTTTTGTTAAGTTGTATGAGTTCCCTGTAAATTTTGGAGATTAAAACCTTATTGGAGGTAACATTGGTAAATATGTTCTCCCATGCAGTGGACTTTCTTGTTTTGTTGATGGTTTCTTTTGCTGTGCAGAGCTTTTTATTTTCATATAGTCCCATTTGTTTATTTTCTCCTTAGTTTCCATTGTCCTAGGAGCTGTATTGGTAAAGATATTGCTACAACATATGTCTGATATTTTGTGGCCTATGGATTCTTCTAAGGTTTTTATGGTTTCCTGTCTTACATTTAAGTCCTTTATCCATTTTGAGTTTATTTTTGTGTATAGTGTAAATTAGTGGTCTAGTTTCATTTTTTTGCATGTTATCTGTCCAATTTTCCCAACACCATTTATTGAAGAGACTGTCTTGACTCCATTGTATGATATTGCCTCCACTGTCAAATATTAATTGAGCATAATGGCTTGGGTAGACTTCTGGGTTCTCTGTTCTGTTCCATTGGTCTATATGTCTGTTCTTATGCCAGTACCAGGTAGTTTTGAGAACAGTAGCTTTGTAATATAGCTGTATTGTGATTCTGGTATTCTGTATATCTGGTATTGTGATTCCTCTAACTTTGTTCTTTCGAAGGATTGCTGCAGCTATTCAGGGGTTGTTGTTTTTTTTATTCCATATGAATTTTTGGAGAGTTTGTTCTAGGTCTGTGAAATATGCCATTGGTATTTAACGGGGAGTGCATTAAATCCATAGATTGCTTTGGGTAGTATGGACATTTTAATGATGTTGATTCTACCAATCCATGAACACAGTATGTTCTTCCATTTGTTTATGTCTTCCTCTATCTCTTTTTTTAGTGATCTGTAGTTTTCCCAGGTATAGGTGTTTTACCTCCTTAGATAACTTTATTCCTAGGTATCTTAATTTTTTGTTGCAATGGTAAATGAGATTGTTTTTTGTTTTGTTTTTTAGTTTCTCTTTCTGTGAGTTCATTATTGGTGTATAAAAATGCCATAGATTTCTGAGTGTTAATTTTGTATCCTGCTGCATTGCTGAATTCATTTATGAAGTCTGATAGTTTTTTGATGGAGTCTTTCATGTCATCTGTGAATAATGAGAGTTTTACTTCTCCTTTTCCAATATGAATGTCATTTATTATTTTACTCTTGTCTAATCTCTATGGCTAGCACTTCCAGTACTATATCAAACAGGAGTGGTGAGAGTGGGCATCCATGTCTTGTTCCTGTTCTTAGGGGAAATGGTTTTAGATTTTGCCTATTGAGTATGATGGCTGTAGGATTGTCATAGAAGGCTTTTATTATGTTGAGGTATGATCCCTCTATTCCCACTTTGCTGAGAGTTTTTATCAGGAAAAGGTGTTGGATTGTGTCAATGGCCTTTTCTGTGTCAAGCGATATGATTATGTGATTTTTGCCTCTCAGTTTGTTTATGTGACGTATAACATTTATTTATTTGCAGATACTGTACCAGCCTTGCATCCCTGGAATAAATCCCTCTTATTGGTGTATGATCTTTATAATGTAATGCTGGATCCAAGTTGCTAGAATTTTGTTGATGATTTTAGCATCTATGTTTATCAGGGATATTGGCCTGTAATTCTCTTTCTTTGTGGTGTCTTTATCTGGTTTGGGATTAGGGTAATGCTAGCTTCATAGAAAGAGCTTGGAAGTGTGCCTTCCTCTTAAATTTTTTTGAACAGTCTGAGAAGGATAGGTTTTAGTTCTTCTTTGAGTGTTTGGTAAAACTTCCCTGTAAAGCTGTCCAGTCCAGGGCTTTTGTTTGTTGGAAGTTTTTTTTTTATTACTGTTTCAATTTCATCAGTAGTTATCGGTCTATTAAGATATTTTTATTCTTCCTGATTGAGTCTTGGAAGCTTGTATTTTTCTAGGAATATGTCTATTTCGTCTAGGTTGTCTAGTTTATTGGAGTAGAGTTGTTCATATTTTTTTTAATAATCCTTTGTATGTTTGTGGTGTCAGTTGTTACTTCACCTCTTTCATTTCTGATTTTATTTATTTGGGTCCTCTCTCTTTGCTTCTTGGTGAGCCTGGCTAGAGGTTCATCAATCTTGTTTATCCTTTCAAAGAACCAGCTCTGTTTTTATTGATCTTCTGTGTTGTTGGTTTTTTTGTTTGTTGTTGTTGTTTTTGTCTTTATTTCATTTATTTCTTCTCTGATCTTTATTATTTCCTTCCTTCTGCTTACTCTGGGCTTCTCTTGTTGCTCTTTTTCTAATTCTTTAAGTTGTAGAGTTAGATAATTTATTACAAGTTTTTCTTGTTTTTGGAGGTAGGCCTGTAGTGCTATGAACTTCCCTCTCAGGACTGATTTTACTGTGTCCCATTGATTTTGGATTGTTGTGATTTCATTGTCATTTGTTTCCAGGATGCTTTTTATTTCTTCTTTGATCTCTTTGGTAACCCAATCATTGTTTAATAGAATGCTATTTAGCCCTCAAGTGTTTGATTTTTTTTCATTGTTTTAATTGTAGTTGATTTCTGATTTTATGCCATTGTGATCTGAGAAGATGCTTGATATGATTTCTACTTTCTTGAATTTGAAGATACTTTGCCTGTGTCCTAATATGTGGTTTATCTTGAAAATGTCCCATGTGCACTTGAGAAGAATATACATTCTGTAGCTTTGGGGTGAAGTGTTCTGACGATGTCAATTTCATCTGATCTAATGAGGCATTTAGGATTGCTGTTTCTTTGCTGATTTTTTGTTTAGAGGATTATCCAGTGGTGTCAATGGAGTATTAAAGTCCCCTACTGTGATTGTATTGCTGTAGATCTATCCCTTGATATCTTCCAGAATTTTTTTTTTATATATTTGGGTGCTCCTGTATTGGGTGCATATACATATGTTTACCAGAGTTATATCCTCTTATTGTATCAATCCCTTTAGTATTATGAAGTGGCCCTCCTTATCTATTGTTATGTCCTTCACTTTCAGGTCTATTTTGTCAGATATAAGTATTGCTACCCCAGCTTTTTTTTTTCATTTCCATTTGCCTGAAAAAGTTTTTCCCATCTCTTCACTATCAGTCTGTGCGAGTCCTTTGTTCTGAAGTGAGTCTTTTGTAGACAGCAAATATATGGGTCATGTTTTCTTATCCATTCAGCTACCCTAGGTCTTTTGATTGGAGCATTTAATCCATTTACATTTAAAGTTATTATTGATAGGTACTTGTTTGTCACCATTTTCATTCTTTATGCCTGTGTTCCTTCTTCCCTAGATTTCTTCTTTTTACAGTAGTCCCTTTAGCATTTCTTGCATTGCTTCCTTGATGGTAATAAACTCACTTTGCCCATTTTTGGACACTAATTCTTGGATTAAATCCCTTGCTTTGCATCACTTTGTATATTTCATTCCATTCCTTTTGGCTTGTTGTGTTTCTGTTGAGAAATCAGTTGATATTCTAATGGGAGATCCCTTGTAGATAACTTTCTGTCTCTATCTGGCAGCCTTTAAGATTCTCACTTTGTCACTGATGTTTGTCAGTTTAATTATGATATGTCTTGTTTCGGTTTTTTTTGGTTCTTCTTAGACTTGTGTGGCTTTTTTCTTCTCAGTATTAGGGACATTTTCTGTCATTATTTCTTCAAACAGGTTTTCTATTCTTTGCTCTGCTTCCTCTCCTTTTGGAAACCCTATTATGCTGATGTTGTTTCATTTCCTGTTGTCCCAAAGCTCCCTTAGGCTCTCCTCCTACTTTTTACATTTTCTTTCCAGTTCCTCCTGTGCTTGGGTGGTGTTTTGTACCTTGTCTTCTTACTCACTGATGCAGTCCTCAGCTTCTTCTAGTCTACTGTTGATGCTTTCTATTGTGTTCTTTATTGTGGCTATGCCATTCTTCATTTCCTCTTGATTCTTCATTTTCTCTTGATTCTTACACATGTTATTGAATTTGTCTTCCATCCTTTTCAGTGTCCTTATAACCGTTGCTCTGAATTCTTTCCCTGATAAATTGCTTGCCTCCATTTTGTTTATTTCCTTTTCTGTGATTACTTCTTTTCTTGCAATGGGGGTTGTTTCTTTGTCTCCCCATTTTTGCTGTTCCTTTGTGATTGTTTCTATGTATTAGATCAAACTGCTATACCACCCAGATTTTTTGAGTTTTTGTTATATAGTAGATATTTTGTGGGACCCAGTGATGTAATCTCTCTGGTCTTCTAGGATGGGTATTCTAGGGATGCCCCCTTCTTGGGATATTTGGGTTCTCTTTGTGTAGTTGGGTCTTGATTGTTATTGTCCTGTTTGTGGATGGAGAGTCCTCTCAGGATGTCTGGTTGTGTGGCTTGCTCTCTACCACGTTGACCAAACAGCACAAAATGCAACTCAACAAAGGGAACAAAACACGAGTGTACTCACGACCAATAACCCCACTATAAGTGACCAGAGAAAAGAATTAAAAGAGCAAAAAGAAAGCAAAAATGATATGGAAAAAAGAAGAAAAGGTAAAAGAGAAAAGAGAAAGAAGGAAAAGGAAGAAAAAGTATATGGATAGAAAACACCACAGAACAAACACATAAACCAAAAAATGCAAATAACAAATACCTAGAAAAATAAAAATAGAATGAAGAAAAAATAATGTGAAAAAAGTAAAAAATAATAAACTAAGAAAATAAAGAAGAAAAAAATTTTAAATAAAAGATAAAGAAAAAATAAAATAAAGTGAAAAAGTGAAGTGTCATTTGTTTTAGCCAAGTTTTAATGCCCCATGGGGGCTGGTTTAAGATCCCATTCTTCTGTTCTGTCTGTCAGTTATCAGTTTCCTGTTAGGTAGTCAGCACCATGTTGAAGTTCCAAGTGACCCACTGCTCCTCTCTTTGTGTCAATTTCCACAGTCTTGCCTGCAAGCAGGTGGAACTTCAATCTGCCCACTTAGCCTGTCTCCCTGCTGTCTATCATAATCTCTCAAGTGGCTGATTCTGACAGAGCTATAGGTAGGGAAGGTATTGTATTGCTTTCTGGGACTGAAAGACCTCTCTTCAGCCCAGTCCCTGAGGGCTCTTCAGGGCTATTCAGATTTTTTGTGTCCTTTGTTCTGCTCAGGGTTTAGTCTCAGTGTGGCTGTATTTTTTTCCCTTGAGGCTGCTGGGAGGGGCTGACTTTTTAGTAGAAAAATAGCTGCTTAGGTCCAGAGGGTCAGGAATGTCCCAGTGCCAGACTCCTGGTTACCTCTCCTTGACCAGCTCTCCTCCTCAGCCTTTCCCCAGATTCCACAAGTCCACACCTCCACCTGAACCACAGTTACAGGTGAGTGTTTGCATGTGAAAGGTCTTATGAACTGGGTTTAGCGAATAAAAGCAAAGACCAAACAGAGGCAAAACAACTGCACGACTGCTAGTGTATAGCCCCCTGGCACTGCATGGCTCTGGCAGTTCTTCAGGCCACCCCTCTGGGCTCAGCCTCTCGCAGATATGGACTTAGGTCTAGAATCCCCTGCCGCCATCAGCCCTGCGGACTTCCTTTCCACAGTCAGGTTTTACACCTGCCCTCAAGGGACGCGGACTTGGTGCAGCGCAGGTTCCTTCTAACCCTCTCGTCCTGGTGCTCAGGAGACTCTCTTCAGCCCACATCCTGATCTTACCATTCTCCAGGCGTCCTCTGCCTTTCTCGGCTGCGAACTGTGTCACCCGCTGTTGTATTACTTTTACAAAACCTTCTGTGAATATCAACCTTTTCAGCTTCTAGAGTCCTCTTCAGTGATCCTCAGTAAGATTTCCTTAAATGTCACTTCCTCAGAAGATCTCAGAGAGCAGAATAGTGTGGCATAATTCTTCAAGGTCCATTGGTTGATTCTTGTATGTGCCGTGGCAGGTGATCAAACCTGTAACCTTGGCATATCTGGATGATGCTCTAACCAACAGAGCTACCCAGCTAGGGCCAGCACAGTCTTTTGTCATCAGGATTTGATGAATTTTTGTGTCACTCCTGAGTTAATGCTTTACTCCAGTCACAGAAAGCACAGTAGGAAATTACCTCAAATAGGTGTTGCTGTGAACTTGCTCCCTTAAAAACTACAGTGGAACCTTGGTTCTCAAACTTAACTCATTCTGGAAATCTGTTCAAGAAGCACTTTGTTCGAAACTGAATCATTTTTTCCCAGTAGAAAGAATGTAAATTGAATTAATTGGTGCAGATCCCCAAATAATTCCCTGTTTTAATCTTCCTTATATACAAATACCTCTTTTCTTAAATTTATCAAACCAACCCCTGGTAGTCTTAAATGAGTCACTTCCAGCCTGCCTTCTCAGGGTGTCTTTCAGGAGGTCAGTATAGGACAGTGGTCGGCAAACTCATTAGTCAACAGAGCCAAATATCAACAGTACAACGATTGAAATTTCTTTTGAGAGCCAAATTTTTTAAACTTAAACTATATAGGTAGGTACATTGTTATTAACTTAATTAGGGTACTCCTAAGGCTTAGGAAGAGCCACACTCAAGGGGCCAAAGAGCCACATGTGGCTCAAGAGCCGCAGTTTGCCGACCACAGGATTAATTCATCACATAATGGATGACCACGAATGTTTTTGCATTAAGCTGTTTACTGCTCTCCTGACGAAGCCTGGCACCTGCCACCCTATCCCCTTCCTTTATTTTTGTTTTCTCTGCCTCTCACAATACCCTTTCAAATTGTGGAGACAAGTGCTCCATTCAGGAGACACACAGGCTCACCTGTGCCAAGCACGGAGGAGAGTTAGACATGACTCTAAGCAGTGTGACTTGTGGAGTCACCAGATCACGAGGCAGGTGAGTGCCACCTGCTCAGGTCATTGTTTCTGTGGCAGCTGCTGGTCACTGCTGGCCAGCGTCCCCAGGTGTGGCAGGGAGGACCCAGATAGCTGTGTGCACTGAGGGTCAATTAGGTTTCTCAGGCATTGGGGGACATCTGAAAAGAGCCAGATTGTGGCTTCCCCAGCACAGTAATCCAAGCCCTTCTAGAGTGCCCTTCAATTCACCTTGGGCCACTCAGTACCTTGCCTTTCCCATCTCCCTTGCCTTGCATCCAGAAATCCTCACATGTGCACAGGACTTGGAGGAGGTGCTGTCATAGCTCGGGGCTGCTGTGAGGACATTTATTTCCTGCCTGAGAGGCGGCTCAGTAGTGGCACCGAGCTCCCAGGCCGTTTGCTTCCCTCTAGGCCTGCTGCCTGGCTCTGCTTTCTGACCGATGCTTTCTGTCTTGCAGGATGCCACCTGTGGAAATGAAACGAAGAAATAAGGTCCAGCTGTGTTCATCAAAGCCAGCATTTGCCTCTCTCCTGAGGTAAACCCATGAAACTGTGGCATGCAAAGTGTTTGACATGCATTTGCAATCATTTCCAGTTACACTGGCTTATTTCCTTCCCACACAAAGCTTAGCGATTTAACGTGGACACCCTACATTTAAGGAAGAGCTTGAATCTCCCGTCTCCTTTTGTGCTTAGTCATACATTTTAGGAAAAGTCAGACCAGTGTTGCTTTCACACAGGTGAGATTAGGGAGGTCTGTTTGGTTTGATCATAGAAAAGTGAACTGTGTTTTAAGGTTTTATCCCCCCACCTTGTGTCCCCATGTTATTTTCCATCCTTATTTGTGGCTTCTTCCCCCTCACCTCTAGGTTAAGTTTTTCAGTTAAAACTTTCACTGACTATTAATGAACTACTACACATTCATCTATATAGAATGTAATAATGATTGTTCATTATGGCTGTCAGGACTTGTAGGGAATTTACTCTTCTATCCACAAATAATTTTTGCCTCTGTCACCTTAATTTTAACAGGTTAGTCAAGATGATTCTTGATAATAATTATCTAGTCTGGGCATGATTAATTGTATAAAACAGGCATGAGGTTTTTTTGTTTTTTTTAACATCTTACCTATTAAAGCTAAAAGTCACATTTTCTATTTTTATTTTGTTTTATTATATTGTGCCTTTCCAATACTAGTTCTTTACCTTTTGGAAGCTGCAGATCCCATTAAAATCAACCAACTCTCTGGAAACCTGCAGATATATAAACTATTTCTGCATATGGTTATAGGTGAGCCACCACTGCTGTAGTCTGTCCATGGGGGATGTCTGGTTGGGGCCACTGAAAGACCTGAAGAGAGATCTTAGACTTTTTTGACCATGACCCATGGGAAAAAGTACATTTTACTTTTATAATTTAGTATACATGCATATTTACAACGAGAAGAAAGAATTTTTACCTTTCTTACTCAAGATGCCCTATATTCTGTTCTATTTGCTTAAAAAAATAATAAAGAGACTATTTAATATTTAAGTGTTTGACCTATGAACCAGGAGGTCATACTTCGATTCCCAGTTAGGGCAAATCCTGGGGATGCGGGCTCCATCCCCAGAAGTGGGCGTGAAGGAGGCAGCCTATCAATGATTCTCTCTCATCATTGATGTTTCTATCTCTTTCTCTCTCTCCCTTCCTCTGTGAAATCAGTAAAAAACTGTTGATCATGAGTCACAAAATTGATTTCACGAACCACCTGTGGGCTTCAGACTGAAGCTTTAAAATGCTACTATAGAATCAAGGTATTCTTCAACTTTATTTCCTTCCTGAGAAAACCCTAAGGGGTTAAAGTATTTATGAAGCTTTGCTCAGTATGTGCAGAAGTCTGCAGTCTAATGGACAAGTAGACTTGGCATTTGTCCTGTGAGTTGTACTCATTGGGGGTGGTGCAAACTCCTCTGCAAGGAGAAATCAGGAGCAGCTCTGCTAGGAAAGAAACCTGGAGGTGTTGCCTGCAGTGCTGTAAACAGTTAATGTGGATTTCAGCTTTGTCAGATACGGGTCAGTGACCGCCATAATACTGTCTAGTTACTTCACTTCTCATAGCTTCAGTTTCTGTCTAAACTGACTCATAGACTTTACTGACCACTCCAAGTATTCATTCGTAGATGTAACAATAGCAGAAATGTAATGTAATACGATACATCCTATCTAATAAAAGAGAAACATGGTAATTAGCATACATCCGCTACCCTTCCCATTGGCTAATCATGGTGATATGCAAATTAACTGCCAGCCAAGATGGCGGCCGGCAGCCAGGCAGCTTGAAACTAACATGAGGCTTGCTTGCTTCAGTGACGGAGGAAACCAACGTTCCCGCCTGCCTTGCTGGCCTCTGAGCTTGCAGTTTGAAACATAGTTACAAATATAGAAGCTAAACAAAACCCCAGAAACCTGCTTTCAGCGAGCCGGGATCTCAGAGCTGGAGTTGATACATTGTTTCGATTATAGAACACAAACAAACCAGATACCTGCTTTCAGCAGGCAGGCCTAAGAGCTGGAATCAGAGCTAAAGCTGGCCCAGAATAAAAAAAGAAAAAAAGAGAAAAAGGAGCAGTTGGGAGCTTCAGTCACCTGCCAGCCTGAAAACAGCCCTCAGCCCCTCACCCAGACTGACCAGGCATCCCAGTGGGGATCCCCACCCTGAAGCGTGTGTGACCAGCTGCAAACAGCCATCATCCCCTCATCCAGGCTAGCCAGGCACCCCAGTGGGGACCCTCACCCTGATCCAGGACACCCTTCAGGGCAAACCAGCTGGCCCCCACCCGTGCACCAGGCCTCTATCCTATATAGTAAAAGGGTAATATGCCTCCCAGCACCAGGATCAGTGGAGCGGCGAAGCCTCCTGACACCGGGATCAGCATGACGGGGCAGCGCCCAAACCCCCTGATCGCCCTGCAGCTCTGTGTGTGACAGTGGGTGGAGCCACAACCTCCCTATCTGCCCTGCTCTGTTCGTGACAGGGGGAGGCACCCCAAACCCCTGATCAGCCCTGCTCTGTGCCTGATAGGGGGGAGCTCCCCAACCCCCTGGTCACCCTGCGGCTCTGTGTGTGACAGGGTGCGGTGCCCCAACCCCCTGATCGGCCCTGCTCTGTGTGTGACAGGGTGCGGCGCCCCAACCGCCCCCCCCCCCCCCACGGACCCTGCTCTGTGTGTGACAGGGCGGCAACCCAGCCCCCTGATCGGCCCTGCTCTGTGCCTGATAGGGGGGAGCTCCCCAACCCCCTGATCACTCTGCGGCTCTGTGTGTGACAGGGGGCGGAGCCACAACCTCCCTATCCGCCCTGCTCTGTTCGTGACAGGGTGCGGCGCCCCAGCCCTCCCCCACGGGCCCTGCTCTGTGTGTGACGGGGTAGAGCCATAACCTCCCCATCAGCCCTGCCCTGAGTGTGACAGTGGCGGTGCCCCAACCCCTGATCGGCCCTGCTCTGTGGGTGATAGAGGGCGGTGCCCCAACCCCCTGATCCGCCCTGCTCTGTGAGTGATGGGGGGAGCTCCCCAACCCCCTGGTTGACCCTGCTCTGTGTGTGACAGGGTACGGAGCCCCAACCCCCCTGATGGGCCCTGCTCTGTGCATGAAAGGAGGCAGCGCCCCAACCCCCTGATTGGCCCTGCTCTGTGTGTGACAGGGGGTGGCACCGCAACCTCCCCATCGACCCTGCCTTGAGTGTGACAGGGGGCGGTGCCCCAACCCCCCAATCGGCCCTACCCTGAGCATGACTGAGGGTGGCATCACAACCTCCCAATCCGCCCTGCTCTGTGCATGACAGGGGGCGGTGCCCCAACTCTGCAATCGGCCCTGCTCTGAGCCCAACCAGGGGCTGCACCTAGGGATTGGGCCTGCCCTCTGCCACCCGGGAGCAGGCCTAAGCCAGCAGGTCGTTATCTCCCGAGGGGTCCCAGACTGCAAGAGGGCACAGACTGGGCTGAGGGATCCCCCCGCCCCCCGAATGCACAAATTTTTTGCACCGGGCCTCTAGTCCTATATAATAAAAGAGAAACATGCAAATTAACTGTCCCTCAGCTATGCTCAAGCCACACCCACAGGCCACGCCCACCAGCCAATCAGGAGCGGTTATGCAAATTAACCCAACTAAGATGGCGGTGGCCAAGGAGCTGGAGTGAGCAGGAAGCTTGGGTTGCCCCCGGTGATGGAGGAAGCCAAGCTTCCTGCCTGCCCTGATGGGACATGGGCTCCAATCAAGGCTACAAAGTTTCAATTATAGAAGATAAATAAATCCCAGGAAAAAAAAAGAAAAAGAAAAAAGGAGAGGATGGGAGTGTGTGGCCAGCCTGAAAATGGCCCTCATCCCCTCACCCAGGCTGGCCAGGCACCCAAGCGGGACCCCCACTCTGATCCAGGACACCCTTCAGGGCAAACCAGCCGGCCTCCACCCATGCACCAGGCCTCTATCCTATATAATAAAAGGGTAATATGCAAATTGACCCTAACAGCAGAACGACTGGTCACTATGACACACACTGACCACCAGGGGGCAGACACTCAATGCAGAGCTGTCCCCTGGTGGTCAGTGCACTCCCACAGGGGGAGCTCTGCTCAGCCACAAGCCAGGCTGATGGCTGCCAGGACAGCGGTGGTGGTGGGAGCCTCTCCTGCCTCCTCAGTAGCACTAAGGATGTCCAACTGCAGTTTAGGCCTGCTCCCCACCGGCAAGTGGACATCATCCGAGGGCTCCTGGGCTGCCAGAGGGATGTCTGACTGCCAGCTTAGACCAATCCCCTGGGGAGCAGGCGTAAGCCAGCCGATGGACATCCCCCAAGGGGTCCCAGACAGTGAGAGGGCACAGGCCGGGCTGAGGGACCCCCCCCCCCCCCCGAGTGCACAAATTTTTGTGTACCGGGCCTCTAGTTATAATACACAGTAATATAATACAATGTACTACTAGCATGTCAAACTCAAAGGCTAACATGGGCCAAATAAGCAAGGTTTAATTTTATGTGGGCCACAAAAAAAAAAGCTTCAATTTTCAGAGAAAGGTCGATTTATTTCAATAGAGACATGCTGAATACAAAGGGCTGAAATAAATGAGTAATCATTAACATAAAATAATAGAAAATTTTAATAAAAATTAATATTTTTCTTGAACATTAACTTACCAGACACTGGATAACTGCACAAATTAATAAGCGTAACACAAATAAACCTATTTTTCTTGTTCTCCAAAAGCGAAATATTTCCTGTTGTACACACCAAACAAGTCAGTTCAAGACTAATGACGTGGCAATTGGATGCTAAAATCTTCACTGCTAGTATTAGTGGCAAGAAATGGTGTGCCTGCACTTAAGACATGTAAGGGAAATGAATGCAACACGATTATTGTAATCAGTCATTAGCAAATGTTGTAGTTTTTAAATAATTATGTATAACAGGATATTGTAAAATTTAAGTTACGAAATTTTTATTAAAAGCTTTCTTTTTTTAACTGAGAATTTTTTAAGAAAAATGATTTTAAATATAATAACCTTACATGCAATAAACATTAATATTTCAAGAAAAACTATTTTAAACATATGTAATAGAAATTAATATTTCAAGAAAAAAGATCTTAAGTATAATAATATTACCAAACTGTACTAACATCGTGTAATATCACAAAAATTGTAGCAAATATTAAAAATCTGCAAATAACAGGATTACTTCTAAAATACTTCTTTTCTTTTCTTTTTTTTAATCTGGCTCTATTTTGATTTATCAGTTTATGTTGTTCATTATATTCCACATATGAGTGAGATCATGTGATATTTATCTTTCTCCAACTGGCTTATTTTGCTTAGCATAATGCTCAACATGTCCATCCATGCTGTTGCAAATGGTAAGAGTTCTTTCTTTTTTACAGCAGCATAGTATTCCATTGTACCATAGTTTTTTAATCCACTCATCTGCTGATGGACACTTAGGCTGTTTCCAAATCTTAGTTATGGTAAATTGTGTTGCTATGAACATAGAGGTGCATATATCCTTTCTGATTGGTGTTTCTGGTTTCTTGGGATATATTCCTAGAAGTGGGGTTACTAGGTCAAATGGGAGTTCCATTTTTAATTTTTTGAGGAAACTCCATACTGTTTTCCACAGTGGCTGAAACAGTTTGCATTACCACCAGCAGTGCAAGAGGGCTCCTTTTTCTCCGCATCCTCCTCAGCACTTGTCATTTGTTGATTTGTTGATGACAGCTATTCTGACAGGTGTGAGATGGAACCTCATTGTCATTTTGATTTGCATCTCTCTGATGATTAGTGACTTTGAGCATATTTTCATATGTCTCTTGGCCTTCTGTATGTCTTCTTTCAAAAAGTGTCTATTGAGGTCCTTTGCCCATTTTTTGATTTGATTGTTTATCTTTCTTTTGTTAAGTTGTATGAGTTCCCTGTAAATTTTGTAGATTAAACCCTTATCTGAAATAGCATTGGCAAATATATTCTCCCATGCAGTGGTCTGTCTTTTTGTTTTGTTGATAGTTTCTTTTGCTGTGCAGAAGCGTTTTTATTTTATTCTTTTTTCTTAAATATATTTTATTGATTTTTTTTACAGAGAGGAAGGGAGAAGAAGAGGGATAGAGAGTTAGAAACATCGATGAGAGAGAAACATTGATTCAGCTGCCTCCTGCACACTCCCTACTGGGGATGTGCCTGCAACCAAGGTGCATGCCCTTGACCGGAATCGAACCTGGGACCCTTGAGTCCGCAGGCCGACACTCTATCCACTGAGCCAAACCGGTCAGGGCAGAAGCGTTTTATTTTTATGTAGCCCCATTTATTTATTTTCTCCTTGATTTCCATTTCTTTAGGAGCTTTATCAGTAAAAATATTGCTACGACATATGTCTGCAATTTTGCTGCCTATGGAATCTTGTAGGATTTTTATGGTTTCTCGTCTTACACTCAAGTCCTTTGCCATTTTGAGTTTGTTTTTGTGTGGTGTAAGTTGGTGATCTAGTTTCATTTTTTTGCTTGTATCTGACCATATTTCCCAGCACCATTTATTAAAGAGGCTGTTTTGACTCCAATGTATGCTCTTGCCTCCTTTGTTGAATATTAACTGAGTATAATGGCTTGGGTCAATTTCTGGGTTCTCTATTCTGTTCCATTGGTCTATATGTCTGTTCTTGTACCATTATCAGGCAGTTTTGAGAAACGTGGCTTGGTAATATAGTTTGATGTCTGGTATTGTGATCCCTCCAACTTTGTTCTTCTTTTTCAGGATAGCTGTGGCTATTCGGGGGTCTTTTTTTTTTTTAATTCCAGATGAATTTTTGGAGAGTTTGTTCTAGATCTTTGAAATATGCCATTGGTATTTTAATAGGTATTGCATTGAATCTATAGATTGCTTTAGGTAGTATGGACATTTTAATGATGTTGATTCTACCAATCCATGAACATGGTATGTTCTTCCATTTGTTTATGTCTTCCTCTATCTCTTTTTTAAATGTCCTGTAATTTTCCAAGTACAGGTCTTTTACGTCCTTGCTTATGTTTTGGTGCAATGGTAAATGGGATTTTTTTTCAGTTCTCTTTCTGTGAGTTCATTATTGGTGCAAAAAAATGCCATAGATTTCTGGGTGTTAATTTTGTATCCTGCTACATTGCCAAATTCATTTATTAGGTCTAGTAGTTTTTTGATGGAGTCTTTGGGGTTTTCTATGTATAATATCATCACGTCTGATGATATTATACATCTTCTTTTCCAATTTGGATGCCTTTTATTTTTTTCTTCTTGTCTGATCGCTATGGCTAATACTTCCAGTTCTATGTTGAACAGGAGTGGTGAGAGTGGGCATCCCTGTCTTGTTCCTGTTCTTAGGGGAAATGGTTTTAGTTTTTGTCCATTGAGTATGATGCTGGCTGTGGGTTTGTCATATAAGGCTTTTATTATGTTGAGATATTATCCCTCTATTCCCACTTTGCTGAGAGTTTTTATCAAGAAACGGTGTTGGATTTTGTCAAATGCTTTTTCTGCATCAATTGATATGATTATGTGATTTTTGTCTCTCAGTTTGTTTGTGTGATGTATCACATTTATTGATTTGTGGATATTGAACCATCCTTGCATCCCCGGGATAAATCCTACTTAGTCACGGTGTATGATCTTTCTGATGTACTGCTGAATCTGATTTACTAGAATTTTGTTGAGGATTTTGGCATCTATGTTCATGAGGGATATTGGCCTGTAATTCTCTTTCATTGTGTTGTCTTTATCTGGTTTTGGTATTAGGGTGATACTGGCTTCATAGAATGTGCTTGGAAGTGTTCCTTCCTCTTGAATTTTTTGTAATAGCTTGGTTTTAGTTCTGCCTTGAATATTTGGTAAAACTCCCCTGTGAAGCCGTCTGGCCCCGGGCTTTTGTTTGCTGGAAGCTTTTTGATGACTGCTTCAATTTCTTCTATAGTTATTGGCCTATTGAGACTTTTAGAATCTTCCTGATTGAGTTTTGGAAGGTTGTATTTTTCTAGGAATATGTCCATTTCCTCCAGGTTGTCTAGTTTGTTAGAATAGAGTTGTCCATAGTATTTTTTAACAATCCTTTGTATTTCTCTGTGGTCTGTTGTTTTTTCGCCTCTTTAATTTCTGAGTTTGTTTATTTGGGTCCTCTCTCTTTGCTTCTTGGTGAGCCTGGCTAGAGGTTCATCAATCTTGTTTATCCTTTCAAAGAACCAGCTCTTGCTTTCATTGATCTTCTGTATTGTTTTTTGTTTTTGTTTGTTTTTTTTGGTCTCTATGTCGTTCATTTCTGCTCTAATCTTTATTATCTCCTTCCTTCTGGATCAGTGGTTCTCAACCTTCCTAATGCCGTGACCTTTTAATACAGTTCCTCATGTTGTGGTGACCCCCAACCATAAAATTATTTTCGTTGCTACTTCTTAACTGTAATTTTGCTACTGTTATGAATTGTAATGTAAATATCTGATATGCAGGATGTATTTAGGTGACCCCTATGAAAGGGTCATTCGACCCCCAAAGGGGTCGCAATCCACAGGTTGAGAACCACTGTTCTGAATACTGTGGGCTTTTCTTGTTGCTCTCTTTCTAATTCTTGGAGTTGTAGAGTTAGATGATTTACTACCATTTTTTCTTGTTTTTTTGAGGTAGGCCTGTAGAGCTATAAACTTCCCTCTCAGGTCTGCTTTCATTGTGTCCCATAGATTTTGGACTATTGTGTTTTTATTGTCATTAGTGCCTAGGATGTTTTAAATTTTTTCTTTGATCTCTTTGGTAACCCAATCATTGTTTAATAGCATGCTTTTCAGTTTCCAAGTGTTTGAATTTTTTGGATTGTTTTTATTGTAATTTATTTCTAATATTATGCAATTGTGGTCTGAGAAAATAAATGCTTGATATGATTTCAATGTTCTTCAATTTTGGAAGACTTTGCTTGTTACCCAATATGTGGTCTATTTTTGAAAATGTCCCATGTGCACTTGAGAAGAACGTGTATTCCGTGGCTTTGGGGTGAAATGTTCTGAAGATGTCAGTTAAGTCCATTTGGTCTAGTGAGTCATTTAGGATTTCTGTTTCTCTGCTGATTTTTTGTCTAGAGGATTTATCCAGTGATGTCAGTGGTGTATTAAAGTCCCCTACTATGATTGTATTATTGTCGATCTCTCCCTTGATATCTTACAGGAGTTTTTTTTTATGTATGTGGGTGTTCCTGCATTGGGTGCATATATGTTTATCACGGTTATATCCTCTTGTTGTATCAATCCCTTTAGTATTATGAAGTGGCCTTCCTTATCTCTTGTTATGGCCTTCACTTTGAGGTCTATTTTGTCAGATATAAGTATTGCTACTCCAGCTTTTTTTTTCATTTCCATTTGCCTGAAAGATATTTTTCCCTATTATTTCATTTAGAAATAAAATGTAAGCCATCTATCACAAAGTATGACTGGCAATAGACATTAGTCATTGGTCATCATATCATCATCCCTACTGACTCCAACGAATAGAGTCCTTTATTGCCTTGCTGTCTGGATGCAAAGTCATCTGTGGTTCACTTTCCCAAGTTGGGAAGATCTTGCTTCTCCTCTCAATCGTAAGTCAGGTGACCTGACACTTCGTCTTCTCTGAGCAGATCCTGAACTTGGGCATCCATCCTGGTGTACATAGGACCTTTCAAGATTGGCTGGACCTGCAAGGCTGCTATCACTATGACAACTAAATCTGGGAAACACATCATGTGTAAAGCAGGAAGGGCTGGTCTTCCACCTGTTTCCTTAGTTGGAGTACATGTGAGGTTTTAGCTCAGTTCTGAAAAATGTTAGTGGCTCATGAGTGGCAAAGCCCGGATAAAACTGAAGCCGGTTCACCCCTACTCCATTCTGTCATGTAGCCTCTGAAATATAAGGGGCAGTCTGATCTCCACCTGTAGTTTTTAGACTAAGAGAAAGCGAAGGCGATGAGTCTGAGAAGAGGGGGTTCTGTGTGGGGATTGGGGGGGAGGATTAGCTCTATTTGCTCTGTAGCATTCAGTCCTTCTGGTAGATAAAAATAGTATTTTAATATGAGTGTCACCTATTCCTTTTCTTTAATTAAAAAAATATTTTTCTGTTAGATAATAGTTGTGTAAAGAATTAGTTTAGAGTTTGAATTCATTCAATCATTTATTAAATGTATGTTGTCTGCCTACTCTGCCAGGCACTAAAAGTGAGAAAAAGCAGGGGCACCTCCTACTCTCATCAAACTTCTTTTGTTTGAGAGAGCACCTGGAGAGACAGGCAATAAGAAGAAAAATGCCCAATGGTTCTTGTTCTTGAGTAAATCTTAATTTAATGACATCAGGAATTTAGTTCTAGCTATATCTAATTTTAATGTATGCTTTATTTTCATGGTTGACACATTCATACATACAGTGCCTTTACATTTGGGAATAGGTTGGCATCAATATTTTTATTTTCCCTTATTAGTTCCTTTGTTTCTTTCTGTATATGGCAGCTAATATTTTATCACTTGGTGTTGGTTTGTTTTAAAATTTTGTTCCCCCAAGCGCTGCCCCCTTAGCTGTTACATAGTTTTGATTCCACTACCTGGAAAGTGTTTCCATGCTGATCATGTAGTTCCTTTGCATATCCTGTTCTATGTACTATTTAAATACTACTTAAGGTGATTTTAGATAATTTCAAAATAATTATACATTTATACAGTCAATAAAACAATATGAGTAATATGCTACAGTTATTTTCATTTGTGACTTCAAAAGCCTACAAGTGTCATGTGCACTTGGGAAAATCATTTCTTATCCTTATCTTCCAGGTTTCACCAGTTTCACCCTTTTCTTTGTGCAGCTGATTTTAAAAAGCTTGCTTCCTTGTATGGTAGCGATAAGTTTGATTTGCCCTATGGGATAAGGACATCAGGTCAGTAATGTTATTCTTACCTTGCCCTATTAAATATGAGTGGTGTTTGATGTGAACTGCATGTTTATATAAAAATAAGGCCTTTTCATCTTTCTGCTTCATAATGATTTCTAAAGAATATAATTTGGGGATGGGAAGAGGGCATCCATTTTAGTATATAACTCCTTTGGAGGCAGGATAGAATAAGAGGATTAAAAAGGGTAGATTTTTATTGTTGTTGTTAAGACACTGCTTTATACTTTTGTTTTACCACCGTATTGTTAATGAGTCCTGATGCCTTACCTTATTCCAATTAGAATTAGCAGGATAACCCTGTGTGTTAACTTCCTCCCAATCTCCCATTTCACCTCTTTACTTGTGAGTTTTCTTTTATTTCATCAGCAAGTTCTAGCTACTTGACTGAGGAGCTAGATTAAAAATTTAAAATTTAATCAGTGGATGAATTATTTTTGCTAAATTTAGAGAGAAATATTCCATCCACTAATAATGAGAAACTTTCCCGTCTGCTTGAAACCTGATTAGCTTGCACAACTTTATGTTCTCCATTTTGGGGAGACCCTAAAAGCCCAGAAGGTGGCAAGCCTACAGTTTTCTGACTTAGATTTTGCTTATTGATTGATTGATTGTGTGTGTGTGTGTCTGTGTGTGTGTTTTAAAAGGTATTGAAGAGAAATGGTAATTCAATAAAGTTAAACTGGCTGCATATTGATTTCTATACAGATTTTAGTTTCAGAATTATCTGATTCTGCTAATTTGGGGATTACTTTTTATGATTGTTTTCCCACTAAGCTCCTTATTTTTCTGGGGTTTTTGGAACGTGTCCTTAGAGCATCGACCATTGTGATGTGTCTATTACGTAGTGCTGGCTAAATGCAGTTGTATCATGAATCTTCATCTCAGAAGAAATCAAATGTAGCCACACCAGTTGTAATGGCTTTGGGGGACGAGTGGGGTTAAAGGTGGCTTACTATGTACCCAAGAAGCCACGATTCCTTTCACTCACAGTATTCCATTTGTTTTCTAGCGGAATATTTTCGACTTGCTCTTTCAAAGCTGCAGAGCTGTGACCTCTTTGATGAGTTTGACAAGTGAGTTCATTTCCTTGCCTCTGTTTGACTTTTAGTTTTAGCTGAAGTGGTTCAAAACATGCATCCCGATGTAAAATGTCATCACTTGGGAAAATTCCACAGCATTGGTACTTAACTAAAACATCTAATAGTTATTTCTTGAATAAACAAACAACACTTGAAATAAACAAACTACAAAATTAATTTAGAAGCTTTGTAATGTAATTGGCTGGCTCAAACCCTTGCAGAAGGTTTGAGATGGGTAATACTAGTGCAAAGTCAGGACGTTTTTCACACACATTCTTTTTTTCTAACTTGTTACTGAAGAATTAATTCTCATCCCCTGTTAATCAGCTCACAGCCTCCCTCTGGGGCTGGTTCCCACACCTTCCCATACATTTTCTAAACTGTCCATAAGGATCCTTTCTGTTTTCATTTGAATATTGGATTTCAGAAGCAGCTCTCTTCCTTGTATTCAGAATTATATTTGAGGTAAGCAGACAGCTTACTTAGATACACACTTTCTGACTACACATGGTAATTTAGCTTTTAGAAAATTTTGATGTCAAGTTCACCCCCTAGAAATTGAGTTGCCTGTTGAATTTATCGAGGTAGACTTATTTCACAAAGTTTTAAGCTACAGAGGGATGATATGGGTAGTCTGTAACGGTCTGACCTCCATTAAAAAGTAGAATGCAGAATTTTCCTTCTTGCACAAGAGAACGGAAGTGCTATTGGGGACGGGGGTGGTGCAGAAATGGGTTAGTGGACAGAGGTGTGAAAATGAAATAGAGTTTGCATAACAGAGAGGGAGGAACAATGCTAGATTTTGACTGAGTTCATCTCACTTGCCTCTGCTGGGGGCCCGGATTATTGATCTATGGATTATGTCTTATATGCTGGTTTATTTCAGTTTGTACTAATTATCATTTAAAACGATGCCATCAAACTATCTCAATTTCAGTTTTTGATTGTCTATCAACAACAACCATGTATATTCTCCTCTCACCTAAAGTTTAGATAGCTCTCATTTGTAGAATATTTTTGTGTGTGTGCAGCCCTTGGGCATCCGTCTGTGCTTTATGTCAATTCTCTCTAATTTTTACCACCACCCTGAAAAGTATCCTTGATGATCTCCATTTTAACTGGAGAAACTGAGGCTAGGCAGACAACTGTATGTGTTTGTGGATGTGACTTAGATGGATTTATCTAGTGCCTAGATTTCTGATTTACAAGTGATAATGATCATTCCTCAGACATTTACAGCAAGTATCTGCGGATATTTGAAAAGATTCTTGGCCCTGTGATGTGAGCTAGCGACAGGAGACTTGAGGGGATGTGAATGAAAGTTTCCTTTCTGCTTTGTTTTTATCTTAGAACTAGACTGTGCTTTGTTTAGTTGCTTTCAGAACCTCTCAGGCACAGGTGCTTATCATGTGTGCACTGGGCAGGCTGCTTCCTCTTGCTGACTTGTGCTTGTCACTCTGCCCCTCCTTCCCGCCCCCTCCCTCCCCCCTCCCTGTTGTCACCGAGAGTGCCCCCTCCTTGCACCTCCAACTCAGGGCAGGTTCTTAGCATCTCCAGTGTTGGGAGGGAGGTGGGTATGGTTGGGAAGGAGAGATTGGAAGTCATGCAGATTGTACAAGAGTCCTTCAGTCTGAAGTGGAATAAATGCAGTCAGAGACTCGTCAGGTGGAGAGCGAATAGAAAACTTCCTTTTGGATCCCCACAGAGTGGCCTAGCCATGCACTCAGATGCTCAGCATTGCTGAGCTGCTTGCGGGACATGTGCACACCTGTTCCCTAGAGAGACTGTTCTGAAATTTGATAAAGGTGGCTGAGTCAGGAAAAGCCCAAACCTGTAGAGAATTTTTATGAGCTTATTTTTGCCAAGCTGACAACAGATCCCGGGGAGCAAGATCTCAGCTGGTCTGGAGAATGGCACTCTTGCAGTTTATTGTATACATTACAATCAAAGGAGATTTGTCCTGGCCAGTTAGTGCAGTTAGAGTGTTGTCCTGATATACCAAGGTTGCAGGTTCGATCCCTGGTCAGGGCACATATAAGGATCAACCAATGAATGCGTAGATGATCGGAACAATGGGTTGATGTTTCTCTCTCTCCCTCTCTCTACTTCCTCCTCTTTCTCTTTCCTTCCCTCCTTGCCTCCCTCCCTCCCTTCCTCTCTTTCTGTCTCTAAAAAAATTAATTAAAAAAAAAAAAGAATCAAAGGAGATCTAAGGAAGGTGCATGAAATCCATTGGAAGTAGATTAAGGGCCAGGAGAAACACATGCTTTTGCATTGGTGGGTGCAGGGTAGTCAATAATGAACATTTAGGGCACGTACAGATGGTATGCAGGGAATAAGATAACAGTGGGAGTTCTGTGGGCTGGTGCTCTGGTGCCAGTGGCTGTGCCTTTGAGGGGTAAGACAAGAAAATAACAATGGGGCCTTGACTTACGAATGTCCCGACTAACGAGTTTTTTGAGATACCAACTGTCTCTCAGCTGATTTTTTGCATTGAGTTGATAGAGTAATTTGAGTTAACGAGCTTCTTAACGCGCTCGGTCTCAGAACGAATTAAACTCGTAAGTCAAGGCCCCACTGTACTCTGACATTTCGGAGGTATGTCATCCCGGATGCGTAAGAACAGTGGACAGAGCTCACTTGTGAGGGTGACCTTTGCTAAGGAAGCTGTCGGCCTGGGACGGGACTACCTGCTGTGACCTACCCAGTTAGGGATTTGTGATCGGACCATCCTGTGCAGTTACTTCTGGTCACTGGGCTTCTCAGGCCTGCATGTGGCCCCCTGAGCCTGTCAGGCTTATTGCAGAGCCGCCTTTTCGTCCACAGTAAGAATATACCCGCGACACTATCATCTTCTCTTTGCATATTAACTTTTGAGAAGGGTTCGCAAGTAATAAATTTTACCTGTATTGTAAGTAAGTCATTCAGTGTTTGTCTGGAACCCACTGTACAATACAAAGACAGTAACAGGCCAGCCTGGGCCTGAGCAATACGTTTCAAATATATTCCAGAAAGCCAGGTGTACTACCCTGCCTACTGCTGCCCAAGCCCATTCAGACTGTCCCCTGAGTGACCTACCGATGCCATTTCTCCTCTAGACCTTGCAAAACTGCTCTGGAAGAAGGAGGTCTGAGAACAGTCTCTTTCTCAGGCAGAGGATTTGGACTGCCCCTAGTGGGAGAGTCGTCCCCTGTGGCCGACTGTATGCGGAGGCTAGCCCCTGGGGTGTGCGGAGGCAGCCTTGCTGGCCTGGGATTGCTCACTGTTTGTGCTGGGTCTGCAGGCCAGAGAGAAGGGACTGGGGTGCGGAGAGGTGAGAGCCATCTTTTCTCGTCCCTTTTCCTCTGGCTGCTCTCTTCAGCAATATGTGATTCTCCCTCCATCCTCTTCGTCCCTTCCAGAAAGGTTCAGGCATTTCTTTTTTGTTGTTGTTTCAAATGTGGATCCTTTGTGATCCCACCAGATACGACCCTAGGTTGGTTTACTTATCTTATTGAGCACGCGTGGTGCCCTCAGTGTGGTAGGTTCCATTGGGGTTGGGAGCACTCTAAATACCAGTTGCATTTACGAGATAGGAGTTTGTTCTTTCTCACAGTTGTTGCGTAAATGAAGTTGGCAGGTGAGCATTCCAGGGCCAGCCCAGCAGCTGAGCATCAGGGACTGAGGCTTCTCCATTGTGGCTCTGCATTTCTCTATACAGTTTCCTCTGTAGGGTTTCCTCCTTCAGGTCTACATTCTGGCCATCAGGGAGGAGGGAGGGGGAAGGGCACACCCCACCAGTAAGGCTGGTCTCCTCCTTTCAGGATTTTTCCCAGAAATCACATATAATACTTCACTGCATTCGTGTGAGAGCTGCAGCTCTTCCCAGCGCCGCATTCTGTGCCATCGGGTGGAAGCTTGAGATGACCCGTGGTGGGATGATTTGTGCCATGGTGATTGGCAGACGCTACAAACACAAACACCACAAACCCCGGCCTCTCTCATCACCCTTCTCCCTCCCAAAGAGAACTGGTTGCTAAACATTTAGGAGCGACCACTGATTATGTCCGGTTGGCTGGGAATATAATCGCAAGGCCACACCTAGCTGTAACTATGACTGGGAATTGTAGTCTTTATTCCACCTGGCTGTGTGCCCACCTTAAAAAAACGAAGACCTATTTTACTGAACAAAGGAAACATGATTATTGAAGGGCAGCTACAGGCTTCATCAGCATTCCCCACCACTGTCCTCGTCCCACCGGTTTGCGCCTGGGAACCGTCAGGATTCTGAATCAGTTACCTGGTAACTGGAGAGCAGCCTAGCCTAGAGCTGGCAGCAGCCGACCGTGGTTTCTCTCTTGGAGAACTGATGCACTGTGCAAACTGTGGAAACATACCGGGTTGTAAAGCACTCTGAGGTGGCGTCTCTTCTGAAGGTCTTATTGATGCTGTATTTGTAAGGTCATGTTGGTAAAGTAACCTTGAGGCGGAGAGAGCCTTTTTCTAAAGTTAAGACCATGAAGAACTTTGGGCCAGAAATAAAGAGGGGAGAGAACAGGAGTGTGTGTGTTTGGCCAAAAAAAAACAAAACAAAAAAACCAAACCGTGTGAAGGAGGCTTGGAGCTGTAACAATTCCGTGCTTGTTCTTTGCTCTCAGCCCCTCCCTCCCACAGCCACGCCCCGCTTCCCTCCAAAATAACCTCAACAAACCCGCATCTGTGTGTGTGTGCTCAAAGCTTTTGGTCACCTAGTAATAATTATAATAATTTGCCTCCTTTTAATAATCACCTCCGTTAGAAAGACATTCACATTTTAGAAAATCACCTTTCCCCCTAATATTTTGACTGGAGTTCTCTCTGTTCTATGTGAAAAGATATACGTGTGCATTACCCATTTTATTTTATTTAATGAACCTTTTTGGTATGTGTTTGTACCAAAATAAATAAATTAAAATGGGTAATGGACATGTCCTATTGCATGATAGGAGGATGTAATATTGGGCCTTTTCCTTTATATTCTTTCTGAGTTTCTCTCCCAAGCAGTAGCCCAGCAGGTTGGGGTAAAGTCAATATTAAGGCTGCTGACTTGTTTCCTAGCGAATCCTAATTACCTAAGCCAGTGGTCGGCAAACTGCAGCTCGGCAAACTGCGGCTCGCGAGCCACATGCGGCTCTTTGGCCCCTTGAGTGTGGCTCTTCCACAAAATACCAACTTCTGTGCATGGGCCACGAAGTTTCAATCGCACTGTACGTGCGCGCCCGCACGTGATATTTTGTGGAAGAGCCACACTCAAGGGGCCAAAGAGCCGCATGTGGCTCGCGAGCCGCAGTTTGCCGACCACGGACCTATACTAACCTGCCCTTGATGTGTTGTGTGAACGAGCCAGACCCAAAAGCAAAGTGGTGAAGTCATAGAGATGGTCAGAAGCAGCACCGATGGGGATCATCTAGTCCAACCCCCTCATGTTAAAGATGAGAAATGGGGTCTGGAGAGGTGATATGGAAATCTGGGGCGAGAGGCCGCCAGCCTGCCACGGATCTCCAGTCCCCGTTCGTATTCCAATAAGCAGAGAAAAGACTCCACAATCGACTGCCTTCACCTGCCTGCCATCCTGAGAGGGAAGGGGAAGAGAATTCTGGAAGTGTTAGTTCTTTTGTCATATTCTTTAGGGTTTCCAGGGCTCTCCATTGCCCCATTCATTACTTAATGTGGCTTATGCTTTCATCCTTAGCCTCAAACCGTGTTTGCCCCATGGGTTAGCACTTTTACAGGGTTAAACTAAAACGCCTCCGGAGTACCCGTGTCAGGTCATTGAAAACACAAATATGTTAAATAGGTTCTCCTTTTCCCCTTGAAGATGCCTGATCTTGATAGACTCTTCTCTGAACAGATACCACAGAACCTGTTTTTTTCCCCTCAGCTCTCACCCTGAAGATAAGATCACACAGGCAGAGTCAGTGCGGGAACTGGCCTTCTCCCCAGTGCTGCCTCTGTGCCAGCTGATCCTACTGAGTTTGGGAAAGAAAACAAGTCTTTTGCCAGAAACGTTGACAAACCGTATTTTTAATTGAGGTATAATTCACATAACATAAAATGAACCATTTAAAGTGAACAGTTCAGTGGCATTTAGTATATTCACAATGTTGTGCTACCACCACCTAAGTTATTTTAAAACAATTATTAGTGGGGGTTTTTCATGTTCCTTCTTTTATGGATATACTAGAGGCCCGATGCACAAAATTCGTGCAAGGGGCTTGGCCCTAGCAGCTGTGGCAGCTGCCTCAGCCCCAGCTTCATCTGGAAGGTCCTTTGGCTGTCTGGTCTAATTAGCATATTATGCTTTTATTATTATGGATTATTATAGATTAGCTGTCAGACCAGGACTTTGGCCGCAGGGGATTGATAACATGCTAGAAAAGGATAGCTTGAAAACCAGGCTATTATTTTTATGGTAGGAGGTGAAGGTGGGGAGGTGGGGGGCATGGGGCCATCTAAATAGAGGGGGTTGGTATTTGTGGGGGGTGAGGGGGTGCATTCACTGCTCTGTGACCTTGGGTCAGTTTTTGAATTTCTGAATCTCAGTTTCATGTAAAAGAAGGAGGGCAGAACTATTGTGTGCATTATACCCATGCCAATTTCAATAGGAAATAGCTCAGTCAGTGAAACCAGGGAAAGTGGGTGAAGGGTGTACAGGACTTCTAAGCACTATTTTGCAACCTTCTGTGAGTCTAGAATAATTTCAAAATAGGGAGCTTAAATGGAAGACATATGAAAACATAAGACTTACACATCAATGCTCAAAGCAGCATTATTCATAATAGCCCCAAATGCCCAACAACTGCAGAACAGGTAAATAAATACCCGTGTAACGGCTATTGTTCAGTCGTGGAAAGGAATGAGGTACTGACTCATGCTGCGACCTGGATAAACCTGGAGAACATTATGAACGACGAAAGAAGCCAGTCACAGAAGACCACATGTTATACAATTCCCCTTATGCCAAATAGCCAGAATAGATACAGTGGGGCCTTGACTTACGAGTGTCCCGACTAATGAGTTTTTTGAGAGACCAGCTGTCTCTCGGCTGATGTTTTGCATTGAGTTGGTAGAGTAATTTGAGTTAACGAGCTCCTTAACGAGCCCGGTCTCGGAATGAATTAAACTCGTAAGTCAAGGCCCCACTGTACAGCTATAGAGACAAAACATAGATTAGTGGTTGACGCACACCTGCTGCTGGCTCGGCTCTGCGGGGTGATGGATGTTCTGTACTTGAGAGAGGTGATTGTTACACAACTTTGTGAAGCTGCCAAAACCCACTGAATCTTATCATTTCTAATAGTGAATTTTATGACATGTGAATTATATTTCAACTAGAGACCCAGTGCATGGATTCATGCATATTGAAAGGAAATTAATTAGAAGGTGGCTGGCAGGGCGGGACTGGGTGAGATGGGCCCGAGCCAACCTCCCGCAGTCCCTCCCCAGCCAGCCACACCTCGGGCGGCGCCAGGGCTCAAGGGCATCTGCGGAGTGAGCAGGGTCCCTCCTGAAGGTGGGGTCCCTTGGCCTGGCCTATGGGGATAGGGCCAGAAGGAACCCAAGGCCTGAGATGATTTCTTTATTCCCTAAAGCACAGCTCACACAAGGTGGCCATGTTTTACAAACTTCACGAAAGCCCTGCCGGTGTGGCTCCGTTGGCTGGGCATCAGTCAGTGCCAGTTTGATTCCCAGTCGGGGCACATGCCTGGGTTGTGGGCTCCAGCCTCAGTGGGAGGCATGTGGAAGGCAGCCAGTCAATGTTTCACTCTCCCATCCATATTTCTCTCTCTCTCCTTTTCTCTTCCTCTCTCTCTAAAAATCAACAAAAATATTTTTGTAAAAACTTAACTAAAGGTTGGGAATACTTTAAGGGTACTGCATTACAGAAAACTTGTTCTTAAAATGTGCCCATGTTGCAAGGCCCTGACACTTCCCGGCTGCCTGTGTAGCTTCTAAGCACCAGCTTCCTCCCCGGTCCCCAGGTTTGCTGCTTTCTCCTCGGTGGGAGTACATTCTCCCACAACCAGAGCAGCAGCAACCCCAAATCACAAAATCTCAGCCCCCACTTAAAAGGCAGGACCTCGCTCCCCACCCCCAGCCGCCAGCACCACATTCTGGAAGCATGCCACGTCCCGGAAGACTGCTTGAGGCCTGCCTCGGTGGTTACAGAGTAACCAGACACAAACACCTCACCTACCGGAAGCACCTGTGCTAAGTGAGCAGGGTTTCGTGAACGCTTCCAGGCTGCTCACCAGGCAGAGTCCGTGATGTCAGGCATCAGCAGAGACTGGTGAGATGGGTAACGAGCCAGGGCGAGCCATGGCCTTGAGGACAACTTAAAAAGAAGAAAGCGATTTATTGGGTATTTATTAAAAAGAGCCGGGCTCTGTTAGAGATATCCACACCTGCATCAAACTCCTGACACCCTGCTGGTTTGCAGGGTTTCTTTCCATGGCAGCACTTTCAGCCGGGAGGGGAGTTTGAGGGAGGGGCGGGGGGCTGTGATTCTCTAGCAACCGAGTGAGTCATGTGTGGTGAAGGGTGCGGCAGTGACGCAGTCAGCTGTTGTAGAACCATAGATTCCCCGCACACATGCTGGAGAAAACGGTCCCATGCAACAGAATAACAACATTGAACCCCAGTGATTCATGAAAGGGCAGACTGAGGTGAAAGGTTAGGTCACTAGGCCAAGGTCCCAGAGATGCTGTCAAGGGTAGCACGACCAGCAGTCAGGTCTCCACCCGCAGTACCTTGCACAGTGTTTTGGGATCTTGGGGCTGCAAGTGACAATCTTCCTGAGTAAACGTGATGTAAACAAAGCAGACCTTTAACTCCCACATCACATAGGTATATGGTTCCTGGATCTGCAGGCTTGCGGTTCCTCTGGCGGGGGTGGGGGGACCTGCTTATGGCTGCACAGACTGGGTTGCATGCTCCTGGGAGTGCCAGTTCACACATGCAGTACCTGAATGGTGCATTGTACAGCTGGACTGTGGACAGCCTGCACCTCTATGGAGTAGCTGTGGGTGTGGGCACTCCTTTAGTCATATAATCATATCTGCTGGGGAGTGGCAGCGTCTCTGGCACTCTCTGCCTTTCCCTGTTTGTTGCGAGAAATAGCAGCTGCTCTAACTTGATGTCATTACACAGAGTTATCTGAGCAGGAAGTAAGGGGTGGATAAAAGGAAAGGGTTCTGCTCAGTCATTCTCTTGCTGGGAGGAAAATCTTTTCCAGAGCATCCAATAAGCAGAGACTGCCTTATCTCTTACTGCCCTGGAATGGGTCACAGGGCCACCTCTGGACCAACCATCGGCAGGCTCATGAAAGCAGGTCTCGGTGACACGGCACGAGGGAATAGGACCCGTGGGAGCTGCCATAGGTTGTTGAAGATGGAGTGATGTATGAATGCATATGATGCTGCTGGAGGGGAAAATGAGTATCAGGAAGCAGTCAGAGAAAAAAGACAGACCACAGATCATGTGAAATGGCAATTCAAGTTCGCTTTCTCTATTTCAGCGGTTCTCAGCCTGTGGGTCATGACCCCTTTGGCAGTCGAATGACCCTTTAAGGTGTTGCTTAAGACCATCCTGCATATCAGATATTTACATTACGATTCATAACAGTAGCAACATGACAGTTATGAAGTAGCAACGGAAATAATTTTATGGTTGGGTCACAACATGAGGAACTGTGTTTAAAGGGCCAGAAGGTTGAGAACCACTGCTCTACATGATGGTGGTGATGTTTCCCTCTGCGTGAGGTAGTGCCTCTCCTGGATCGGCCCGACCTGATGAGGAACATGCCTCTCACCTGGGCAGTGTAACCGCTTACCATTGCACTGTCAGCAGCTTTCCAGGTTTCCCATTAGCACGTCCAGGCCGCCTGGAATGAGTTTGTTTTCCAGATGAGCAGTTTGCTTCCAGGGTGGGGAAAGGAGGAACCGCTCTCTGCTTCTCCAGACTCAAAAGTCAGGAAGTGACCGCCGCACTTAATGTAACAACCAAACCAATTTCTAAACGCACGGCCTGTGAGTCGGATGCTTTAGGTTGGAGAATACAGAAATAGAAGTGACACCATTCTGGCCTCTAGAGGCTCAGATTCACGGCAGCTATTTGTGCATGAAGGCTGTGCTAATTAAATGTGGTGGAGTTACACAGTCACCCCAGGGACACTGCAAGCTATTGCTTCACACCTCAGGACTAGGAAGAACGGGAGCCTGGACCAACTGGATGAAACCAAGGAGAGGACAGATCACTCCTTTAGTCAGATATGGGTATCTGCTGGGGAGAGGGAAGCAATGAGCTGCAAGGTGTGTGGTTTAGACCATGCATTGGTATAGCACATATTTCCAAGTCATGGTGGCACTGTGAACACCAGCTGTAGATAAGTCATTAGTACCAGCCCTGGTCGGTGTCTCAGTTGGTTGGAGCACCTTCCGTATCACAAAAGGTCCTTGGGTTTGTTTCCAGGTCAGGGCACATACCCTACATTGGGGGTTCGATCCCTGGTTGGGCACATACAGGAGGCAACTGATCAATGTTTCTCTCTCTCCCCACTTCCCCTTCCCCTCTCTCTCTAAAATCAATTTTAAAAAGATATTGCCAAAGGGTAGTCCTAAGGATAACGCCAAACCATTCCTAGTGTTATATAGAATCCCCAGGAAAATGTGTGGGTCTTTGCAACATCCCTTACCAGGAGGAAAAGTGAAAGATTCGCCTGCAGCCCTCCACTCCCCCATTTTGTCTTGGCTGGAAGGTGTGGTGTGGGAGGAGGTGCAGGGCCTTGAGTGGGGACCAGGGGTGGGACGTATTAGTATGACAGGTAGTAGTATTCCTTACGTGGGGCTCTCTTGGCCGCACGTGCTCTGGGCTCCATGACCAGCTGTAACCCGGTCTGAGGCTACAGGGAGCACTGAAGGGACTCCGGTGAACAGAGGCTCAGCTGGCCTGTTCGTGGCTGAGCAGTGATTATGTGACCGGCTGTGTCTAGAACTGAGCTGAGTGAACCTGTTCCTGGGGTCAGCTTCAGAGGCTAGGTCTGTGGGTCGGAATCCTTTGTTGAGACTCCAGGATAAGAACTCCGAGGCCTGGAGTTATTACCTGGCATGTTGGGTATGGAGTCAGGTCAGGCTGGGATCCCCGTGCCAGGATGGCAGCTGTAGCCCCGGGGCCCCCTGGCCTTAGGTGGCTTTTGACAGGGAAGTGGCCTCCAGCCTTCATTCAAAGGACAGGGCTAGTCTAGCTACCGTCACTGTAGAGAAGCCTCCTCCACCCCACGGGGAGTTATCTGTCAGGAGCAGAGCTGTTATTTCCATCCTGTCCCTTCCTAGCCACTTCCTCCCCGTTGCCCCATCTGCTTAGCATTCCACTGGGGTGGTGGAGCCAGCTTTAAAATTCAGCCTCCAATTTGCATTAAGCTGACCCGGAAGTTGTGGCAGGAAAGGCCAGATAAGCCTGTGTGTGGGAACTGCCCCTGCGACAGAGCACTCATGGGGTGGGCCTGGTGAGCACGATGGCCATATGCCTGGAGAGGGAAGTGCTCTGTTTGCCAGGGCTCCCAGCTCCTCCACCTGCTGCGCATAAGGTTGCCTTCCTGGAATTAGGATGGATGTCAAGTGTGCATAGAAAAGCATCTGGAAATGTTACTTTCACAGTTAAAGACAGACATTTTTAGAAGAAACATGTCTAGAACGCATTGTGACATGCCCATGGTGGAGGTTTGGGGCAGGTCCTCAAGCCTGTTGGACGTGCTCACCATACCCTCCGCAATACTTGTTTTTGTGACAAAGTAGACACTGATTTGGACTCTTTAACTTTGGGAACTAAGTTTCAAATTAAAATGTAAAAATATACATAATACTAAAATATGTAGTGTTAAACACATAAAATAGATGAGCTAAATATATTCTCAGTCAAAACGGTAATCTCATGCATATAGGAATGTGTACATTGTTTCTTCTTAACCTGACAGGGCCAATGCTTGGCTCTTGGCAGTGGTTCCTGTACTTCCGCATTCTCTGCGTTTAACTGCTCTAAGCATTTGTGCAGCTCTGCTACTCATGAATTTCCTAAGGGCCTGACAGATTCCAGTTCATCTGGTCTGCTGATTTCCTAGTTCTTAGAGGAAATGTTTTTTATTTTTAAATATATTTTATTGATTTTTTACAGAGAGGAAGGGAGAGGGATAGAGAGTTAGAAACATCGATGAGAGAGAAACACCCATCAGCTGCCTCCTGCACATCTCCCCGCTGGGGATGTGCCCGCAACCAAGGTACATGCCCTTGACCGGAGTCGAACCTGCGATCCTTGAGTCCGCAGGCCGACGCTCTATCCACTGAGCCAAACCGGTCAGGGCAGAAATGTTTTCTTTATATTTCCATGTCATGAGGGCAGTCTCACTGGTCTTCCCCTCGGTAGCTTTGTCCCCTAGGGGAGAAGGACTCGGATCTGTTCTGTCATTTCTCCAGGTCTGGCTGGGTGGTGGTGGGAGCCAGGAGACAGATGGGCCAGGCTGTTTGCTGAGAGCTGACGGTACACAGTACGTGCTCCTCAGCTGATCGCAGCCAGCAACAGAAGTCCGGCTTCATGTCCTGCTTTACAGCCCTTCACCAGGAACAGAGAGTGAATTTTTAGTTTGTATTGGTTAAGCTCCAAGGACCAGTACATGTTTGGAATTTAAGTGAGCATGGGCAGGTACAAGGAAGCTGCACTGTCCTCATCTGATCCCTCTGTCTATCTCCACATTTACAAGATATAGCAGGAACCCAGAGCTAGAATCTCAGGGGAATGGGTAATGCTGGTAAAAAATAGTGCCCAACAGCAGATGAGTGGATTAAAAAACTGGTACATCTACACAATGGAATACTACACTGCTGTAAGGAAGGAACTTCTACCATTTGCAACAGCATGGATGGATCTGGAGAGCATTATGCTTAGCGAACTAAGTCAGTTGGAGAAAGATAAATATCACATGATCTCACTCATTTGTGGAATATAATGATCAACATAAACTGATGAACAAAAACAGATCCAGAGACAGAGAAGCATTGATCAGACCGTCAAACCTCAGAGGGAAGGCAGAAACGGTGGGGGAAGGGGGAGAGATCAACCAAAGGAGTTGTGTACGTGCATATAAGCATTACCAATGGACACAGACACTAGCGGGGTGAGGGCATGAGCAGGGAGGTGGGAGGCAATGGGGGGATAAGGATACATATGTAATACCTTAATCAATAAAGAAAAAAAATCCCAAGGACACAGAAAAAAATAAAGGACAAAAAATGTATACATGGGTAACATAAACACACTTGCATCAGTATTAACATGCAAAATCCTGTGTCAAAGGGGGTTTTTGTGGTTCCAAGATCTGTATCCAAATTCCATCCAAAGTTCTCTATCTCTTTGGAGTATGACTTTGAAATGTTAGTTTTCTGGACCTCTTTCTTTGTTAAATGGAACTGTCAGGCTTACTTATCTCTAAGGGTGGTTATGAGATTCAAATGATTGAATGTATATGGGTTAATACTGGTAGCTGCTAATGATGATGTACTTCCTATGCAATGTTATTCTCGAATCTTGTATCTTTCTATTACATCCTTAGACCTCTATATGTCACAGCCGGTTCTTTTTCTACTTGTGCAACAAGTAAAATGTGGCTTTGGGTTTCTGAAAGTATGAATGGGTGTGGGAGTCACTCACTCTGTCACAGATGGCTTAATCCCTCACTTGTCTGTTTGCCCAACAGTGTGCCATGTAAAAGGTGCGTGGTGGTTGGTAATGGAGGAGTTTTGAAGAACAAGACGTTAGGAGAAAGAATTGACTCCTATGATGTAATAATAAGGTAAATATATTTCTCAGTTGCTAAACTGGAATTGTTTCAAAAGAACGTGGCTTCCTGCTTGAGTACAGCTGTGTTTTAAAAGGCGGAGGAGTTGCTTTGATATTTTTAAGTACATTACATAACCTTTTTTCTCAGTTGTTGGCTAGAGACTTCAGGTCATTCACTTAGCACATGCTTATTAAGTCCCCTTCATATGCCAGGCAGTCCTGGCCCCAGGGGATACAGCAGTAAATAAATAAGGCTCTCCTTCTCTGTGGAGCATACATTCTAATGAGGGGTAGACAAAAGTAATTGAATAAGGAAATACAATAATAAATGCCATGCATACAATTAAAAATAGATAGAGAATGACTGAGTGGCTACTTTAAGATGGATGAGCACTTTGAGGAGGAGACATCTAAGCTGGACTGAGTGAACCGTCAGTGCCAGCCACATGAAGCTCGGGGAAAGGCAGTGCAAGCAGAGAGAATATTTACCGCAGGCCCTCGGGAGGATATGATCCTGGGTTTGAGAGAAGGAGTAAGAAAACCAGTGAGGTGGAAGGGCAGCGGGCTGGGGAAGGGGGTGCAATTGGAAGCTAAAGAGGTGGGCAAGGAGCAGGCTATGTAAGCTGGGATTAGACTTTGTAAACTAGGATGAGAGCTTAGATTTTACTTTAAGTACGACAGGAAATGTTTGAAGATTTTTAAGCAAGAGAGCAATTTGACTTGGTTATCTTTAAGAGTCTGGCAAAGGCCTGTCCACTGGAATGTGAGGGACAAGGGTGGAAATGAAGAGGCCAGGTCGTTGCTGTATTCAGGTAGATGATGCGGATTTGGATCAGGGTTGTCTTGGCAGAGGAGGTAAGAGGTTGGATAGACTGAAACATGTTTTAGAGGCAGTGTTATCAGGATTTGTTAATGTATTAGATATGAGCAGAAATGGGAATAAAGAAACCAGGGATACCTCCTCCTAGGTTTTCACCTTAAGAGACTGGCTGGATAGTGGTACCATTTATTGAGTTGGGGAAGACTAGGGTAGGAACAGGCTTAGAGGAGAATCAAGATTTCTGTATGAACATATTAAGTTTGTAACGGGCAAGTCCAGTAGGCAGTTGGCTAAACATTGTAAGTCTTGATGAGCTGATAAGCTGTGCTGAAACCATGGAGCCGGTGAGATTTCCCGGGGAGAGACTGAGAGAAAAGAGGGCCCAGCACTGAGCCTTATGGTGCTTAACAGTTAAGAGGTTGTACAAAGAAAAAGAGTGAGTAGAAGAGATGGAGAAGACCCACCAGTGAGGTAGGAAGAGTCAGGAGATCACAGAAGCCAAGAGAGCACAGTGTTTTAAGACAGAGGGAGGGACCACCATGTCCAAACCTGGTGAGAGGCCAAGCAAGATAAAAACAGAGTTCACCCTGGACAGGCAGCCTCAAGCTCACTGACATTCTTGACAAAGCAGATTGAAGTGGGGGGAAGCCCAATGGGAATGGGTTGAGGAGAAAATGACAGGTGAGAAAGTGGAGAAACCAGTATAGGCAACGCTTGAGGACTTTTGCCCTGAAGTTGAAAAATGAAGTAGCCAGGGATGGTTATGGAATCAGAGGAGGATTCCCTGTGTGGTTTTCTTTTATAAAGACAGGAGGTTCTGCAGCACACTGGTATACTGATGGAAATGAAGAGGGTGGTGTGGGAAAGAAAGGGGAATGGGGTCCAAAGCACAGGTGTTGTTAGTCATTCATAATGGAAAGGACGACTGAGATTGTGGTTTACAGCTACCAAGAGTCCCATAGAGGGAGTGGTGGGAAAAGCAGGACATTTTTGTTTCCCTCATTGAAAGGTCAGTGGAAGGCCATCACCCTGGAGTAAGCTTGTGTGTGTTGGATGGCTGTGAATAGTATTTTGAAGAGTGGAACGCTTCCCATGGGCAGTGCACTGGGATGGTCTGGCAATGCCTGGGGGTTTTGCTGGGTCACAAACTGCCGAGGGCTTTTGCAAGCGATGTCACCTTATTTTCTGTTTCTTACCTATTTTGAGGAAGCTGTGAAAAGTTACCCACAAAACAATTTTGAAACACACATTTCTTTACCTATAATTGTCTACAACAGTGGTTCTCAACCTTCCTAATGCCGCGACCCTTTAATACAGTTCCTCATGTTGTGGTGACCCCCAACCATAAAATTATTTTCGTTGCTACTTCATAACTGTAATTTTGCTACTGTTATGAATCGTAATGTAAATATCTGATATGCAGGATGTATTTTCATTGTTTATAAATTGAACGTAATTAAAGCATAGTGATTAATCACAAAAACAATATGTAATTATATATGTGTTTTCCGATGGTCTTAGGTGATTCCTGTAAAAGGGTCATTTGATCCCCAAAGGGGTCGCAACCCACAGGTTGAGAACTGCTGGTCTAAACCCTGATCACCTAGAACTACAGCAAGCCCTTGTGGGAAAATGCCCTGGGCACAACATTCCGAAGTCATTTCAGGTGTTAAGACTGTCTTATTACACAGACAGTAGCAAAGGGTAAAAGAGTATTTATTCTCCTAGGGCACACTGTTTAGGAAACAAAGCATTCCTCTTAATAGCATGCCTTCATAGTGTCTGCATAAATAGTGCATGTCTAACCTTCGCTTTGAGCACACACAAACCCAACCAATTCTTTGTGGTTCTTTAGTTCATTCTAACAATAGACATTCATTTGGTTGTGGTTGGGTATCATACAGCAATTTTATATTGTTACTTTATGACAGAGCATAAAAGTTTTGATGGGTCTTCACCTTAAATGTGATTCTTGCCTGTCAGGCACTTAGACACATGCCCACGAGCCACATGACTGTGTCACCTCGGGCAAGTAACTTTCTCTGGACCTCGGGTCTCTTACCTGTATATCCAAGGTGTTTTGTTGGGATGTCTTTCAAGTTCTTTTTTAACCCTAGTATTGTGGTTCTTATGTTCCCATGTTTTATTTGCCTCCAGTGTCCCTGGAGTAAGACTGAATTACCAGTAATGCCACAACCAATTTTCAAATACAACTGCAAGTTTCTGCTTTGATCAAGCAGCTGTTTCATGAAAGGGAGTTATTTCCTTGGCCCTTATGTGTGAAAGATTGATTGCCTTGTGCCATTAGAGCACTGGACACATGGCAGATGTTTGCCGGACAGATACCTCTGGGAACTGGTGGAAACAGCTCATACTGCACTTGGTCTACATATCTTGTGTTTTTCTGTCCACAGAATGAATAATGGTCCTGTTTTAGGACATGAAGAGGAAGTTGGGAGAAGAACAACCTTCCGACTTTTTTATCCAGAATCTGTTTTTTCAGATCCCAAACACAATGATGCTAACACCACAGCGATTCTCACTGCTTTTAAGCCGCACGATTTAAAGTGGCTGTGGGAATTGCTGACGGGTGGCAAAATAGTAAGTTGGCAAGACTGATCTCCCTTCTGATTACCTTAATTTTTTTTCTGTAACAAAAGACAACCACAGTGTTTTATTTTCTATATTCTTGCTTTGTTTCAGAACACTAATGGTTTTTGGAAAAAACCAGCCTTAAACCTGATCTATAAACCATATCAAATCAGAATCTTAGATCCTTTCATTATCAGAACAGCAGCTTATGAACTGCTTAATTTCCCAAAAGTGTTTCCCAAAAATCAGGTATGTATTTTTCTTAGTACTTTCAAACTAAGGATCTGGCTGGAGTAGAACAGGGGAGTCTTAGGGGTCTCGTCTGAGTCAGTAAAATTAGGTGCCTGTGGATATTATCTTCATGTTTTTCAGTTTGCAAGAACAAGAACCTTTAGTGAAGGTTTTGTTCTGTCCTTGCGGGGGCCCTTCTGGGGTCTCCATCTGCATGCCCAGGTGGCTTATCTCTTGCAACTCTTCTGTGTTCTACAGCGGGGCGGGGGGGAGGGGAGGGGTGTGCGGTGGGGGGGGAGGGCAGGAGGGCAGGGGCTGAGAGGCAGGCTGTGTTCTGAGCAGCAGGACTAGTTTCAGGACAGTGCATGGCTTTCAGCAAAAGGAGTGGTCTGAAGCAATTTGCCATAGAAATCCCACAGGAAAACCAGAGGAAAGGCAAGGAAGGGCAGTAAGGTAGCCCAGAAATATTTCTGCAGTCACGAAGGAGACATGGGCACTGAATTCTCAGCAAATGGTAGTTACAGCAATATTGACAGTTCTTAAAACTCCCAATTCTTTAGTTAAGAGAAATCTCATTGACTGTGACTTTTGCAGGCCTATTTGTTTATAATCTAGAAAACAATGACTAGATCCGTACAGTGGTGGAGATGTTTTTCATTTGAAGCTTGAGTCGCTTGTGTACATGCTATCACAGCTAAAGTGAGTGTTTTCCTTTCTCTTTTGGTAATCCCAAAGGGACAGTCCCAAGAAACACACCTCGTGTACCTTTTCTTTAAGCATGAGAAAAACAATTCTAAAGTATTTCATGCTAAAAATGAAATAACTTACAAAAAAATATTTTGAAAAGGACATACTTCTCCTTCCTCAATAACTCACATTATCTCCCAAGATTGTTTGCTTTATGTCCCTCTAGACTTTCCTATGCATTTAAAAACACATACACATTATGTTTGTTCAATATAATTGCAATGATACCATAGATAATAATGTTTCGCTATTTCCCCCGCCACCTAATTAATAATTCTTCTATTTAGAGACATTTAGGTTTGTATCCAGCTTTCTCTTCCATAAGTAACATAAAAATGCATGTGCTTATAGGGGTTTTCTGCACACTTGTATGATTTCTATAGGATAGATGCCTGAAAGTGAAATTCCCAAGTCAAAAAACATGTCTTATGTTTAAACCCTATTTCTTGGTATTGAGAGAAAAGCACAGACTCCTCGTAATTCTGAGGTGAAAAGGTAAGAGATAATTTTCCTAAGAAAGGTACGATCAGGTTTAACCTTTTTTTTTTAAAAAAAAGATTTTTTTTAATTATTGATTTTTAGAGAAAGGGAGAGGGAGAAACATTGGTGTGAGAGCAAAACTTGGATTGGATGCGCCCTGCATGCCCCCTCCTGAGGGAGGGGGGGGGTGTCAAACCCTTAACCCATGTATGTGCCCTGACTGGGACTTGAACTAGCAACCTTTTGGTGCACAGGACACCACCAACTGAGCCACACTGGCCAGGGCATTACCTCTTTTACTTTAGGTGGCCTCCTAACTCCAAAAGCAGAGGAAGATCTTGGTTTTACTTAGAGATGGTACTAGAACTAGTTGTAACTACGTTAAAGTTCTGGTAGAACATCGTGTCCCAGAAGCCAAATGAGGAGAGGACACAGCTGCATTTTAAAGGTCACCCATGTCAGAGGCCGTTCAGAGGGTGAGCACAAACAATAAACCCTAGTTCTGGAAACATGGAGGTCATATGAGTGAAGAATAAGAAAGGAAGAAAACCTGTTTTAAATCGATTAAAGAAAACATGGGACACAGCAACAAAGGCAAATCTCTAATAGGGTTTTGCTAGAAAAAGAAGCAGAAAAATGATTGGAATGTGAGATCAAGGATAGTTTTTGTTTGTTTTTTAAGATAATGTTTGTATGGTGAAGGAAATGATTCAGTAAAAGAAAATATTGGTAATGAGGGCAGAAAGTGGGTAACTATAAAAGCAAACTAGTTGAGAGATGTGGTATGGTGCCCTCGTGGAGAAGTTGGCTGTAGGTAGAAACAGGACATCTGATCCCTGTAAGAGAAGTGAATCCTGAAAATCTGGGTAAAGATGAAGGTAGATTTGGAGTTGGGAAGATGATGTAGTTTTTGTGTGATTGATCGTTTTCTTAGAAAAATGAGGATCCAATTGTTGAAGTAGGAAGGAGGCTAGGGCTGTTGGAGCATAGAGAGGTATAAAATTGTCATCTTGGAGAGCAGGAATGGAAATTCATTCAGGGGAACTGTTAAATTCAAATGTAACATGCAACCAGGCAAGTATGTTTTCTCATTCCCATTCTGCTGCTTGGGTGTGGCTTTATCCAGGATTAAGATTGTCAGGAGATAATGTAGGTTCTGTGGGTGACAGGTGCAGGAGAATTGTCTGTCCCCATAAGGAAATTATTATAATGATGAAGGACTCTAAGGAGTGGTGAAAGGAAGTACATGGCATTAAGAGGTACAAGAGCCAGAAACTCTGATGGATCAGTGAGTTGGGTGACTCCTAGGTTTTAACCCAACCATTAACTTCCTTTTCCAGCACATGATGGTCACCATAGTGCCTGGGGCAAAGAAAAACTTACACAAACGTCTGTCAGGCTTTCTTTGCCTTCTGCTGTTTACTTGATTTTACTGTTTCTTTGTTTTTTTTTCCCCTCAAAATCATAATTAATCACATATAATGTCCGTGGGATCTGTGAAAAACATTTAACCGAAAGGAAATCTTGAGTTGTTGATATATGTTGTTTATTCCTTTGAAGGCCATCAATTTCGAATGCCAGGATCCTCCTGTCAAACAGCTGTTACAGCACTTTTCTTAGTAGTTGCACATGTGCAGGGGATGTAGAATCTGTTTGTAAATTAATGAGGATCCGGTTGAGATTGTGAGGACACTCTGTATATATCTGGAATCCTTCTTTTCTAGTCAGGTACTTACTAGTATAGTTTATCACTGCAGTAACTTGGTTAAAGTTAGTTAGCCTTTTCCTAGAAGTAGTTGAATTATAAGATTCATAAGATTAGGCCTCCCAAATATGCCTTGGGAACAAATATCTCATTTGGATTTTTAAAGAAAAATTTTCCTTCTTTCCCCAGAAACCCAAACACCCGACGACAGGAATTATTGCCATCACCTTGGCCTTTCACATATGTCATGAAGTCCACCTTGCTGGCTTTAGATACAACTTTTCTGACCTCCAGAGCCCTTTGCACTACTATGGGAATGCCACCATGTCCTTGATGAACAAGGTAATACAGATTATTTGTTAAAATCATTGATTTTTTTAGAATTGGAAAGCCTATTTTCTCTCCTCACCCTATCATTTTACATAGCGAAGAGCTTTTGAGAGATTGAGGGCTTGATAGAGGTTACAGAGCTACCAAATGCCAAAATCAAGTGCAGCATTCTCTACTACAGCGATTCCCAATCTGTGGGCCTCAGACTCTTGGGAGAATCTCCGTTATTGTAAAGTACGGACAACCCATACAGGGGGACCAAGCCTTATCTTAGATACTGTATCCTATTTGCATGGTTTAAATATACACATAGCCTACTGTTGGAGATATTACACATTCACCTAAAAGCATTGCCATGTCCACAGTAATAATTTTCATGTATTTTTTTTTCCAGTTAAGTAGACAAGGTCTTTAATATTTTAACCCCATGAAAGAATCTTTATAGTCAGAAAGGTTGTCATCTTTGACACTAGCTCATGCTTCTCTTGAATTAGGGATCAGTGGCAGATTGGATCCTTCAGATTTTTATTTTAATTGACTGGGGAGGAGTTTTCTATTTTCCAAATTCTAATTTAGATTAGTGGCACAGCATAAATGACAGGATTAAAATGTTATCTGTACATTTTTAATACTGAAATATGATTTGCTATAATGTATATGGCTATATCCCATGAAATCCCAGTCCCTTGAAATCATCATCTCCCAGTGTTATGCCAGGGTAGATCTTGATACTGACTTGTTGTATCTTCCCCACAACGTGTGACAGACTTTAGTTGCCGAGGACAGACTTCAGGCTCACTTCTCCTCAGCCCTAATTTCCCTGTAGCACACTTGGCATTTTTAGTCCCCTAAAGAACCACACATTAAGACACCTTCCTAAAATTAGGATGCCTGTCATTAGAATAGAACAGTTTTTTAAAACCTGCGTTCCTGGTGATGCATTTATTACAATGATCAACCCTTTTGGATTTACAATTTTGGTTTCTAGACTTCCACCACGACTCAGCAGACCAGGAGATGATGTGAGGGAGCCTCTTACCTATGTGCTGGGTTGAGTGGAAAGAGTGGGTTTTAGGGAAAGCTCTGGCGTAACAGTGAGCAAAGACAAATAAATTAGAAAGGTTAACCCAAGTACATGACACTTGTTATACTTGAAGTTTTCATTCAGAAGCTTTTTAGATACAGCACATTCTACTGCTGTTGTTGACATCGGGATAAACTGTGATTTTAGTTTGTTTTTCTCTTTTAGAATGCATATCACAACGTGACTGCAGAGCAGCTCTTTTTGAAGGACATTATAGAAAAGAACTTTGTAATCAATTTGACTCAAGATTGACCCTACAGACAGAGAAGATAATGCTGACAGTATTAGTTTTATTTTTATACTGGCAATTTATAGTTTATTTTAAAAAACGTTGGATGTACTTGTCAAGAAATTATGTATATTAAGCCTGTCGCTGCCTGGTGATTTCATAACCACCAGCTTAATTTCTGTAAATATATTTAATTTATGAAAACCAACATATACTGAGTTACCATGTCCGGCTAAAGTTGTAATTGCATTGTGTTTTTAAAAATATTTTTAGTTTTTTTTATTTTATTTTAGACTTTTGAAAGGATTTGTCTTCCTAATTAAGGGGACTTAAATTGACGGCAACAAATTTGAATGCAAAATGACATACTTGGCTACTATAAAATGGTGGGGAATTGGCATGTGGTTGTGTTTTGATGTGGCAAACTGGAAGCATGCCAGGTCTATATCTGGCTGACTTTAGTGTCTTTTTGTTCTAATTAAGGAACATGAAGTTTAAACCAGCTCTGAATACAGTAGAGTGGACGGTTATAGAAATCTAAGGTCATACTGGTATAATTAGGCTCCCCCCTTGCGATTAGAAAATCACGATTATGATGAGTAATTAGGTAGAATGAAGATGGTATGTTTTGTTTTTAAGTTTATCTAGACGAGTAACCAAAGAGTGTAATTACTAGTCTGGTGACTGCATTATGTTGACGCAATTTTTTACAAAGTTTATACAAAGAAAGCTGAGTAAGACATGCTCAAGGAGAAAATTCTTAAACTTTGTTTTGCCTGGTTTAATTAATTAACTTTTAAAACTTTATTATTTGAAGTAAATTAGGAAAGATGAAAAAGACACAAGTAAATCTGTAGGAAGAGTCAAGGTGTTCTTGGATTTAGATGGTATTTTCATCTCTCATCTTCACATGGAAAGCTCACCTGACTAGGGTACTCCAGTGAAGAATCCTACTGATGCAAAGAAGCCAGTCCTACAACTGTGGTGAGCTGGTCTCCCTTTCCATAATGAATATAACTAACAGCTATGGTGGGGTAGGGTAAGTGGTGAAGGAGAAAGGAAGAGAACAGAAGGTATAAGAATGATAGAATAAAAAGCTATCAAAAGAGGTATGAGTTGAAGAATTAGTACCTTTTTAAAAAATATATATTTTTATTGATTTCAGAGAGGAAGGGTGACGGACATAGAAACATCAATGATGAGAGAGAATCATTGATTGGCCACCTCCTATTGGGACCTCAGCCTGAAACCTGGGCATGTGCCCTGACAGGGAATTGAACCTTCGACCTCCTGGTTCATAGGTCGATGCTCAACCACTGAGCTACGACCAGGCAAGAATTAGTATCTTTTGAATAATTACCACTAGGAGACATTGATGTCACTGACAATCAACCTGCCTCTCAAAAGAAAGTGTTGAAAGGGTGGAATAGTAGACCAGAAATAGGAATAAATAAGGTACTTAGAAAGCAGGGAAGGGGGAGAAAACTAGTAGTAGATTTAACCCAGATCTAGACATTAAATATGGATGATGTCCTGTTAATAGCATACGTTTGCACAGGACCACTTTCATCTGATTCTTCTAATAACGTTGAGGTGGAAAAGGCAGGAGCCATCCTAAGTCCCCATGTTCAGTGTCCTTTCCCTGCCACTGCACAGCCGGAAGTTGCAGCGGGGCTGCTGGATTCACTCCAGCTTCAAAAAGGATACTGTGGCTACAGAAAAAATCAAAGTCAAAACCAATGGTGGCATTCCCTAATGTTACTGTGAATGATATAACATTGGCCATTAAATTTTCTGACTGATGTTCAAATTTAGGAATCTGGCATTTTGTGTAGTATAAGAAAAGGCTATAAACCTCAAGGTGGTTTTAGTTAAGCCAAAAAAAAAAAAAAAATCTGAGCAAGACACATATATACAATTTATTAAAAACACATGAACACATTAAAATCTCACTATTTATACAATCTAAATTCTAGCAACATATACAAATACTGAGTGACTACAGTACATGCCGAGGTAAGAAAAGTACATTCTGGGAGAATTTCACTGACACTTAAGCCATTTTTGTTTCCAATATGTATTTCAATGTGTTTTGTTTCCACCCTTCCCAGTGTCAAAAAAAGAAAAAAGAAAAAAGAGAAAGAGATGAAGAAATTAGCCACAAGTTGGTGTGACTAAATGAGAACTGGTACCACACTTGACCTAAAAAGTACTTTAATAACCATCCAACTCTTCAGATTTTGCAGTTTAGGGACTTCAAGTTCAGAACTAAAAGGCAAAGCAAATAGGTAATTTGTTCTTCATTAATTTTCTCTTAAAAAGGTCTGGAAAGCATAGTCTGTTAGTTCTTTTTAATCATATCACCTGACATGGTGCTTTTATAGCCATCCTGCTCTCCAGGTGACAATGTGGAGTCAAGGCAAGTACCTTAAAGCTTTACCACTTTCCATACAATTAGAGCTGCATTCATATTTAGATGAGCTCACTTTCTGCTCCCTGCTGTGGGAGGAAGGGCAAGTACATACACAACGTCATAATTTCAATTACTGTATAAATTCTCTACTCGAACCATTTCGTCAGCAAACTAAACCCATTGTTCAATGCAAAGTGCAAATAGTGAAACATGAACTTAAATAACTGGACCAGACCCTGCATACAATAGGATCTATTTAGATTTACAGCTTTTAATAAAATATAAGTCAGCATTCACAATATCTTACCTCTAACTGTGCTGGTTCCTAAGATCAAGTAACAGCGAAGTCAGTGTAATTTTACAAAACATGTAATGGCCACACTTGCTGCACCACTGTTTGATTCTATTTTTAGAATTGTATTAATAGGAAAAAAATTTAAACCAATAAACCACAGTGACTTAAGTCTTTTACATATTTCAAGCAAAGAATAAAAATTCAAGGACATTTTTGTAAAAAATGGTTACTTTTCACATTTTCAGTTGTTACTTGATTGTCTCCAAAGCTGTATATATATATCAGACATAAAAATGTAGTAAAAAAACAAACAAAACCCAAACCCCAAAACTCTACTATGAAAACAAACTAAAAGAAAAAGTACAAAACCAGAACAACCCTTTGTATCAGGCTCAGCTCTTCATTTTGAAAGTAAAATATATAAAAGTAGTAAAAACTAGGTATTTGTAAGAATCATTGGCAATTCAAGGACAGCACAGTGGCATTTTGAATCAAGTCTTAAAACATGCATCATTTAAGAAAACATTTGCTTCTCAAAAAAAAAAAAAAGGTTTCATGGGAAAAGGAGGTGCACACAGTTACACAAAAATAGCAAGCATCTTTGGGAAAACAAAATAGTTATTGAAAACATTTCTCTTAAAGCTTCAAAAAGGTATGTGATTCTAGGAAAGGTATATTCTCTCTGTACTAAGGATGAATAAAAAAATAAAGCGATTGGTTTACTCTCTTCCCACCTGAAAGGGGATGGCTGCATTAATACATGTGCTTTACACATTCATATGTTCTAATAAAAGTTCAACACCTGTGCTTTTTGTTTCAAATATTTTGAAACAAAATATGGATTGGGTTTTCAATGAATAAAATTATGCTTCATAGTATGTATGGAAAAGGAAAAGAAAATGAAAATAAAACCAACAAGATCATACAAGGAGAGGGCGGGAGGCTGTAGAAATAAACAGTTCTATCTGGAAGCAATGTTTTAGATTACTGATATACTTGTGGAAGCAACAAAACGAAGACTGTTCACCTTCAAATTTAGCAAGTTCTGGCAACATCATAATCTGGTGGCCCAGGCCAACAGAAATGAGTAGGACCTGATGGAATGGAAAAGTACATTTCCATTAAGACTACAAATTAAAGTATATAGAAGGGATTTCAAACTTTAATCACATGGGCAGCTTATGTTGTGTTGCCAGCCTAAAGACTTTTAATCATGGTTTTTACACTCTAGGCTGATAAACTACAGATGATTTCTATTTCACCCATCTAAACTTAGCTCTGTTCTGGGTAAATGGTAACAAGGTGCCCAGGGGAATAAAAAAAGACACATGAATAGCCACGTGTGAGGATGCTATACCACCTCTTCCCTACGTATGAGATAAAGAACTACTCACCCTCTCACACACGGATGAGGCACAAACACACTGAGTTTATAGTTTGCTTTGGAAAACTAAAACACACACAAAAAACCCAAAACATACCTTGAGATTAAAAAAAAAAATCTACATATTTTAAAAGGGGTCAAATTCTGGTTATCTTTTTGAAAGGTAATTTACAGGACTTCTGAAGAATGACTTTGCTTTTGCCGTGATGAATATAAGTGGGGCATGTTTACAGCGTCTACTTGGAAGCTGTAAACTTCACAACCCTCCTGGAAAAAACCCCATTGCAGATAAAGCTGGAGGGGAGGAGTGCCTCTTTCATCGCTTTTTTAGAGAGGATCTCTTTTATAGCTTTTTTAAATTGCAAAGTTCCTGTTTCTACAGTGAGAAGTAAACTTAAACACATTAGAGGATCTGAATTCATGAAGTTTGATAGAGCAGGTATAACCCACTGAAAAAACTCAAAACATTTTACAAACACAAGAACGGGCTGGCCATCAAGGCCCCAGGCGGAATAGGCAGAGACCAGGCCAAGTCATGTACCGTGGGTGTCAAAGCACCTGAGTGTCAAAAAGTGACAATCGCCCTGCTCATTAAATCGGAGTTTCTCACCTGTACTCTTCTTAAGGAAAAATGGATACGTGTGTATGACTGCAATCAAAACAATGATTATGTATCACTAATTATTATTTTTTTAAACCCAGAAAGGAATACAGGAATAGAAGAGGAGGAAATCATGATAGTACCCACCTTCACACAAAGCAGAATTTCAAGCCATTAGACATTTCAAGAACAGTACCATGCATTATTGCCAGTCAGGCTTACAAAGCCTTATTGAGTTCATCAAATGTACCTGCAGCATTGGTAATAAATACTTTCAGTGATTTTTAATTTCTTTGAAGTGCATAGTAGGGAGCTTTTTCTGTATTAAAAATAGTGTTTTACAGTAGTAACAAACAGGACGTTCGAAATTTAACAGGCAAGCAGTAACTGCTACAACAACACTTCTAAAGCAAGATGGCAAGATTAGTAGTTTCCTGTACCTCGGTCATCACACTTCCCCCACTACATCCGTGACAGATATGTAATACATTCTATATATTACTACCACTAATAGAAAAAAAAAGGCCATGTGCTTTAAAACGATGCTTTGTAAAAAGCAGCATCACCTTCAAAGGATTTCTTTAAAAACATCACTGTCGCCATCCCTCCCTGTTCCTGACACCTCCTGTGTGCTCTGTGGCACCTGGTACACCAATTCCTCTGGGGCACTTGGACCTGGCTTCCCACCTTTTGGGGTATCATACTGGGCCCGGGCTGAGGAGCAGCTGTCAGTCCTGGCGAGAAGAGTGTTGTATGTTCCCACTAAAGGAGGAGGCTGGTTCCCTGTAGCTTTGAAAGTGGACGTTGAGGGTAGACCAACTGAAGCTGGGGTGTGCCCCGAGATATCCATGACAATGGGGGTTGCATACTCAGGCCCCGTAATTGGGAGTGGTTCGGCGTAGGCATGATACACTTCTTGCATCGGGGAGTTGTAAGGATCTAGGTCAGCATAGCCTGTTTCTTTTCCTTCTTCTGGTTTGAAGGTCGACCTCTGATGAAGTGTGCCAACAATTCCTCCCACAAGCGGCTGGGCGTACTCTGCGAGTATCACAAAGGACAACAGAAATGTTACCTCATTGATATGGGCCTCATATAATTTAGGGTGCAAGCTACAGACTTACACCAAAGCAAAAACTTCTCCATGGAAATTTTGTTGCTATCAACACAGACCCTGTAAGGACCAACTTCAAAAATTAAAATTAAAGATGTTATCTTGTGTACCATGGTAATAAGTTAATATGCCAGGACACCGCACTCACTGTTCATGTAATTTTGCATCAAGAGTATTTGTATATGTTCTTCAGATACATACAGTCTTTCACTAGAAAAGAAATTTTCCATTGTTGGAATAGTATTAGAATATAATTTCAGTTGTTTTTTCCCCCAAATATGAGGAAATGTTTACAATAAGTACAGGCCAGGTTAATGTGATAAATGCTGTAAGTCTCACTATGTCTCTCTCTTTTGTTTTTTTTTTTTTACAAATAATTCTGTTATTTATTTATTTTGAATAAAAAGTTGGCTGCGATAACAATACTAGTGGCTCTGCGTACAAAACACAACACATTTGAGGTTATTTCATCACATTTTTACAGAACTGCCATTATGTACCGCACTTGATATTCACAGCAACTTTATTAGACTCTAAGGACGAGAATCAGATGAGCAACAGGAGAAACCGAAATGGAGAAAAGCTAAAAACCAGTGGCGTTTCCTTAGCTAGAGAGCTGGCCAGCAGCTGGCTGGTAAGGACAGAGGGTCAGCTACACCTTCTTTGGTCATAACCGGGCTACACACTGACACACACCCTCCAAGATTTCTACTACATTTTCTCTACCATCTGCCCCACCTCAAACTTTCCCAGAAACCTCTGCCCTAACATGACATAAAAACGCAGGACACGGGTGCATTATGTTCAGGAAAGGAAGGCTGAATGGTGCTGAGGATATGGCACGGTCTGGTTCAACCCAAGAAGCTCAGTTCAAACCCAAGAAAGAAGTCGACCCTCTTTAGTCATGAGGTTCTTTGCAGTTTTGAACACTCTGGGAAAAGTGAACCATGCTCCATCTTAAAGGGGCAGGAAGTTCCTCACTCTACATACCATGAGCACCTTCCTTCCTGTGCAAGGAGGCACTTGCCCTTTGGTGCTGCTGGAGGTACCAAGACGGAACAGACAGTTCCTGCCCTTGAGGAGCTTACAATCTAATAATGAACACTATGTACATGTGTGCAATTGAGAAAAGCAGCCATTTTTCTGGATGGTGGGATATTCCAAGCAAAATGTGTTATTCTTTTTTAAAATATATTTTTATTAATTTCAGAGAAAAAGGGAAAGGGAGAGAGAAATATCAAGGATGAGAGAGAATCATTGATTGGTTGCCTCCTGCACACCCCCTACTGGGAATCGAGCCTGCAACCTGGGCACGTGCCCTTGACCGGAATTGAACCCAGGACCCTTCAGTCCACAGGCTGACCCTCTATCCACTGAGCCAAACCAGCTAGTGCTGTTATTCTTAACAGTTATCATTTAAACACGAAGCATTATCACACCACCTAATGAGATGGCAAACATTTTTTTTAAATCTTCCTTTTATAACCTTAAGTTTTTAGATGCCTGTTCTTTTTATTTCAAAAAATGTAATATGTAAACATACAAAAATTCAAAGTGGAACACAAAGATGCACAGGCATTGGGTAAACAAACTACATATCAGTACACGCAACACAGACTTATTTTGTATACCAGTGATGGCGAACCTTTTGAGCTCGCGTGTCACCATTTTGAAAAACCCTAACTTAACTCTGGTGCAGTGTTACATATAGAAATTTTTTGATATTTGCAACCATAGTGAAACAAAGACTTATATTTTTGATATTTATTTTATATATTTAAATGCCATTTAACAAAGAAAAATCAACCAAAAAAATGAGTTCGCGTGTCACCTCTGACACACGTGTCATAGGTTCGCCATCACTGTTCTATACAGTGTTATTTTTGTATAAACAAGTTTGATGTTCCCTTTCCTTTCATACATTAAAGTACAAATCTAAGTCAGTCTTGAAAAGACTTAACTGATTTTTATACTCTATCTAATACCAAAACCAAATACCCCAAACCCTCTCAGTCTGTTAGCCAAGTGACAAACTGATGAAGTCTGAAATGCCTCAAGGCCACCACAGCCTCTTACATCCTCTAAAGCGACTATTTTGCAGGATCTTCCTGTGAAAATAACAGGATTTCATGATGGCGAAGTAAGCAATTCTTTACCTTATAAATACACATAAGATTCAGAGTTCTGAAATGTAACTCTCTCAACCCACTGACAGTATTTCAACCAGACAGCCTACACCCCTGCTTTGCCGGCACGAGAGTTCCACCTGTCCCTTTTCAACTCCCCCCAAGCCTGGAATGAACGGACAGACACCCTGTTGGCAACCCCATAGTACTGCTCTAACGAAACTCACTCCCTAGGACCTCAGGTGGGGTGGTAAGTCTCTCCACCAGAGTACAGTTATAACTCCAAGAAAAGGCAAGCCACGAAAAGCAGAGCCGTCCAAACTGGATAAAGATTGGGGGGGAAATATTCATACACCAAAAGGAGTAACTTCTTCATAGGACACCTTTAAGCAATTCCCGTTAAATTTGTTAATTTCACGCCAAATTTTCAGAAACAGCCCTGTCTTAAAACAAACTATCTGCACGTGGGAGGCCGCAGCCCATCGACCAGCTAACAGTCCTCACACTGATGGACTGCAGTGCCCTGGGAACAAGCTCACAATCTCCCGGACGCTCGGCTGTTTCATCAGGTGCTGAGGCTATAGTACTTGAGATCACTGGAAGCAACTCCACATCTGTAAGTCTGACTTCATTAAAGAACAGTCAAATTTCATGTGCTTTATAATCAGTTTGAATAGCGGAGATCATGTTAGCAGATGTGAAGATCTTAACTCCAAAAGCCCCTTTTAGCTTCAAGAAAGAACAGGTAAAGTTTAAAACTCTGAGGCTTGAAACATAGTCTAAAACAGCCGTGGGCAAACTACGGCCCCCGGGCCGAATCCGGCCCGTTTGAAATGAATAAAACTATTGAAAAAAAAGACCGTACCCTTTTATGTAATGATGTTTACTTTGAATTTATATTAGTTCACACAAACACTCCATCCATGCTTTTGTTCCGGCCCTCCGGTCCAGTTTAAGAACCCATTGTGGCCCTCGAGTCAAAAAGTTTGCCCACCCCTGGTCTAAAACCATGGTTAAAGCTGCCAATGGATACTTCCACTAAAAACTAAAATGAAAACCACGTGAGCAGGTTAGACCCTTGAGGGGAAGGTGACTCTGGACACACTGCATTGCTAATTCACCATTACACAGAAGGGCGGCTTAAGTGCTTCAAGATACATTCACAACGGATGACCAAGCCAGGCACAGGCTAGAACAGGGGTGGGCAAACTTTTTGACTCGAGGGCCACAATGGGTTCTTAAACTGGACCAGAGGGCCGGAACAAAAGCATGGATGGAGTGTTTGTGTGAACTAATATAAATTCAAAGTAAACATCATTACATAAAAGGGTACAGTCTTTTTTCCTTTTAGTTTTATTCATCTCAAACAGGCCGGATCCGGCCTGCGGGCCGTAGTTTGCCCACGGCTGGGCTAGAAGCTGCCCATGCTGGGCTAACTATAAAGAGATTCATTTGTCTTACTGTTTGTGCTGCCCAATCTCTTAACAAGAAAAAAGGGCAGAATGTATCTTTCCTTTAAAAAATTTAGGCTGCCTGGCCTGGCGGATGTGGCTCAGTTGGTTGAGTGTCATCCTATACACCAAAAGGTTGCTGGTTTGATTCCCAGTCAGAGCACATGCCCCAATTGTGGGTTCGATCCCCAGAGGGGGTGTGTGAGAAAGGCAATTGATCATTTCTCTCTCTCTCTCCCTCTCTCTAAAAATGTAGGCCTTCTGACTCTGAATATAACCCATTCAGTTTAACTTTAACGAGAATTTTTGCTTGTCAAGAATAATATTTGGGCCCTGGCGGGGTAACTCGGTTGGTGCACCATCCCTTACACCAAAACATTACACATTTGATTCCCTCCTGCTCTTCTTTTAATACTCTTATATACTCAATAAAACCAAATAGATTTCCAGTTAAAGAGACAAAAAATGCCCATAGTTTTTAGAAATGAATGGCTCAGCTTTACAGATAGAACATCTGAGGCACAGAAATGACTCTCTCAAGGTAATCTTTAAGGAAGTGGTCTACTTTGGAAAACAGCTCATCTCTCACACATGAAAAAGATAAAAGACATTGTAAATCCCAAAGCGCCTCACAGCAAGCAGAGCAGCTCCTCCCTCTGCCTGGGGCTGAAGGCTCCAGGAGTTACCTGCAGAGTCCGTCTGCAGCATTGTGGTGACCTCTCTCGCACTCAGGTGATTGACTTCACTGCTGCTGTAGCGAACGGGGGTTTCCTCGTGCTCCACGGATTTGGCCGGGAGAAACTGCTTCATTCCTTTCCACCAACCTTCATTGTAGCGGTAAGCAAAAGAGACCATTAAAGAAAAACCTGTTTCTAAAATCATAACAGTATATTAACAGAAATCCTATTGTATTTAACATGTCTATAACAAATAAATATCTATACAAACTAGCCTTTATGTTCAAGCGTCTTTTTTTTTATTGTGGTAAAATATAAAAAACATAAAATTTGTCACCTTCACCACTTTTAAGTATATAGCTCAGTGTTATTAAATACATTCACACTGTAGTGCAAACATTACCACCATCCATCTCTGTATCTTGTACAACTGGAACTCCATACCTATTAAACAGTAACTCCCTAAGTCTCCCCACTCTTGGATACTGGCAACCACCATTCTACTTCCCCTGTTGAGGATTTTAACTATTATAAGTACCACACGTGAGTGGAATCATACAGTATTTGTTTTTTTGTGTGTGTGACTGGCTTATTTCTCTTAGCATAAGGTCTTTAAGGTTCATCCATGTTGTAGCATAATACAGAATTTCCTTTTTAAGGATGAATAATATTCCACTGCATGTATATATGTTACAGATCCATTCATCAGTCGATGTTTTTACATTTTAACTGTTGTGAATAACACTGCTAATGAATATGGGTGTAGAAATATTTCTTCAAGACCCTGCTTTTAATTATTTGGGTATATACTCATAAGTGGAACTGCTGAATCATATGGTAATTCCATTGTTAATATTTTGAGGAACTACCATATTGTTTTCCACAGCAGCTGTAACATTTCAGCCAACAGTGCACAAGGATTCCAATTTCTCCACCTCTTCACCAACACTTGTTTTTTTGATAGGCACCTTCTTAATGGGTGTGAGTTGATATCTCACCATAGTTTTGATTTTCATTTCCCTAAAGATTAGTGATGTTGAGCATCATTTCAAGTGCTTATTGGCCAACTGTAGATATTCTTTGGAAAAATGCACATTCAAGTCCTTTGCCCATTTTTGAATCAAGTTGTTTATATGTTGTGGAGTTTTATAAATATCCTACATATTCTAAATATTAATTCCTCATCAGATATATGATTTGCAAATGTTTTCTCCCATACTATGGTTTGCCTTTTTACTCTGTGGATAGTGCCTTTTGATGCACAAAATTTAAAATTTTTCATGAAGTTCAATTTGTCTAGTTTTTCTTTTATCTGGGCACTGTGTGTCATATCAAAGAAATCACTGCCAAATCCAATGTCATGAAGCTTTTGTCTTATGTTTTCTTCTAATAAGAATGTTATTGTTTTTAGGTCTTATGTTTTGGTCCTTGATCCATTTTGAGTTGACTTTAGTAAATGGTGTTATTTAGGGTGCAACTTCATTCTTTTGCATGTGGATACCCAGTTTTCCCAGCACCATTTGTTAAAAAGACTGTCTCCTTTCTCCAATGAATGGTTTGTACACCCTTGTCAAAATCATTTGTCCATATTTGTAAGGCCTTATTTCTTGGTTTTCTATTCTATTCCATTGGTCTATTATGTCTCTCTTTATGCCTATACCACACTATTTTGATTGCCTTGTAATTAAGTTTTGAAATCAGAAAGTGTGAGTCTTCCAGTTTTGTTCTTTTCCAAGACTATTTTGTCTATCAGATGTCCCTGAATTTTAGGATGGATTTTTCTATTTCTGCAAAAAATATCACTGAGATTTTGGAGATTCCTAATGAATCTGTAAATTGCTTTGGGTAGTACTAAATATTAACAATATTAAGTCTTCTAACCCCTGAATGGAGGATGTTTCCTTTTCTGTCTTTTAAAATTTCTTTTAGCAATGTTTTCATTGTATAAGTCTTTTACTTTCTTGGTTAAGTTAATTCCTAAGTATTTTACTCTTTTTGATGCTATGGAATTGTTTTTATAATTTCCTTTTCAGATTATTGATTATTCGTGTATAGAAATGCAACTGATTTTTGTGTTGACTTTGTATCCTATCACTTTGCTGAATGCATTTATTACTAACTTAATCCCTTTACTAGTTAAAGGTCTATTCAGATTTTCTATTTCTTCATGATTTAGTCTTAGTAAGTTTTATGTCTCTAAGAATTTATCCATTTCATCTAGGTTATTCAATTTTTTGGTGTACAATTGTTCACAGTATTAATAATCCTTTGTATTTTCATAGAATTGATAATGTCCCCAGTTTCATTTCTGATTTTAGTAATTTCAATCTTCTCTCCTTTTTCTAAGTCCATCTAGCTCAGGGGTGGGCAAACTTTTTGACTCGAGGGCCACAATGGGTTCTTAAACTGGACCAGAGGGCCGGAACAAAAGCATGGATGGAGTGTTTGTGTGAACTAATATAAATTCAAAGTAAACATCATTACATAAAAGGGTAAAGTCTTTTTTTTTTTTAGTTTTATTCATTTCAAACGGGCCGGATCCGGCCCGCGGGCTGTAGTTTGCCCACGGCTGATCTAGCTAAAGGTTTGTAACTTTTGTTGATATTCTAAAAGAATCAACTTTTTATTTCATTGATTTTTCTCTATTGTCTTTCTATTCTCTATTTTCTTTATCTCTGCTCTAATCTTTATTATTTCCTTTCTTATGGTAGCTTTGGGTTTAGTTTGTTCTTTTTCTAATTCCTTACATTTTTCAAGATTATTTTTTGCTTTGATAGTATATATAGTGTAAAGCAGAATATGGTAGGAATCTCTATCAAAAGCATATACAGAAGCAGATCACTGGTCAAATATAGTTTGGTAGGGGTGGTTTAAATTTTTTTTTTTAAATACTTTCCAAGATCTACCCTAGCAGCACCTGATTAGCTCCCACCACTGCTCTTGTCTACCCTGGTCACAGTGGTGAACCCTTTTGGCTCCTAGCAGCTGTTCTGGTAGTGAGACAGGGAAGTGGGGGACCATAGGGGACTCCTGGTGTAACTTGCAGCAATATGCCACCTACCATACAGAGTTGGAATTCAGAAGATGGCAACTTATCACAGCAGACATGGCAGACTTCAGGATTCCTAAACTGCTGGACCCCACTTAAATACCCAGAGCAGAGTGACAAACACATACTTTTACTAGGACCAAAACCCTCTGCCTCTTACAGTGTTCACATAGGCCTCAAAGAAAGCTGGACTCCTCCAGATGAAAATTTTCTGGGAGAAAAATAATTCCTTTCCATTTCATTACTTATTGACTAGAAGAGATCTGACAGGAAGTAAAAATGATCAGAAGAGAGAAGGGATGCCAGCTTCCTAACAGTGCTGGGAAATTTCAGTGGGCCTGAAAACACTCCTTTCCCTGCTGCCATCTGGAGGGGAGGGACTTCCCGCTGACGGAAAAAGATGTAAAGTCATGAGTTACCTGCCCGGTCCCAGTAAGGTAAATCATAGGTGCCTTCAGTTTTTTTCTTTCTGGAAAAATACAGGAAAAGAAAGTTAGCAAATAGAATGATTTCACTAGTAAGACAGCTCTGAAACTGCAGGATAAACACCACAGTTAATAATTAGTCAAGAGTACACATTCCCACTTGCTGATCTACCCAAGGGAGGCCTCTATTTCATTTGACTTTGTCGAGGCTCATAAATTCTGGATTCTCAATAAACATTAACTGCCTCCTGGGACAGTTATCTGGCTACTCAAATGTTTCAAAATGAATATAGAAATAAAAAAAGTCCAGTCTGTAGATAAAAAGACTGAATTAAATCAAAGACCCAGACATGACATGTGGGCTTTTATGGGAAATCATGTCAGGTTTGATTTGGTTTTAAGTACAAACTTCACGGAACAACAATAAAAAAAAAAAAAAAATCCAACATTTTCTCCTGCATTGTTATATTTCCAATTTTCTCCGTTTCTTCTATGGTCCTTTGTCTCAGAGAAGTTCCAAGAGTCTATACCCTTCATTGCATAGACTGAATTCCCCCTACTGTCCCAGGATAAGTCAACTCTGGCACAAAGTGACAAACGGCCGAGGGAAGAAAAGGCTTCTCCAGGCCTGGGAGGTGAGAGCCGCGGGTACAACAGAGAAGACTGCCCAGTCCACCCTCAGAGCGCTGACATATCCTCCCCAGGAGAAGTCTCTCATCCCTCAGCTAAGAATCACTATCTACCAAGAGCCTTTTATAAAGGACAGTTATTGATTCAAGCATGTAAATCTAATTAATGTAATGCTTTGCAAGCTAGAAAGTAGACATGTTCTAGTGCATATAAGAGGACAAGGTGGTTATGTGATTGCTCAAATGGTGCTGTATCAAAGAGCCCAAGCTACATCAACATGCACTTCCTACTTGGAAACATTCTTCTCCAGTATTAGATTATATTTTTATTATTGATATTAAAAACTTCTCGATAATTAGTTGTTTCTCCTTGAAAATCCTCTACCATAAGAATTCTAAATAAAAGGAAATCAATAACCTTTCCTAAATGAAAGTTAGAAACTCTGTACAGCTAGGACAATTAATTGAATGTTATAATTATTACCAAGGGCTGTACTATAAGACTTTGTAGACTCTCAAGTGACAAAGCTTCAGGTTATTTATTCATTACATGGCAAGTGCTACGACAGTGCTTGGCACGGGTTAAGGTTTCAATAAATTGCATCTGTTTTTATTACTTTCCTCCTCACTATTTTCCACAGCCCTTTAATAGCATCTCCGCCTTTACTCCTTGCCGTGAAGCTGGTCGTCAGCAATTTCAATGACCACGTTTAGAAGTGACTTCAGTTCTGCAGCTCAGACCTTTGGTCCTGAACAGATGTGTATATCATCTGCCTCTTGGGAGTCTGAATGTCCACAGGATTCTATAAACACCATCCCAAACTGATTCAAGACTTGCTTCCTCTCAACGATTCTACTCTTCCATCCTCACTCCCTCAGAGCCGTGCTCTGACCACAGAGGATTAGACTTTATTGATGGTACGTTCAGAGGCCGCAGTGGTTAGGAGGGTGGGCTCTGCAGCCAGATCCAAAACTCCGCTCTGCCATGTGCCGGCCTGGTGAACCTGGGCAAGTTATTTATGCTCCCTTCTCACTTTCTTCTTTTGTAAAGTGGGATTTATAACAGTACCCTTTTGATAGGATGTCTTAAGGCTTGGTTAAAAAATGTAAAGCATTTAGAGCAGTGGTTCTCAACTTTGGCTGCACATTAGAATCACCTGGGAATCTTTTTAAAATTCTGATTTCTGGGCCTCATCCTCCGGAAATTCTGTTTCTTTGTTACTAATGTTGTGGCTCCATCCCATAACAAAGAAACAGAATTTCCGGAGGATGAGGCCCAGAAATCAGGATTTTAAAAAGATTCCCAGGTGATTCTAATGTGCAGCCAAGGTTGAGAACCACTGATTTAGAGTAATGCTTAAAATAATTTAATTTTCTATAAAATTAGCTGTTGCTGCTATTCTCATCATTACTACTGTTGCTGTCCAGTTCCATGAAAGCAACATGAATTTCCTTTCCTATGTCCCTAAAGGCCTTTCCCCTCCTCCTTTCCCTACTGCTCTCATACTAATTTACTGGGTCTCTGCTAAGACAACCTCCCCAACACCATGAATCTGGGATCCACTGGGATCCATGTTGGTACCATAGCTGCAAGTTTTCTGCACTGTATCCTCTCCCATTGTGTAAACTTTGGCGTTCATCACTGACCTCCTACCACAAGGCTCAATACTTGGCACAGGGTGGAAACTCAAATATTGACTGACGGAACAAAAGAAGTCATTCCCTTGCTCCACCAAACCTGCCCTCCTGCTATTACCTCATCTCATGGAATCCCTACTGATCTAATTACACAAGCCAGAAACTTCAGATCATCCTAGATCCCTCCTAGTTCCTCACCATGACAGCCCGTCATGCATCCCATCAATGCCACTGGGACATCTCTCCCTCTCATGTCTTTTTCTAAAATTGCTATGTTCCTGCCAGGCCTCAGCAGTTTCCTACTTCATCTTTCTGCCTCTTTTAGGCTCTCCCCTTCAATCCACTCCGCAAAACAACTGCCACTATCTTTGTCTAATCATCTGCTCAATACACTCCAATGATTTCCCCATCTAGAGAATGCAATCCAGATTTCTCTCTCGCTGATGCTGGTCCAGGCTGCACTTCTAGGTTCTTTCTCAGTGCTCTCCCAGGCCAACCCGAGTGATGACTCGCTATACTGCCCACATCCCACATCTTCGTGCCCTTGCTAAAGCAGTTCTCTCAGTCTGGGCGTTCTCTATCTTCCACAATCTAGCCAAATCCAAGTCTTTCTTTTCACTAAAACATGCTAATCTTAAGGATTTCAGAAAACTCTCATGGTCCTTGCATTTGTGTCCTCCGGCAATTCATAAGTAACTCATCAAACTGCATTATAGTTCCTCATTTTGTGCCAGTCAATCCTTGCTAATACCTTGAAGATAGTAATTATGTTTCATTCTTTCAGTAAATATTACTAAGCAACTTCTATGTGTTAGACATTTTTCTTATTAATCTATACATTCCAGTGTGCATTGCAAAACTTGATACAATAAGGGTACTCAGTAACTGACTGTAACTGAACATACTCATTTTTTATGGGAATATGGAAGAAACATGTATTTTTATTTTAATGACTGTCTTAACTCTCTCTCTCTAAAAGATAAATTATAGTTCATCTTCTGTATTTAGTTTCTATTTCTCATTTGAAAACACCCCCTTCTAGGACCAATTAGGTGAACTGCTTATATACTAACCTGTTTCTCCAATGCCAAGTACACACTAATATGAGAATGAGAGTGGTGAGGACCATGACCAGCACAGGGACAAGCACTGCGGCCAAGGCTACATCTGAAATAGGCCAAAAGCAGAAATTATGACTGGCAACAGTGAGAATGAACCATATCAGCATTCAAAGGTTTCTATCTCAAGAAATACTATAAACATTATTTATGAAATGAGACTAGGCATGAGTAGGTAACCTCAGGAGCTTTCATGGGTGCGTGAAAGTTTATCACATTACTTGATCCACCTTTATATTATGTTTTACAAATTTCATAGTAACTTGATTTTTATAGAGATAGGAAGGGAGAGGGAGAAAGAAAAATCTGGATGTGAGAGCAGAACATTGATCAGCTGCCTGCCCCTACTGGGAACTGAGCCTGCAATCTGGGCATGTGCCCTGACAGGTAATCAAACCTTCAACCTCTTGGTTCATGGGTCAATGCTCAACCTCTGAGCCACACTGGCCAGGCCATAGTAACTTCTTAAATCACCAAGACGATGATTGAAAGACAAATGATAAATTGAGACAATATGTTCTGCATGCGATAAAGGGTTACTATAATTAAAATGTGACAGGATATACAAGTCAAAATCAAAGAATAGAAAAGCTGGCGGGGATGAATGAACAATACATTTAAAAGAACAAGTGACCATTCATGTTAGCTTCACTAGTAATCAGAAAAATGGAAGTTAAATCAAGAATAAGATCGTATTTCTGCTTATCAAATTGACAATTACTTAAAAATAACTTATTGTTGAAGAGAATATTGGGAAAAAGGTATTTTTATGGGAATATAAAATAATACTTTCTGTATCATTTTGGGGCAATATGTATAAACAATGATTACTTAGCAATTCCACATCTAGAATTTATTCTTAGGAAAAAATAAAGATGACATTGAAGGATGTGTCTTTAAAGAAGTTTGTTTCTGGAAATAATCCAAATACCCAACAATGAAAAGGAGTAAGTACATCCTTACAGGAAAATATTCCCAACAAATGGAAATGTTGCAGCACCGGGGCACAATATTTATAGATACAGAAAGGTGACAACGTTGAGTTAAGTATAGAAACCCAATGTGTGTATCAACAGAGCAGGAACTGACACACTACTGGATCCTACAGGGAGGAGGAGCTCATTTAATCCCCTTTTCTCACTCCACAGATAAAGAATCCTGGGCCCAGATCCAGAAAATGGGCTGCCTAAAGTCATTTGCAACATTAGTTTCTTCCTTCATCTGTCAACCCCTCCTGGCCATGAGGATGGCACAGCTGCTGATGTCCACTGGGGGCTGAGGGTCAGACACTGTGCCACACCTTATGCATTTATAATTGTATCCATGACAGAAAGAGGCTGACGATAACAGGACAGGGAGAGGATGATCAATAACAGGGAGCCTCTGAGAAGCTGGATGGATGGGGCTAGGGCATAGGTGAAGTGACCAGTCTTGGGTAGTGTGAGGAATCCCTTCTTTTTTACTGAAGTGGACAGAGGTACAGGTGAGTTTGTAGGTTCCACAGAAAGGGTGCTTCCTTCTAATGGCTTCTACTTTCTTTGTGAAGTTGAAGAGGTTACTGGGAGTAAGTGAATATTTTTGGGTCACAGGTTTAAAAATATGGAGGCAACTGCTGAGAACAGTCAGAAGAGGTAACATGGAAAACAGAAAGGCTAACGGCTGGCGCTGAGGCCCTGTGGAGGAGGAGCGGGAAGCTATTGTGGCACAAACCTGACTATGACCTGCTTTCCTCCGTCATCACCTGCAGCCTGAATGTGAAAATGGAGAAGGCGTGCATAAAACAAATCCTGTCAGGTTAGACAGCATTAAACCTTCAGAAAGTAAATATGCTTTTTTATTTCTAAATTTTGTGAAATCGGAGAAGAATGAGGTTTAATCAGAGGCTCTAAACCACTTGCTTAGATTTGGGTCTATATATCACTGTTCCAGAGAAAAGGAGACAAGAGCTCTTCAATTAAAAAAACCTGCACATTCTTCGTTATTCTTTTTAGTCTTACAGGGATCCTAGTTCTGGAAGATAATGCTTTAAGGACACTTACTTTGAGATTTTAAGGTTCTATAATAAGATTTTGAGCAATAAAAATGACTGTTCCTTCCTCCAGGCATGTGGCCTGAGATTCTTGCATGCCTTCTGCAAGCTGTAAGAAGCACTCTGTGGCTGCTAAGATCTCCTGACTCTGAGAATTCTTGCTTTCCTCTAGATTTGTTTGGAAGATAGGAAAGAAACTGACACTTGGAAAGTTGGAGAAAGTTATATGAATCCAGAGAAATTTTCAGAAAATGAGAATGATTCAAGTTCTATATGGCACAAGGTACTCTGGATGAATTGCTTTCTCTTCTCTGCTGTCTTGAAAATAAGTGTGCTTTATTTGTCTGCCAACACTGAAACTAATTCCGCTAGAACACCGAGGCTTTGTTTTCTGCATTCAACTGAAATTTTGTTTCTTGACAACCTATAAAATCAAAGAGCTACTATGCTTTGTATATGTCAATACCTTACTTATCATTAATAAAATTTGAAAGTAAATTCTACTAATACATCTATATTTATAATCTGAAAAATTATAATAGCAAACATTTTAAGAACAGAGACCACTTTTTTTATGAATGTTAAATCAGAGTATTTTTAAAAAGTATTAGCCTAACCTTAACCGAAAGTTTCACCAAAAAGTTCCCAAATCTAATAATAGCATAATAGGCCCCCCGGCAAAGGGCAAATAGCAATATTAAAATATTGCCTCTAATTAATTCCCTTTTAATGTGCACTAATTTTGTGCACCGGGACACTAGTTAATATATAATAAAGAAAAAAAGGGCCCTAACCAGTTTGGCTCAGTGGATAGAGCATTGACCTGAGGACTGAAGGGTCCCAGGTTCGATTCCGGTCAAGGGCATGTACTTTGGTTGCGGGCACATCCCCAGTAGGGGGTGTGCAGAAGGCAGCTGATCAATGTTTCTCTCTCATCGATGTTTCTAACTCTCTACCCTCTCCCTTGCTCTCTGTAAAAAATCAATAAAATATACTTAAAAGAAAAAAAGGTTTTCTGCTAGGCTTTTAGTTATTTTTAGAAATATTTCTAGGCACGAGACTCCATGTGTTTTGCTGTATAGGGACAAAAATTGCAAGAGGAGGCCTAGAATACAGCAGCCATCTGTAAATATTTAAAGACAATTCTACATGGCTCGAGAGAATAGAACTTTGAGCAAAGCAGTCAGTTTTTTCCCCCAGGAAGGGAATCAATCTTTTTGCTATACTTAAAAAACACAAGTCTGAGGAAAAGGTTTAAAAGCTAGAAATGTTCTTGAAAACTTAAGTTGCAAACAGTAAAACACGACTACATAACAGGTGTGAATGTTGGGTTCACCCACCTTTGGTGACATCTGGAGTTACGGTAGTGTTTTTTATATCAGGAGTGGCAGTTGTTTGTTCTGTCTGTGCAGGAAATTCATTGCGACTTCGAGGTTGTAGTGGTTGAGTAAATTTGGGGCCACGACCTTTAAAAAAAGATTTAAAAACTTTATTCTTTTATCTACATCAACTTGATTAAAATTGTTATTTTAGGATGCTTTTTAACATATTTATGGAAAATTATATCATAAACCCAGGGAATATGAACATTTCACGTTCAAATGAGGCATACCTTTGGCTATTTTTGGAGGGGCTGTAGTGTTTTTGAGGTCATTGCTGTTCCGAGGAGATGGAGGTTGAGTAAGTTTTGGAGGACGACCTTGAAAAATGGTTTAGAAAAGTTTACATGCTTTGCTTATAAAAACCATAGTTAAAAATAGTAATTTAAATGTCTTTACCATTTCCTAGAATACTTAATACTGCACAGTAATTTTAAATCTCAGAGAAATATGTCAGAAGGATAAATATATTCTGTGTTAAAAGCACATATATACTGGGATTTCTCAGTTTTTAAATAAGCTGAGAGTAATCTTCTTAAGAACGAAAATAATGGGGAGGCAAATAACGTTGAACTCTAAAGCTATAAAAATTTAATTGCATTTTGATAGACTACCCATCAATTCATCTGAGAAATATTTATGGAGGGACCCCTATGTGTTAGGCACGGTGGTAGTTCTTAGAGCTACAATAGTAAACAAAGTATTAAAACATTATATAATATTGAAGGAAGTTACTCCCACTTTTAATTTATTCAAAGTAAAAGTCACTTAGACTGAAGTTACTAGTATAATCAATCATTAGTGTTTATGTGATATGAATATTATATTACATGAGGCCTGATTAAAAATTAAGATTGAGAGAAAAAAAATTAAGATTGAGAATAGATTTGGAAAGCAATCTCATTATATCATCTCATGAATGATGCCCTCTATCCAACTTGTAATTTTGAAAATAACTTTGATGTCTAACTTTTTAAGATGATAACTGTTTCTTTTTAAAAATTCCTTTAAAAAGATAATATCATTTAGAGGTTAAACACATTGTTATTAACTACCTTCTCTGAGAACAGCAGTTAATTAGCATTTTTAATTAATCCAGTGAAAATAGCATGTCTGAAATATACTGTGGCTTTACCTTTAAGAATAAACTGGCATCCCAGCAGCTCCACTTTCATGGCAATTTTCTGCTGCCATTGGGTAGGATTCACTCTAATAAAACGTGCAATAATTGGTGGCAAAAAGTTATTACGCACATCCTGGTGATAATCTTTGTTTCCTTGAAATATCTTTAAAAAACAACAAAAAATTGGTACTTTACATCAACAGAGGCCAGGGCTAAATTGCTCCACTGAAACATGTTTTTGTTTTGGGCCTTAAATGAGATCTGCAAAGTATGACAATAAGAATTAATTTTTAAGAAAATAAATGAATCACAATTTTGAAAACGATTAAGATGTTGCACATTCTTTCTTTAAAAAAAAATAATTTCCCCATCACCATTTACCCCCTCTGTGCCCTCTTCCACCTTCTCCCATCCCCCCTACCCAATCACCACACTGTTGGTCGTGTCAATGAGCTCTCTCCCTTCTTTGCTCGATTCCCCTCCACCCCCCTCCATACTCCTCGGAACTGTCTGCCTGCTCTCTATCTAGAGTCTGTCTCTATTTTAAGAAGCTTCACATTTTTCATCAAAAATTTATTTAAAAAACCCCCACTATGAAATATAAAAATGATTTTAAGTTGATGCAAACATAACAAGAATGCTAACTTGGCAATCTGAGACGAGAGCTTCAACTGTAATAATATGGTAAATTGTTATTAATAATTAGTAACTCCAGTCCTATGGAATTACCAACCATTCCATATTTGTTTAAATATGTTGACTTTATTTTCCAAATAAAGCCTAACTGAACATATGAGATCTCAGAGGAAATGCTTTACTGTGAACTTTTCATAATTTTTCTCCCAATAAATAGACTGAAAGTGAGCATATACTAACACAACAGATACATACCTCCACCTAGTGGATAAACTACATAAACACAGCTCCCATATTCTGTTTTCTTGTTGCTCTTTGAGCCAGAAAATTGACAGTTACTTGCCTAATTTAACGATCATCACCAAACAGTAACAAATGCATTATATACCCCTTAGGTAAAAATATAATTTTAAAGTAATATCTCATTCCCTCAACTATTCAAGCAAATGACAGTACCTTACACTGGAAAAGCTCTTAATTACAAAGCATTTCATAGGATTAACTCAGTTGCTCTTCATGACAACCCTGTGATCAGACAGAACCCAGGAAACTGAAGCTCAGAATGGGATGCCGCGGCCAGTCAGTGATAGAGCAGTGACTTGAATCTGCGTCTTCTGATTTATGCTCAGGGCTCTACTAAGCAAAAAAGAGCCCTCCTGTTCCTTCAGGCCAAATCATCAATAATTTCTAAAGACCATCAATAAGTGAGCACCTGCCTAAAATCAAAGTGGTTTCTTTTTACTAGTTAAGGTAAGAGCAAGTAAATGTTTACTTCCTCAATCAAGCCATTTCCAAATATTATAGCTATTTTTTTCCTGGCTGATTCACATGACATTAGATTGCAAATTTCTAGGATGTATTAATATCCTTCATTTTCTAAGAGGTTTATTTTGAAATTACAATAATCTCCACACTAGTAAGCTTCCATTATTTCCTCAAATATACTTTGAAATAAAATAAAGGCAATATTATTTACAGTTTATTGAATCAGTGGAACAAATAATAAATAAACATAAAAACTACATCCCTGAAATTTTACTCCATACTGCAGTCTCACTCTAAAAAAAAAAATTAAAGGAAACAGATTTTATAAAAACTAAGTAAGCCCTAGCTGGTTTGGCACAGTGGGTAACAGTGGATAGAGTGTTGGCCAGCAGACCAAGGGGTCCTGGGTTCGATTCCAGTCAAGGGCACATACCTCGGTTGCAGGCTCCTCCTGGCCCATGCCCTGGTCAGGGCTTGTGTAGGAGGCAACCAATTGTTGTGTTTCTCTCACATCGATGTTTCTCTCTGTCTTTCCCTTTCTCTTCCACTTTCCACTCTCCCTAAAAAAACAAAAAACAACCCCCACAAAAACACACCAAAAACAAAAACAAAACCGAAGTAAAATAGATTTGCTATAGTCTGGTCAGCATGGCTCAGTGGTTGAGCACTGACCTATGAACTAGTAAGTCATGGTTCAATTCCTGATCAAGCCACATGCCTGGGTTGGGGGCTTGGTCCCAGGTGGGCAGCATGCAGGAAGTAGCTGATCAATGACTCTCTATTATTGATATTTCTATCTCTCTCCCTCTCTCTTCTTCTCTGAACTCAATTTTTTAAAAAAAGATTTACTATAGTTAACCTATGAACATCTATTATAAATTCCTATGTAGAGGGAGGTTTGCAAGGTGTCATGAGGCAAAAATGAAAATGGAAGTCAAAGTCTCCATTCTCAGGAAACTTAAATTTATTAGTTGTTAGCACACACAAATATGGCATACTATTAAAAGCAACATATTATAAAAACAAGTTGTACACACATTCCCATTTCAAAACAAAACTCAAAACTCTCTCAATCTGCATGTATGTGCTCATGCACATCTGCATGCTTTGAAAGGGTGTAAAGATGAATACACCAATTATCCTTGATGGAGCTGATGGGCTAACATAAGTTAGTTAAAAGACTTATTTCGTATAGTTCCATGCCAGGACTTCCATTTCTATCCACGATTGGATTTAACCTTTTGCTTTCCATTTCTGAGAAATCAAATAAAATATATGAAATCAAATAAAAATGGTTTTCAGACACTGGACAACAGGCAGCATAGGGAGATAATCCCTAAGAAAAGGGAAACAAATGAGGTGAGCCCTTCTCCTGTCCCAATATTGCTTAGAGAAAGCCTGGTGTTTCACTGAATCAAGGAGACAGAGGTCAGAGATGAGAGGCCAAGGCAGCCAGAATTTGCAGGGTACAGTATAGGAGGGAAGAAGACTGCAGAAAGACTTCAAGATCTGTAGGAAGATTCCCTTTAAATCTTCAGCTGTATATGAAGAAACTGTCTCAGGACAGGTGAAAAACCACCAGAAAGGAGCCAGTAGAACAATTCCAAGAGCCACAGAGAGCTGGGAACAGCTCACACTGCCAACAGCCAGAGTGAAGAAACACATGGGATGTTGGATTGAATATTTAGAACACTATTTCCTCAGTAGTAGGGAAAAATTAGAAAAGGCTGCTTAAGTCCTACGTAATAAAGCAAAAATGCAAGCTTTGAAAAGATAAAGATTTTCAAGTAATCTGTGTCCCAGAGTGAAGTTTAAACAAAATTAAAGGAATAATACAAAATGAAATCTAACACCAAACAATGAAGTTTACAATTTCTACAATGTAAATATAGTTTACTAGTCAAAATTTATCAGACATGTAAAATATGACCCATAATATCAATCAACATAAAAAGATCTAGGACATATTAGTAGATAGAATTAGTAGACAAGGGCATTGAGTTATTATATACTCCACATATTTCAGAGGGAATGGAGAAAGCATGAGCATGTTAGTGAAAGACATGGGAGAAAATGTAAAGACCCCACCTGAAAATCCAGAGGTGAAAATACAATACTGAAGATAAACACACAGGACAGGGTTAATAGCATATCAGACATTCTAGACTAGATTACTAAATTTGAACACAAAACAGTAGAAATTTTTAAAGCTAGAACACAAAAGATGAAAACAATGAATAGCATCAGTGAACTGTAAGACATCTTCAGAAGTCATAATATTCATGTAATTAGAACTGAAGAGAAGACATATTTGGGTAAAAAAAAAAAAAGGCCTACAATTTTCCAAATTTGATGCAAATTATAACCCACAGATCCAAGAAGCTCAAAGCCCAAGAAGAAGAAACAATAAGACAACTACATAAAGCACATCATAATCAAGTAACTTGAAACAAATGATAAAAAGAAAATCTTAAAAGTAGCCAAGGGGGAAAAAAAGACACATTACATATTGAGCAATAATGATTAAGAAAGTAGCAGAATTCTCGCTCAAACAGTGCAAACCAGAAAACAATGTAAGCATAATTAAACTATTGAAACCAGAAACTGTCAACCTAGAATTCTCAACTCAGTGAAATTATCTTTCAAAATGAAATAAAAAAAATCTTTTTCAGAAATATAATTCAATGTTCTTAGGTGTTTTTATAATATAAATATGGACAATTTTTATAATTTCAAAAAATTCACTATACTTCATAAATATAAATATTATACAAATAAATGTGGGTGTGCTAAGAATAAAAGGTAGTCAAGTTTGGGGGCATTAGAAGAGAGAAATGGAGACAATATTGTTATTTGCTTCAATGGGCTGAGGCTCACCAAATATGAAGTTCATGTGATACCAAGTAGGAGAGAGGAAAGAAGGCCTTGAATAACAGCAGAAGAGTTTAGATCCATATGAAAGACTATAGAAGCCCCTGCAGTTTTTGAACAGATGAGAAAAGTGGTAAATGAAGATATATTAATATCTCTATATATAAAAGCCTAAATGACCATTAAGACCAGTAGCTATGACGTGCACTGACCACCAGGGGGCAGACGCTCAACACAGGAGCTGCCTCCTGGTGGTCAGTGCACTCCCACAGCCAACCTCCCCCGGTGCCTCCCCTGTCCTGCAAACCTCCTGTGCCCCCCCACCCCAGCAGGCCCTGTCTGGCAGGCAGCAGGAGGCCCCAGCCAGCCCAGACCCAATTGGGACTGGGCAAGACAGCCCCAGTAGGTCCTGATCACTGGCCAGGCCTAGGGACCCCACCATGCATGAATTTTGTGCACTGGGCCTCTAATATCATATTTCTGACAGAGAACTGATAGTATCATGTAACTAAAACAAAACTCACAGAGAACTGATAATATCGTGTAACTATCAAAACTCGTTAAAAATATGTGTTCATCTATCAATTCTAGATGGGACCTTCTCTACCTTCACCTGGGACATGGACTCTTTTTTTTAATATATTTTATTGATTTTTTACAGAGAGGAAGGGAGAGATAAGAGAGTTAGAAACATCGATGAGAGAGAAACATTGATCAGCTGCCTCCTGCACATCTCCTACTGGGGATATGCCCACAACCCAGGTACATGCCCTTGACCGGAATCGAACCTGGGACCTTCAGTCCGCAGGCCGACGCTCTATCCACTGAGCCAAACCGGTTTCGGCGGGACATGGACTCTTGTAATTACAAGATCCTTGTGGTGGAGCAAGGGCCAGGAGCCAGGTGAAAGTGATAAACATTTAGATGGGAGCCACCTGTGCCTACTCTCAACCCTTCTCAACCCCTTCAGCTGGTCTAGCACGTTTCAGCACTGTCATGTTTATTAATTTATGTACCACAGTAGAAATCTGGAAACAAATTAGGCTTTTCCAACATTCTGTGTATTGAAATGAAAAGCTTTTTAAAGACAAGAAATTATAAGTTCCCTTTTAGAATTTCCTAATAAAGTATCTAAAAATTGAAATAAAATGTAGTGAAAAAAAAGAATCAATAAATTATTTAACCCTCACAATCATCAAAAGTGACCTAGAACCACTGCGAATTTCCTAACCATACTAAAATGACCAGAAGAGGGCAGAGTAAGATCAAACGATATTTAACTTTTAGACCACACAGGAGCTCCTGTGACTTTTGGCAAAGGTTCATTTAAAAAAATGTTTTTAAAAATACCTTGTTAATCATTTTACCTTATCCTGCTCCACACCAGGCTCTCTGTACACAGTCCACCTCTGCCCATCATCACTGTATAGAATTCGGTAGGCTGACACATAGTAGTTATGCTCCACCATGGTGGAGCCAGTGGTCACAATGCCTGAGGAATGGAGAGTTGCTTTCATTAATGCACATGGTCTGGTCTTTGAAGTCTGTTCACCACTGAAACATAAACACTGTTCAAACATCTTTGCCCATAACACATTACCACATCTAAGTGCAAGGTTTCATTAAATAGTACCGAAATCCTGGGCTTTGTTCCCTTGTAGAGACTGGGAGAATTATGAGCACACATAAGGAAAGAACCATTCTATTTTAGCAGCCCGTGTTCATATCATTGTAAAATATATTGCACCTATGGAGTAAAAATGACTTCCTAGGAATGAACAGATTAAAGATGATTACTACTATTATTTTCGGTACCAAAGCAAAATAAATCTTTAACAAAACCAATCCCAACCAATTATGCTGATCACTTGCTAAATTGCTCTAAATAATTAAATTCATACTCAGCACATGTGGAATATTATTTATAGCACTTAGAGTACACTCTTTGAACATAAATTTCTTTTAATGACTATAATAGATGGCTATTTCAGATGTCTCCAGGTCCCTTTACTGAAACACTACCTTAAAAGAATCTTATTACAATAAGAAAAGCTAATAAGACTCAAATACCAACTCCTCTCCTCTGTCACGCTTTTTATAAAACCATCTTTAGTAGCACTAACACCAGTAAAAAAAACTTAAAACCACATAATTAAATTTGCAGTGACTTAGGTTTCTATAAAAATCTTAGATGTCACCAGGTTTTAAAATAAAATCATAAGCTGTTCTAAAAAAAGAAAAATCATAAATTTTTCTAAAAAATTACATCTCTTAACCTGTTATCTTCTTTTCCTTATTGAGATCTATTTGTAACCACTGATACTCATCAGTGGCAAAAGCAGCCCAGGGAGGCCCCGGTTTCTTCAGCCTGGCCTTTTCGGGTCTCCAGCTGTTCTCCTGCCCTGTGTGGTCCGTCCACTCCAGCACAGATGAAGCTGTTATCTGAGGATCGGCAATCACACCAGACTCCATGCCCAGAGTTCCATAACAACCTGAAACAAAAAAGAAAGTCACTGTTTCCAGCTATAAACTTAAAATCTATAAAAACTTGCTCACTGCAAACTTTCTATTGTACCTGTACACACTAAAGCAAATACTACACTGTAATAGAAAAATTTCAAAACTAGGCACATGTTTTTTGGGTCTGTGTTTTGTGTCTTGTCAGGAACTGTGTATATTTATTTATGAGCAATCATTAGCTTAATGGTGATATATTACCCTCTCCCCAGACAAGCTCCCAGGTCAATGGGTGACTCACACTCCTTCAGGTGTTTGCTCAAATGTTCCATTCTCCCTGAGGCTTGTCCTGATCCCATCAGTACCTCCTGCATTAGCTAGCCTTCCTCCTTCATTTTCTACATATTTTATAATATTATAAACAATACATAAATAATAACTGACTTATTCACTATTTATTGTCCATCTCTCGCTACCAGAACGTAAGCTCCAGGAAAGCAAAATTTTGTTGATTATGCTCACTGTTGTCTTCCTAGACCAGAAGAGTCCCTGACGAATAAAGGAAGGCACTCAAATATTTTCAGTCAAATGAATGAATTACTTCTTCAAACAAGTTCAAAAATCACCTTTCCTAGAAAAAAATTCCTTGCTTCCATGATCATTTTCCTATTAACATAGAACTTCACTTATTTCATTCATTATTTTATTAAATGCCCTTCTAACCTCATAGGTGTTATTGTGGCAACTAAATAAGAAAGTACAACAAACAGCAACTAGCACAATGTCTGGCATCCAGTGTTATAAAAATTATAGTAAGTTATAAAGTCCATGAAAGGCTTACCACTTGTCTTGAATGTGAAAAGACTTGTAGATAAGTGTCCCCTGAAAGAGAGAAAGTATTTTTTGTGTGACATATCACATAACACATGAGTTCCCCATATTTGTCTTAGTAAACCTTTTTGTGTTTAATGTATAAAGAACTAAGAGTATTCTCTGGCTATATATTAGACAATTGATAAACTCCTAGTTAAAATTAAAAGTCTATTTTCTAAGCAGAACTTCTGACATCAGCATAAATGTCTCTACAAGTATCTAGTTTCTAGTTTCATATGACTGTGCAAATGTGTTCTCGTAACACATTTCTCTTTTATCTTGAGTATATATTTGAGTATATATTTCTCTTTTATCTCTTTTTCATGAAATAGACTCCTAAGCCTTTCCTATGGCAACTGCTTCTGGTGAAGGTGCACTGAAAGGGGTAAGTCTCAGACAAGGAGGTTCCAATTTCCTGGGGTAAACAGGCTATTGCTGAGAGAGACTGCATTTGTTACAGGGAATCAGCATGTCTAGAACAAGTTATAGTGTTGCAGGGCAGCACTGCACTTCAATTTCAAAGATTGGGGCTCCGCCCTGAGCACAACATCCAGGTCATTACAAGTGGATGCAACTTGTCCTTATTTAAGTACTAGAGGCCCAGTGCATGAAATTCGTGCAAAGGAAGGTGGGGTCCCTAAGCCCGGCCTGCACCCTCTCCAATCCAGGATTCCTGCAGGATGGGGCCTAAACCAGCAGTTGGACATCCCTCTCTCAGTCCAGGACTGCTGGCTCCTAACTGCTTGCCTGCCTGCCTGCTTGATCACCCCTAACTGCCTCTGCTTGCCGACCTGATCGCCCCCTAACTGGTACCCTGCTGGCCTGGTTGCCCCCTAACTGGTCCCCTGCTGGCCTGGTCGCCCCCTAAATGCCCCCTGCTGGCCTGGTTGCCCCCTAACTGGTCCCCTGACGGCCTGATTGCCCCCTAATTTCCCCCCTGCTGGCCTGATCGCCCCCTAACTGTCTGGAAGGAAGTCAGACGTCCAGAAGATTTCTGGTCAATCTGGTCTAATTAGCATATTACCCTTTTATTAGTATAGATGAGAAAGAGAATTCATAAAAAACTCTGTCCAAAGACAGACCATGGGAAAGAAAGAATCTTCATAAAAGCATCTAGAAGAAACCAAAAGAAGGAAAGGAAGCTGACTGCATACTAGTGATGGGTATATAGCCCTGGCATGGCTTGTTCTGTGTGGCCCGCGAGCAAAGCATCATTTTTACATGGTTAGAGGGTTGTAAATGAAACAAAAAAGGGAAAAGTGACAGAGCCATGTGCCCCAGAAAGGCCTAAAATATTTGCTAGCTGGTCCTTTACAGAAAAAAATCTGCTGACTCCTGCTTTCTACAGCTGAGGGTGTGGTCCACTCCTGTCTTCTGCATGGAAACTGGCCCAGGGCCTCTGAAGAGAAGCTGGTTTCAGACAGACTCAGTACTGTGTGTAGGACTGAGCATACCCAAGAGGCAAGATTCATAGACACAGATGAGGAGTACTGCATTTCTATCTAATGTCTGAACTTCTGCTTATTTATGCCTAGTCTAAGTTTTGTAAAATAGTGGAATGTCATGGGAACCATGAAAATACATTCTGAATATATTCTCTGAGGATGAGAGGGAGATTCATAATACTACCACTTCTGATTAATGTCAAAATTTAATTCACATCAAAGTGTTTCAATTATTCTCAGTTCATCCTGGGTCACACAGGCTATAAGGAACACAGTAGTTATGTGTTCTGGTCTTTAATATCAAGTATGGATTCAACAAAATACTTCTAGACTCTTATTCTCCGCTTTTTTAACACTTTGAAAAGAAGAAACAAACCAATCAAGCTTGCAAATGACTACCTTTGGACAGAGAACAAGCCAGTAGTACAATCTTGCCTGTCCTCCTCAGTACATGCAGACACTGAGCACACAAAAATGTAAGAGCTAAGTGCACAAATGGTATTTCCTGAACACCACTAACAGTTACATTGCTGAGGCCTTACCAGTCCCCATCCCGCCCCTGCCCAGCCTGCTTATTATAAACAGCATGTATACTTACACCACAGACGTGACGTTGTTAGCCAAAGAACTTTCATAGTACGGGATACCTTTACTAATTACAACACTGATCTGGCCACCCAGGGTGTTTGACACAACTCCTGCATGCACACCAGCCATGCACAATGGCGAGGACTTGAGAAAGGGGAAAAAAAAGTCATTTTTTTTCTTTTCTTTTGATAATTCATAAATAAGACTTACACTTCCTCAAGAAATTAGTTTATCTGGGCAGTTTTCTCAATAAACATGGGACAGATTATTGATGCCATAACATACATTTTTTTAGAAGAAAAATAATAAAACATGACGTATTTCCAAAAACAAACAATTCCTAGAAAAACATCACAACAAAGATATACAATAGGTACACATTTACCTATTCTGAAATTTAAAAACATAAAGTCCTATCACAACTTTAACATAGTCTACAGGCAACTTACATCTCTATATCCATGAGGGACTGTACCAGATATCTCAGCAAAAGGAAGCAGACAACCAGCTGGGCAGTACTTACTATGAAACAAAAACAAGTTAAAGGGCATATACTACTGTGTTTTTTTGGGGAAAAGACCAAAAGCATCACATATCCATTTTCAGTTCAATGTGAATATCATTATCATCATCTCACCACTCTGAGAACCAGCACTCCTAAAAAGCCCTTTCAGACTTTCTCCGATCTGCCCACACACATCTTTACCCACAAATTTACAATTGTCTCTTATTTACAAACAGCTTTGATCATTTCATTTCATAATGAATACAGACATATTTCTATTGTAAAATCTATTCACCATATTTAATAGCTACATGATATTCTATTTTGTGAATAAACCATATTTATTTTACCCATCCCTTATCGATCAAATTTATGTTGGTCTTAAAAAATGTTTTGTATTCTTTCATTCACTCATACATTCACGCACTCACTCACCCACCTATGCACTCAACACATTTACTTGAATGTCTAAGTGCTGGGCTGTGCTGACACACAGGGTTTACAAATGCCAACCAAACAAACATGGCTCCTGTCCTCAATGTGTTTACCTTCCAGTGGTGGGGAAGACATTAAACTGACACACAGATAGTTAATTAGATTATGATTCGGTTATGAAGAAGAGGAACTCTATGAAGTAATTGGGAGGAATCTAACTTAATAAAAGTAATACACATTTTGAATAGACTTACTAAGTGCTAGACAGCATTCTAAGTGCTTCCAGTAATCCACGTAAGAACCCTACGTGGTAGGTACTATTATTATCCTCATTTTACAGATGAGGACACTGAGGAACTGTTGGGTGATGTGGCTGGTAAGTGGCAGATACCTCCAGGGTCTGCTCACAACAGGCTCTGCACTGGGTCAGGGCGTCGGGGAATGGGCTCTGAAGAAGTGTAACGCATCCCCATCAAAAGGCACTGCATGCCCTTGAGGCATGGAACTGTGTGCGGGGAACTGAGGATGACCAGTGCAGGTGAACTGCAGTCAGCAAGGGAGTTAGTGTGAGAGGAGGCTAAAGTGGGGGCAGGGGCCAGATCATGCAGAGGCCTTGTGGGCTATGGTGAGGAGTCTGGAATACAATTCTAAGTAAAAACAGAACGTTAGTAAAGGCTTTCAACAGTATCTGTACACAATCTGGTTCATATCTTTAAGAGAGTACTGTGGCCACTAGGAAGGAACCATGAGTGGACGCTGGGACAGTTAGGCAGACAGTGCAGTAGTCCAGGCGAGAGAGGATGGCAGCTCGCATTTGGGCAGTGACAACGAAGCTAGAGAGTGGAGGGCACAAGACAGCACACCCTCTACCAGGCTGTGTGCCATACACTGATGCCAGAGCTAACTCTGCAGACCAGGGTCCCCCAAAAGTGCTGAAGAGCGACCCATCCCATAGAGACAGAACCATTTCTGAAGACAAAGCAAAGGTTCTTTGTGAAGAGTTAGTGAGTTGCAGGGAGGTTAGTGAGATGGTTTCAGAAGATGAGAATGACTTTGCCAAGTAGAGAGGAGTAAAGGGATCCCAGGCCAAAGTTCTGAGAGTTCAGAGCAGTGTAAGCGATCCACAGCTATTTCAACATGAATGCATGAGACAAGATTAGAAAAATGGCCAAGACCCTGGGCCAGGATCCTGAACACCAAGCTAAGGAATCTGGATAACTTTTGTCTTAATTAGGAGCACCTGGAGATTTGTAAGCTGGGGAATGATGAGATATGTACTTTAAAAAATAGCTTGGCAGCAACCTCAATAGCAACATAATGCCAGCAAAGGTTAGAAATGAAAAGAAAAATCAATTAGAGGTTCATTCTAGTCAAAGCATGGGATGAGGGCATAAAGCACAGAAATTGTAGCAGAAATGCTACTTGGGTAAGAACACTGAAATTCCATAATAGCCTAAACCATTTTCTTGTCCTTTTATAGAAGACTAAAGGCCCGGTCCTTTGGGGAGGAGGGGGAGCTCCCTCAGCCCAGCCTGCACCCTCTCGCAGTTCAGGACCCCTCAGGGGATATCTGACTGATGGCTTAGGCCCACTCCCTGGGAGATTGGGCCTAAGCTGTCAGTCAGACATCCCTCTGGCAGCCTGGGAGTCCTTGAGCAATGTCTGACTAATGTCTTAGCGTTGCTGCAGAGGCAGGAGAGGCTCCTGCCACTGCCGCTGTGCTGGCCAGCCAAGAGCCAGCTTCTGGCTGAGTGGCACTCCTCCTGTGGAAGCACACTGAACACCAGGGGGCAGCTCCTGCATTGAGCATTTGCCCCCTTGTGGTCAGTGCGCATCATAGCGACTAGTCATTCCACTGTTAAGGTCAATTTGCATATTACCCTTTTATTATATAGGACTATAGGCCTGGTGCACGAATTTGTGCATGGGTGGGACCACAGAAGGGTTTGCCAGCTGGGGGAGGGACTGGGGAAGTTGGCTGTGGGAACGCACTGACCACCAGGGAGCAGCCTGGGTTGAGCCTCTGCCCCCTGGTTGTCAGTGCGTTCCATAGCAACTGGTTGACCGGTCATTCGGACATAACGGTCACTGAGGCTTTTATATATATAGATAACTCTTCTACTTGGCAGTTTTGCCAGATTTTGAAGAGCAACTAGTTTTACTTTGAAAGTATATTACAATTACATTTTCATTGTGGAGAGGATCCAAATGCTACAATTAATGAAAAACTTAAACATGGTAACACAATGGCTTTAAATAAACTCTGGTTTATTGAGTGATTTCTTAGAACAACGTCTATGTCACAATGTACATTAATCTTAAGTGTATAAAGAATGAGGATGAAGTTGATAACGGTAAATTTAAGGGGGGAAAAAAGGGCACAAATATGGTCATACCTGAACTCAGGTTCCAAAAAGCTGGATGCAGTGTCTAAACAAGTAATTAGATCTAGAAAAGCAAAAATAAAAAAAGCGTTCAGTAATACATAGATTCACTCTTGCTGAAACACTGTTTCCAAATCCCAAATCATATTGTTCTAAATTTCAAAATTCTCAACAGCTGTCAAAGTAGTACTAATAACATTTTACAAATTTTTGTTAATCAAGATTTCTTTCTGTTTTAAGTATCTTGATTTCTGGGCTATGCATCCCCAATGCTGTTTACTACATCACCTCAATCACATATATAAAGGGTGGGGCAAAAGTAGGATTATAGTTGCAAGTAGGTGAAACAGAGTTTATTCTTGTATTATTTTCCATACAAACAATGTAAGCCCACTTTTAACTCACCCTGTATATGAAAGGTACATAGATAAGTATAATTTATAGCCTTTAAACGGCTTCTATAAAATGTAACCCTCCCCCCCCCAAAAAAAAACACAAAAAACTATTTTAGTTATTGTGTGACTAAACATGATCCTTTGCTGGTTACAACAGGAAAATGATGACAAAAGAGAGGTGAGTTAATTCTGAACAACTGCAACTCAAATCTGGTCCATGGCAGGACCAGCAGCATCAGCATTTTCCAGGAACTTATTAGAAATTCATACAAAGAGCACGGAAGTGTGCCTTCTTCTGGAATATTTTGGAATAGCCTAAGGAGGATAGGTTTTAGTTCTTCTTTAAGCATTTAGTAAAACTCCACTGTGAAGCCGTCCAGACCAGGGCTTTTATTTGTTGGAAGGTTTTTGATTACTGCTTCAATTTCATAGGTAGTTATTGGCCTATTCAGGTTTTTTATTGTTCCTGATTGAGTTTTGGAAGATTGTATTTTTCTAGAAATATGTCCATTTCTTCTGGGTTGTCGAGTTTGTTGGAGTAGAGCTGTTCATAGTATTTTTTTACAATCCTTTGTATTTCTGTGGGATCTGTTGTTATTTAGCCTCTTTCATTTCTGATTTTGTTTATTTGGGCCCTCTCTCTGTTTCTTGGTAAGCCTGGCTAGAGGTTCATCACTCTTGTTTATCCGTTCAAAGAACTAGCTCTTGATTTATTGATCTTTTGTATTTTTGTGTGTGTGTTTTTTTTCTCTATGTCATTTATTTATGCTCTGATATTTATTATTTCCTTCCTTCTACTTGCTCTGGGTTTTTCTCGTTGCTCTCTTTCTAATTCTTTGAGTTGTAGGATTAGATAATTTATTACCAGTTTTTCTTGTTTTTTTGAGGTAAGCCTGTAGAGCTATGAACTTCCCTCTCAAGACTGTTTTAACTGTGTCCCATAGATTTTGGATTGTTGTGTTTTCATTGTCATTTGTTTCCAGGATGCTTTTTATATCTTCTTTGATCTCTTTGGTAATCCAGTCATTACTTAATAGCATGCTATTTAGCCTCCAAGTGTTTGATTTTTTTCACTGTTTTAATTGTAGTTGATTTCTAATTTTATGCCATTGTGATCTGAGAAGATGCTTGATATGATTTCTATCTTCTGCCTGTGTCCCAATATGTGTTCTATCTTTGGAAATGTCCCGTGTGCACTTGAGAAGAATGTATATTCTGCAGCTTTGGGGTGAAATGTTCTCAAGATGTCAATTAATTCTATATGATCTAATGAGTCGTTTAGGATTGCTGTTTCTTTGCTGATTTTTTGTTTAGAGGATTTATACAGTGGTGTCAATGAAGTATTAAAGAACCCTACTATGACTGTATGAATCCTCGTGCACTGCTGATGGGAATGCTAACTGGTGCAGCCACTAAGGAAAACAGTATGGGATTTCATCAAAAAAGTAAAAATGGAACTTCCATTTGACCCAGTAATACCACTTCTAGGAATATATTCCAAGAAATCAGGAAGGATATATGCACCCCTATGTTCATATCAGCATTATTTACTATAGCTAAGATTTGGAAACAGCCTAAGTCCCCATCAGCAGATGAGTGGATTGAAAAACTGTGGTACATCTACACAATGGAATACTACGCTGTGGTAAAAAAGAAAGAATTCTTACCAATTGCAACGGCATGGATGGACCTAGACAGCATTACGCTAAGTGAAATAAGCCAGCCGGAGAAAGATATATATCACATGATCTCATTCATTTGTGGAATATAATGAACAACATAAACTGATGAACACAAATAGATCAAGAGACATAGAAAGCATCAAACAGACCATCCAACCTCAGAGGGTAGGCAGGGGGGAGGGGGGTAAGAGATCAACTGAAAGACTTGTACGCATGCATATAAGCATAACCCATAGACACAGACAGTAGGGGGGTGAGGGTATATCCTGGGGGAGGGGGGCTGGGAATGGCCAGGGAGAGGCCAATGGGGGAAAAAGGAAACATCTGTAATACTTTAAAGAATAAATAATTTAAATTAGGGGGGAAAAAAGATATTCAAATTCCTGGACACCATCCAGACTTATAGCATATCTGGGAATGGGACCCAAAAATCTGTTTTAACAAGTCCTCCAGGTAATTTTAAACACACTACAGTTAGGGAAGCATCTCTCTAAATACAACAAAACTTTAAAAGCTTAACAATTTCTATTTAGAAATCAACACATCTGAGTAAGAGCTCAGCTGCCTAAGTGAGACCTAGTTCACAGGCTATGTAAAGATGGCTTTTGGCTGGAGCATTTCAATGGCTTCTTTCTGCTCTGAGGACATAGGATAAATCTTCAACATGACCCACAAGGTCTGGAAGTGCCTGGTTCTGTTTCAGTCTCATCTTGTATCCCCCATGGCTTCTTGCCACACTAGTCTTCTCTGGACCATGCCGTTCTCTTGGTCTGGGAGTCTTTTCAATACCCTTAGATAAGCTGACTCCCCTCTAAGGTTTCAGCTTAACTGTCACTTCTAAAAGAGCTCCCCCTGACCTTGGCAAGTTAAACACCTTTAGCACATAGTAGGCACCTAGGCTTGTTTTGTCTGTTTTAATGAATTGATAACTATCACATGCTTTTGTAGTAGTGTGTGTTATATATGAAAGATTTGTTGATGCATTACAGAGTTATAAGCAGCATCCTATATAATAAAAGCCCAGCGACAGAAACAGCATAATGACCAGAAAGACCGGAGATCAGAACTGCCGGCCCCTCGCCCAGGCTGGCCCTTCCCTCCAGTAGAGCCCCCCACCCCAACTGGGGGCGTGGCCCCTCACCCAGGCCCTCCCTGCCCCCCCGGCAGGGACCCCCACCCCAATCTGGGGCCCCCTTCAGGGCAGGCCAGCTGGCTCCCACTTGTGCACCAGGTCTCTATCTTATATAATAAAAGGGTAATATGCAAATTGACCCTAACAGTGGAATGACCAGAACAACCCCTGGAGCAGTCACTATGAGGGGCACTGATCACCTCTCTGTCTCTTTCCCTGGCCAGCAGGCTCCGATTGCCTGATGGCGAATGGGGAATCAGGGTTAGGTGGCGGGGGATACAGACAGCGCCAGGCCAAGGCCCCCGCCCCGCCAGTCACCTCACACACAGACAGCAATCTGCGGCGGGGGTGGGGCTGGTGAGCAGGTGGGAACAGCCGACCTCTTGGTCCCTTCCCCTGGCAGTCAGGCACCAATCACCTGATGGCAAATGGGGAACTGGGGGTGGGTGGCAGTGGGGGGCAGGGTCGGCTGCAGGCATCCGGGGAAAGTGGCCCTGGTCTCAGGCAGGCCTAGGGACCGTGCCTGCGCACAAATTTCGTGCACCGGGCCTCTAGTCATTAGATAATGCTGGGTCTACACACAGAGGCAGAGACACGTGGCACAACAGGAGGATTTTATTACCATTTATTAAATACATGGGTGAGTACGTGATTGTTAGCATGTTTGGCTAAGTCCAAGCATGTTCTAACCGGGAGGGAGAAAAGCCTGGAAGAAAGCCCTAAGGCAACCACAAAGGTAAGTGACTTCACATAGAAACTCTTGGCCAAACAACTTTGCTAAGGGAGACAGTACCTCACCTGTGTCGCAGAATACTGATGGTACTCAAATAGCCATTAAATTAATGGCCACCACAGCAATGATAGGATAGCTGATGATGCTATTCCACAATTCTGAAAAAACCATGTTAGCCAAATGAAACGTGTCTTGAAAGAACTAGAGCATAACAATTGTTACACCAACAGAAAAGTGGTATTTTGAGAGCAATTATATGGATTATTATCTATATACCACAGGCATTTGAATGATGATTAGGTTAAATCTGTGTTTTAGGAGTTGAAGAGGATACATGCCTGGATAGGGGTTCACTACTACCAGGTTTACTGACTTGGAAAAGCAAACTGAATTACCTATACTCTAGTTATTCCTGGCAATCTTTTCATTGCATTAGTAAGAATTAATTTTCCACTTTCCTGCTCTACCAAAAGAGTTTCCAGTTTCTAAGATTAAAAATTGAACTTCTAAGATTAATAGCCTGAGATAAAAAGGTACCTGTGTGGTCCAACACGGTATTTAAGCCACAAGAAGAGTGCCAGCTGGCCCCATTACCTTCAGGCCATGTGCCAGAATGCTGCTTGACTACGGATATACTTGATCAGAACAGGGCTTTATTACAAGTCCATTCAGGGCTGAAACTCCAGGTTATGCCAGGCAAATGTATGCAACTCATTTGACCTTGTTCTCAAATTCTTTGGGAGCTCAACTGGGGAGAGGCCACACTGCCACCGTCTGAACTAGCATGTCCCAACATGAAGGTGTCAGCTGTGACACATGTTTAAAAGGAAATTTTCAAGGCTGCAGATATGTGTTTAATTTGCTACAATGACAATCTTTGTGTCTTGCTATTAAAGTGGTGTAACAACAATGAACACAACAGACCACCCAATGCAGTCCATACTTACAAAGGTAGGTTTTGGTTTGTACTATGGTGGGGAAGCTTCCTCTATAGAGCAGCCACAGCCTTACCTGTCTCTATTGTGGGAAAATGGGCTCTATGGAACATGCAGAAGTGATTTGTCCTGTATGTGCAGCATTACCTGAGGCAGTCCTACTCATGTCACAGATGACTCTGCAGCTCATCTTACACTTGAGCACAGAGCCATAGAGGTTTAGATGAATCGAGGGGTGTTCCACATGTACGCAAAATGTTTCCCCCTGGCTGAGGGCTAGGAAGTCCTCTTGCTCACAGATCAAACATGCACTTATTAGTATGAACTTTTTCTTCTCAGAGTTCATATTCTCCAGCAATAGGCAAGCTGTAGGTCCTGTAGCTGAGCTTTTCTCTCAGTTATCAGGAATGAGACATTCTGCAAGAGGACAGTTTAATTCTTCCAGTCCTTCTACTGCTCAGTTAGAACAAATGCAGCTGCAGCTGCAGCTGCAGCTAGAAAAGCAGCAAGCCCAGGCAGCGTGACTGCAGACCACACGCGGCAAGCAGGCGCATTGATACAAGGAGTGTCACCACTACAATCACATTATACACTGCAACAACCAAGATGGCTAACAGGGAAGCAGTCAGCAAACTCCAGAATTCCCAATTTCTTTTAATAAGGTTGAATGATCCTAAAATGTCTGACACAGAACACCAAACCATACAAAGTGAGCGTGCAGACTGCATCCTGTTTGTTCAGGAGCTCCTGCTGTTCACTCAGTGTGGAGGGAGTTCCCCTTAGATGAGGACGAATGGGGAGGGGGGATGGCAGATTTTGGTGCTATGGGCTGTGTAGATGTTATGCCTTTAGATGTTGCTTTAGAAAACCTAAATTTAAAAGACAGTGATAAAGGAAATGAGCCTTCATCACCTCCTCTTTGATGTCTCAATTTGCAGACAATGCCCTCTGTGCTGTATTTGCCAAGGAAAGTGGACAACTATCTTGGGTTTGTTTGGTGATTGCAATTTCAGGTCTGTCACTCTAGTTACATAGTGTACAGTCAAAAGGAAGAGAGAAATATCTACACTAATAAAAGAGAAACATGGTAATTGGCGTACGACCGCTACCCTTCCCATTGGCTAATCAGCGAGATATGCAAATTAACTGACAGCCAAGATGGCGGCCGGCAGCCAGGCAGCTTGAAACTAACATGAGGCTTGCTTGCCTCAGTGACGAAGGAAACCAACGTTCCCTGCCTGTGACTGCAGGCCTCTGAGCCTGCAGTTTAAGAAACTATGTAACAAATACCGCCGTACTTCAGCCAGCAAGATCACAACATTGTAAGCAAAGGCCAGAAACCTACTTTCAGCATCGGAGGCCTAAGAGCTGGAGCCAAGCCTCAAGCTAAAGCTGGCCCAGAATAAAAAAAAAAAAAAGAAAAAAAGGAGCGGTTGGGAGCTTCAGTCCCAGCCTGAAAACAGCCCTCAGCCCCTCACCCAGACTGGCCAGGCACCCCAGTGGGGACCTCCACCCTGAAGGGTGTGTTACCAGCTGCAAACAGCCATCATCCCCTCACCCGAGCTGGCCAGGCACCCCAGTGGGGACCCCCACCCTGATCCAGGACACCCTTCAGGGCAAACCAGCCGGCCCCCACCCGTGCGCCAGGCCTCTATTCTATATAGTAAAAGGGTAATATGCCTCCCAGCACCGGGATCAGCGGAGCCGCGAGGCCTCCCAGCACTGGGATCAGCGTGACAGGGGGCAGCACCCAAACCCCCTCATCGGCCCTGCTGTGTGTGTGACAGGGTGCGGCACCCCAACCCCGCCCCCCCCCCCCCCCCCACGGGCCCTGCTCTGTGTGTGACGGGGTAGAGCCATAACCTCCCCATCGGCCCTGCCCTGAGTGTGATAGAGGGCAGCGCCCCAACCCGCTGATCCGCCCTGCTTTGTGTGTGACAGGGGACAGTGCCCCAACTCCCCATCGGCCCTACTCTGTGAGTGACAGGGGGGAGCTCCTCAACCCCCTGATGGGCCCTACTCTGTGAGTGACAGGGGGGAGGTCCCCAACCCCCTGATGGGCCCTGCTCTGTGCGTGACAGGGGGTGGCGCCGCAACCTCCCCATCGACCCAGCCTTGAGTGTGACAGGGGGCGGTGCCCCAACCCCCCAATCGGCCCTACCCTGAGCGTGACTGAGGGTGGCATCGCAACCTCCCAGTCCACCCTGCTCTGTGCATGACAGGGGGCGGCGCCCCAACTCCCCAATCGGCCCTGCTCTGAGCCCGACCAAGGGCTGCACCTAGGGATTGGGCCTGCCCTCTGCCACCCAGCAGCAGGCCTAAGCCAGCAGGTCGTTATCTCCCGAGGGGTCCCAGACTGCGAGAGGGCACAGGCCGGGCTGAGGGACCCCCCCCTCCCCGCCCCCCCGAGTGCACAAATTTTTGTGCACCGGGCCTCTAGTATATAATAATCACTTCCACTTAACGAACGTTTACTTCTAGCAGGTAAATGCAGGTAGCAGTGCAGAGGTGGTCTCGGCTTCCTGTACCCAGACATGAAAAAGGCTCTCCTAGTACTCCACATGCAAACTGAAGAGGAAAATGGAAATCTCTAATATGTATTAATGAATAAAAACCACTTTATGGTTTACCTTAACAAAAAAAAAAAATTCCATGGGACTCGAAAGAGCGCCCTAGGAGGAAAATAGGAATTCAAAATCGACAGCTATAAGGAGAGCCAAAATGACTCAAGATAGAAAAAGTAAGTCATAATTATAGACTTTGACCTTTACAACTCCATAAAGGCAAAATAACATCGATTAAGCTGGGAAATGTAGAAGCCTTAAGATGTGTCTTTCTTGAAATCTTTTCCCAAGTAAACAGCCTTCCCGAGGACCACTGTTACTACAAGGCTCCCAACAAGAAACATTCTAGGCAAGATAAATACAGCTCAAAGGAAACCATCTGCTCAGAGACTTCTGCTAGCAATCCTCCTATCTAACAAGGAGGGAATATGCTAATTGACCCTCATGCCTTCTCAAAGATGGCAGCACCCACAGCCAATAAGGAGGGAATATGCTAATTGACTTCCCCTCCCTCAAAGATGGCAGCTCCCACAGCCACAAGATGGCCAGCAGGGGCGGGCAGTTGGGGGCGACTGGCCGGCAGGGGAGGGCAGTTAGGTGTTTATCAGGCTGGCAGGGGAGTGGTTAGGGGGTGAGCAGGCAGAAGCCGTTAGGGGCAATCAGGCAGGCAGGCAGGCAGGCAAGTGGTTGGGAGCCAGCAGTCCTGGATTGTGAGAAGGATGTCTGACTGCGGGTCAGACATCCCCTGAGGGTACATGCCAGGTTCATGCCAGGTTCCTATTATGAAAACAAAGAATTAGGCACAAGATCACACAGTTATATTGGTAGGAGAACTTAGCAGCAAGATAAGCTTTGTCCAGCATCCTCTAACACTTAGAGCAGCGGTTCTCAACCTGTGGGTCGTGACCCCTTTGGAGGTCAAACGACCCTTTCACAGGGGTCACCTAAGACCACCGGAAAACACATATATAATTATATTGTTTTTGTGATTAATCACTATGCTTTAATTACGTTCAATTTGTAACAATGAAAATACATCCTGCATATCAGATATTTACATTACGATTCATAACAGTAGCAAAATTACAGTTATGAAGTAGCAACGAAAATAATTTTATGGTTGGGGGTCACCACAACATGAGGAACTGTATTAAAGGGTCGCGGCATTAGGAAGGTTGAGAACCACTGACTTAGAGGGTCACTTAACAGGTCAGTTGTCCATACACTACAGTGCAATTTACACATATAAATTATTGTGATTCAGTCAATAACATTTACTACGTCCCAGATACCTTATTAGATATGTTCCATCTTTTCCCCTGTTACATACTGAGCATAGGACTAAATCTTATATTTCTTGTAGAAATATTACAATGCCATCCTTGGTAGCTAAGACCACAGTAGGAGCTCAGGAAAAGTTTTCTCAAATGAAAATACTCAATGCTTTCTTATGGATGACATAGGCATGGCTAAGCAATAAACACTGTAGTCAGGCTATTATCTAGATACTAGAGGCCCAGTGCATGAAATTCATACAATTGGCGGTGGGGCGGAGGGGGAACAATGGGAGGTCCCTCAGCCTGGCCTGCACCCTCTCATAGTCCAGGAGTCCTCAGGGGAGAAGCCCTCAGGGGTAATTGGGGCTGGCAGTCACCACTCACATCCACTGATGGTGCCTGGTGCTAGCAGTGGGTGCAAGTGGCGCTCCGGTGCCGGCAGCGGGTGCAAACAGGGCCGGCACCAGCAGCAGGTGCGAGTGCCTGGTGGGACCATGGCGCATTGGAGCAAAGAACCACAACAGGTTCGCTGATGAAAGCAACCAGCGCCCCACCTTGGTCTGGCGCCCCCGCTCACCTGCCCCACCATCCCGCTGTGGCTGATGCCCGCCATGTTCCACACTATGCCACCTGCTGCCAACACCCACCATGTTCCGCATGCACCCCTGGTGGTCAGCGCACATCATAGTGACTGGTTGTTCCACCATTCAGTCTATTTGCATATTAGGGTTGTATATATACAGACTGATTTCAGAGAGGAAGGGAGAGGGAGAGAGAGAGAAACATCAATGATGAGAGAGAATCTTTGATTGGCTGCCTCCTGCACACCCTCTACTGTGGATAGAGCCTTCAACCCAGGCATGCGCCCTTGACCAGAATCAAACCCGGGACCCTTCAGTCTGCAGGTCAATGCTCTATTAACTGAGCCAAATTGGTTGGGACTTCCCTCTCTTTTTTATTACCAAACATTTAAAAAGACCACATTCCCTTCCTCTTTAGCCCATTCATCCAAATGCCCTTGAAACTTGGTGTCATTCCCCACAATTCTAACGAAGTCCATCAGCAAACTTCTGGTTGTTAAGTCAGGCTTTGTCCTCTTAGATTCTGCCTCCTTTGGACTTCTTCTCATCTTTTCTCTGAGACCACTATTCTAGGCTTCCATTTATTGTGTGCTCTGTCTTCTGCCAACTTCTCTGAGTACTCCTCTAACAGTTTGACTTCCCAAAGAACAAGTTATTCCTGCTTCTTTTGGTCTATATGAGAATGACATTTCTCAGGTCCTTCTTTTTTAAAAAAATATATTTTTATTGATTTCAGAGAGGAAGGGAGAGAGAGAGAGAGAGATAGAAACATCAATGATGAGAGAGAATCCTTGATCTGCTGACTCCCGCATGCCCCCCACTGGGGATCGAGCCCACAACCCAGACATTTTCCCTGACCTGGAATCGAATCATGACTTCCTGGTTCATAGGTCAATGCTCAACCACTGAGCTATGCCGGCCGGGCAGGACCTTCCTTTATGCAACTACTTTAAATATATCTTATTGATATTTTATAGAGAGGAAGGGAGAAGGATAGAGAGTTAGAAATATCGATGAGAGAGAAACATCTATCAGCTGCCTCCTGCATACTCCCTACAGGGGATGTGCCCACAACCAAAGTACATGCCCAAGATTGGAATTGAACCTGCAACTCTTGAGTCCGCAGGCCGACGCTCTATCCACTGAGCCAAACCAGTTAGGGCAGAACCTTCCTTTATGGACATTAAGTTGGCAATTTATCTGCAACTTGAAGATTGTGGTTTTATGGAAAGCTTTCAATTAAATTGGTGTAAAATCTCTACCTGGAACTCAATACAGGTTTGTTGGAATGATTTATTCATTCAATTAATCATTTATATGTTCAATAAATATTTACTAATTGTCTAATCAGCAAATTGAATGGATTGTTAAATTTAATAGTAAGTTACATCTTTTTTTCAAGTTACGTAAATATGGTTTTGTCTTTTTCTTTCAACTTTTGGTGAAGTTTGTTATTTGTCTGTTTTTTTTTTCTAATTTGAGCAATAAATAGATATATGACTCTTGGATAAGTTATTTAACCTCTAGAAATACATTTCCTAATTTTTATTGTAGGGATAGTAATAAGGATTAGATGACAAAATGCCCCCAGATCACATAGTACATGCAATCATATAGTAATGGCTCAATAAATGCCAGTTATCATTATCCTTATTACTAGAAGCCCGGCACACAAAATTCGTGAGGGTATGATCCCTAGACCAGGCCTGCAATCAGGGCCATCTTCCCCAGCTGCCCGCAGCTGGCCTTACCCCCCTTCAGCCACCCATCCCCAGTTCCCCGTTTGCCATTGGGTGATCGGAGCCTGATGGCCAGGGGGAGGGACCGAGAGGTTGGCCGTTCCCACCCGCTCACCAGCCACACCCCCACTGCAGGTTGCCTTCTGCGTGTGGGATGACTGGCAGGGTGGGGGCCTTGGCTTGGTGCCATCCACGTTCCCTGCCACCCACCCCCGGTTCCCTGTTAGTCATCAGGCAATGGGAGCCTGCCGGCTGGGGAAAGGAACCTAGAGGTGGTCAGGGCACCTCATAGTGACTAGTTGAGCGGTCGTTCTGGTAGTTCAGCTGTTAGGATCAATTTGCATATTACCCTTTTATTATATAGGAAAGACAAATCAAACACCTTTAACATCTAAATGCTATATACTAAAAAGTGAATATAAGACATTAAAAGATCAAACAATTCTTTTGTGACCTACACAGAATCTAGGCCTCTAATATATCTACTGGATAGCACATAAACACACCCAGTCCCATAGCAGCATTCCTAATATAGTAAAAAAATGAAACATAAAATCACTAAAATCATTAAGGTGCTCTCAGGTTATTTCAGTGTGAACTAAACTCTATCCCATAGATTAAACTGCCTCTTTGAGTTAACACTGTCTTAACAGTTTTTGTTCATAAATGTTTTCTCTGCAAAACTGGTAACACTTTGCTCATTAGTACCTTTGTTGTACAAACTGACACCAAAATACAGATATTTTTCGCCATGAGTACTGTATTATGTTTACAAACACGATGCATATTCATTTTTGTATAAACAAGGATAAATATAAAGATATGCATGTAAACTGATGCAATAAATCTTTTTTTTTTATAGTTTTTTTTTTCTCTCTCTTTTTTTTTTATTATTAGTTAAGGTATTACAAATGTGTCCTCATCCCCCCCATTAACCCCCAACCTCCCCCCCCCACACACAAACTCATGCTCCCATCCCCCCGTTGTCCATGTCCATTGCTTTGGCTTATATACATGTATACAAGTCCTTCGGTTGATCTCTTCCCCTTACCCCTGCCCTCCCCTACTTTCCTTCTGGGGATTGATAGCCTGATCGCTGTTTCTCAGGCTTTGGGTCTGTCCCTTTTCATCAGTCTATGTTGTTCTCTATAATCCACAAATGAGTGAGATCATGTGGTATTTATCTTTCTCTGACTGGCTTATTTCACTTAGCATAATGCTCTCCAGTTCCATCCATGCTGTTGCAAAAGGCAAGAGTTCCTTTTTTTTTTACCGCAGCATAGTATTCCATTGTGTATATGTACCATTGTTTTCTAATCCACTCATCTGCTGATGGGCACTTAGGCTGTTTCCAAATCTTAGCTATGGTGAATTGTGCTGCTATGAACATAGGGGTGCATATATCCTTTCTAATTGGCGTTTCTGGTTTCTTGGGATATATTCCTAGTAGTGGGATCACTGGGTCAAATGGGAGTTCCATTTTTAGTCTTCTGAGGTAGCTCCATACTGTTCTCCACAGTGGCTGCACCAGTTTGCATTCCCACCAGCAGTGCAGAAGGGTTCCTTTTTCTCCACATCCTCTCCAACACTTGTTTGTTGATTTGTTGATGATAGCCATTCTGACAGGTGTGAGATGATAACGCATTGTCGTTTTGATTTGCATCTCTCGTATAATTAGTGACTTTGAGCAGGTTTTCATATGTCTTTCGGCCTTCTGTATGTCCTCTTTCGAAAAGTGTCTATCTAGGTCCGTTGCCCATTTTTTTATTGGATTGTTTATCTTCCTTTTGTTAAGTTTCATGAGATCCCTGTAAATGTTGGAAATTAAACCCTTATCGGTGGTATCATTGGCAAATATGTTCTCCCATGTAGTGGGTCTTCTTGTTGTTTTGTTGATGGTTTCCTTTGCTGTGCAAAAGCTTTTTATTTTGATGTAGTCCCATTTGTTTATTTTCTCTTTAGTTTCCATTGCCCTAGGAGCATTATCAGAGAAGAAATTTCTTCGGCATATGTTTGCAATTTCACTGCCTGTGGATTCCTCTAGTATTTTTATGGTTTCCCGTCTTACATTTAAGTCTTTTATCCATTTTGAGTTTATTTTTGTGTATGGTGTGAGTTGGTGATCTAGTTTCATCCTTTTGCATGTATCTGTCCAATTTTCCCAACACCATTTATTGAAAAGACTGTCTTGACTCCATTGTATGCTCTTGCCTCCTTTGTCGAATATTAATTGGGCATAGTGGTTTGGGTCGATTTCTGGGGTCTCTATTCTATTCCATTGATCTATATGTCTGTTCTTGTGCCAGTACCAAGCTGTTTTAAGAACAGTGGCTTTGTAATACAGTTTGATATCTGGTATTGAGATCCCACCTACTTTGTTCTTTCTCAGGATTGCTGCAGCTATTCGGGGTCTTTTTTTATTCCAGATGAATTTTTGGAACGTTCGTTCTAGATTTGTGAAATATGCCATTGGTAATTTAATGGGGATTGCACTGAATCTATAAATTGCTTTGGGTAGTATGGACATTTTGATGATGTTGATTCTACCAATCCATGAACACGGTATATTCTTCCATCTGTTTATGTCTTCCTCTATCTCTTTTTTCAGTGTCCTGTAGTTTTCAGCATATAAGTCTTTTACCTCCTTAGTTAAGTTTATTCCTAGGTATTTTAATTTTTTTGGTGCAATGGTAAATGGGATTGCTTCTGTAGTTTCACTTTCTGTAAGTTCACTATTGGTGTAAAGAAATGCCATGGATTTCTTAGCATTCATTTTGTATCCTGCTACATTGCCAAATTCATTTATTAAGTCTAATAATTTTTTGATGGAGTCTTTAGGGTTCTGTATGTACAGTATCATGTCATCTGCAAATAAGGACAGTTTTACTTCTTCTTTTCCAATCTGGATGCCTTTTATTTCTTCTTTGTGTCTGATCGCAATGGCTAGTACTTCCAGTACTATGTTGAACAGGAGTGGTGAGAGGGGGCATCCCTGTCTTGTTCCTGTTTTTAGGGGGAATGGTTTTAGTTTTTGCCCATTGATTATGATGTTGGCTGTGGGTTTGTCATATATGGCTTTTATTATGTTGAGGTATGATCCCTCAATTCCTATCTTGCTGAGAGTTTTTATCAAGAAAGGGTGTTGGATTTTGTCAAATGCTTTTTCCGCATCAATTGATATGACTATGTGGTTTTTTTCTCTCAATTTGTTTATGTGATGTATCACGTTTATTGATTTGCGGATATTGTACCATCCTTGCATCCCTGGGATAAATCCTACTTGGTCATGGTGTATGATCTTTTTGATGTACTGCTGGATCCGATTTGCTAGGATTTTGTTGAGGATTTTGGCATCTATGTTCATGAGGGATATTGGCCTATAATTCTCTTTCATTGTATTGTCTTTATCTGGTTTTGGGATTAGGGTGATGTTGGCTTCATAGAATGAGCTGGGAAGTGTTCCTTCCTCTTGGATCTTTCGACATAGTCTGAGGAGGATAGGTTTTAGGTCTTCCTTGAATGTTTGGTAAAACTCCCCTGTGAAGCCATCTGGCCCCGGGCTTTTGTTTGCTGGAAGCTTTTTGATTACTCTGATGCAATAAATCTTATTAGACAGCTTAAAAGTTTTAAAATGTTTGCCAGAAACAACATAACAAAAATTAGGAACACAATAGAAAAACTAAATATAGAAACCTAGCTAAGTATAATACTCAAAACAGAAAGGATTCTATAAAATTACTGTATGATTAAGGTAGCAAAAAATCTAAGGAATTCACGCTCTATTTTCAAAACTAAAAACATTCCATGAAGAAAAGAGAATTACAGAAATCTGGATTCTATTACAAAGAAAATTCTCTATTTCGCCCTATGTTTCATTTATAAGTTGATATAATCTGATATAAGATGGAAGAAATGGAAAATATTTGCAAAAAATGTGGTTAGAGAATACAGCAATCAGAAAATTGTTAACACTATTGGTGTTAACTCTAAAAATAATCTAACATATAGCAACAATTACACTGTCAAATGGAAACATTTCCCAAGCCCAGCTGTTCACAAGTCTTAAGCACACTGTCCTCATGGGTCAGTGGGGAGTGAGTGAACAAGTGTTTATGAGTTCCAATTAGGAAGTACGGTAATATCTACACTGGTCATTTTATTTCAAATCAAATTTTAAACCATTTATAATTTCTCCTCACAAAAATAAAGGCAACCTTTAGATTGAACACTACAAAATTCTGGATTAATGAAATCTAAAGTGAGGAGGTTTAAAATTACCTTTAAAGTTAGGATTTCATGTCCCACAAAAGAAACATCAGACTACTACTTTTCAACTGTGTACACATACACCACCCAATTTATGGCAAATAGAAGCTGCCTTGAAGGACTTGAAGCTTTCAATGCAAATATAGATATGTCAGCTGAGCTCCCTGTCCTAAAACTAAAATAACTTAAAAAAATCATTACCCAGAATCATTCTAGAAATGTTGAGCTTTTCCTAGAAACTGACCAATGTTGAACAGATTCAAAACTAGAAACTGAGATCACTCACCTATAAAATTTATTTTACTTTTCAAGTCCAGGGGTAAACACTATGTTTTTAAGTTTACGTTTGAGAATGGAAATGTCAGTAACATTTATTAGCATCCTATATAATAAAAGGCTAATATGCAAATCGACCAAATGGTGGAACAAACAGTACTATGATGCACACTGACCACCAGTGGGCAGATGCTCAATGCAGGAGCTGCCCCCTGGTGGTCAGTGCACTCCCACAGGGGGAGCGCAAATCAGCTAGAAGCCGGGCTCATGGCTGGCGAGTGCAGAAGTGGTGGCGGGAGCCTCCCCTGCCTCTGCAGCAGTTGGAAATACCCTGAGGGCTCCCGGACTGCAAGAGGGTGCAGGCCAGGCTGAGGGACTGCCCCCATTCTCCTCACCCACCCCCCACAAGTGAACGAATTTCATGCACCGGGCCTCTAGTACTATATTAAATGATCTGAGTTACTAGGACTGGACCTCTGAGTAACTGGCTGGTTCTGCCTCTCGCAGTAAGATTGGCAGTAACTTAGAAGTTTCTCTCTATAGAACTTCTAAATACTGCTTGTTAATATGATGTCCAGACCACATATATTTTTAATTTTCAGGTGAAAAGTTCAATTTCAGAGAGTCTAGTTGGAATTTGATGATATTATACCAAGTCCAAGTAGAAATCCCAGTTTTCTCATAATTACTAGAAGTGCTGATTCATACTTACATGAATCTGCCTGCTACTTAATGGGACAATGGGAAAACTTTTCCTTTCAATGGTAGATACAATCTTTCAAAATGAGGTTCAAAGGTGAAAATTTTAAAAATAGCAGTTAGTATAAAATACTAGAAACTACTGTTCATACATCATTAAAAATAAGAGGATAAAACCATAAAAGTTATAAAAAACATAAATCCAGTCAAGCTTCAACCCCTACATTTTCTACAAAGTCTTGAATAATGTGACCTACTCACCATGCACTCACTTCACCCCAGATGTGCTGGCTTCTGTTCTGCTTCCTCCAGAACTCCTTCCCACTACAAGTCCTTTATACCTGCTGTTCTCTCCCCTAGGATGTTCTTAATTCCTTGTCTGTCTGGAACTTTCAATTAATCCTTCAGTTCTCAGCTTAAAAGTGACTTCCTCAGGAGAGCTTTGCTCTTAATTTTCCACTCCCCACTCTGCTCTGGCCTTTTATCTGTTGACTATAACCTTCATTGTACTTACTGGATTTAACTGTACATTGTTTCATAACTACAATTAAGTAACCTTGTGTTTGATATCTTTTTTCCAACTCTATACAGAAAACCCTATGAAAGTATGATTGTATCCGTATTATTTGCTGCTATTTCCTCAATGTCAAGCATATACCAGGAAATAAGACATTAAAATAAATATAATTTTGCAATGTGCTCTTGCACAAAGTAATGGAAATTAATCTATCTCACACAAAATCAGGATTCTAACACACATTTGTGAGAGTTTAACAACTGAAGAAGCTGTTGAAACAAGATTTTTCACAATCTTCATTCCCAAATGCTCTAAATCTTTAACTAGGTTGCTAAGCTGGGGACATGGAGTGATGTTCCTTGAAAATATTCATGGAATTCAGTGTGGCAGCTAAGTTTCCTGGATGGAAATAAAATGAGGCTCTCAACCAAAGCCAACCAGCCTTCAAATGAATGAGTCATAAGAAATTATGACTAAAAGGCCACCCAAGAAGAGTATGTAATAAGAAATTCAACCTATGTTCATTTGAATTTTGACAATTCACTCAACTTCAACTAAAACAAATGCTTGATGAATGGGACAAAGATATGTTCGTTTGTTTTTTTAAGGTAAAAACTCAGGAGAAACCTCTGAGATGAGGATTTCCCAAGACGATTATGAATTTTGAAAGTATGATTATAAAAACTTCCAGATTTTGAGGACCAATTTTTAAAAAACTTTGGAAGTTATAAAATAAAGTCATAGCTATTTGGAATTTGTCAATTCTTAAGAAACTTTAATGCAGGACACCTATGGATCAAGAAGCTCTATAATTTAAATATCTGATGTAAGAACATTTTTTTAAAGAGAAAATACTTATTTTCCAAAAACCTTCAATTCAATAAATAACAAAGAGAGAAGGGGAACATATGAAGCAAAATAAATAATTAAACCTGATATTAAGACGAAGGAACTTAAGAATAAGAAGCAAACTGCTTACTTACTATCCTCTCATATCAGCCCAAGATTCTTAGGAAGTAAAGCTGAAAAGATGGAAATCTATCATCATCTCTTTCTCTTTTACCTTACTGTTTTGATGGTTAGGGGTGGGTATGTGTGTACAGTGGTGAAAGGGGCAAAACTAACATTTGTTTGTGCCTACTATGCTGTGTGCCTACAGACACTACACATGTATTATTAGACTTAGTAGTCTAATGATTTGTGCACCAGTGGGGTCCCTCAGCCTGGCCTGTGGGATCCGGCTGAAGCTGGTTCTCCGACATTCCCCGAGGTCCCAGATTGCAAGAGGGCGCAGACCAGGCATAGGACTGGTCTTGAGCACAGTCCTATGCTCAAGGGACCCCACCAGTGCACGATCAGGGCTGGGGAAGGACGCGGGAGGTTGGCCAGCAGAGAGGGACCACAGGAGGGCTCCAGGGCATGCCTGGCCCGTCTTGCTCAGTCCCAATCGGCCGGACCCCAGCAGCAAGCTAACCTACCAGTCAGCATCTGCCCTTTGATGGTCAGTGCACATCATAGTGACTGGACAATCAGTCGACTATCTGCCCCCCTGGTGGTCAGTGCACGTCATAGCGAGTGGTTGAGCAACCTTAGCATATCATTAGCATATTACATTTTGATTGGTTGAAAGGACGACGGGACAACCAGACACAGCATATTAGGCTTTTATTATATAAGATTCCTCACAACTAATCTACTTGCCGATGAAGTTCAACTGACCGGCTAGAGGTCACCTGGTTTTCATTCCAGAACTACCTAAGTGCCCCTTCTAAACACTACATTGCCTTAGTTTTCCTGGTTGTGTAAAAAATTTTAATTGCTTATTAGCATAATTTTCCAGTTTTCTTCTTTCCATTATTCCATCCAATGATTGTTCTTTCTCACATGAGATTAGCCTTCACACCCTGGTCCATCGCTTAGAAGCTAAGGGAAACAGACTCCTCCTAGTGCCTAACATTCTCACAACTGGGAGCTTTTTGACAATTTCCTTATTTATACAATTTAAAAACCCAATTTTTTATTTTTAATGGTGAACTTAGAAAAACTGTTGAATATTTAAATTATTTAAGTGATTATTTTAATATATCCTTGTACTAGCAACATATCTTAACTTTTCTCACCACAGTACTCTAATAGCACAGGGGAATAAATACGTGCCAAGCAGTCAAAATACATGAGAGATTTCATTCAAGTCTTGCATTGTATCTTAGTGATTCATAAATTGTACATTTTATTCCACTTAATAGCTTTTATTTTAGCCACCCTCCCCCCTTTAGATTCTAAGCATTAACAATCTGGAGAATATCGCATGTTTATTTTACAGTGTCTCAGATAGCACTTGTGGTACTCCTGGTAGTATGAGATTCTATTCTCTGAGAAAAATGGTAAAATGGTCTTGAGCACAGTCCTATGAAATGGTAAAATGTGGATAATAAAGCTTTATATCAATATACTACATTTCAATAATTGACAGATTTTTAAAGTAATTATTGTGTTCCAATATTATAAAAGTGAAAAATCAGTTTTTCCGCTACTAAGGAAAGGAAAGTATATGGGCTTTATATAAAAGTTAATACATTTTAAATTATTGGGCTCTAATACTGATCTAATCTTACTTTTCAAATTTATGTAAGTGTTCTTAACTGTTCAGTCCTTCTACCCTATCCCAAGCTTATGGAACAGGTACTTAAAGAAAAATTTCATTTTTTTTTTTTAGGAAATATAAAATGCAGGAGCCATGGTATAAAGTGAAAATTACCTTGTTTTTCTATAACTGAGTATGAAGCCAAAAATCCTCGTCCAGAAACATGGATTCCACTCATGAACAGCACTGTAATTTCATTGCTTTTTGATTCAATTGAATGGTTCATCTGCAATCCCAGACCACAGTATTTGCCTAGGAATGAAGAAAAGCAGATCTTTGTTGTGACTCTTATGAAGTCAATAATATTTACCATGTAGATAATAGAATCAGAATAATATACCAAACTCTGCATGTTAAATAAAATGATAAGTAGGATGTTTAGTGATTAAAAATCCCATTACTCTGGTTGGAAAAAGAAAAAAGTCAAGTAATAACTTCAAATGATGCAAAAGAAAAAAACAGTACAAGCATTACTGGCCTTTTGAAGAGTCAATTTCCTGTGAAATACATGTGTATACTCTTTAAAAGAATAACCAGGAATTTTTAAACAATGAAAGCATTGCAGGCAGGCAGGTGGCCCACAAATAAACTGACAGTCAATCAGTAACCCCACAGGAGCCCCAAGATTCCTGGCCTCAGGACACCACCTCTCAAACCTTTTATGAACCTTCTCAATTTTTCTGCCAAGGCCTGTGGAACTTCTGGTCAACCCCTTTAGGTGATCATTCATATTGAAATAGAAAAACTCAATTCAGTCTATAACTTTTCAATTTTTTTAGCATTTAATAAGTTAATACAAAACATCAAGGTAAACATGCACTTTTCTTAGATGCTATCGTTTTCAATATAAAATATGTCTTGCTCATCTGTACAAAAAAACAAAAAACACACACCACCTTCTATTTCTAAATATGGAATGTAATTTTAGCTATCAATATTTTTAACATTTAAGCAAAATTACAAGTTATATAAATGATAAAATCTTCAGACTTGTTTTTTAATACCAAGTAACTCAGAAATAGTCTAGTAAAGAGGATGAATATTAAATATTGTATTGCTTTTGAACATAAAATATTTAAAAGTAGAGTAATATATATTTCACATTATTCTAAATATCTCAAAGCTATATAATTTGTTAGCAACCCCAACTATGTATGTGCAGAACCAGTGCCCATCACATTAAATCTTAAAGCCCAAAGGGAATAGTTAAGGCAAGAGAAATTATGGTCACTAGTATCTTTACACAAGATTAATTTTTGTAAAAGTGAATAACAGTTTGATCTGGGCCCATCAGTACTAGCTGTTCTTTGCCATGTAAGGATACATGTAGGTGTGATTTTATTACAAGCCTGATTAAGATGCTCAGTATAAATACTGACTTTACAGATCCTTTCAGGTACAAAGGGAAAAGATCCTTTTTAAAGAATACCTAACATGCCATACAATGATGTCTTCATAAAAAGTATATTATTAAAGTGAAACAATGTGCAAAAAAATAGTTTTAACCCTTTTTATATGGACAGAACCCCAAAAGTATTTTTTATTAGCACGAAGTTTCATCTTTTGTCTATCTATTTGTTTATCTGGACTTATCTTGTCCTCTAAAATGTGAGTAAATTTAATCTGTGGTAGAAACAAAACATTTTTTAAAAATCACTTACGTTCTGTGAAACTCAAAAGGCAATGCTGAAGAATGGATAACCACAATTTAAAAAACAGAAGAAAGAAAAAAGAAAAGTACAATAGCTGACCTTATAAGTGCTTAAATGAGTTCAAATATACAAGAAGCACCTGCCTTCACCTGCTATTCCCAGCCAAGGTGACCCTCCTTCTCCTCACTTGGCTCTCCTTTGACCACCGGCTTTACCCGCTGTACAAGTAATGCAAAGAACTTGGCAAAGCACTCTGGGAAAGGAAGAAGAAAAACCATTCCTAATCTGGGCAACATAGTTGTTAATTCTTTAATGCCATTTCCCTAGTTTGGCCATTCAAAGGTACTCCTAAATCAAAATAAAGTATTTAACTGCCAACAATTATAAGTTCTGCTGATGGCTCTTAAAGTCACAGAAATCGCTATAGTTTCTCATGATTAAATAAGAAAGGTATTTGAAAAAATATTTTGTGAATATATAGAGGACATTAAAATATAAAAGTTAAAATTATTAATCACCATAACAACCATGAAACACTGGTTTTTAATATAAAAGAACCCATGTTCCAGGAAAATAAAAGTGCTTAAAAGTTATTAGCCTTTAGGAAACTAGGAAAAGAAACCAAAAGCAGGTTATTTGAAAAAAACAAACAAAAAACACACACAACAACAGCAAAGAAAACAACCTAATAAGACTCTAGTAAGTCTAAATAAGAAAAAGAGAAGACAAAATCACTAATATCCGTAATGAAGGTGGGGACAGATCCTTACAGATCCCATGGACATCAAAAGGATAATAAAGACATACTATGAACAACTCTACGTCCAAAAATTGGATAACCTTGATAAAATGGACAGGTTCCTTGAAAGACACAATTTGCCAAAACTCAAACAAAAAGAAACAAACAATCTGAATAGGCCTATATCTAGGATATTAAATCAATAATTAATAATACTTCAAAAGAAAAAGCACCTGGCACAAATGGGTTCACTGGTAAATTTCACCAAACATTTAAGGACAAAGACATTACAAGAAAACTACAGACCAATGTTTCTCATAAAAATAGATGCAAAAATACTTAATAAAGTATTAGCAAATCAAATCCACAGTGGTCTAGGTATACTGGTTAATAATGCAGATTTTTTTCAATAGATGGAGTTACACGTATGTTGATATATATGTGATATGATATGTATGCTATTTTGTTGTATTGACAGCAAGCTTCAAAACTTCATGTCAAATTTGCTGAAGGTGTTAACATCATAGATATTTTTATGTTTAAAAATGTCGAATTTCGTGCCCAAAAAAAGAGCACTTGCGGGAAGTTTTAATTCATTACTTTATTTTGAAGAAAAGTGCTGCTGGAAGTTATTGCATACTTCGGGAAGCTTATGGTGAACATGCTCCATCTCAAGATACTTGTGAACACTGGTTTAAATGGGCTAAAAGTAATGATTTCGATGTGAAAGACAAAGAACGTCCAGGTCAACAGAAAAAGTTTGAAGATCAACAATTGCAAGCATTATGGGATGAAGATGCATGTCAAACTAAAAAACAATTTGCAGAAAGATTAAACGTTGCTCAACAAATAATTTCCAATCATTTACAAGCAATGGGAACGATTTTAAAGGAAGGGAAATGGGTGGCACATCAACTGACCGAAAGACAAATGGAAAACCGAAAAGTCATCAGGAAAATGTTGTTTCAACAGCACGAGAGAAAGTCTTTTTTGCATCGAATTGTGACTGGCGATGAAAAGTGGATTTATTTTGAGAATCCCAAATGCACAAAAACATGGGTTGATCCAGGTCAACCATCAACATTGACTGCAAGGCCACATCGCTTCGGAAAGAAGACAATGTTCTGCGTTTGGTGCGATCAGGAAGGTGTGCTGCATTATGAGCTTCTAAAACCAGGTGAAACGGTTAATACTGATCACTGCCGACAACAGATAATCAATTTGAACCACACTTTGATTGTAAGATGACCAGAACGGGCCAGAAGACACAGCAAAGTAATTTTGCTTCATGGTACCGCACCATCACACACTTCAAAACCAGTTAAAGACACATTAAAGATCTTGCCTGGGAAGTATTAACCCACCTGCTGTATTCACCAGACCTTGTTCCTGCAGATTACCACTTGTTCCAATCAATGGCACATGCACTTTCTGAGAAGCACTTCAAAATGTACAAGGGAGTGGAAAATTGTGTCTCTGAATGGTTTGCCTCAAAACAAGAAAAGTTCTTGGGACGCAGGGTGTCCCTCAGCCTGGCCTGCGCCCTCTCCAATCTGGGACTCCTCAGGGGATGTCCGACTGCCGGACATCCCTCTCGCAATCCGGGACTGCTGGCTCCTAACTGCTAACCTGCCTGCCTGCCTGATTGCCCCTAACCACTCTGCATCCCGTCCTGATCGCCCCCAACTGTCCCTCCTCCCCCCCCCCGCCCCCCCGCCTATATGCTCACCCCCAACTTCCCCCTCCTGCCAGCCTGCTCGCCTCCAACTGCGTTCCCCTGCCAGCCGGGCTGTGGGGCAACCTGCCCCCATAGAATTACCTGAAAGATGGAAGAATTGTGTAGCTAGCGATGGACATTACTTTGAATAAAGCACTTTTGATGTTTCTCTTGAAATTATTGTTTTCTTTGATTACAAAATCCGCATTATTATCCGGTACATCATTCCACAATGATGTCATTATACATTTGTTCAAATCCATGGAATGTGCAACAACAACAAAAAATTTAGCCATTAGGAAATGCAAATCAAATTCATAATGAGATTCCACTTTACAGCCACTAGGATGGCTAGAATAAAAAAGATAGAATAGCAAGGATATTGAAAAATTGGAACCCTCATACAGTGTTTGTGGGATTGTAAAATGGTGCAATCGCATTTGAGAACAGCCTGGCAGTTCTTCAAAAGGTTAAACGTATAATTAGTTATCATATGACCCAGTAATTCTACTCCTAGGCATCTATACTAATAAAAGGGAAATATGCTAATTAGACTGGGAGACCTTCCGGACATCCTTCTGGACAAAGCCATGGTGGCAGGGCTGAAGCAGAGGTGGTTAGGGGCGATCAAGCCGACAGGAGAGGGCAGTTGGGGGTGATCAGGCTGGCAGGGGAAGGCAGTTGGAGGTGAGCAGGCCGGCAGGAGGGGGAAGTTGGGGGTGAGCATATAGGGGGGGGGGGGAGTTGGGGGCGATCAGGACGGAATACTGAGTGGTTAGGGGCAATCAGGCAGGTTAGCAGTTAGGAGCCAGCAGTCCCAGATTGCGAGAGGGATGTCCAGCAGTCGGACATCCCCTGAGGAGTCCCAGATTGGAGAGGGCGCAGGCCAGGCTGAGGGACACCCTGCCCCCATGCATGAATTTTGTGCACCAGGCCACTAGTACTAGTATATCCAAGAGAAATGTAAACATTATGTCCACACAGAGTTGGACCTGATATCTCACAGCAGCATTATTCATAATAGCTGAAATTTACAAACAACCTAACCAGCATCCTGCAGTTCCTAGGAAAAACTGGCATGGAAAGGTGGTGATAAATCTCAAAGAAAAATGCAATCTTTTACAAACAGGAGGAGCCATAAACTATCACTCCAGGAGGACGCTAGGAACGAAAAGCAGTCCCTGGCCCAGTTTTACAACTGCAAGGAAGTGAAATCTGCCAACCACCAGTGAGTTTGGAAGAGAATCCTCATCCCCAGCTGGTATCTTGATTTCAGCCAAGCAAGACGCTAAGCAGAGAATCCAGTCATGCCATGCTCAGACTTCTGAGCTACAGAAACTGAGATAATGAACTGTGTTGTTTTAAGTCTGTGGTAATGTTATGAAACAACAGACAACTAATACAACCAGAAATTTACTTTGGTTGTATGGTGAGAATACACTGGTTTTTGGATCATCAAATCTAAAAGAACTATAGTGCACAAGCTGGAATCTACGGCTCAGGGTCGTAATCAGCAGACAGATGCATTTTACTTGGCCTCTTGGCCAGCAGTTTGGGGCCATGCACTATTTCAAAACTATTTGAATTAGCTGCCAAAATTTTAAAAATCTGGAAACTTCATATTAAGTATGAATTTCTAACTTCTCTTAGAAAATCACAAGTAAAAAAAAAAAATAGGAAACCTGGGCCAATAATGACTGTCTTCTTTGAAAGTCACACTCCGGTTAGTAGTGAATTTGTATCCACTTATATAGAGCTTAGAGATCTTAAGGTTCTCATGCCTCTTTCCTGTGACCATATCAAAGACACTTTAGGTAGATTATAAAAAACAACATATTAAATTCTGGAAGAAGTCAAGCAGAAATATTCTGGATTCAAAAATATAGAGTACATGCACCTGGTTTTGGATAGACTACGATGAGGAGTTAATATTGTTCATGAAACACGAAACGAGGTTTATGTTCTCAAGTAATTGGAAGACCACTTAACCTATTGACAGGTGTGGCAAGTTAGAAAGACTACGCTGATAGAGCAAAAGCATGTCAACCCTGTCTACCTCCAACAGATGGAAATGTAGCTTGCTTAGAGGACATCACTTAATTAATTTACACATACTGGTATTTAGGGAGAGTTTACTGCCTATGTACAGAAATGCCTTTAATCTAAAAAACAAAGTGTACAATTCTCAAAGAAATTTATTTATTGAATATATTCTAACAAGCCCCTGAATAGCCGGTCACTGAGCTAGGTATGCGCTGGGGGGTTCAGTGATGAAATTAGAAGGCAGAGTGTTGCCCTCAGAGAGCTCAGTGTAGTGGGACAGGGCAAACACACAGCTGAAGCCCCTAGCAGACTGAAGAGGCCATTACAATACCAAGAAAATGTTTAGAGTAGATGCTGTCATTAAATAATGTCCATCAGTACTGTGTCTGTACAGTCCGGCTTCAAGGATCACACTGCCTTGTGCTTGGTGGGCCAGAGCGAGTTGGGTTGTAAAATTTAGGCCTCTGATGTAGGTAGTAGAATGTTCATAGCAGACAATTAGTGATAGCCAAAAACTGGTTATATGGTAGATACACCTTAACTTTCTTATTAAATTTATCACTATTAGAAATTTAGATCGGCTTCCAGTTTTCTGTATAGTGAATAATATTACAATAAACATCTTCCTAGCACAACCTCTTCTGCCTACCTGAAGTATTTCCTTAGTGATTCTTAATATATACTTCCAGACTGCTATCCAAGTGAGCTATACCATTTAATACATTATCAATATTTAAAAAAGGTACCAATTTCATCACAACCATGGCAAACATATTAACATTTTATATTTTTTATTAATCCAAAAGACAGGGAGGGGGACATATTTAGTTTAGAAAAATTGCATTTCTTTTATTACAAGCAGAGTTGCCTCCTCCAGTTCCTCTTTCAAAATAGCAGCGTGGACAAAAGAGCACATAGATTTTTATTGCTATCCATGATGATGAACAAAGGGTCTCCATAGATAATTTTACAGCATTCAAGAAACCAAAATATTCACAAGGTAATACCATTCATCCCTATCAGTTTCATCTGAGTGGATTTTCTTATAAAATTCTACTTTGAGAGCTTTTAGACTTAGCTTCTAAAAAGTCAGCAAACTTCGGGATAGAAGAGAGCTTCATTTTGTTTCTATTTCTTAATAAAAACTCTTAAAAAGATGGTGACTCAAGGCCTTGGCTGTTATTAAGTTGACAACTTTTTTCAAGATAGCTGGCAGAGTTTCTAATGCCAAGCACAGTAATATAAAAACAATGAGTCATAATAATGTGTACACTTCAGCAAAATTAGAGGTGTTGCCAAGCATCATAGGTGAGACATACACCGCATACCAAGAAATTTTTTCAAAGCTTTTCTGGAAAAATAAACTTTTCACCATTCAGGAGATGTCAAAGGCTTTTAATATTTCCTAGAAGAGCTTACTTACATCAGCATCACACAGTGGATTAAGTTTCATCCTTTTGAATACTGACAAGAAATGAGACAGGTGTCAATACCTTACTGACCTGCCTCATAATATTGAAGGAGACATTTAGAAGTGATGACATCATTTACAGAGACAAAGCTTCAATATTTCTTCTCTGTTCCAGTCCACAAACCAGTCTGACTATTCCAAAGCACAAAGATCCACCAAGGTATTTAGAATTGCATATGGCTCCTGTATATGACAATGCAACAACCTCACATGATACTTCTTAAGTGTAAGTTCCCATCAAGTCTCTCCATGAAAAACATCCACAGTAATTACTGTATTCTCATGAACATGTATGAGATGCCTTTATTCTCCTGACTTCATGTTTTCATAGGCTGGGACTGCATCTCTCATGAAACTCTATGGCTTTTATACCTATCATGCAAGATACCTATGAAGATTAAGATAACACTTCTTTAACTTCTACACATGAAAAATGTAAAAATGTTAACAATGATGATCATTCTGTAAGTTCACTATTGGTGTATAAAAATGCCATAGATTTCTTGGCATTAATTTTGCATCCTGCTACATTGCCAAATTCATTAATTAAGTCTAATAATTTTTTGATGGAGTCTTCATGGTTTTCTATGTACAGTATCATGTCATCTGCAAATAATGACAGTTTTACATCTTCATTTCAAATTTGGATGCCTTTTATTTCTTCTTCTTGTCTAACTGCTATGGCTGGCACTTCCAGAACTATGTCGAGCAGGAGTGGTGAAAGGTGGCATCCCTGTCTCATTCCTGTTCTTAGGTGAAATGGTTTTAGTTTTTGCCCATTAAGTATGATGTTGGTTGTAGGTTTGTCATATAAGGCTTTTATTATGTTGAGATATGATCCCTCTATTCCCATTTTGCTGAGGGTTTTTATCAAGAAAGAGTGTTGGACTTTGTCAAATGTTTTTTCTGCATCAACTGATATCACTATGTATTTTTTATCTCTAAATTTGTTTATGTGATGTATATCAAGTTTATTGATTTGAGGATATTGTACCATCCTTGCATCCCAAGGATAAATCTTACTTGCTCATGGTATATGATCTTTCTGATGTAATACTGGATCCAATTTGCTAGAATTTTGATGAGGGTTTTGGCATCTATGTTTATGAGGGATATTGGCCTGTAATTCTCTTTCATTGTGTTGTCTTTATCTGGTTTCATCGCACCAAAAAAATTAAGATACCTAGGAATAAACTTAACTAAGGAGGTAAAATATCTGTACTCGGAAAACTACAGGACATTGAAAAAAAAAGAGAGGAAGACATAAACAGATAGGAGAACATACCGTGTTCATGGATTGGTAGAATCTACGTTAAAATGTCCATACTACCCAAAGCAATCTATAGATTCAAAGCACTCCCCATTAAAATATCAACAGCAAATTTCACAGACTTAGAATGAACTCTCCAAAAATTCATCTGGAATAAAAAACGACCCCGAATAGTTGCAGCAATCCTGAGAAAGAAGAACAAAGTAGGAAGGATCTCAATACCAGATATCAAGCTGTATTATAAAGCCACTGTTCTAAAAACTGCCTGGTACTGGCACAAGAACAGACATATACTAGTAGATCAATGTAATAGAATAGAGAACCCAGAAATCGACCCAAACCACTACGCTCAATTAATATTTGACAAAGGAGGCAAGAACATACCATGGAGTCAAGACCGTCTCTTGAATAAATGATGTTGGGAAAATTGGACAGATACATTTAAAAGAATGAAACTATACCACCGACTTACACCATACACAAAAATAAACTCAAAATGGATAAAGGAGTTAACCATAAGATGGGAAACCATAAAAACATTAGAGGAATCCACAGGCAGCAAAATCTCAGACATATGCCAAAGCAATATCTTCACTGATACAGCACCTAGGGCAATGGAAACTAACGAGAAAATAAACAAGTGGGACTACATCAAAATAAAAAGCTTCTATACAGCAAAAGAAACCATCAACAAAACAAGAAAGCCCACTGCATGGAAGAACATATTTGCAAATGTTATCACCGATAAAGGTTTAATCTCCAACATTTACAGGAAACTCATACAATTTAACAAAAGGGAGATACACAACCCAATCAAAAAAATAGGCAAGGGACTTACGTAGATATTCAAAAGAGGACATAAGGAAGGCCAAGAGACATGTGAAAACACACTCAAAGTCACTAATGATCCAAGAGATGCAAATCAAAACCACAATGAGATAACATCTCACTCCTGTCAGAATGGCTATCATCAATAAGTCAACAAACAACAAATGCTGGTGAGGATGCAGAGAAAAAGGAACCCTGGTGCACTGCTGGTGGGAATGCAGACTGGTGCAGCCACTATGGAGAACAGTATGGAGTGTCCTCAAAAAAGTAAAAATGGAACTCCCATTTGACCCAGTGATCCCACTTCTAGGAATGTATTCCAAAAACCAGAAACACCAAACAGAAAGGATATATGCACCCCTATGTTCATAGCAGCACAATTTACCTTACCTAAGATTCGGAAAAAGCCTAAGTGCCCATCAGCAGATGAAAACTGTGGTACATCTACACAATGGAATGGAATACTACGCTGCTGTAAAAAAAGAAGGAATTCTTACCATTTGCAACAACATGGATGTAACTGGAGAGCATTATGCTAAGCGAAATAAGCCAGCCAGAGAAAGATAAATAGCACATGATCTCACTCATTTGTGGAATATAATGAACAACATAAACTGATGAACAAAAACAGATCCAGAGACAGAAAAGCATCAATCAGACCGTCAAACCTCAGAGGGGAGGTAGGGGAGAGTGGAGGTAAGGATTTGTATGCATGTATATAAGCCTAACCAATGGACACAAACACCAGGGGAATGAGGGCACGAGTGGGGGGTGGAGGTCGGGCAATGAGGGGATAAGGACACATATATAATACCTTAATCCATAAAGAAAGAAAAAAACAATGATGATCCCATTGGGAAACCCCTCACTTCTTTCAAATGAAACAATACTGAACACTTTATTTGACATACAATAATTATTTTTCTAAAAAAAGTATTAAAAAAAAAACACAGAAACTAAAGAACAGAAAGCATTTTGTTTTATTAGGTTTATCGATTCCTGAAGTATATCAACAGATTTGTGGAGTGTAAGTTACATGGCAAAGTTAATCAAAGACCCACTGGGGGTAGAAAAAGATGATCAAGCTATTCCGTGTACCATAAGAAAGTTTTGTTTTTTTTAAAATCCACTAGTAGATAAGAATACTGACTTTAGGGAAGTAACAAAAGAATGCAGAAATCTTGACCAAGCAATTTTGAAAAGTAAACACTTTGGTGGAAGAAGTAGGTTAAAAATACTTCTTACATACTCTGGAAACTGCATGATAAAGGGGTTAAAAACAAAGCAAGAAGGAGAGACAGAATCCTGTCTCTCTCTCTCTCTCTCTCTCTCTCATTCTCTCTCTCTCTCTCTTTCTCACACACACACACACACACACACACACACACACACACATACACAGGATACAGAATTCCTTCCCCACTATAACCTGTTTTCCAAAAATTATTTAAAATTTTTTAAAAATTACAACACTGACAGAAGAGGGCTATCACATTAACCAATGTCACCTCAATAAATTCAATAAAAAAGAAGAGGCCTAGCACAAACACGGTAAAACACCAGCCCTGTTCTTAGAAATACCAGAAGCACAGTCTTTATCGCTTAAAAACATATGGTATAAAAATAAAGCAAAATGAGAATCCCAACAACTCAGTTTATGGACAACACCTCCCCCCAAAAAATCCAATAGTAAAGCAAAAGAAATCTGGAATACAAATTAATTAAAATAGGACCCAATAATATGCTAAATACAAGAAATACACCCAACACAAAATGACTCAGAAAAGCTAAAAATAAAGAGATGAGCAAAAACAGGTATACAAGGAAAAATAAGGCTGTGAGAGGTGTGGAGGGATGTTGTGTGTGTGTGTGTGTGTGTGTGTGTGTGTGTGTGTGTGATCTTGATGCCAGACAAAGGAGAATTCAAACTTAAAGGCAACACATTTTACAAAGGAGGGACTTTCTAAGGCTAGAAATCACAATTGGAATTGAAGACATTAAAATATCAATATCCATGCAATAACACAACAGTCCCCTTTACAAAAGAAAAACCCAAAGAGATGAAGTAACACAAAAAGAGAAACACAGTAATAAGAGATCAGGTAGATAAAAATAAGGATACAGAATAATAAGTTAGACCTTTTGGATGCATATGAAACTTTACATCTTAATTTGAAAGAATAAACCTCAAGCATACATGGAACATTCACAAAAATAATTATATAATAAGTTAAAAAGAGAATATCAGCAAATTCCATAAAGTTGAAATTTTCCCCAAGAAATAAAAGCCTAGGGCCAGACGGCTTCACAGGTAAATTCTACCAAACATTCATAAAAGAATTAATACCTATTATTCTCAAATTGTTTCAAAAAATTAAAGAGATAGGAAGATTTTCAAACTCATTCTATGAAGCCAGCATTACCCAGATACCAAAGCCAGAAAAATAAATTCCATATATATTAAAATTATAAGGCCAATATCCTTGATGAACATAGATGAATAAATTCTCAACAAAATATTAGCAAACCAGATTTAACAATACATTAAAAGGATTATGCAAATGGAAATCATCCCAGAGATACAAGGATGGTTCAAAATCTATGAATCAATCAATGTCATGTCACATTAACAAAAATAAAGGATAAAAACCACATGGCCATCACAATAGATACAGAAAAAAAACCTGACAAAATCCAACATCCTTTTATGGTAAGACATTCTCTATAAAGTGGATACAGAAGGAACATATCTCAACATAATAAAGAGTATATATGACAAACCTATAGCTAAATAACATAGTCAATGGTGAAAACCTGGAAGCTTTTCCTCTATGATCAGAAAGAAGGCAAGGATTTCCACTACCACCACTTCCCTTCATCATAGTATCGGCAGTCCTAGTCATAGCAATCAGACAAGAGAAAGAAATAAAAGGGATCCAAAATGACATGAGAATGTTTATAAAAAATTCGAAAGTGTGCCGCGCCAGCACAGCCAAGGGTGATCCCGAGTCGGGGTGATGAAAGGATTAAGAAAAGACAGACAAGGGAATGAAAGCTGGGTCTCGGTGGGAGGCTGCTCCCACCGAGGACACAGCGCCAGCGCCCACAAGCCCTGTCTTTATTTTATAGCAGATGCCACAAGGCAAAGTAGGGGCGTGATCAAGTTGTTTACAGCATTCTCATGAGTTTCAACCCTACTCAACTACATGCACCTGAACTCTATCACACAGGCACGTGGGGCCACGTGTTCGGACCATAGGTTCAAGCTTACAACTATAGCTGTTGGCTATAATTGTGCTGTGAAGGCTCTGCCCTCCAGCTGGGACTTGCACGTGGCCACGAGAGGACTGTGCCCTCTCATTAGTCTGAGGCTGAAACCTGTCCAAAACACTGTAGCCGCGCCCCACACTAAAGATTCCACCAAAAACTATTAAGAATAAAAAAAAAGAAACAGTAAAGTTATAGGATACAGAATCAGTATGCAGAAATATTTCCTTTTTATAACCAATTAGTAACAATCAGGGGGAGAAATTAAGAAAGCAATCCTACTTACAATTACATCAAAAAGCATAAAATACCTAAGAATAAATTTAATCCAAGAGGTGAAAGGCTTATACTCAGAAAACTATAAAAATGAAGAAAAAAGTGGATAATACAAGTAAATGGGAGGAGATACCTTGTTCATGGAGTAAAATTAATATTATTAAAATGTCCTCACTACCTAAAGCAAAGTACAGATTCAATCCAATCCCTATTAAAATATCAGTGGCATTCTTCTTAGAAATAGACAATTAATCCCATTTATATGGAACCACAAAATACCCTGAATAGCCAAAGAAATTTTGAAATCTTGAGAAAAAAACAAAGTGGAAGATATCCCTGATATCAAACTATATTATAAACCTACAAAGTTCAAAACAGTATGATACTGGCATAAAAGCAGATGTCTAGATAAATGGAATACAGACCAGAAATAAATCCTTGCTTACATGGTCAATGGATCTATAACAAAGAAGGCAAGGAGATGCAATGAGGTAAAGAGTCTCTTCAACAAGTGGTGTTGGAAAAACTGGACATATGCAAAAAATGTAATCGGACCATTTTCTTACACCATATAAATAAACTCAAAATGGATTGAAGACTTAAATGTAAGACCTGAAACCATAAAAACACCTCGAAGAAAATATAGGCAATAAAGTCTCTGACATTACTCTTAGCCGTATCTTTTTGTATCTATCTCCTAGGGCAAGGGAAACAAAAGAAAAAATAAACAATGGGTGTACATCAAACTAAAAAGTTTTTGCAAAGTGAAAGAAACCATCAACAAAATGAAAAGACAATCTACTGAATGGAAAAAGATATCTACAAATGATGCATAAGATAAGAAGTTAATATTTAAAACATATAATGAACTCACACAACTTTACACCAAAAATCCCCCACAACAATCTGATTTAATAATGAGCAGAGGACCTGAATTGACATTTCTCCAAAGAGAACAGACATACAGATGGCCAACAGATACATGAAAAAAATGTTCAACATTAACAATCATCAGGGGAATGCAAATTAAAACTAAAATAATATATCACTTCACCCCTGTCAGAATGACTATCATATAAGTCAACAAATAAGTACTGGTGAAGATGTGGAGAAAAGAGGACCCTCGTATTCTTTTGGTAGGATTGTAAATTAGTGCAACAAATTGGGGATTCCTGCTGGAATTGAACTTGCACCAATGACCAGTGGTTGACACCAGTTAAAGGACAAATGGCAAAACAAAACAAAAGCACCACCACTTACTACAGAAATAAAGAAGGTATCTATAAAAATAAAAGTGTAATATGCAAATTGACTGAATGGCCATCCAGATGTCCTTCTGGACAACCTTCCGGATGAAGCTGGGGCTGCAGCCGCAGGATTGAGGCAGCCGCCACAGTTGCGAGGGAGGAATTGAGGCAGCTGCTGTGGCTGCGAAAGCCTATTCTTGCACAAATTTTGTGCATCGGGCCTCTAGTTTTGAAATAATTTTAACAGAAAAAATGTGTAAAACCTACATGAGAAAAAGTTTAAAGCACTCCTAAAAGACAACAAAATTAGATTTGAACAAATGGAAAAAAGCAACTCTTGTTCTTGAACAGCATGACTCAACATCATAAAAATAATTTACAAACAGCATAATCCCAATAAAAATACCAATAAATATTTTTATGAAGTTGGACAGGTATCCAACTTTCATATGGATAAATATACATATGAAATGAACATCTATAAGTAGAGAGTAGCTCAATCAGATATTAAAATAGTAAAAAGTCTCTATAATTAAAACTGAAATTCTGACACATGGCTAGGACAGTGGAATACAATAGAAAGTCCAGAAATAGAACCAAGCACATACAAAACTGAAGTATATAATAAAGTATATAAAAACCTTTGGGCAAAGATAGACTGTTAAATACATGCTACTAGGACAAGTGATTAGTCATCTGGAAAGCGACTACTAGATCTACACTTCATATGGTACAAAAGAATATCTCCAAATGGACCTGGGATCTAAATATACCACATAAATACTAAAGTAAAACATGGGTAAGTTTATTTTTAATTAGGATGTAAAAAAAAGGCTTTCCAATTTCCAATTACAACTCAAATCCAGATGCAATCTTTTAATACAGTTTTGAAAGTTTGCATGGCAAAACCTGCCCACAAAAATCCACTATAAACAAGCTCCATAAACAAAGTTAAAACATGAGGAGGCAAACTAACAGAAATTGCAGCACATATCACATACAGGCTAATATCAGTAAATGACAGTAAGAAAGTTCCGAATACCTGAGAGAAACAAAGATCAAAGAAGCTTGACAGAAAAATGGGAAATGACATGAACAGATATAAAGATGAATAAGAAATGAATTTTTAACATATTTTTTAAAAGTTCAACCTGACTCATAGAAAGAGAAATAAAACTCTACTGGGATACCATTCCTTACCTATCAATTACCAAAACATAATATTCTGTTGGCAAGGCTGTGGGAAACAGGTATTTTAATGCATTATGGTGGAAATGAAAATTGGCACAACCCTTGTATAGGGGAATTTGGCAATGTCTAATAAAGCTATATATATTTACCTTTGAATTAGTAATTGTACTTTAGGAATTGACTTGAAGATACACCTACAAGAATACAAAAACACTTATGTATAAATTTATTTACTGCAGAATGCTTGTAACTGTAAAATATTGGAAGCAACCTATACATAAAAGAGTTGTTAAACAAACTGTAGTATATCCAGGCTATGAATTCTAGGTAGCTGTGAAATGAATGAGCATTATCTCTATGAATTGGTGTGTATTGATTTCTAGAAAGATACATTATTAAGGGTTGGGGGAGGGAAGTAGGAAAGAAAATCAATAGTATGTTAGATTTTGTATAAGAAGGAAAAATAAAATACAAATGTATAATACAAAAAAGAAATGTAGAAAAAAATTAATGCAATTGGTTAGCTACAAGGGTTGGATGGAAGTGGGAAAGGATAGAAATGTAGTGTAGTGAAGTCACTATCTTTTTGTATAGTTTTAACTTTGAGAACCAGGTTCATATGAAACTCAACAAAGAAAACAGAAAACAAAGAACAGAGAAAAAAACTAAAATGGAATATGAACAGAAGTAAATGAACCAAACCTTATTAGAAATGGATAACATAACACATTGGAGGGTAGGAGGTGGTGGGGGAAAACTAGCCCTGGCAATCTGAACATAGTATTTAGACTACATGTCCTCAGGCTAAGACTAAACAAATATGAATTCTAGGTAGCAGGTTTCTTTTAGAGGCATGGATTAGTAATCCTGAAACTACTTTCTGTGTATTAGAGCACCAAAAAAGTAAAAGCACCTATCCTATCTAATAAAAGACAAAAATGGTAATGGACCGTATCTTTGCTACACTTCCCATTGGCTAATCAGGGCAATATGCAAATTAACTGCCAAGAAAGATGGCAGTTAATGTGCATACGTAGGCGCCAAGTGATGGAGCGAAGCCGGCTGGCCCCGGGCAGGAGCAGCGAGCAAAGGCCGGCATGGCGAGCGAAGAGCAGAGGGGGGCCTGCTGGTGCGCGGCGGGCCGGGGGCTTAGTTAAGGCTTAGTGCATACTCCCCGGTGGCCCAGCAGCAGGGCATCCTGGCAGCCTCCTGACAGGCAGGCGGCGGGGAGAGCCGAGTGGGGCAGGGGCTGCAGGGAGCCATGGAGGGGCAAGGCGGCCGGAGCCAAGTTCCTGGGGATCTGAGGAGAGTGCTTGACAGGAGCCCAGACTGCAAAGAAGGAAGAGGAAACAGCCACGGGGAGCTCTTCCAATCCCCCTGCACAGACACCCTACCCCAGCCCCCGCACCCCCAGGGGGACGGGGAGGCTGACCAGACAGGAGAAGACCCAGCCTTGGGGGTAGCTGCAGCCCGTATCTCCGACTCCCAATCTCTTCCCCTGCCACCCCTACCAGGGGTGCCCACAACAATAGCACACCTGCGACAACCCGTCAGCGCCCCGAGGCACCCGAAGCCCATGGCCTGCCACTGCTGGGCCCCCTCTGCTGGGGCCAGGCACGCCTCTCCTCCCTACAACTCCAGACAAGGGTGAAGGCAGGCCTAAGCGGCCCCTCAGGGTCAGACTCATCCCCCCCAACACCCTCTCCCCGACAGCAGTGGCGCTGTCTCTGCAGCAGAAGTGCACTGAACCATGCTGGGGGTGCAGCTAAACCCGCCCTCCTAGTCCGCCTGGCCCCACCGTGGCCTGGCCCCTGCCCTGCTCCAGGAGATTGGAGCCCCGCCCTGAGCACATACAGCTGCGAAAAGGCCATGTACAATTTAAAGAATGGTGCCAAGTGGGGAGATTTGACAGTTACTCCCCCTTCAGCCTTGCCACTCCTCTAGCGCCCACCTAGCACTCCCCCTACCCCAAGCCAGCGCCTCCAGGGATGACCACCGCTACAGGGCTGATGGCCAGAGCCCGCCCCTCCGAGGCCTGTGGAACCCTCTGCAAAGCTTCCATAGCTACAGTCCCAGTAAACAATCATGCCCTCCTCCCCTAAGCAGCACCTGCTACCTGTGAGGGTACCTGCGGGCTTAAAAATAACAATCCCCTCCCGTTTAGACATCACTTACTTGATGAAACATTTCTAGATTTATTAGCTCAGAACCTCCGCATGACAACCCAGTGAGGTAGGTGGAGAAGAGATTACAATTCCCATGGTATATGCGTATGCAGAAATGAAGCTCAGAGGAAAAGTGTCAAGTCCAGTGGTTCCCAAGGTGCAGCACACGCCCCACGGGGGTGGGGGTGGGGGGTGGGGGGGCGCGGGCAATTTGATTTTAAGTGGGGACAATTCCAGAATGAGTTAACAGTGAATTTTTTGCATTTCGTATGGTTCGAAGGGGCCTCATCTACAGTGTATCCTATATAATGAAAGGCTAATATGTAAATGACCGAATGGTTGGATGACCGGTCACTATGCTGTGCGCTGACCACCAGGGGGCAGACACTCAATGCAAGAGCTGCCCTCTGCTGGTCAGTGTGCTCCCACAGGGGGAGAGCCGCTCAGCCAGAAGCCAGGCTCACAGCTGGCAAGCACAGCAGCAGTGGTGGGAGCCTCTCCCGCCTCTGTGGCAATGCTAAGGATGTCCGACTGATGGCTTAGGCCCACTAGGCCGTCATTTGGAAATCCCCCCAGGGCTCCCAGATTGTGAGAGGGCACAGGCCAAACTGAGTGACACCCACCCCAGTGCACGAATTTCATGCACCGGGCCTATAGTCCTATATAATAAAAGCCTAATATGCTAAGTGTCCAGTCATCCGTTCAACCAAAGTGTAATATGCTAATAATATGTTAAGGCTGCTCAACTGCTCGCTATGACATGCACTGACCACCAGGGGGCAGAGAGTCGACCAGTCGCTATGATGTGCACTGACCACCAGGGGGCAGACGCTCCATCAGGTACATTAGCTTGCTGCTGGGGTCTGGCTGATCGGGACTGAGAGGGGCCTGAAACACCCTGGAGACCTCCTGCATCCCTCCCCAGCCCCAATCATGCACCAGTGGGGTACCTCAGCCTGGCCTGCGCCCTCTCGCAATCCTGGACCTCTCAGGAGATGTCAGAGAGCCAGTTTTAGCCGGATCCCACAGGCCAGGCCAAGGGACTCCACTGGTGCACGAATTTGTGGCAGTACTATAGATAACAGGAGCTAGATATCTCATTGTCAGAGTGGTTTCCACTATGAAAAGGGAAGGGACAGAATAAACCCTGTGATATAGGATTAGGATTAAAGGTATCAGTATGAATGAATGCTTTTTAATAAATATCATAATTAAAAATAGATATACTATGTGTAATGTACATATGTAAGTGTGTAAGTTTGTAAATACATACATCTATTTATTAAATCTATCTGCTAAAAGGGCATGGCAGCTCACTGGTCTAAACTTGGAGATCAGATAGTGATTTCTAATACTATTTTCTACAAAAAAGAACCAGGGTTCCTTGAAGAAATGGCTGGTTTTAGGGCTGAGTCAGGGCCAGTACAAGATAACTATAGAATATCCTATGACAGACCAGGAGGGAGTACTCAAATAATGATGAGGACATCACAAAAGAACACAGGAGCTAGCTTAGAGAGGCTCCAACTGGAAATTTGGAACAATCTGAGCATCAAAATAAATAATAAGTAAAGGATTATAAACCATGGACTAATGTGAGAATCCATGAGTCCACACTGACACAAAAGAAGAAAAAGCTCACCCTTTCAGTAAACACACACACACACACACACACACACACACACACACACAAATCCCCACCACTGACATAGAGGGAATGATGAAATCAGAAAATCACCACTTGATGACAACTGTCATAATAACAACAGCTGATTCAGACAAGAATTATTAGTGGATGCCAAAACTAATGGATACAAGCTTGATGAGTAAATAGGGTATTTACATCATTTCAAAGAGTCTTCCCACAAGATGAGAACTGATAAACAAGAACATAGCTACAGTATAGAAATCTGGGGGATACCAACTTAGCCAAAAGATCCAAGTTAATGTCACCAGTAAATGGGACAACCTGACATTGTGTGCCTCCGGACACAATGCTCTGAGAACATCACTCTAGGGCAGTGATGGCAGACCTCTGGAGCTCAGCGTGTCAGCATTTTGAAAAACCCTAACTTAACTCTGGTGCCGTGTCACATATAGAAATTTTTTGATCTTTGCAGCCATAGTAAAACAAAGATTTATATTTTTGATATTTATTTTATATATTTAAATGCCTTTTAACAAAGAAAAACCAACCAAAAAAATGAGTTCGCGTGTCACCTCTGACATGCGTATCTTAGGTTCGCCATCACTGCTCTAGGGCTTTCCTGCCAAAAGTCTGAATCAAATCACGAGGAAACATCAGACAAACCAAGTTAGGAATTTACAAAATAACCATAAACTTAAAAAATGTCAACATCATGAAACAGAAGGAGAAACAGAAACTGCCCTCATCTTTAATCTCTTAAATAATGGAGACTAAGAAGATGTGACAAATGAATGTATACACAACCTTAGAATTAATTTTGCGATATAGGGCATTATTTAACTGGAGAAATTTTAATAAGGTCTGTAGGTTAGTATAATATCAAAGTTAAATTGTTCTATTTTGATAACTGCTCTGAGGGGCATCTGTAATACTCTCAACAATAAAGATAAAAAAAGAATGTCGTACATTTCTAGGGAATAAAAACTTTAGTATACGGGGGAGGGGTGTCAGGAACATTATGTTTGAAACTTATTCTCAAACAGTTTAGCAAAAAAATTGAGGGGGGTAAAAAAATTGGGGGGGGGTGTTTCAAAAATATGGTAAAAATGTTAACATTTGGAAACTATGGGTGAAAGGATATATAAATTACCCAATTCTTGCAACTCTTCTATAGCTCTGAAATTTTGCAAAATAAACAGATAAAAGAAAAAAGCTGCACCCTGGTTGGTATGGCACAGTTGGCTGGACGACCTCCTATGTAACAAAAGGCTGTGGATTTGATACCTGCTCAGGGCATATGCCTGGGCTCCATCCTGGTAGGGGCCAGTGGGAGGCAGCCGATTAATGTTTCCCACTCACATTGATGTTTGTTTCTCTCTCTCGGCCCCTTCAACTCTTTCTAAAGATCAAGTAAAAATCAAATTAAATTTAAAAGTTGCTAGTTTCGACAGTCATACAGTAAAACATTAAAAAATAATAGCTGGCATCTATTACTCTAAAAGGCCTAGTGGTTGAGATTATGGACTTTACTATCAGCCAGACTTCAGTTCAAGTCTGAACTCTGCTACGTGACTTTGGACAAGTTACTTATTTTCTCTCACCTTCTGTTTTATGGGAATAATATATAGAATTCTAATAGGATTCCATAAAATCAAGCATGTCAAAAACTTGCACTAAGAGACACCAATTTTGGAGCCTGTGAAGGTTTGACTCCTGCTTAGCAATTTACTAGCTGTGTAACCTTGAACAAGTTATTTAACCTCTCTGTGCCTCAATTTTCCTATCAGTAAATGGGGGGGAGGGGAGAGAGAATTGATAACAGTATCTATCTCAAGGGTTCTTGCGAAGACTAAGTAAGTTCATTGATAAAAGTGATTTGAATAGCACCTGACATAGCAAGCATTGCATACATGGCAGTTATTTGCATTACCAGCTAAGGCTTCTACCAAACAAGAATACAGAAAAATGTTAGCTTTCATTATCATTGTTAAATATGTAATATTATCATCAATACAGCTTTTTTCGAGAGGTTTGGTGGCAAAGAGAAAGAAAATTTATCTTTTTCCTCTTAAAATAGGAAGACCTAAGCACATTATAGAGAGAGGAGAAAAACGATCCAGAAAGAAAAACTGAAAATGCTAGAGACACGTAATCATTTATGAAGTGAAGCCCAAAGGGCCTCAGTCTTTCGCATTATAAATATCATGAGGATTTAAGAGACATAATTTAAAAAGGCACCTTGGCTAAAGGTATAAGACAGAATGCATATCTTTAAATATAACTTTGAATACATATACACACACACTTTTACATTTCTTCTACAGAATGCATTTTCCTTTAATGCCTATAAAGCTTTAAAATATTTAGCTTCTCTTTTAGAGATCCACCTACAATTGCCCTCCTCCCTCCATTTAAATCGAAAACTTTAAGCAAAATACAGAAAATATATAGAATAAGAAAAGATTACAAATAAGCAAAGACTTTTCTTTTTAATAACATTTGTGTCTAAATTTCATTTTTGGATTAATTGGCAATAATTAATTTCCATGGAGAAATGATACTAGCAGATGTCTATAGATCAACATGAAAAAATATCTAAATATTGAGAGAAAAGATATATATTATAAAATAGTTGGGAGATAAATATTTGTGTATGAATAGAAAAGGTTGATATTGATAGCAAATGGATTTTTTACTTTACATCCATCTTTATAGAGCAACTATTATGTTTCAGACACAAAGGATTAAAGAGTAATCAAAAAAGAAATTTAATACTCAAGGCGCAATGGGATGTTCTCATTTCAATTCAATTTGCCTTAGAAAAGGAACAGAATTCAGACCTACAGAGCCAATCTGCACTCTATCATTAAGCACATCCTATCTGTCAGTGAAATGAGTACCAATACAATGAGTTAATTTCACAAAGATTTCTGTAAAGTTTATCAGTTTAGAATATAGTTATATAAAATCAAAATACATTCATTTAAAGAATATTACACATTTCCAAGGAAACAGACAATGACTGTCCAACTGCCAAAGAACTGAAAGTGCCTTGTCAGTTAAAACACAACCCAATGAATTTAGTGAGGACTGAAGAAATAATTCCTTAAGAAACCATTCTCCTCTTCATTTTCTTCATTGTTCCATAATACCATCTCTCAGGGGCAAATATTCCTAAAATTAAAAGTTATAGACAAAACCCACAAACTTAAGCTTTATATCAAAGTCACCAAAAAATGGGAACCACGAGATACTTGGGCCTGCCTCATTTTGAAAAAGGCACTGAGAAGAGATGAAACAGGAAAAAGAAGATTCACTACCATTAACACGGGAATCTTGATGCTAACAATGTATTTGTTTCTATTCTGTAATTCTCTGCATATCAACATTAATCTGAACATCGAACAACTATTCTCAAATGATCTCCATTTCTCTGCAATGTCACGGTAGTTACCTTTCTCTCACTAAACAAAGAGTGCTATCCAAATGGAGGACCATGGGTATGTGATAGGAGGCCATGTTATGGGGAGGGAGCAAACTAAAACCCAATAGGAACCATCATGACTCAGTACCCTTCACCTTTCTGCAGCTTTTAATTCATCCAGTTAAAGAGAGAATAAGGAAAAACAAAAACAATGGAAATAAGGGAGAGCTGAGATTTACTGTACATCTACTACATCCACCCTTTTACCTTTCTGCAGCTTTTTATTCCTCCAGGGGAAGAGAGAATAAGGAAAAACAAAAACAATGGAAGCAAGGGAGAGCTGAGAGCTATTATACACCTACTATATCCCAAGCATTGCAAAGTATTATTGCATTTCATCTTCCAAGAGTACAGAGGATGACTCTGAAGTCTGGGCAGGGTTGACTTTCAGCAAGTAAGTCCTATGGCAGCGATGAGAACCCAGTAAGCGATTTAAAACCTGTGCTCAAAATGTTTCTCACATCACTCAACCTCTCTAACAATAATAGTAGTTATTGTCCCAGCATACAACCCTTTTATTTAAAGAAAAACCTTTTCATTATGGAAACTTTTAAAATCCTATATAATAAAAGGCTAATAAGCAAATCAACCGACCAGTGGAACCAGTGGCTATGACGTGCACTGACCACCAGGGGGCAGACGCTCAATGCAGGAGCTGCCCCCTGGTGGTCAGTGCACTCCCCCAGGGGGAGCGCTGCTCAACCAAAAGCAGGGCTCACAACTGGCGAGTGAAGCGGCGGTGGCAGGAGCCTCTCCCGCCTCTGCAGCAGCGCTAAGGATGTCCAACTGATGGGGAGCGGGCCTTAGCCATCAGTTGGACACCCCCGAGGGCTCCCAGACTGCAAGAGGGCGCAGGCCAGGCTGAGGGACCCGCCCAAGTGCACAAATTTCATGCACTGGGCCTCTAGTCTTCTATAATAATAAAGGCATAATATGCTAATTACACCAGACAGCCAAACGTCCTTCCAGACAAAGCTGTGGCAGCTGCAAGGGCCAAGGGCAGGTGGCAGCTGCAAGGGCTGAGGGCAGGCAGCTGTGGGGCCTGTGAGAGCCGAGGGCAGACAGCTGCAGCGCTGGTAGCAGCAGTGGCAGGGTTATGTGGGGGGCACCTTCACCTGATCTGCCTGGTTGCCTCCCGCAGAGGGAGGCCAGACTGCAGCTTAGGGCCACACTCTGCAGGGAGAGGGCCTAAGCCATCAGTAGGACATCCCCTGAGGGCTCCTGACTCTGAGAGAGGGCAGGCCGGGTTGAGGAACGCCCCATCCCCAGTGCACGAATTTTCATGCACTGGGCCTTTAGTATATATATAAAAGTAGAGAGAGGAGAGTGTAACAACTCTGGTGTGCCCGTGGCTCAGCTTCACCTATATGTCATTGTTGTGTCACCTACCCTTTTTTCTCCCTGAAATATTTAAAAACAAATTTAAGACATTTCATTTGACTTCAGAATATCTCTAACAAATTAGATCTTTAAATAATATTATCATGACAAAAAAAACAATCATTCTTGACTATTATTGAATGCCCAATTCTTCTTAAAATATCTCTAATTACCTTAAAAATATCTTTTTGTAGTTGGTTAGCTTAAATCAAGATACAAACAAGATATACACATCACTTTTGGAGATGTAGCTCAATAAAGGATGGGACAAAAGTAGGTTTATAGTTGTGAGTACAAGATTTTATTCTTGTAGTATTATTTATTAATTATTATTACCTTATTTTCTATACAAACAACTGTAAACTTACTTTAGCCCACCCGGTATATGACAGTTCCTTCCACTTCCTCCCCTTTCTTTTTATAAATGGCATTTCTATAAGGTGAGACCTCAAAGACACTGCGGGTTTAGTTGCAGTCCACTGCAACAAAGCAGGAAGCGCAATAAAGTCAGTCACAATCTTTTTGCTAGTGGAGGTTCTTGCTTTCAATTTGTAACAAAATGCCACCTATGTGAAGTGCAGTAAAACAAGGTATGCCTACACAGACTTTAGGGTTGACAGCATGTGTTTCTCTAGCTCCTTTCTTCCCTTGAACGGCCGTGGGCTTGATTACCCTGTGGTTCACCTTTCTTCATTGTTGTTGCAAGACTGCTCAGGTGGTACTGTTTACTCTGTACTGCATCACCTCAGGAGGCATTTGATATCCACTTGTTCTCTATTAGAGTTACAGTAATAGTGTTTCTAAATCACTGGGTATTTTCGTTCCTAAAAGCTTATCCGATACCACATATTCACGACAATGTGCACGTGGTGACCAAGCTACCAGGTTAATCCAGAGTTAACAGGGGCAACAGAAGTTATCAATTAATGGTCAGAGAAGCAGGGAAGGAATTGTTCCTTTGGTAGATAAGAGGCAAAAAAGTAGAGAAGGATTTGACTATAGATGGAGAGGAAGCCAGAGGACAAATAAGATGTTCAAAGAACAAGATACTGGGTTCCAATTATGGTTCTAAAAGATATTTTACACACTTGTACCAATAAATGTTTCCAAATAAATTCAGAAAACCCAAGAATTCTTTATTTTATGATGTTAGTTTACCAAACACCTTATAAAAATTTCTACCTGTCTTGCTTAAGAGCAAGGTGCTGCTCTCTAAGCCAAAGGTTCCTAACTAGACTACAAAGTGCGTTATCCTTGGAACTTTAAACTACTGAGGCATGGCTCCTACCCAATCAATTCTGATTCAATGCGTTTTAGGGAGCGGTTCTCAACCTGTGGGTCGCGACCCCTTTGGGGGTCGAACAACCCTTTCACAGGGGTCGCCTAAGACCATCGGAAAACACATATATAATTACATATTGTTTTTGTGATTAATCACTATGCTTTAATTATGTTCAATTTGTAACAATGAAATTGGGGGTCACCACAACATGAGAAACTGTATTAAAGGGTCTCGGCATTAGGAAGGTTGAGAACTACTGGTAAGGTGAGGACCAGGTATTATTTAAACAGTATTATTCAAAAGTCTTTCCAGGTGACTCTAATATGTAGCCATAATTGAGAACCACTGCTCTTAGCTAAGATTAACAATAACAGCAATATTTACTAAGCATGTGTTGTATTTTATATATTGTTCTAAGTACTTTAAATAATGAGTTCATTTGTTATTTTATAAGTGAGGAAACAGAGAGGTCAGGTAACTTGCTCAGGGTCACAGAGCAAGCTAACAGCAGAGTTAGGATTAAATATCAAGAAGTTTGGATCAAAAGCCCTTGTTCTTAATGACCATGATATACTGGCCTCATAAGCATAAATTATATTTGTATTCTTTAATTGAAAATAAAATGATCAAAGAAAAAAAATTAGATAATTAACTTTCTCCTTAGAAATATTACAGTGGCATTTTGTTGCAAGGGTACGAGCACAGGCTTGTTACAAAGGTAAACAAACAAACAGATAAATATTGTCTCTTCCCAAAAGATTCAAATTTGAGATTCACACAGGCTTTCAATAATTTCCCACATTATTATCCATATAGTAGTCATTCAATCATAAGTATCAAAAACTGCTTTAGTTGTATAACTCAGGCAATAATGTATTACATGTACATTTATAAGAAAATTTCCTACCTATTTCAGTTCTGCTAAGTCCAATTCCATTATAAATTCTCAAGTAATTTAAATGACAAGAATCAGAATCTTCAATGTCAAAGTCACCAAATTTGATGCGCAATCTTTCTCCCATCTTTACACGAATCTCCCATTCACAAACGGTGCTGTTGGGATAGGTCTGTGGGTAGTTTATAGACATAAGGGTTCCACTTTCAGGGCCTAGTACAGTGTGTCCACATCCATCACCTTTAAAAAGAGTTAAAAGAACAATAAATTATTCTTACATCTTTAACTTAAACTGTAAATACACAGGATTTTTAAAAATGTATTCTATTATATATTTTATACTACCAACACTTTCTTTACACAAGATAAAAAAGATGACATAGTTCTTAGGATATCTATATACAGGAGCCAAGAGAGCAAGGTTAGGTAAAAATAATCAATAATTAACTTTATAATTTTTGAGTTCAAAGGACCTTCCAATCTGAATTAGAAGTAAACATAATTTGGCAAAAAATATATATACATGTCATGAATCCAAACTTGAAGAATATCAATTCATAGTAATTATTTTTTAATATATTTCTTTATTGATTTCAGAGAGGAAGGGAGGAGAGATAGAAACATCAATGATGAGAGAGAATCATTGATCGGCTGCCTCCTGCATGCCCCCCATTGGGGATCGAGCCCACGACCCAGGCATGTACCCTTGGCTGAAATCGCACCCGGGACCCTTCAGTCCGCAGGCCGACGCTCTATCCACTGAGCCAAACCAGCTAGGACCATAGTAATTATTTGAGGTAAATGAAAACTATAAAAATGAAAGTATGTGACTAGTTTCACCTATTCATTTACAAATATCACAAACCTCTTCTAAAATCTGTGAGGTGAATGATTTCTGAAAGTACTTACTATATACTAAAGATAATGCCATCACTGATTATATGACACACTGCAAGGCATGCCTTCTTGAAGGCATTAAAGCAATATTTATTGAAGTTTAATTTTATATTCTACTGAAATTCGACTGTTTAGTAATCCCTCTGCAAAAGCCTCATTGTTTCCCTACAAAATGATGAGAAAATGTTTATTTAAAGATTAGGGGAAATGACCTTAATATCTTGGTAGTAGCATTATTTGTTCTAGAAATTTCTTCAGAAATTGGATATGAAAACTCAGGTAACTTAACACATTGTTTGTAAAAATAAAATATGTACATCCGTTCCTTTCTTATGAAATGTGTTATTTTACTGGGCAGGAGACATGCATTATTGATGAGAAGGGTTTCAGCTGCTGCTCCGATTCTACAGTTTAGCATTCCTTAATGACAGGATTCAAATACATTCTTTTTAATAGGAAGATTAATACATCTTTTTAAAATGATAGTATTTTCCCGTTCAAAAGAGCTATTGATAATCATTGTTTGAAATAGTTCGGTGCTTGCACAAAAAAACAATATTGAAAGTGACACTGCTGGGTTTTAATCTTAATATGGATAGAGATGGCTGTCATAGAATGTTCTGTTATCTTACCATTATCTTGAAATATTATTTTTAAGAACAATGTAGAATTGGTATCATTTAGTAGAACAGATGAAAGCTTTAATGGCCTATGAATAAGAACTTAACATAGTATCTAGCAAGTAGTAGTTGCAAAGCAAATGTTTATTAATGTTTATTAACCTACTAGAGGTCTGATGCACAAAATTCGTGCAGGAGTAGCCCTTCCTTCCCCCAGCTGCAGGCACTGGCTTCCCTCTGGCACCCAGAACCTGGGCTTCCCTCACAGCCTCGGCTTCATCCAGAAGGTCGTCCGAAAGGACGTCTGGTCTAATTAGCATATTACACTTTTATTATTATAGATGAAATAATTTAAATCTTGTCTCAAAACTACCTTTAATGAAGAAACAACAGCTCTGGACCTAGATTCTGATGACTATGCTTCAAATCCTTTGTTGATAAAGAATTTTTATTCTCAAATCCATGAGTACTGTTACTTAAGCTACTTTTAAAGGTTAGTCAGTACTTACAACCTGGCTTCCTACGTAAATCTCTCTCCTATAAAGCTTAGCTTTTCATCAGTGTGAAACTTTACCTATCTTCTACACCTCCTTTCATCCTATACACAAGAACTAGGCATACCAACTCATTAATATAATAATGCATAAAGGCACCATAAAATAAACATGTGAATTTTTGTGTGATACACCCACTGATATTTTGCAAATATAAAACTTAGAATGTGATACAAATCAGAGAAAACACACACACAAATTTTTCCTGAAACTATCATGAAAATACCTTGAATATCTCTGTTGGAGATCATCTAAATTGGAAACATAGGAATATAAAACCCTCACTGTGAAAATAAATGAATTATAATGTAACTTTTGAACAATCATTAACATTTTTCCTTAGAGAAAAAAACAAACAAACAACTACCCTAAGATAGAGTTTCTAACATGAAACTAGCCTGAAATGTTCTCTTATCACTGAAAAGATAAATACATGCTTTCTGGAAATGTTTTGATCTTTAAAATGTAGCCACTGAATAAATGAAGTAAGTCAAAATATAAGTGTATTTCTTTTAGGAAACAGAAACTAAGGCAGCTTTTTCCGTGGCTGGAAGTGTTGATGGATTTCAGAAAGCCAAGAATTTCCTATTAACAGCTGAATTCTTGACTTAGTAATGGCAGGTTGCTGCATTTAATGTATTCCCCATAGGCTGTTACTTAAGGTTGTGATTTTAAAATGGATTTTACAGAAAGTATAAGCAGAGTGTTAGTAGTAATTTTTGTCTTATGCTCATATTTCTGTTTGAGTCTCAATAACACACAAAACATTTCTTGTCCTTTCCTCCATAAAGCATATACTTTCTACTTAAATTAGCACAATAAATACTACTTGATGAAAAACAGGACTTTAGTGTGCACACTGATAAAGAGAACAATTAAATGGAGCTGTCCTTTTTCAGTATTTTGTGTAGGGGGAGGGCACCAACAGTCCACAAGTAATGTGCCAAGAATGTTTTAAAATATGTGATGGAGTTCAGAGCTTCCTCCTCTTGCAAACAAGATGATATGCACCAGAAACCAAAGTTAAAAGTCTTAAGTCTACTGCAATGAACAAATGTGAATGCGGCATATTTCACAGACTACTTGATAAGTTTAACCTGACTAGATAAATAGCTTAGGTGGCCAGGATGAACACCTACTGCTGAGGTATATGTTTAGAATATTCTAGTTAGAGAGGGAATGCTGGGCTTATACTCATTAGACCAGTTTGCAAATGCTTTTCTCTGTTATTTTACATTTTGACTAGCATGTACAGGGCCTTGACTCACTAAAGAGTCCCAACCTAATGCAGTCTGAAAAAAACAACACACTGCACTAGGCATCCAAAGGTCATAATGTTCAACTCTACAATCAAAGAAAGATCTTGACCTCACTTTTACGCCCAAATTAGAAAAAGTGCTCCCAGGTTATTTTTACAGCTCTTAAAAGTAAAACCTATTCTATACCAAAATACTTAAAATATTATAAATTAAAACCAAAATCTGGAAATATTCTTTATCAACAAATCACCAATGTACAGGGTGGGACAAAAGTAGGTTTACAGTTGTAAGAGAAACAACAGTTTATTCTTGTATTATTATGTGTGCCGCACCCCATACTTAGAGCAATGGTTTTTAACTGGGGTGGGGAGAGGCTGCCACAGGAGTGATTGTACCTCTCATTTGGCAATGTCTGAAGACATTTTTGGTTGTCACAACCAGAGGGTGGGGTGCTACTGGCATCTAGTGGGTAGAGGCCACGGATGCTGCTAAAACATCTTACAATGCACAGGACAGGCCCCTAGAATAAAGACTGGACCATCCTAAATGTCAACAGTGCCTAGGTTGAGAAACGGGACTTAGAGCAAAGATTAGAAGATACGGGTTAGTTCTTGGCTGGGTTTCATTTGGCCCAAGGGTTATGCTGTTCTATATGCTATGGGTACAACCCAGGAAATAGTTTCTCCTCAGAGGTCAGCAGTTATACTAAAGAGTTTTATGTTTACACTTCCCAATTTTTCAAACAAATAGAATGCTTTGTTTTTAAGTTAAAGAAAAAAAAATCCTTTTTATTAGTCTATACAATCCTCAAATGATTTTTTTCTGTTGCTAATAAGGTCATGAGTAATAAATAGTCCCTAAATTTTCTGCTTAGCTTTGTATACTGGGAAGAATAATGATCTATGGCCAGGCTGTATTACCTACTCTTACTCATTTCACAAGGCAGAAATGACAAAAAGAGCATAACTACTACTGGAAGCATAGCTTTCCAAATGGATATCATAGGAGCAAGCCATACACTCTCATCAACAATTCCAATATCACCAATTCTTTCTCCTTCACCACCACCACCACCAACACGACCACCTGTCAACTTCTTCTCTAGAAAACTGTAACTGACCATAAAGGTAGAAGCCTGATAATGTAATTTCTGAATTTTACTTTAGTGGAGAAAAAACATTGGAATTTGATCTTACTGCTCCTTTGCTTGGCTGCAGATTTAAGCAGGGGATTACTCACAGAACATGTGTTCACTTCCTCTGAAGAGTGTAAGGTCATATGTGTTAAGCCAGATACAAATTTTGATATTGTTCCAGGAAAATAACTGAATATTTTTTTTCTTTCGCTTCTTATCCCCAGAGAAACCAAAAGGAACATTAAACACATTTAAATGACAATGAATTAATACAACAAAGAACACATGGCTTATTTTAGGCTGCTCTAAACTTGGAATCAACTGGGGTTTTTTGATAAACATGTGCTTATGATGCTGATTTCATGCGACCCTCCAACCACCCCCATATATTAGTCACATTACTATTAATAAATAATGTAAATTTTTTTTGAATTATATTAATATGAACATGGTGTACCTTCTAAAAATACTTTAACAAGAGCAAATACAAATGCAGAAAGCTTGCACATATGTGAAAACTGTAGAGCAATAAAACTTTCATTAGAGTCACTGTAAACTAGGAAAGGTTTATACTTTTCCAGTGGGTGTTCAAGAATTTCTTTACCACTGTGAACTAGTGTGTCTGATTTCACTTCGTCTAAGTGTCACTTCTGTCACGTCTTATAATACATCTGTGAGATCTTATAATGAACTGAAAAAGAGACAATTAGAGAGTAGAAAGGTGTTCAAAAGAATAACTTCCAAGTCTTAACTAATATATCCTATTTCATTTGGCTAAAAATGAAGATTTTTAATGCTAGGCCAGAAGTATTATATCAGTACTATTACTGTAAGACTTTTAAAGTTGCATGACTACAAAACTTATATAGATAATTCAAGGTATCACTTTAATTTCACTCAATATTTTTTAATATTGCATGGGATAGATATGCACTGAGAGCCTAAAGAGAGTCACTGTGGATATTTTTAGAAAAAGAAATTCATTACTTTTTAAGCCCAACTTCATCTCTGCATTAAAGATAGATAATTTATAAAACTGAGTAACATAAAGGAATGTGAGATGTATAAATCCTCTTCGACCCCCAAATCATAAAATACTTAAAACAGAATGTGAAGCAAATGGTCTCTGGTGTCATACAATGAACTTACATGCCGCATCTATCACTCACTGTGACCTTAGGAAGGTAATTTATTGTTGCTAAACCTCAGTTTTATAAAATAGGGATACTAACTGCCGGGAGCCGGTCCATGCTTGCTGTTTCAAAGGACCTGGCATATATGGCATACTGTTCTTAAAATGTTTGCCCACCTTCTTGGCACTATGTGTTTTAACCAAGGTCTCCTCTCTGAGAAAGGTTGTTTCCCCAGGTAGGGATTTTCCCCTGAAGTTAGGGAGGGGATGAAACTCCTTAACTAAGTGCCAGGCGGGTAGTTAATCACTTTAACTACAAACAATCATGCTTAAGCTACATAATCTTTACTCCCTGGAATGGAGATAAGAAACGCCCTAACCTTTGTAATAGAGATTGATAGGATTGAATCAACTGGTATAAATACAGTTGTAACAAGACAACAAGAGACAGAACTTAGGAGACAGAGAGAGAGACAGAAATTGGCACAGAACCTACACAGAACGTTCTCTAGAGACAGAAGAACTTCGCTGGAGAAAACATGGCAAAAGATCCTGGACAGAAACTGGCCTCAGAACCTAGAGACAGAACCTAGCGAGAGAACATGGCAAAAGATCCTGGACTGAACCTGACTACAGAAATTGGCAAGAGAACCTGACTAGAACCTGGTGACTGAACCTGGCCGGAGAACCTGGACAGAACCTGGCTGGAGAACCTAGCGAGGGAACATGGCTACAGAACCTGGCTGGAGAATCTGGAGAACCTAGCAAGAGAACATGGACACATAACCTGGCTGGAGATCCTAAGCAGAACCTCTCTGGAGATCGAGACCAGAACTTGGCTGGAGATCCTGGCTAGGCTGCTGATCAACTGAACGCTGCCTCCATGTCATTCCTTCTTCGCCGACTCCGTCCACACCTTTGGGGACCCCTGGACCCGCTGGGGTTGGACCCCGGCAACTAACAACTCAAACCACATAGAGTAAGAATTAAATAAGATAGTGTATGAAAAGACCTAGTATCGAGAGGCTAACCCATAATAAAGTGTTCAATAAATGTTTGAGTACTAGTATCATCCTAAAAGACCTGAAAGGCTTTTTGCCCATCATATCTAGATCCAGGACATTTGGCCATAATTTAACTAAAGTAAAAGAAAAAAGGCCCTTTAGTTTAGGAAATTTATAGCAGCTTTAAAGCTTCAACTGTGTCTTATGAAAAGTATAAATCCATTAGAAAGTAATTCTCATTAACACTCTCCGCTATGACATCTACTTCACTTCAGTTACTCACTTGCAGGACCGCAACCTGGACTTTGTTTTTTCCATTATCGAAGTCTGCTTCCACCTCTGAAATCTCAAAAACTTTAATGGCCTACTCTACTGGTCAGTCTCCTGACCTTTCAGCTCTCTTATACCCACTGCATACTCTCTGTGAACTTGGCATCTCTCTCTTTTCTCCCCATCTATTAATTGTGTCCTGGCCTCATTTATTTTCCTAGCCAGCCTGGACCTCAAGTCCACTGGATTTAACTACACTCATCTGGTACATTCATTTCCTAGCTACCATGTCCTTCTTGAATATCCTGGCAACCCCTCTCCACCACCCCCCCGCCCCCCCCCCCGCCCCCCCCCCACCCCACGACCCTGAATCAAATGATCTCGCTTTGTCAAGGAACTGAGAACCACTGGAATAAAAGGAATCACAAAATCCAAGAGATACGTGTCATTAGAGTAATCTAAGATGGGTACCTAAAACTACTCAGTAGTCTCACATTCAGTGGTTCTCAAAATTTAGTCTCCATTGGAAACACCTAAGTTTCCAAGGCCCTCATCCCCATAAATTCTAATGAATGTCAAAAAATTACCTGGAACTTGCCCTAGCCAGTTTTGCTCAGTGGATAGAGCATTGGCCTGCGGACTGAAGGGTCCCTGGTTTGATTCCAGTCAAGGGCACATGCCTGTGATGCAGGCTCGATCCCCAGTAGGGGGCGTATAGGAGGCAGCCAATCAATGATTCTCTCTCATCATTGATGTTTCCATCTCTCTCACCCTTCCTCTCTGAAATCAATAAAAATATTTTTTTTTAAATTACCTGGAAGTTGGAAATAGGGGCGAAAAACACACACAAAAGGAAAGCAGCACATCCTTTAAAAAATGTCATAGAGGCCAAAAGCTACCCAGAAATATAGGGCAAAATACTTAGTTGGACTTACTATTTATCATTGATTAAAGGTCCTAGTCTTGGTTACATGTTAACTGGTAAATTGTTGCTTGGTAGAGATGCATATAATTTCTGTGCAGGTGAAAAAATAATCCCAAAAGTGACAGTTTATGGCCGTAGTGACCATTAACCAAATTTAGCCATCTAGCCTAGCAATCATATCCTAAGATTGCCTATAAAAACCTAACTTCTCGAGAGAAACTAAGATGGCGGCATAAACACCGGGAAATAGTCGCCTCCCACAACAATTGACAAATATCCCAAAGGACGGAGCAAACATCGTCCAGAACAACAGGAAGGCTGGCTGAGAGTAATTTCTACAACTAGAAGAAAAGAAAAGCACGCTGAGAGCCAGAGGAGCTACGGAGGCTGAGTGCAGAGGTACGGCGGCTCGCGCGCGCGGAAAGGGGGTGGCACCTGAGGACGCGGCTGTCTTTTTGAATCACAAGCTCCCGACTGCTCTGAACTCCGGTTCTGGGAAGTCTCTGGGGACCCAGGACTCATACGGGGAGAGGCTGCTCTGTCAGGCGGCAGCGGGCGAACTTGAGGGCGGATTTCCCTCAGAGGTGCTTGCAGCCATTACCTGGACACTGAGACGTGCGACTCCGGGAGCGGAGAATCAGCCATAGCCTCTTTCTCCGCCCTTTTGACTCCCTGAGACCCCGCCCCACCCAGGCTGCAGCAGAGGCTTTTGCATGTGAATGTACCTAACTACAGCCCAGCCAAGCAGACTGGGAACTTCAAAGAGAAGGCCCAAGGCCCCGCAGCGGCTTGCATTGCTTCACAGCTGAGCCTCTTCGTGGCTCTGGCTGTGTGGCCTCAGGCAGGGGCTGAATTAGCACCTCCTTAGATCCAGGAGCCACTGTACCCAGTGGTCAGAGGGGGTCCATTCTCCCACTTCAGACACAGCTGCTTCCCACAGCCAATTGGCCTGGAGGTCAATTCCTCCCAGTGATCCTACAACAACCAAGGCACCAAGAGTGCACCAAGAGTGTCCACCCCAGGTAACTGGGGAGGCTGAGCCACTGGGCCCTACAGGACACCTGGCGCGCAGGCCACTCTATCAACACAGGGAAGCAGCCAAAATGCGGAGACAAAGAAACAGGTCACAACTGGCAGAAACGGAGGAGGGCAGACGACTGGATATAGAGTTCAAGGCCACGTTTATAAGGTCTGTCAAGAATTTTATGGAAACTGCCGATAAATTTAGTGAGTCCCTCAATAAGTATAGTGAGACCCTGGAGGACATGAAAAAGGACCAACTAGAAATTAAGCATACACTGACTGAAATAAAGAATAATTTACAGAGATCCAACAGCAGACAAGAGGATCCCAAGAATCAAGCCAAAGATTTGAAATACAAAGAAACAAAAAATACCCAACCGAAAAAGAAAAAAGAAAAGAGATTCAAAAAATATGAAGATAGTGTAAGGAACCTCTGGGACAACTTCAAGCATACCAACATCAGAATTATAGGGGTACCAGAAGGAGAGAGAGGGCAAGATATTGAAAACCTTTTTGAAGAAATAATGACAGAAAACTTCCCCCACCTGGTGAAAGAAATGGACTTACAAGTCCAGGAAGCGCAGAGAACCCCAAACAAAAGGAATCCAAAGAGGACCACACCAAGACACATCATAATTAAAATGCCAAGAGCAAAAGATAAAGAGAGAATCTTAAAAGCAGCAAGAGAAAGACAGTCAGTTACCTACAAGGGAGTACCCATCCGACTGTCAGCTGATTTCTCAACAGAAACCATGCAGGCCAGAAGAGAGTGGCAAGAAATATTCAAAGAGATGAATAGCAAGAACCTGCAACCAAGATTACTTTATCCAGCAAAGCTATCATTCAGAATGGAAGGTCAGATAAAGAGCTTCACGGATAAGAAAAAGCTAAAGGAGTTCATCACCACCAAACCAGCATTATATGAAATGCTGAAAGGTATTCTTTAAGAAGAGGAAGAAGAAAAAGGAACTCTTACCATTTGCCACAGCATCGATGGAACTGGAGAGCGGATAAATACCACAAGATCTCACTTATTTGTGGAATATAATGAACAACATAAACTGATGAACAAGGACTGATCCAGAGACGGAGAGGCTTTGATTGGACTGTCGGGCCTTGGAGGGAAGGTAGGGGAGGGTGGGGGCAAGGGGGAAGGATCAACCAAAGGACTTATATGCAAGCATATAGGCCTAACCAATGGACATGGACAACGGGGGGGGTGAGGGGATGAGTGGGAGGAGTGGGGGTAGAGGGTACACATATGTAATATCTTAATCAATAAAAAAAATTAAAAAAAAACAAAAACCTAACTTCTCAAATACTCTTTGGACGGGTTATGGTATCTTCGTTATGACGGGTTCCCTCATTAAAGAATAAGTTAAATAAAATCTGTGATATGTGTTCATTTTATATTTGTATGACAAATATAAAAAAATTTTTTAAACAAATTTTACATTGTAAGATACTTCTCCAGTGGGGTCTAGGATCTGTACTTTAACAAATCTTAAAATACTAACAGCAATAACAACAAAAACCGTACAGAAAAAACCACCTTTCCACCCAGTGTCCCTTGACATTTACCATCTTCTTTTTCACTTTTCCTTTCTTTTACAGGGATTTCTTTAGTTCTTTATTCTTCATATCTTACTTCTTTGCCTCCCACTCTAGTTTTAATGAACTACAATTCAGCTTCCAGACAGCTGTGCCTCCCAAAATAGTTATGTTCAAGTCCTAATTTCTGATACCTATGAATGCAACCTTATTTGGAAATAAGGTCTTTGCAAATGTACTCAGGTTAAGATACTGCCATACTGAACCAGGGTAGACTCTAATCCAGCTGTGGGCAAACTACGGCCCGCAGGCTGAATCCGGCCCGTTTGAAATGAATAAAACTATTGAAAAACTGAAAAAAAAATTTGCAGGGGTGGGCAAACTTTTTGACTTGAGGGCCACAATGGGTTCTTAAACTGGACGGGAGGGCTGGAACAAAAGCATGAATGGAGTGTTTGTGTGAACTAATATAAATTCAAAGTAAACATCATTACATAAAAGGGTACGGTCTTTTTTTTCAATAGTTTTATTCATTTCAAACGGGCCGGATCCGGCCCACGGGCCGTAGTTTACCCACGGCTGGTCTAATCCAATGATTGGTGTCCTTATAAGAGGAGGAAAATTTGGACACAGATACAGACAAGAAGACCATGCAACTATAGAACCAGAGAATGGAGTAATGCAAAAGAACACCAAAGACTGCTAAGGGAGAGTCAGGGAGAGTCAGGGATCCTCATCTAGGGTCTTTGGAGCAAGCATGGCCCTGTCGATACCCTAATTTTTACAATGCTAGCCTCTAGAATTATGAGACAATACATTTCTGTTGTTTCAAGCCATGTAAGTTTGTGGTAATTTGTTATGGTAGCCCTAGGAAATGCAGACTTACCTCTCTAATGAAACCATTCACTAAAGCATTCAGTTTCCAAGCTGTCAAAACTCAATGGATGCTTTTCTATACTTATCATTTGTGATTTTTCTACAGCAACTGGCATTGCTGGCCCTTGTTGCCCTCCCATATTTCTTCCTTCCTTCATACCTTCCCTCCCTCATTCTTAAAACTCTCCTTCCCTCTCTTAGCTCTTCCAACTCTGCCCTTGCAACTTTTCTGGCATCCTAGCTGACCTGGCTTCTTACTGCTGATGCTGCTGTTCTTCAGAGCTCTTTTCCCCACTCTTTGTATTCTACTGGAGCAACCTCACCTACTCCTAAGATTTCAGTTCCCACTGAAATGGAGGAAGCTCCAAAGCCTCCAAACACTGTTCTCTTAGTCCTCAAACCTGTCACCTACTTAAACATTAAGCACCTCTGCTAAGAAGTTCCACTGCATTCAAACTCAACGTGTCCCAAGTATTCAAGGAACATCTTCCACAGGCCAGGCACTGTAGTAGGTGCTATGAATAACAACAAAAATGAGAGACAAAGCCTCTGTACTTATAGTTTGCAATATAGTAAGACAGACATAGCAAGAAATTTCATGGACAATGAGCACTATGAGGAAGTAATGAGGAAGTTTACGCATGTGTGTCTGTGCAGGATAAATAGCAGTTAACCAGTTAGAAATCCTGGTGGGTGAAGGAGGTGGAAAGCAGGGAGAACAGGATTGCAGAAATGAAAAAATTTAAAAAAGCATTTTAACCTTTGCTCTTTCGACTTTAACTGGTCATTATGTTTTATACCTTCTATCTCCTCAATATCTCTAAATTTAGTCCCCCTGAACAAGTGCAGGCCCTTGTTTCCACACTTCCTAATCTTTCCTTTCTCTAACCCACTGTCCACACTCCTGCCGGTGTTTCTGAAACACCAACTGGGTCATGTAGGTCCCTTATTTAAAAATCCTTCCACTATTTTCCACCGAGAATACAATAAAAGTCAGACTCTCCAGCAAGGATACGAGATCTGTTATCTTTCCCCTATCCCCCTTCCAGTCTCATTTCCTGACTTTCCCCACAACCTCTTTGCTCCAGCTGCAGAACTATGGGTGACTGCATGCTCCAAGTTCTCTCTTCTGAGCCACTGCACATGCTATTCCACCCTGCCAAGAACAACATGCTTCCTCTTCTCATCCATCTAGCAAATTCAATGTTATCTCTTTTGTAAAATATGCTGAAAGTCTTGGTCTTTCTATTTCTATTATCAGAATCTCTTTACTGTACTTAATATGCTTAATTACATTTTATCATTGATTTCAGAAAGGAAGGGAAAGGGAGAGATAGAAACAATGATACAGAGAATAATCATTGATCAGCTGCCTCCTGAATGCCCCACACTGGGGATCGAACCCGCAACCTGGACATCTGCCCTGAGTGAGAATCAAATCAACCTCCTGGTTCATAGGTCACTGTTCAACCATTTAGCCATGCCGGCCAGGAACAGATGCATTTTTATGTCAGTTTACCATACCAACCTGTAAAACTCTGTTAGGCAGGCATACACCCAGAAATAGGGCATACTAGATTCTTAACACATGCTGTTGAATTTAAAAAAATAATATACCCAAACAAGACAGTGGTAGGCACTTGATAGCAAGTAATTTAGTACAAAGTACACAGGCTTTGGAATTAGACAGACTTGGATTTAAATTCTAGCCATGCCAACTTTGAGATCCTGGGCCACTTAACCTCTAAAAGCCGCCATATCTTCACCTGTACATGGGTATACCACCTCCTATATCCCAAGGTACCACTGAGGGTTTGGTAACAACTGCTGTAAAATATAGTGGCCAACATGAGGCCAACTCACCCTTCCCTCTGATTTCTGGACCTTGTACATTAGGGGAAATTCCAAAATCTCTCCAGTGTTGAAGCTATCAGCCTGAAGGATTGCCAAAGCCATGATTCTGTGCATCCACAGAAAGCCAGACTGAACCAAGAGACAAAAATGCAGCTGAATCCTTGGTGCCTGAGGCCCAGCTGCATTCCTGCTTTCCCCTTGGCTTAGCATGGTTCAGCTCTTCCCAGGACTCCACAATGTGATCTTAGAATCCTCCTAATACTTTTCCCTTCCACAGTAAACCGATTTAGACTTCTGTTCCCTATGACCTCGAGAGTGCTAACTAAAACACATATCTTCCACCTATGCAACAGAATGTCTCTCTCAGGCTTATAGAGTTAGCTTCTAGGATCCAAAGAGTAACTAGAAACAAGGGTATGCCAGAAAGAAAGAGATAAGCCATGAACCTGACAACGTATCAACAGAAGTTGGAGAGAAAACGGATGTGAAAAGGAAAGTCAAAGCCAGCATTAAGGTCTGCGTGGATATAGAGGCCAGGTAAAAAATATCTCAGGAGAACAATCACACCTTGCTGTCATCTTCCTCTACTGCACAGTCTGACCCCTTTCACTGAACTAGAAGTGAAACTTCCCTCAACAATAACTGGGATGGGGATAACAGAAAGATGGAAAAGATCTGGGTCTTATTGGAAAGCAAACATCTGATGATGGAGATTTTAACTACAGAGTAGGAAAAAGAGAAACAAAATTTTCATTCATACATCGATTCACTCATTGAACAAATATTTACCAGCTACCCAAACAGATTTGATCCCGGCCCTCAGACATTCTAGAGAGATGCATTACATATTTAATAACACTGAGAGTGGTAAGTACTGTAAATCCCAAAGTTGACATGGCTAGTATTTAAATCCAGGTGTGTCTGACTCCAAAGTCTCCATACTTTCAAAGTCCACCATGCTAAAATGATAGTAAAGATAGACAAAGCTCTCAGGTTTTGGAGAGTATAACAAAAAAACAAAACAAAACAAAACTGACAGTTTAAATGACAGTTACAGTACAGTAGAAGCTAGCCTGCAAGGGTTAAAAAGGAAACCATCATTAAGAAATACCTGCTGTGTGCCGGACACTAAGAAATGTCCAGCACTAGTGTAGCCTACTTTTTAGAAAGCTTGTCACTGAAAAAAAAGCTGAGCTATAAGGTACCTGAAAAGCAAACAGCTCAAAAGATGTGCAAAAGCAAGTGGTGTTTTGAGCATGTTCCCAGGCATAGAATAAGAAGCACCACAGAAATTTAAATTATACTACAACACAACATATATTCCCTGATGAAGCAGTGCTCTGGAAAAGGAGGAGAGGTGAGGCAGGAGGCAAAGCTCTACTGTGAAGGGATGAGGACAAGGGCAAGAGGAGTTTAGCTCTACAAAGTGGGACAGTCATATGCTGCTGCTGAGCAGTAATTCCCATTTGAGATCTGATTAGTAGCCCTCATTTGTGGCATATCTAATCACAACCGACACACGGCTTTCTCCAGTAATCTTGAGATATCTAGATCTGAGAAAGCAGACATTGGGGATTGGCACGTGAGCCTGCATGGGATCTGTCAAGGACCAGGGGAAAAGCATCACTGAGATGATAGACTAGGTTGGTAAGAGACAAACAGACTGGGTGAAGATGGAGGCACTATGGCTGACGCCACACCTAATATCTCAGGTACAAACTCCTCAGTCTGCCCACAATGGAAAATCTTCCCTACTGTTCCCACTGACCTTTCCAGCCATTGTTTCTCATTATTTTCCTGACACCAGATTACTAAAGCTACCCAAGCATTTTTCAGGCATTTTAGCTGGTGACTAAAAAGAAAGCAGGCAACTGCTAGGACCAAAAATAGAAAACTCTTATAATTGTGGAGGTAACTCTTCAAATGAGAATTTGAAAGAAAACAAAGGAGTGCACCCAACTTGCTGATATTGATTTAGGCCAGCCGTGGCGTTTGAAATGAATAAACTATTGAAAAAAAAGACCGTACCCTTTTATGTAATGATGTTTACTTTGAATTTATGTTAGTTCACACAAACACTCCATCCATGCTTTTGTTCCGGCCCTCCGGTCCAGTTTAAGAACCCATTGTGGCCCTCGAGTCAAAACGTTTGCCCACCCCTGATTTAGGCTGTCACTGTTCTTAAGGATGATCTGACAGGTGGGCACAGGAGTGCTTTCTAAGAAGTAGCCATGGGTATATTCAGAATTCCAGTTAAAGGAGGACCCCTCTCATCAAGGGAGTGCAGCAGAAGTCTAGCTCCTGGGAAGAGGATGGCTGGGAAATGCTGGGCAAATATTAGACCCTGAGCAAGTAGGCTCAAGAAATGGCTCTATTCCCATGAGTCTGAGAAGCCAGTCTCTTGGGCTGCCCACTAACTGTGGGGATTAGACAAAGAACAATGGTGTGAAGGGCATGAAGGTGTCCAGGGACTAACACCAAATAATGTGCTTCTGGTAGCAGAATCACTCTAGAAATGGGCTATTAGTATACATTTCTTGAATGACCGACATCATACTAATCATTAAAAATAAGAAAATGAATAAAACTCTGTACCAGGAACAAATACTTAAAATAGTGTCATTAAAGAATGAACAGAAATAACTGGAAAGTACTAACTTGAAATGCATGTTTGGTGATGGTTAGAGAACTCTTCATAGAGGGAATGAGACCAAAGAAGGATCTTTGAAGGATAATTAAGAGTTTACCAAGTAGACAAGGAAAGTAAAGGCATTCCAAGTAGAGAGAATGGCATATATAAGATGTCGATAGAGGAAACAAGGCAAGAAGAGTATAAAATTATATATAAGGAGAATAAAAAGTAGTTCAGTCTTACACCTGAACTATAAAGCACGAGGGTTGCTGGCATGAGATTAATAAGTCAAAGAGGAAGAGAGGGACTAGACCAAAAAAGTTATACAGATGTAGGCAAAAGTAGGTTTACAGTTGTGAACATGTGAAAGTTTATTATTTAATATTTTCCATACAAACAACTGTAAACCAATTTTGCCTACCCCATATTTGTAACATGCAGAGGTTTAGATTTTATCTTATAAGTGACAAAAGAGCTGCTGGCCACACTATGGTAGTATTAACTTGGCTTCAAGAGGGCAGGCAATACCACAGTGCATAGAACCATAGCCCACAAACACTTGCCCAATAATTGGGCAGGGATACAGGGCATGGGGCTCAAGGAAAAAGTGGTAGGCCAAGACCAGAGGCCTGCTTCCAGACTCTTTGCTGTTCTGATGATGTGATCTTTACTCTTCAAATGTCTGCCATCACTGTGGACTAGGAATTGAGCAATTCTTTAAACCTCAGCCACTTAAAACTACTTTATCAGCAAAGCTTCTCCTACTTTCCTAGGTGGTGTGAGCTCTCTTTCCCTCATAAACCCACAGCATTTCTCTATATATTCCAACTTGGAGATTATTTCCCAAACTATAGGTTCTCTGAAAACAATGACAATGTTTATCCCTCTTCTCTGAATGTTCCTGGACTGTACTGGCATATGTGAACACTCTCCTGGGAGCTCATAATTGAAATTCCTTCATGCTGACAGTTCTTAATGAGAGAATGATAAAGAGCGCCAGCATCTTCTCTTCGATACTAAGCAATTCAGCTTTGACTGCAAACTTGCCTGCACCCTACTCAGAAAAAGCCATGCAGGAAACTATGGGCCCACTCCCTTAGGAAGCAGTGGAGGGAGCTTGCACCTTGGGGTCGTCCCTAGGATTCAAGTAGCTAATTAAAGTTTTTCTCCCAACTATATACCCGTCATACCTAGCTGATGTTTTAGTAGCCTTTTAATACCACCCATTATACCACCTGCTTCATAGACATCAGCATTAATTAAATACTATTTTATTTGAATATCTACAGGTATTTTCTGTCCTCATAGATTATATTGATTTAATCCACATAATCTGGAAAATTAGCATGATATATGTTTCTAAACTAATATTTTGAACTGACATACAGCAGGTCCAAAAATAACATCTTTTCTTTCAACATTGTTTTAACACTGATGAGATGCCAAAACTTAACACTGTTTATATCAATTAGCCTGTGGTAAAATTGGTTTTGTTAATACATCATTTCACTTAAAGTGCAGAAACTATCCACATCATTAAGGACTTACTGTACTTTCCCAAAGATCCTATCCTGAGTGAAGAATTTAACCCTTTGAGTGACAACCAATATCCTAGGAACTATGCTAAAATTGCCAAGGCATTTTTGCCGATTTTACAGCAGTTTAGGAAAAAAATTATGAATCGCAAGTAAATGAAGTTACATATTCAAAAATTTAAGGAAACCTTTACTACATTTGTTTTCATCTTTGACATATATTGTTTGCTGATTGTATTATAAAATACTAGTAGAAAAAAAAATTTAACAAAACATATAATGTTAAAATAGAGGGACACCCTTCTCCAATATCTTCCACAAAATCGTCATCTTCACAGCAAGAATTGACATATTTAGCAATATCATCATCACTAATAAAAGCAGACTTAGAACTGGACGCCATTTTGAAGCTTTAGGGCTACAAAATCTGAGTAAACTTCATAAAATCGTAGTACCTGTAAAAAATTAGGCAGATAAATGCCAGTGGTCTATTTTAGAACTACAAACATTCGGCATCATAAGTAATCTGCACTTAGGTGCCATCTGTTAATAAAGAGTGAACTACTAGCATCTAATAGTGACACTGCAGGAGGAGCGCAATCGCGCTCCCCGGCACTCTAGGGATTAATCCAGTGGAATAAAGAAAATAATGTAATAGCAGTTCTGAACAATATAGTAATCTATAAATATAAAAGGCTAAAATGCAAAGTGTCCCCTGAGGAGTTCTACTGGGAATTTGATCGCTCGCTATGACATGCACTGACCACCAGGAGATGGCACAGAACGAAGGAAGGCCCCGATTGGCCCTGATCACCGGCCAAGCCTAGGAACCCTACTCGTGCATGAATTTCATGCACCGGGCCTCTAGTTACTTCATAAATAATAAATATCTTGTAAGAAATTTTAACATTTTAAAGTTTTCATCTTGTATTTTGTAAGTACTTGTTAGCTTATAAATTAATTTTATTTGTTTTTAGAGATGGAAACATCGATGAGAGGGAGACAACATCAATCAGCTGCCTCCTGCAGGCCCCCTACTGGGGGCGTCGAGCCCCCAAGCAACCAGGGCATGTGCCCTGACAGGAATCTATCCGGTGACCTCTTGTTCATGGGTCAATGCTCAACCACTGAGCAACACCAGCTGGGCATAAATTAATTTTCACATGCTATGTCTACAGAACATAACACACGGGTATTAAAATTACATCCATGTAAGATTATGTAGGTATGTAAATATGGGATAGAAAGGAACATAAAAAATATAGGTCGATAAATTAGGGAGTAGAACTGTGGATAATTATCATTTAAGTTTTTTTGGTTTTGAGTAACAATCATTGTTATCTGCACAATAGCTTTAAAAATAAAGTACTAAGGCCAGAATGTTGTCCTAAAATAAAGTGAATTTAAGAACCACACAAGAAAAACTACCAAGGTGTCCACTCCACTTCATACTTCAACAATCACATTTAGTAAATATCATTATCTCTACAAAGCTCTTCCTAATCCTCCTAATTTTTCATCGTTCCACACCCTTCCAACTAATCAAGAAGTGGAAATAGAAACTACCTATTTGCATGCATTCAGTTAGTGCCCAATATTATCACCTGAGTTTTCACATCCCAGGTGCACTTTATTAAATATAGTCCTTATATTTAAAATCTATCTCTATGTAAATCTAGCTTTTCCTCATCATACTGAAATACCATTGTACTTTCTGGAAATTAACTTATTTGTCATTTTAATTCTAGGACTGGTACTTTCATTTATACAAATTTCACTATTTTAAGATTTTTTATATTCATCTATCACCTGCAATTTTACAATTAATTTTTCATTTATAAGTTTAAAAAATGAAGATTTTAATCTGATCATTAGCATATGTGGAATATGTGCTATATTTCTACCATCCACTGTGCAAAATTAATCAGAAATATAGCAGAAAAAAGATGCTTTGATTTTTGCCTCTGAACAAAATTACATAAAGAATCTTAATGTTTTATCACACCAAGAAAGACAATGGAAAATTCTAAATTAATTTAATGTTAATACCAAAAATAATTACAAATGTTCTTTGCAAAGGGAGATGTGCTCTTCAATTTAGACAATTTACAAATATTGTTCAAAAATATTTCCCTGAATCGAAAGGAAATAAAAGCATTACTTGACACTATATAATTCCCCCACACACATTAGTTCCAAATACCATTGTGGAACTGAAATCTTTTTATAAAAGAATCTGCTTTGTCTTATAGGTTTATTAAATTAGCAAGCAAAAATTTGTATCTTCACAAATATTTCACATTAATATTAGTAAACAAGTCAGTTCTTAATGGATTTTAAAATTCACTCCACATTCAAATAATATTCTAACCCCAAAGATAGGCAAGCCTTCCATGATACAAATGAGGAAGTTGAGCTCCTGATATGAGATGACACAAATTCCTACAATCATAATGTAAACCAGTCATAAATCATTCATGGGCGACCCTCGCTTTTCTATTAAGTAAATGTATTACAGTAGCCAATATGCAACCAGCATAAGTTTCACCAATTTAAGTGTTTTACAAAGATGTACATTTTACAGGGGGGAAAAAACGGTTTCAATAAAAAAAAAAAAAAGTTTGAAGAGGAATGTAATATGAAATTTACAAATAAAAACACCACAATAGTAAAACAGATGTGAGTAAATAGGTTAATGATATGAGATTGGTCAAAAAACATCTCTGCTGTTTTGAAAGGCTGATAAGTTTTCAGACCAACAGTAAGTTTTACTGAGCCAAATAAAAAGAAAAATCACTCTGTCAGCAGAAAACCTGAGGAATAGCTATGTATGGCATTAATTGAAATGAAGGTGGTCTCTATTTTAAAATGATGTCTGAAAGATAAAACAAACCAAAAAAAAACCCTGAAGCAACATCCTACCTCCACATCTATAGGCTAAGGCAAAAGTAGGTTTACAATTGTGAGTATGCCAAACAGACTTTATTCTTGTATTATAATTTACTAATTATTGCATTATTTTCCATACAAACAACTGTAAACCTACTTTTGCCCCACTCTGCATATAACATGCATTCTACTTATGCTGTTTGAAAAAAAACTATCAAAAACATTTTACATAGCATATTTTTAATTCTGACTATATGCAAACTTCAATTTGAAGAAGCATAAAGAAGAAATTACCCACAACTGTATTAGCAAAAGACAACTGTTACCATTTTATTTCCTTCCAGTATTTTTCCTAATACTATGTAGACACTTCCACTGTTAAAAATTCTATAGGTCAGCGGTTCTCAACCTGTGGGTCACGGCCATCGGAAAACACATGTAGCATATCAGATAATTACATTATGATTCGTAACAGTAGCAAAATTACAGTTATGAAGTAGCAACGAAAATAATTTTATGGTTGGGGTCACCACAACATGAGGAACTGTATTAAAGGGTCGCGGCATTAGGAAGGTTGAGAACCACTGCATAGGTGTTTTAAAGCAGTGCTTCTCATTCTGAAATTGCCTTCTTTTCAGGTTATGCAAGGAACAACAGTGGACCCTTAAAGCACATCTGTTAGACTACGCAGACTGGTTTAAAAGCAATTCCACCACAGACTGCATCAAGGTCCTTTGGGTATGAAAATACAATTTTTAAAAAGCAGGGAGTTGAAATCCCACACAATTCCTGAGTTTTCAGGTGATATATACCTAATTGGTCCTTATTTTATCAGGTAATTTAGTAAGCTCAAGATTAGACGATGATCAGTTACAGCTAAATTATACTTTCCCCTTTGCAAAACTCTTGTGTACTATCATTTCACTTTCATTAAATTATGAAATAGTTATGAAGGGATTACGAAGTACAAATTAGTAGTTATAAAATAGTCACGGGGATGTAAAGCACAGCATAGGGAACAGAGTCAAAAATATTGTAATAACTATATATGGTGACAGGTAGGGTACTGGAAATATGGAGGAATGGGAGGCAGAAAAATCACTTTGCAAAGGACAAAAGTGTCTAATCACTATGCTGTACACCTGAAGCTAATACGAAATAATATTGAATGTCAACTGTAATTGAAAAATAAAATTATTAAAAAAGGAAAAAACGGTATGTATTCTCCTATCGACCATGAGATATGACTTAATATTTACCCAATCAATTTTGAAGAACTAGAAATTAGGTTTTTTAAATTATCAACATCATTTCTATTTGAGTTTAATCTACATTTGTGTTTATATAAGACTAGAGGCCTGGTGCACATTTGTGCACTGGGGGCGAGAAGGGATCCCTCAGCCCAGCCTGCACCCTCTGTGCCTAACCTGGCAGTCAAACATCCCTCTTGCAGTCCAGGACCCCTTGCTCCTTACGACCTGCCTGCACCAGAGGCGGGAGAGGTTCCCGCCACCGCCACTGTGTTTGCCAGCTATGAGCCCAGCTTCTGGCTGAGCGGCACTCCTTCTGTGGGAGTGCACTAACCACCAGGGGGCAGCTCCTGCATTGAGTGTCTGCCCCTTTGTGGTCATTGTGCATCATAGTGACCTGTTGTTCCATCATTTGGTCAATTTGCATATTAGGGTTTTATTATATAGGACTAGAGGCCTGGTGCACGAAATTCGTGCATGGGTAGGGTCCCTAGGCCTGGGTATCGATCAGGGCCAATCAGGTTCCCTGCCTCCTCCTTCCCTCGCTGCCCATGCTGTTACCATGCAGTTCCCTGCCTCCTCCTTCCCTCGCTCCCTCAGCAACCTGCTGCCTCTGCTGGTCACCCACCATGTTCCACGCCACCCCCTGGTAGTCAGTGCACGTCATAGCATGCGATTGAACTCCCAGTCGAACTCCTGAGGGGACAATTTGCATATCAGCCTTTTATTATATAGGATAATACTGTGATACCCAGCTGGTATGCGGTTGAGCATAGACCAGGGGTGGGCAAACTTTCTGACTCGAGGGCCACAATGGGTTCTTAAACTGGACCGGAGGGCCGGAACAAAAGCATGGATGGAGTGTTTGTGTGAACTAATATAAATTCAAAGTAAACATCATTACATAAAAGGGTACGGTCTTTTTTTTCAATAGTTTTATTCATTTCAAATGGGCCGGATCCGGCCCGCGGGCCGTAGTTTGCCCACAGCTGGCATAGACCTATGAACCAAGTGATCACAGTTCCATTCCAGGTTGCAGGCCCATTCCTGGGTTGCAAGTTCGATACCCAGTAGGGAGCAGGCAGGAGACAGCCAATCAATGACTCTCATCATTGATGTTTCTCTCTCTCTCTCTCTCTCTCTCTCTCTCTCTCTCTCTCCCTCCCTCCCTCCCTCCCTCCCTCCCTCTCTGAAATCAATAAAAACATGTTTTAAAAAAAATAACACTGTGAAAGACAAACACATATTAGTTAAAATAATGGTCAGAACTGAAATAAAATACTGTTTAAAATGTAATGTTGCATGTTTAATTAGATCAGGCTGGTGAAATTCTAAAAACCAAGGCAATTGTCTCATTTGGGGGGAGACGTGTAACATTCTACATTGTCAAATATTTTTTTAAAAAACATGATATAAACATTTTGATTTGGAAATAAGCAAAACAGCGCATTCTGCTTCGGTAGTTATATTCCTTTCTATACCAAGGTACCTTACATTTTTTGGGTCTGTTTCCTGTTTGAAATGGGATAACAATATCTATTTCAAACGTTTGTGGTGAGGACTGAGTTAATACATGTAAACCACTTGGTACTGTGCCTGCCACAAAGTAAGCCCCGATAAGTGTCAGCCATATATAAGCCTGTTTTTTGTTGTGTGCGTTTTTCCCTAATAGGAGGAAAATACCAGCACAGGCTCTAGGACTTCAATGAAAAGAAGGATTTCACACTCTCACTTATTAAGGGCCAATGTTCAAAAATTTACTGAAGATTATCTAAAACCTGAATGCTAAGCATCTACATTGCATAGAACTGCCTAAGTCTAAAAGAGGTCCGTTTACCAAATATGTTTTTTTCCTTACAGTTAGAGATATTATATCCCCATGTGCCTGTCAAAGTCTCAGCATCCTCATGACAGGCTTACGGCCAAGATTCCATACTTTACTGAAAACCCTATGAGAGCAACAGTAAGCTGGAGATCAACTAAAAAATAACCTTCCCAGAAATAAGTAACAATCCTGCTCACTGGGAAATGCAATGGAAAATATGTTCAATAATGATGCCAAACGGATTCAAAAATTACGGTTCACCACCTGAAAAATAGTACAAAAAGGGTGGAGGGTGCATCAGCTCTGCATTCTCTTTCCATCATAGTGTTTATTCAATAAACAATCTTGCTTGCTTCTTTCACAGGTTTCCCAAGGACTGTAGACAGAAAAATAGTTTTGTCCCTTTCTGGACCATCTTACCCTTTTAACGTGGAAAGTCCCATTGAGGTAACATAAGAGGCTGCATTGGGTCAGAGCCAGCGTTGAACCCAGGCAATCTAGAGTCTAGAATCGAGACCACCATCCAGACTAATCACCAGGGGTTGTCAAGTACACTTCCTAAACCCAAGACTCAAAGATAACCAGGATCAATTTCATTCGCGGTTGAACCTGAGAACTTCCACAAAAGATAGTAGTTACCGCCACTTGCCTTTAATAGGTTGAAGGTGCTATTTAATTACCTTGCCTTTCTACTGTCTACTCATCCATTTAGCTTAACTTTAGGCGTCACGTCTCCAGTACATCTTTTTTCCTCCCCCAAAGATTTTCCCTAGAAAAATAATCCAATACCAAAGAGGCGGCCTTGATAGCAAGGTCTCGCTCCACTCTTTTCAGGAAAATGAATGGCCTCGCCAAAAAAAAAAAAGTACAGCCGCGCCACGCTGGGGGACAACAAGCTGATCCTAGCTTTGCCACTCAGCCTGGCGAGCGCCCGCCCCGGTCTGCCCACGCGCGGAAGGCACCCCGCACCTTCCCGGCGTGTGGCTGACTCGGCTCAGGGCCCGCAGCCCTGGCGCCCCGCAGGCTCTCCCCGCGCCCCCGCCGCCCGTGGGGCTCCACGCCCCGCGCCTTCCCCGGGAACCACTCACCTTGCTGGGCTCCAGCGTCCTCGAGCAGCAGGAGCAGGACCAGTAAGAGCAGAAGGAACAGAGGCATAGGCGGGGAGGAGGCGCTGGCGCGGGGCGGGAGCGGGCAGGAACGGGGGTGGGGGAGCGCGGCCCCTGCGGGGGCGGCGGCCGCGGCCCGGACTCGGGGTTGGGGTTGGTACGGGCTGCGCCCTGCTCTCACCACCGTCCGGCTCGCCATCGCGGCGGCCGGCGGTCCGCCTGCATAGTGCGGGCGCCCCGGGAGTCCCGCGCGCCCGGGGCCGCGGCACCCACCCGGCAAGGAGGCGGCGGCTGCGGAGAAAGAACAAGCAGCGGCGCGCGCCTTGCTCCGCGCCGGGACCCCCTCCGCCCCTCACTCCGCTTTCGCTTCCTCTCAGGTCCCTTCCCTCCGTTCCCCGCCCGAGACCCCAGGCCGGGATGCAGGGGAGGGGAGGGAAGGAAGCGAGTGCTCGAGGCGCGAAGAACGACAGCGACGGAGCTGGGCGGCGAACCTCCCGCACTCCCGCGCCGCGTTCCTCAACCCTGCGCCCCGCTTGCCGCGCTCTCCCGCCGCCCCGGGTAGCTGGCAGGCAGGCCGGCCACAGAGCCCTCGCGCTCCCTCCAGCGCGCTCTGGCCACGCCTCCTCGGCCCCCTCAGCCAATCCGCCGTTAGCTCCGGTCCGTCTCCCCCGCGCCATCCAATCAACGTGCTCTCCCCTCAATCGACCAGTGAGCTCCGCTACCCACTACTCGAGCTCCACCGCCTCGCGTCTCTCTCCTCCAATCCCCTGAGGCCTTGGGAAGCGTCCCACCCGCCTCCCCCAATCTGGGTTCCGCCCCCCAAGCTCCGGCCCCCGGCGGCCCCCGCCAGACCCTGAGATTTGTTATTGTTGGGACCTCAGCCCAAGCAGATCCCGCTGAGGCGGCCGTCTGCTCCGGTCAATGACTTCCGGGACTTCCCCCATCCCGCTCTCCCAGCTCCCCAGGCTGTGCCTGCTCCTTGCTCCTCCCTCGCCGCACATCAGGCCACTGGAAGGGGTGGGAAACCTGGATTCTGGATGCTTTTAGCTGGGAGCTGCGCCTAAAGGATCTTTCTTTCTTTCTTTCCATTTCTTTCTTTTATAAAAAACAGCGTTTTGTTTTGTTTTTTAAAATAATAGCTACTGCCAATTTTTGCGGCCACTCCCAAGGACAATAACAGATTAATCTACCCTGTTTCCAATGCCTTTTACTATATTATATTAGGGGGGAAACAAAAAAAAAGGTATAACAAGATTCATGCCGCCAAAGTAATTTAAACCTAGCATGCTGACATTCATTCAGCCCCTCTAGACTTGAGCACCTGCAAAACCTGTGTTACGGAGTTGCAGCCTGTTACACAGACATATTCCAGGATCTGGTGTTGGGACAGAGATGGAAATACATCGTGAAAGTTAGAATAAAATAAGTGCTAATTAGAGTCACAAACAATTTGATGGAGACTGTCAGGATAGAGTCACAAAAAGAACTGCGTTTTGTGAAAGCTGAATCCACCGGACTAGGAAGTGATTGGTTTTAGAGAGGGAAGAAGTGCCATCCTGGATGTATTCCACATGGGCTCCTAAGGAGTATGGTGTCATTAATAAATACAGAGCACTGGAAAGGCGGAGCTGGTTGTGTAGGGAAATGAGTTAATTTTGGACGTACTAAATTTGAGATGTCCTGTCTGCTAATGTGAAGCTATGTAGCAGTCAGGTGGACATTTTGGTCTAAAGCTTAGAATGAGGAATGCCTTGAAGTTATGGGGGAAAACTCATGAGTAGATGTAATAATCAAAATCATGGAAGAGACTGATATCCTCAAAATCTGAAAATTGTAAAGGACTTTGGAGGCCATCTTTTTCAGCTCCCTGCAAATCCCTCATACATTAAAACTTCCTACCAAATTTATTTAAAAAGTATTTATTGGAGCCCCACCAGTGTGGCTCAGTGCTTGAGTGTCCACCTGTGAACAAGGAGGTCAGGGCACATACCAGGGTTGTGGACTCAACCCCCCAGTGGGGGGTATGCAGGAGGCAGCTGGTTGATCAAAGATTCACTCTTACCATGGATGTTTCTATCTCTCCCTCTCCCTTCCTCTCTGAAATCAATATATATATATATATATATATAAAATATATATATATATAAAATATATATATATATATATATATATATATATATATAAAAGCATTTATTGGATGCCTACTAAACCCTACTATGCTTTAGGCCTAATGTAGGTAGTAGGCATACAAAGTTCAATCAGAGGAGCCTACATTCTGAGAGGGAGGCGACCATGTAAACAAATCCATCCGTAATTAGCTGCATGTTGGAGACAAGAACTGATGCCACAAAAACGCATTGGAAGGATTTTTAAGAAGCCCATTATGGCAAGTATAAAATTCCAGCTGTAGTGAATAAGGCGACAAAGTAAGGAAGGTGATCTCAGGCCAGAGGCAAAGGAAGCTGGATTACAGGTGAATGGTGTTGCTGGAGCTGCATGTGCTAGGACTTGTAGCGGCTATAGTCAACTCCGTTCCTTGACTTGTAAATGAACTAATGCTTTAGTTGAAGGCTCTGGGGAAGAGTAGAGCTTCAGGAAAGGAACACGTGTGTAGTTATATATGAAATACCAGGAAATTAAGCTGTGTATCACTTTAATGCATTTGTTTGTTCACTCCATGTTAAACATAAATGCAGGTTCTCAATCTAAATTTCAATTCACCAGAATTTTCTCCACTTTCTGTGTCTTCCTTTTTCTTCATTTTCTTTCTTCATCATTAAAGAGTGGAGGGATAGAGAAATTGGAATCGATCTGTAGAGAAAAGGAGAAATATGAAAAGAATGTCCACATCCCATTATTTCTGCTTCTAAATGAATCTCAGCTCAGCCACTGCTAAGAAAATGAGACTAGAGGAGAAGACCCTGGGGCCTTTGCTTCATACAGAAACATCTGGGTTTTAATGAATGGTAAGATACGATAAAACGCATTGGCACTATCGTTGCTATTAAATGACTGTTAAGCATTAATAAAACAGAAGAGGCTCATTTAATATGGAATTTATACTGGAAACCTTGGGATGATGGTGTGTAATGAATCATTGGTGGGCTTTATCAGTGAGTGGATATTTTGGGCAGGATAACAAAATGAGGGAACAAATGATAATTTACTTTTGTGATCCACTGGGGTGGGAGAGAAAGAAGAATGTGGCATTTCCGGGGAAATATTTCCAACTTCAAAGCCCAGGACTCTAAGATCTGGTTATTTTCTCCCAGGAGCATTTTCTTTGTCCTGTTAACTGTTTGGACAAATGTTTACAGCCAAGTTTGTTGCTAAATGTCTGAATTCTCCTGAGGAGGCTTTCTTCCTTCCTGTGAACAGAACTGGTCTGGATACATTTTCTGTTTGTCTTGTAAGCTTGTTTCAGTTAGTAATTTCAGTCAAATCCAGCTCTCAGGTTTATTACTCATATTTTCTTAACATTTATAAACAGTTTCTTTAGGTATCTGTTACAGCAAATTTAAGACATAAGTGTTAGGAACCTAATTTATTTTAGAAGATATTTCTACTAGTGGATAGTGAAAATTGCGTACATTTTTTTGGCATGTTTCAACAAATGACTGACTTTGATCATTTTCCATTTGCCTTCTACGGCATCTTTCTTTTTCTCTCTCTTCCTCTCCCCCCTCCCCTTTGATTTTTAGGAACATAATAAAATAAATTTAACTAATTCACTTGTCAGAACAAGAAGGCTTCAGCTTGGTATTTTACCTCTGATGGTGGCTGCAAAAGATTTTAGTAAAAGCATGAAAACTGCCCTCCATAACACATAAACATCGTGCCAAGACATTAGAGAACTAATTATACATGAGAACTAAAAAATGAATAATAAACATACCAGAGTACCTGAGATAATATTATTTAGGTGTGCAGTGGCCGTGTGCCTCTCCTGCTATTCTTTCCTGTGGGACCTATGCTGGCAGCATAATCAAGAATTAAATATACAGAGTTGAAATGCTGTTTGGCTTCTGAGAAATTCAGTTGTTGTTTCATGAGATCATGGAAACAGCCCTGGACCAGACTCTTGTATCCAAATTCCACTTGAAAGTGCTGTATAACCTACAGCAGGTCTCGTAGGCCTCGGTTTGTCTACAACTGAAGACGGTTGGATCTTGTTACAGAGTTTGAGTTTTGACAAGTCTTCCACATTATCACTATCCACTGCTCCCTTTTATCTCACAGTCAAATTATAAGTCTTTAATGCCTAAACTGCTACCTAATGGAGGGAGAGGACACAAAAGCTGTGACTACAGATTTCCTCTGCGGGAGAACATTGTGCTGAACAGGAGTGCGCCTTAAAGCGTGTGCTTCACATCCCATAACCCCGGCCCAGCACTGCCCTTAGGAACCGGAGCTAGAGGAAGAGCCCAGTTCTGTTCTGTGGAGGAAGCAAACAGGGCCTTGGAGCAGGAGGGTAGCATTATCAGGAAGGAGGTGGGGGGGTCAGAGGAGATGAGCTGGCCAGCACAGTGTCTGGAAGCTGCAACAGAGGAGAGGTGAGAAAGAGTGAAAATTCCCCAGTGACTGCAATTCAAAGATGCTTGACAGGTAGAGATAGCTAATAAATAAATCCAACTGTTTGCTGGATAGGCTGTACTGTAACCTTCCTCTGCCTGCCTTCCAAACTCCCCATTACGTTTACCAGGCCACAGCCTCGATCCAGCGAAACTTTGGGGAAGAAGGAACATGCAAGTGGGGAGGGACAATCAGGTGGGTGTCCGGCTTTATTTTTTAAAATATATTTTTATTGATTTCAGAGAGGAAGGGAGAGAGAGAGAGAGAGAGAGAGAGAGAGAGAGAGAGAGAGAGAGAGAAACATCAATGACGAGAAAGAATCATTGATCAGCTGCCTCCTGCACACCTCACACTGGGCATCGAGTCTGCAACCCAGGCATGTGCCCTGACCGGGAATCAAACTGTGACCTTCTGGTTCATAGGTCCACGCTCAACTGCAGAGCCACGCCGGCCAGGCAGTGTCCAGTTTCTTGATTCTACATGGAGAGGGCAGCATCCTCAGGAAGGGAAATGAAAGCAGACATCAAACACTCAGAGAAACCTCCCAAACCAGAGGTTTAGAACATGCGAACTACCATGCAGCTCCCCATCCTCCTGACAAGAAACTAGGTTTCCATTCCTGGGTTTGGAGTCATCCAGGCAGCTCCCATCTATTAAGCAAGGACAAGTAAAAAATAGTTCCACTTTTTATTTTCTAAGAACCAAGAGAAAAGAAATAGAAGGTGAGATTTTTTAAAATGTGCAGATCACATCTTTCAATGATTCCTTTTGAATCATTTAATTAAACATTAATTTAGAGCCTTTAAATTTAATATGTCAATAAAATAGGAACTAATATTTTAAATAATAGCAAGCCTTTGAAAATTCAGAAATTTAAAAGAAATACCTAAGGTTTTTTAAAACAAAGAAGAATATCATCTCCTTGATGTTACAGTCATAGACTAGCTCAGTGATAGCGAACCTATGACACGCGTGTCAGAGGTGACACACGAACTCATTTTTTTTTGGTTGATTTTTCTTTGTTAAATGGCATTTAAATATATAAAATAAATATCAAAAATATAAATCTTTGCTTTACTATGGTTGCAAATATCAAAAAATTTCTATATGTGACATGGCACCAGAGTTAAGTTAGGGTTTTTCAAAATGCTGACACGCCAAGCTCAAAAGGTTCACCATCACTGGGCTAGCTGATGTTAGTCTGCCTTTTAACATAATAAGATGTAAATGAGATGCAGAATATATTATATACTTTTAGTTAAACAGATCCTTTTATTTTTGGCACTCTATTAACCATGGTTTGTGAAATAACAGATTGTGGGCCAAAAGGAAATAATATGTTGTTCAGATTAATCTGACTTTCCATGAGCTTCTGCATTAATAATCAGGTTTTAATGTGAATCTAAATAATACTTTACATTTGACTGACATATGCTATCACTTTGTTCATAGTTAACATACTGCACAAAAGTGTAAATGTGGCCGAAACCGGTTTGGCTCAGTGGATAGAGCGTCGGCCTGCGGACTCAAGGGTCCCGGGTTCGATTCCGGTCAAGGGCATGTACCTGGGTTGCGGGCACATCCCCGGTGGGAGATGTGCAGGAGGCAGCTGATCGATGTTTCTCTCTCATCGATGTTTCTAACTTTCTATCTCTCTCCCTTCCTCTCTGTGAAAAATCAATAAAATATATATTAAAAAAAAAAAGTGTAAATGTGTTTTTTTTAAAGGATTTATTGCAGACCAAGATAATTCCTAGGAGAAAAACAAAGGAGAATATCATTTCCCTGACCCTGCTTCTTTTTTTTTTAATCTTAAAAGACATGCCTAGTGCTCCTAGAATTTTGAATGAACAGGACAATTTTCTCATCACATATCTGGCATTATTGGTGATCTCTATAAATCAATGCTTAGTTTTCATTTGTACATCTGAAGATATGTCCATTCATTTTTGTGTGAATATAATCAGTTAATTTGATACTTCTGACTTGACTAAAATATAGGGTGAGAGCAGACCTTGATAAAATATATAAACTATTGAGTCAAAAAATTCATGGATTTCCTATTTATTTGGGACTTATTTGGAAGACACCCAGATATTAACAGCCCCATCTAATGACGAAATGTAATCATTTGTTTAGCTGTTTGATTTGAAAGAGTAAAAGTGGTTTTATTTCCTCCAAAATCAATTACCAGACATAAGGTAACTCAGGATTCACTTCAATCTTTCTGTCATTTGCTATTATTCTTGTATTGACAAACAACTAATACAAAGAAAGTACTTCATTATCACAACATAAATATAGCCACTTGACTCTAGACACTGTTAGCCGCATGTGCATGCAATTAATTAAATCAACTGCAAAATGATACACCCCCAAAGAGCCATGCTGAATCAGCCCCTAGATTTTATTTTAATAATAACTACAACAGTGTGTATAAGAACAGTGAAATTTTCTTCAAGTGAACAAACATACAGTCATTCATGCATGCTTATGGCAGCCATCTATTTAGAAGAATTATAGTTATACATGGGCCAGAATAAAGTTTTTAACACCATCAGTTCCCTAATAGAAAACAAAATGAAACAAGCCATGTTTGAAGATATGCTAAAATATTATACTCAAATCACATTTGTAATCATATTCTGCTTCTAAAGGTTATTTCCCAAACTTTGTATCTGTATATTCTATATGTAGATAATTTAAGGTCTTCTTGACCTACTTATAATTTTTCACAATCCTGGCATTATTTTCATAATTGTGGGTTTCATTCCATTCTATCATGTTAAATAACCCCCATCTTAATTTTCCCAGTTTAAATGAAACATGAGGTACCTAACATTTGTAAAAGATAGAATTAGTAGCTGCTAAATAGCTTTCTTTAAATATTGTCTTCATGGCCTTACTGTAGATAAGAAATTATAAGAAAACTGTATTTAGGAGAAGACAATATGAATTGTTTCTGAAAATATCTTGAGAATGTGAAATGTCCTTGGGGGGGGAAAATCAAAGACGCTCAGAAATCTACATCTTACCCAACACATGCTATCCCTCCTCCCCGCAATCGGGTTTCCAAATTGAATTAAAAACAAGCTGCATAAAAATTGTGACACATAATTTTATGGACTCGAGAATAAAATGAGCTACTCTACTGAGGTGGTAAGTACCAACAGAATCTCCAGATGGGGCTTTAGAAGTTCCAAGAGCCCCTTATGGAAACCTGTGACTTTTCAGTGATGGGAAAATGTTGAGAACCACCGAGTTAGAAGATTTCATTCTGATGATTAAACTGTGTGAGTTTATTAGTGCCTTTGGCTTTTTCAGATTTATATTTTAAAATCCTTACGTATCTGTTTCTGCCACGTTTATTCCCATCCTAAGCTGTTTATCTTCCATATTCCCTTTCTTTTGCGCTAAGAGTCTAAATGAACCACTTTGATCTATTACTGGAATGTAGTTGACCCGGTGCCCTGTCTGTCACAATGTTGATTCACAGCCACAAGGAGCAGTGGGCAGCAAGCCAGGCTACAGATAGTGTCTAAACCCTGGGAACAGGTCGGATGTGGTGCTTGCTTAATGGGCCTCTCTGTCTTCAGCAAGCAGGTCGCCTGTCACCGAGGGTACAGCTTTCTCATTGTAGGAATTAGTTGCACACAATTTCCTGTCACCCAGATTCCTCAGAAGGCTGTTTGTGACCAGCATGAGGTACACTTCTCTAACAACTGAAGAATCATGGGCTCTAATTCTGGGTCGCCTCCCATGCTTAGGGACCCTGGCCAGAAGAGAAAGGGCAGGGGATTCATGTTTAGTGAGCACCTGCCTCCCCTGGGCATTGTGCAGATGTCAATTATTGATGTCTCATGGCATCTCAGTCAGGTAAGTATAATTACTCACACTGATTCACTGGTTCGGCCAGGACTCAGCTGGGTGGGGATTCCAGGCCTGTCTAATGTGAGAGCTTGTGTTTTCTCCACTTGACCACACTGCCTTCTCAATGTTATTCTAGGAATTTTGCTTGCATTACTCACTGACCTGGATTCTTTCCAAAGTCTGCTGCCAGCAGGTAACAAGTACCTAATAAAGTGCATTATTTTCTTGTCATAAAATTTTTATTTGGTACCAATGGCTAGTTTGAAAACTCTACTAGCAAATGTCCATTTTATTTCTTGCATTTTCTGAAATTTCATCAAAAAGTTCAAGCCTTGAATATTTTTTTAAAAGGTTACAACTTTTAGTGATTTTTAGAGAGGGAGGAAGAGAAAGAGAGAGAAAAACATCCATCGGTTGCCTATAATACATATCCTGATGGTGATCAAATCCACAACCTAGGCATGTGCCCCCAACCAGGAACCGAACCTACAACCTTCCATTACACAGAAGGTGTTCCAACCAACTGAGCTACAAGCCCAGGTGCACAGGCTCAGGTTTTAGAGTTGTATGGGATCGAATTTAGTGTTCAGAGAATGTATTGGTATTCCTCATCTTTGCCTAATGTAGTCTCACAAAGGCTTAAAGAATCTGAGAGATTAATTTCCAATTAAAAATATGTGGATTCCAGATCTTAGCTATTATAAATTGCATTATGAAAATAGGGGTGCATATATTCTTTATGATTGGTATTTCAGGTTGTTGTTTTTTTTTAGGATATATATATTCCTAGAAATCCTAGTGATCACTGGGTCAAATGGCAGTTTCATTTTTCATTTTTTGAGCAAACTCCAAATTGTTTTCCATAGTCACTGCACCAGTCCGCATTCCCACCAGCAGTGTACTAGTGTTCCCTTTTCTCCACATCCTCACCAGCACTTGTCACTTGTTGATTTGTTGATGATAACCATTCTGACAGGTGTGAGGTGATACCTCATTATCATCTTAATTTGCATCTTTCTGATGATTAGTGACTTTGATTAGCTAAGATCTGGAAATAGCCCAAGTGCTCATCAGTACATGAGTGGATAAAAAAGCTGTGGTACATTTACACCATGGAATACTATGCAGCAGTAAAAAAGAAGGATCCTTTACACTCTGAGACAGCTGGAGGGACCTAGAGAGCATTATACTAGTGAAATAAGCCAGTCAGAGGAAGACAAGTATCACATGATCTCACTCATATGTGGAATCTAATGAACAAAATAAACTGATGAAAAAAATAGATCCAGAGACATAGAAGCATGGAACAGACTGGCAAATGTCAGAGGGAGGTGGGGGTTGGGGAGAAGGTGGGAAGAAATTAACTGGAGAACTTATATGCATATATGCATAGCCCATGGACACAGACAACAGTGTGCTGAAGGCCTGGGAGGGGTGGGTGGTGGGTGGAGGGGGTCAATGAGGAAAAAAGGAAACATCTGTAATACTTTCAACAATAAAGACAAATAAAACAATAAAATTTCAGGGGAAAATAAATAAAATAAAAATATGTGGATTGACCACAAATGTTTATTCCCTCCTCCCATCCTGGAAAATGTTAAAATGATATTAGAAGAATTAAGAAGTTATGTACCAATAATGACAAGGACTAGAGTTTTCTAAATTGTGACAAAAGAGCTGGAATTTAAGAATCAGAGCTGAAAATGGAATTGGAGGATACAAATAATTGAATACCTATATATTGAACTATAGGATTCTAGTGCCCTTTTATCGTCCAGGTTTCACAATTCCAAAGACCAGGTCACATTGTCTATCTAAAAAATAAATGGAATGTTCTGAAACCTCACTGAGAATCTGGAACATTCTGCCACCTACTATTTATCATGCAACTTCAATTTTGTCTTGGACATGCTCTGAGTCACAGTGTGCCAGGCTTGGTCGGTGGATACTTTCATCCCATATGCCTGGAGTCACAAAGCCCTGTTTGCATTTTAACAGGTACTTACTAGGTGGGCAAGAGCATGTATGACTTGGAATCAAGCTAACCTAAGAAGTAGCAAGCTAATTTCTACTGAGCAGTTCAGCAACATAAAAAATGTGAAATTTTGTAATGAAACATGCAAGAATTGTGACAAAATTAACTGAGCACTGATGGAATTTTTTCTCAACCACTGGTGGATCTTAGAATAACCCTTCACTACCAAAACCCCAAAAAGGACAATTTCTCTGTCAAAAATCATGTTTGTGTCTCTGCTTTGCCCCACCTCCTCCTCCATGCTTTCATCATGGTTTGCTACATCTAACTTCATTAAGTCTGCCCACACTTCTCCACAGCATGAGTGAATAGCATGGTACAACCTATGAAGAGTTATATTGTTGGGTTGTCTTAGTGTATGTGTAAGGTTTTAGAGAATCTCTTCCAGGAGCTTGATTTTTAAAGAATCTTGTGAAGTGATTCACAGACCATTGCTTTAAGATCATGGGGATCTTAGGATCCAAACTTAACTGCGAATGTTATCCTATGTACATGCTTACATCCTAAATTCCTACATCATTTTCTGGTTAGACAATATGGACTATTTTTCATAATTTTGGTGTCTCTTGACAATAAATAGCACCATGATAGGTTTACAATAAAGATTTGATGAATGAATAATGTATGGATGAAAGAATTGTGAGTCTTTAGGACTCAGAAAAATTATCTTATTGTTTAGAATCCAGGCATCACCCTGCTATTTCCAGTCTTTGCTACTAGCATATGTCATAAGACCCATGTTACAGGGTAAAAATAAAAAATAAACCTCTATTTAGTTAATTCTACATGCTTAGGTTTCATTACTTGGAGCCAAATGCAGACCTTATGTATATTTATGAAGGACAGAGATACCAAAATCCTGCTGAAACAAAATATAAGGCATATTCACATTCAACAAATTCTAAGAGAACTTTGTATTGAAAATATCTATATAATAAAAGTTTAAGCGACCATTATGGCGGAACAACCAGTCACTATGATGCACACTGACCACCAGGGGGAAGACACTCAATGCAGGAGCTCCCACAGGGGGAGTGTGGCTCAGCCAGAAGCTCTGAGCCGGGCTCACGGCTAGTGAGCCCAGTGGTGATGGCGGAGGCCTCCCACCTCCACAGCAGCACTAAGAAACAGCAAGCCGAGCCGTAAGGAGCGAGCAAGTGGGTGATAAGGAGTGAGGGATCCTGGATTGCAAGAGGGCTGGCTGACTGCCAGCTTAGTCCCGATCCCCGGGGCATTCGGGCCTAAGCTGGCAGACGGACATCCCCTGAGGGGTCCCAGACTGCAAGAGGGTGCAAGTCAGGCTGAGGGAACCCCCCTCCAGTGCACGAGTTTCATGCACCAGGCCTCTAGTTTGTTATAAATTGGTATAGCAGCTCCTTTCATGAATGCAGAGTATTCAATAGACTGCTATTCTATATTCCCTAATCCAATTAGATAATTACTAATTTCTAAAATGTCAAACATACTGTCCTCAATACTATAGATGTAAATATGAGTTAGGAATGACTTTTAATAAGTTCAAGAAGCTTTTTATGATGATTGTATAAGCAAAAAATATATATGATACAAAAGGGAGTCCAGTGCATACCATGAAACAGGTGTTATTGTAATTAATGGAGACATTACATTTTCTTGGAGGAATCTTGAAAGCTTCATAGAGAAGGCCTTAAAGAATAGATAGGGGTTTAGTAGGTTGAAAGGTAAGTACACTATCAAAGTAGAGAATGGTATACACTAAGGCATGCAGATGGCAGCATGGAAGGTATAAACTTCAGAGTTACTACCTACCACGTGAACTATTCTATTTTTTTCAGCTCCCAACAATTGTCAAAATATCATTTAGATCATTGAGATCCTTCATTTACATTTTGATTCAGCCACCTTGGGCCCTTCTGTCAGAGAAAAACTTTTATTTCTCCTTTTAGATCTAGCAATGAAAGAAGGGACTTGAAGACATTGCAATTTGAGGGTATTATTGTAAATGAATTCTTTATTTGTACCCACAGTGTGTGGAAGAGTTTGGAATATATTAATACATCTTTATTCTCCATGATGATTGGAAAGATGCCTACTTTAATGATATTAGAATTATAATAAAGGCAATCTCCTTGACTACCCTTGCCCATTGTATAATGTGTGATGCTCTTGAATTGCACTCCTTGTCAAGAAAAAAATACCATAAAAAGGAAGTGGTAGAGCCTGTGAACTGATAAAAGTGGCACTTTGTGAATTGTTCCACAGTGTGGGAGAATCCCTAATGAGTCCTTGTTTGCCATGTCATCTCCCTATTGTTCAAATGCAGTCTATGACATTGTTCCTTGATGGTGGGGTGGAGAGATTACCCTTCTTCAAGGTTATCAAGTACTTAATACCATGGAGTTTTGTGCACATAACCTGAAGATACCATCCAAATGATTGAGCAGACTCTACAGGTTTCAGAAAAGAATTTTAATAAAATGTGTGTATATAAAAAGTTAGACCAATGTGTGGGCACAGAGAAGCTGGAATAATGGAACTTTTGTGAGAGCCACATGTACACTGTGCACTGTTCCACCCTAGAGAGTGCCATTCACATCATAGTCTGTGGAATGGCGCTCTGATAGCTGGGTGGTGCACAGCCTCCAAGGCCACGCAAGGCAGCCCAGGCCATTCTCTGGATTGTCTTTTGTTTTGCTTATTGTGGCTGAAGAGGCCTCCCTTGTCAAGTTTCCCTAATGTATTCTGCCTTTCCTCCATCTCATGGAGCCTTGGCAATGGGGCATCTTGGCAGCTTTGCTATCCCGAGCTGTCTTTGGCTATGTCCTTGACTCCCTAGATTACCCTGAAAATTGGCAATCACATACCCATAGTCTTTCTTGGGCAATTAATGAGGATGTTTTCTCTGTGTTACCTTCTTTTTTCTCCTTTCTGATGCCGAGGTCTTTCCCTGCCTATGTCTTTTTGTTCCAAATAGAAATATATCTTGTCTTTGGGTCCTTTTATTAGGATGACTACATCATATATTGTCTAATCAGGGACACTTTAAAAAGTATTGCATGGACATCCTAATATAAGGGCACAATGACCTAAGATTATTATCTAAGAAGGAGCTATTGATAATGGCCCTAGAATAACAGGTAGAAACTAGAAGTGTCCTGGGCCCCCTGGGGTGTCTGATCACCTACCCTTCTCTTTCTCCAAGGTGATACTTTTAAAGACAGAAGCAGGTTCATACTTTTAAAGTTAGAAGCCATAGTTTGAAATATGTCCTTTAGCAAGTAGGTAGCCATTGTGCCAATGTCCCTGAATGTCTCCTCACTGTCATGGTACTGCCCCAGGACTTTACAGACCTCCCTCCGCTCCAGCATCTAAACTGGTAACCCTGGAGGCCTCTAGAGCTCTGCTCTGACAGAGGACTGTGCCATACCAGTTGCTAAATACTTTTCCTGCTCCTTACAAAGTCCCTATTTTTCTTTGTCATCCTATTGGAGGCCAGTTCCAGGACTGTGGATATACCCATTTCAGTTTTCTATTTCATCCCTACATACATATGTGTCCTACTCAATTCTGTAGATGTTATTTCTACACATAAATAGAAAGATACTTTTCTGCTCTGAGGAGAAGAAGGTATTTGGTTTTGTTATCAGCATCACAGAACTGCAGTGTGATTATGATTACTTTACGAGGCAGCTTTGAAAGGAGAGCTCTGTCTCTCTTCGTAATCACAGCACTGTAGGAAGATTGTTGTCTGTGAATTCACTCCTCTGATTGGAATGTGGAGAAGACCACTGGTCTGCATGAATAAGAATAGAAAAACTAAAGGAAAATTTCAAAGAGAGTTATGACTAAAAAGAGAGTAGAAAATTATTGTATCTTTTGCTTAAAAATCATATGCCAGCCCTGGCCAAGGGGCTCAGTTGGTTTGAGCATTGTCCCATTCACCAAAAAGTTGTGGGTTCAATTCCCAGACAAGGCATATACCCAGGTTGTGGGTTCGATCCTCGGTCAGGGTACAGGAGGCAACCGATTCATGTTTCTCACATTGATGTTTCTCTCTCTCTCTCTCTCTTTCTCTCTCTCTCTCTCTCTCTCTCTCTCTCTCTCTCTCTTTCTCTCTCTCCCCTCTCCTCATCCCTCCCCCCCTCTCTCCCTTTCTCTTTCTCTAAAATAAAAAAAAAACATATCATTGGGTGAGGATTAAAAAGTCATGTGCCATATCTTTTAGATTACTGGGTCAAAGTAAGATCTTTCCAGAAGCAGTAAAGAAAAAGAACAAAATTTAAATTTTGTGACTGATGGGAAATAAATCTTCCTATTTTGAGACCATCAAATACTAAACTAGGATGAAATTCCTTCCTCCCCTATGTAATTATGAGTTCAAGGATGAGCTTTGGATCAAAAGCTGACATTTTCATGACTTTATATAAATGTGAGATCTGAAATATTTAAAATGCCAAGAGAGATATTTGACAAGGACTTCTTTGGGAAGGTGATGTCTTTTCTTGTCATGCCTAGAACTGAGACTGAGAAAGGCATAAAGGCAGCACAGCAAGTCTAGGGATGTGGTGGGGCTGTGGAAAGAATATACGATCAAGAGTCAAATAAAACCAGGGTTTAAATCCCAACTCTGCCCCTTGCTAACTAACCTCTCTGTACAGTGACTTGGTGATCTTAGTACAAGGCAAATAATACTTTCCCTCTGAAGTTGTCAAGATTTAAAAATTTAATGTACACAAAATGCCTGCCAGCATGCCTACTCAACTAATTTGTACTGTAGAATCTGGGATATTTTGATGCAGTGTAGGAACTAATACCTAATTTTTACAGCCACAGGAGGATGAATCAAAGGAAGAGCAGAGAGATGGAAAGGACTGGAGTTCTCATGACATTGTTGAGCCATTGATTCAACAATGTCCTAAGCCTGGCCTACATTTGGACCTCCTCTCCTATAACTAATAAATGTTTTCATTTAAAGGATCTTAAACATATTTTTATGTTTACTTTTAACCAATCATATATGAATACATATAAGGACTCTCAAAGTTTGAGAGGCAGTGCTTTATACTGTGTTAAAAGGAGAGGAGTCCTAGGCAGTACTTAAATGAGTTGTTTAATATTTTAAACCACTGCAGTATAACTGGATAGTGATGTATTTTTATACCTTATTTTATAGACAGTGGTTAAATAATGCATGTTTTTCACTCTGATACAATTGTAGGAATGTCCTTGAACCCTTTTATCGTGGTAAGGGGGCAAAAGAGTACTATCGTATAAAACGATGTGATGCTTAGGGAGTGTATGTGTGAGGTCTTTAATTTTGTAGTGTATTAATTTTATGGAATTGCAATAGTTCAGAAAAACCCAGGTGTACAAAAAAAATGTGATTGGGAGAGTCTGTTGTGCAAGTGCCTTGAGGCATCACTGGGAGGGAGCTGATTGCTTTTAGGTTTTGATCTATGGTCCTCCTTAGTAGCCTTTAGCTCCAGTGGTAACACTTCTGGTTTAGTGCCTGGCATGGGTGACTATACTACTCTCATTTCATTGACAACTGGATAATCTGCAGGCATCAAACCAGCTTGTGCAATCTGCAAAGACTCAGCTAAATCCTAATCCAAACTTCAGTGGTAAACTATCCAGCCTTCATCTTTCCAGTATGCACCCTCCTCACCTAGACTGCAGAGTTCTGGATAGGCACATCATCTTGCTTTCTCTCTAGAGTACTATCACCAAAACCCAACATTTTGCTCAAAGCCCAGGGAAACTTTCAAAGACTCTCTATACCACTTTAAGTCATGGGAGACTTGTGTGGATGAGGAGGGAAATCTGTGGCCCTCTCGTGGCTACATCTGCTATGGTGCTATGTCTATAGCCCTCCACACTTCCTTGTGAAGCTGCTTCTTTCAAAATTCCTGACAGAGAGCTAGGCAAATGTCCGCTCTACTCTTGGAACTGAAACTTAAAATGAAATCTGAGAGAAATGCTGTGGGTCTGTCCTTGCTAGTATCCTCTTTGCATTTTATCAGTGACCTGGGTTAATGCACAGACATCATGGTATTTGAGTCTGCAGATGATCCAATGCTGAGAGAAACATCTGCATGTAAATAACTACAAACATTTATCTCGCGCTTACTATATCCATTCTTCTATGTACTTTATATATATTAGCTCACTTAATTCTTACTTCATAGATGTGGAACTTGAGGCATAGGGCTGTCAAGTCACTTGCCCAGTCACACAGCAAGTTGAACAAGGTTTGAACCCAAGCAGACTGGCTCTTAAGGACATGCTGTGATGCTCTCAGCATGGTGTAATAGTTAAGCCAATAGAATGGATTCCTTATATTTGCTAAAATAAGGGACAGAAAACAACAGGTAGGGAAAGGACTGGCTTTACAATAGTTTATATGACAATGGTTTTTCGTTGGTCATAATCTGGATTTGAACAGGAAGAAGCTGCTTCTAAAAAGGTTAACACACGTCTAGACTTAATGACAAAGAAAAGTATCATTCAGCAGAGAGGAGGTAAATGTTCCATTGAAATCTAGTTACTCTGACCAATAGATTATGCTGGAATCTTTAAGTCTCGTGTCAGAGTTCACGAGCAACATTATCAGACCTAAGATGCCGAGGATATTAGCCAAAATGATGTTCAGTCCAGTGACTACTTCTTATGAAATGAAACAGGAGTTTGTCAAAAAGGGCAGTGTAGTAGCAGTTTCCAAATTTTCTAAGGAAGAGGCATGGCCTGTGAGGTTACCAGGTTAATGTTTTAGCTCAAGACCAAAAAGAACCATCTAAATGTTCAAAATCGTCTATAATCGTCAGGGCTGCCTTGTTATGCATTGAGCTCCAGGCAATAGAAATGTCAGGACTTTTCTGAATGACCATTTGTTTAATGTCACATTTGTTGAGAAATAATATTAATTGAAATACCATTCCAAAAAAGCTGTTTTAGGAACCTGGCTTTTCAAAGGTAGTGTTAAGCCAAAATACAGTTTCCCACACAATTATTAACTAGAAAATGTCAAATTAGAACAGCCTTCTCAAAACTCATATTAGCACATATTGATGGCAATATCAACATGGAATTTGAAAGAATACTGTTTAAAGTGAAACTTCTAAACTGCTTATCATGTATTTGCAAAAATGTGAAAGCCCAATTTAAAGATGTTTTCCATCCACTTTAGTATTTTTTTAAGTGCTCTGTCTTCAGGAAGATGCTGCAATAAATAAAAGTGTGAAAGTTAAGTGGCTGAACACCCTGTCAAGACGCCCTGTACAGCGAGTGCACATGTGATGAGTGAGGAAGGGAGAAAAGGTCAATGTAATTAGAGAAAGGAATTCTGGGTAGCTCCAAAGAACATGTCTGTGAGTCATCTATGTTCACATTTCTTTGAACTTTGTCTATCCTAAGGGAGATGAAGCAATTACATAGACATAATGTGTTACCCTTTCAGTGCAATGCATCCCACATTCCTGCATCCATTCATCATCATCAGTGGTATTTGTGTTCAATGCTGTCATGCAGAGCTAGTTGCCAACAATTATTAAAAAGAAAACCAAAAGGTTATGCATTTGGGAGACAAAGCAAAACCAATTTTTACAAAGTGTACTACAAATACATCAATCCATTAAGGGGAAAATCACTAAAGCGCTCCTCAAAGATACTCCTGCATCAGGGACTGTCTCTAGAGACCTAAGAAGTAAATGAAGTGATTATCTGTCTCTCACGATTTCGCTTCTCTGAAACAGAACCCACACGGGCTGTGACATTGCTGCATAGCACCTTTCCCCTCTCCTTTTGCTATTTTACCTACAGTCTCACTCATTGATTGTGAAAGCCTTTTTTCCCCCTCACCTTCCCTCATTACCTGCTTTTTTTCTTCAAAAACAAATAATAAAAATACACTAAGATTTTATTACCAGAGACATGTCATGTAGCAAGCCTCCTGTTTGGTACAATGTTAGTATTATTCTCCCAACATTTAGAGAAAGAAATGGAATGCCTTAAAGTATTTTTTCTTTTATCCCCCCCCCCTTTTCCCTCTCCCCTCCCATCTTTTCCTCTTCCCTGCCTTCCCTTCTTTTTCTTTCTATCCTCTTCTCATTTCTCTCCACCCCGCCTTCCTCCTTCTCCGTGTCCTTTCTCCTCCACCTCTGGAACTTATATTTTTCTTCAAAATAAAATTTTCTTTAATCCCAATCCATTTTCTGATCCTACTAATAAAATACCACTTATATAGTGCTTGCTATACACCAGGCAGTGTTCTGAGCACATTACTATATTGGCTCATTTAATTTTCTCAACAACCCTAGGATGTACATAGTACTGCTACACCCCTTCATAGGAAGAAAACCAAGGTAGGGAGGGGTTATGTAATTTACCGACAGTGTCAATGGCTAATGAGGTCTGAACACAGACACTGTGGTTCCAAAGTTCAGGTTTAAACCAGAGACATACCCTTCTTCTAATGCTAGGGTTTTCCCAAAACAGTGACTTCCTTAGAGATGAGGAAGAAGGAGCTAAAATATACTGGCTACTAATTGTGCCAGGTACTCAACATATTATCTACTTAGATCTCTGCAACAACACCACAGGTTAGGCATTATTATCCATAATTTACAGACAGGTTAAAAAAAAAACAATTTGCCTAATGTTATACTGTAAGCCACAGAAATGGATTTATCTACAACTGGAAATGGAATGTGTAACCTTTACCTGAGGCCTCATTTTTGATATTGTCTCATCGCTCATTCTGACACCATGACCTTCTGAACACTCTAGAAAACTTTAACTGGCCAGTCAAGGCTTCATTTTTCTCTTTTAACTCACTCTCAAAAATTTATTCTCTTCTCTGAGGGCCTTAGGGGACCTATGACCTCATCTGATCCTGAGTCATATTACCGACTCTGATCTGCATGACAGTTTTTTGAATTCTTTGTTATGCTAAGTCCTGAAATGGAATGTTGAGAGTCAGTTATTAAAGGAGAACGATATGTATCACATTATAAGAATTATTAGGTTGAACCCTATGAAACTAATATTTTTGTATGTTAAATAATTTTGTATGTCAAATACTACAATTTAAAATGGGTCAACATCACAAGTTATATAATGCCCATTTTTTTATAATTTATATGGAAATAATTATAGAAAAAGTCTAAATTTTAAAGAAAACATAATCTTATTACCAAGAAATAATTGTCAGTATGTTTTATAATTTTATTTATTGTGTAAATCATTATAAGTGTAGACTAAATAGCCTTGGAAACTAACATCTTTTATGCTGCTAAATCTCAAAGGATATTAAAAAAATATATTGACCTCCATGAAAATGAAAATACAGCAGATGTAAATTTGTAGGATGTAGCTAAAGCAGAACTGAGAGGAAATTTATAACACTAAATACTAATTTTAAAAGAGAAGAAAATTTTATTTTTTTTTTATTTTTTTATTTTTTTAGACTTAGAAACGACTTTATTTTTTATTTTATTTTATTTTTTTTTTATTGCTTAAAGTATTACAACGGGTATTACATATGTGTCCATTTTATCACCCCGCCCTAGACAGTCCCCTAGCCTCCCCTATACCCCAGTGTCTTATGTCCATTGGTTATGCTTATATGCATGCATACAAGTCCTTTAGTTGATCTCTTACCCCCCTACCTCCTGCCCCCCAACCCTCCCCGGCCTTCCTGCTGCAGTTTGACAATCTGTTTGAGGCTGCTCTGCCTCTGTATCTATTATTGTTCAAAAGTTTATAATGGTCTCTATTATCCATGAATGAGTGAGATCATGTGGTATTTTTCCTTCATTGACTGGCTTATTTCACTTAGCATAATGCTCTCCAGTTCCATCCATGACGTTGCAAATGGTAAGAGTTCCTTCCTTTTTACAGCAGCATAGTATTCCATCGTGTAGATGTACCACAGTTTTCTAATCCATTCATCTACTGATGGGCACTTAGGCTGTTTCCAGATCTTAGCTATGGTGAATTGTGCTGCTATGAACATAGGGGTGCATATATCCTTTCTGATTGGTGTTTCTGGTTTCTTGGGATATATTCCTAGAAGTGGGATCACAGGGTCAAATGGGAGTTCCATTTTCAGTTTTTTAAGGAAACTCCATACTGTCTTCCATAGTGGCTGCACCAGTCTGCATTCCCACCAGCAGTGCACAAGTGATCCTTTTTCTCCACATCCTCTCCAGCACTTGTCGTTTGTTGATTTGTTGATGATAGCCAGTCTGACAGGTGTGAGATGATACCTCATTGTTGTTTTGATTTGCATCTCTCGGATGATTAGTGACTTTGAGCATGTTTTCATATGTCTCTTGGCTTTCTGAATGTCCTCTTTTGAAAGGTGTCTATTTAGGTCCTTTGCCCACTTTTTGATTGGATTGTTTATCTTCCTTTTGTTGAGTTGTATGAGTTCCCTATAAATTTTGGAGATTAGGCCCTTATCAGATATGACATTGGCAAATATGTTTTCCCACACAGTGGGTTTTCTTGTTGTTTTGTTGATGGTTTCTTTTGCTGTGCAGAAGCTTTTTATTTTGATGAAGTCCCATTTGTTTATTTTCTCTTTAGTTTCAAGTGCCCTAGGAGCTGTGTCAGTGAAGAAATTGCTTCGGCATATGTCTGAGATTTTGTTGCCTTTGGATTCTTCTAGAATTTTTATGGTTTCCTGTCGTACATTTAAGTCCTTTATCCATTTTGAGTTTATTTTTGTGTATGGTGTAAGTTGGTGGTCTAGTTTCATTTTCTTGCATATATCTGTCCAATTTTCCCAACACCATTTATTGAAGAGACTATCTTGGCTCCATTGTATGTTCTTGCCTCCTTTGTCAAATATTAATTGAGCATATTGGTTCGGGCCGATTTCTGGGCTCTCTATTCTATTCCATTGATCTATATGCCTATTCTTGTGCCAGTACCAGGCAGTTTTGAGAACAGTGGCTTTGTAATACAACTTGATATCTGGTATTGAGATCCCACCTACTTTGTTCTTTTTCAGGATTGCTGCAGCTATTCGGGGTCTTTTTTTATTCCAGATGAATTTTTGGAGAGTTCGTTCTAGATCTTTGAAGTATGCCGTGGTATTTTAATGGGAAGTGCGTTGAATTTATAGATTGCTTTGGGTAGTATGGACATTTTAATGATGTTGATTCTACCAATCCAGGAACACGGTATGTTCTTCCATCTGTTTATGTCTTCCTCTATATCTTTTTTCAACGTCCTGTAGTTTTCTGAGTAGAGGTCTTTTACCTCTTTAGTTAAGTTGATTCCTAGGTAGCTTAATTTTTTTGGTGCAATGGTAAACGGGATTGCTTTTATAATCTCGCTTTCTGAAAGTTCACTACTGGTGTATAGAAATGCCTCCGATTTCTTGGGGTTAATTTTGTATCCTGCTACATTGCCAAATTCATGTATTAAGTCTAGTAGCTTTTGGATGGAGTCTCTGGGGTTTTGTATGTATAATATCATGTCGTCTGCAAATAAGGACAGTTTTACTTCCTCTTTTCCAATTTGGATGCCTTTTATTTCTTCTTCTTGCCAAATTGCAATGGCTAACACTTCCAGTACTATGTTGAACAGGAGTGGTGAGAGGGGGCATCCCTGTCTTGTTCCTGTTCTTAGGGGAAATGGTGTTAGTTTTTGCCCATTGAGTATGATGTTGGCTGTGGGCCTGTCATATATGGCTTTTATTATGTTGAGGTATGATCCTTCTACTCCCACCTTGCTGAGAGTTTTTATCAAAAATGGGTGTTGAATTTTGTCAAATGCTTTTTCTGCATCAATTGATATGACCATGTGGTTTTTTTCTTTCAGTTTGTTTATGTGATGTATCACGTTTATTGATTTGCGGATATTGTACCATCCTTGCATCCCTGGGATAAATCCTACTTGGTCATGGTGTATGATCTTTCTGATGTACTGCTGGATCCGATTTGCTAAGATTTTGTTGAGGATTTTGGCATCTATGTTCATGAGGGATATTGGCCTGTAGTTCTCTTTCATTGTGTTGTCTTTACCTGGTTTTGGTATTAGGGTGATGCTGGCTTCATAGAATGAGCTTGGAAGTGTTCCTTCCTCTTGAATTTTTTGTAGTAGTCTGAGGAGGATAGGTTTTAGTTCTTCCTTGAATGTTTGGTAAAACTCCCCTGTGAAGCCGTCTGGTCCTGGGCTTTTGTTTGATGGAAGCTTTTTGATGACTGCTTCAATTTCTTCCATAGTTATTGGCCTGTTGAGATTTTTAGATTCTTCCTGATTGAGTTTTGGAATGTTGTATTTTTCTAGGAATTTGTCCATTTCCTCCAGGTTGTCTAGTTTGTTGGAGTAGAGCTGTCCATAGTATTTTTTAATGATCATTTGTATTTCTGTGGGGTCTGTTGTTATTTCGCCTCTATCGTTTCTGATTTTGTTTATTTGGGTCCTCTCTCTTTGCTTCTTGGTGAGTCTGGCTAGAGGTTTGTCAATCTTGTTTATCCTTTCAAAGAACCAGCTCTTGGTTTCATTGATTTTCTGTATTGTTTTTTTGGTCTCTATGTCATTTATTTCTGCTCTAATCTTTATTATTTCCTTCCTTCTGTTCACTCTGGGGTTTTCTTGTTGCTCTCTTTCTAATTCTTTGAGTTGTAGAGTTAGATGATTTACTACCATGTTTTCTTGTTTTTTGAGATAGGCCTGTAGAGCTATAAACTTCCCTCTCAAGACTGCTTTCATTGTGTCCCATAGGTTTTGGATTGTTGTGTTTTCATTGTCATTAGTTTCCAGGATGTTTTTAATTTCTTCTTTGATCTCATTGGTAACCCAATCAATATTTAATAGCATGCTATTCAGCTTCCAGGTGTTTGAGTATTTTTGGTTGTTTTTATTGTAGTTTATTTCTAATATTATGCCATCGTGGTCTGTGAAGATGCTTTTTATGATTTCAATCTTCTTGAATTTGGGGATACTTTGCTTGTGACCCAATATATGGTCTATTTTTGAATATGTCTTATGAGCATTTGAGTAGAATGTATATTCCCTGGCTTTGGGGTGGAGTGTTCTGAAGATGTCTATTAAGTCCATCTGATCTAGTGAGTCATTTAGGATTGCTGTATCTTTGCTGATTGTTTGTCTAGAGGGCTTATCCAGTGCTGTCAGTGGTGTATTAAAGTCCCCTACTATGATTGTATTGTTGTCGATCTCTCCTTTGATATCTTCCAGGAGTTTTTTTATGAATTTGGGTGCTCCTGCATTGGGTGCATATATGTTTACCAGAGTTATATCTTCTTGTTGTATTGATCCCTTTAGTATTATGAAGTGGCCTTCCTTATCTCTTGTTATGGCCTTCACTTTGAGGTCTATTTTGTCCGATATAAGTATTGCTACCCCAGCTTTCTTTTCCTTTCCATTTGCCTGAAAGATATTTTTCCATCCTTTCACTTTCAGTCTGTGTGAGTCCCTTCTAATGAGGTGGGTTTCTTGTAGACAGCAGATGTATGGGTCATGTTTTTTTATCCATTCAGCCACTCGATGTCTTTTGTTTGGAGCATTTAGTCCGTTTACGTTTAAAGTTATTATTGAAAGGTACTTGTTTGTAGCCATTTCTGTTTTTGTGTGGCTGTTTTCTTTCTGAGCTTTTTATTTCTTATTTTTATACCAGTCCCTTTAGCATTCCTTGCATTGCTGGCTTGGTGGTGATAAACTCCCTTAGCCTTTTTTTGTCTGTGAAGCTTCTTATTTCCCCTTCAAGTTTGAATGATAGCCTTGCTGGATAGAGTATTCTTGGATTCAGTCCTTTGCTTTGCATCACTTTGTAAATTTCAGTCCATTCTTTTCTGGCCTGATGTGTTTCTGTTGAGAAATCATTTGACAATCTAATGGGAGAGCCCTTGTATGTAACTTTCCGTCTCTCTCTTGCAGCCTGTAAGATTCTCTCTTTGTCCTGAACATTTGCCATGGTAATTATGATGTGTCTTGGTGTGGGTCTTTTCGGATTCACCTTGTTTGGGACTCTCTGGGCATGTGTGACTTTTTTCTTCCCCACCTCAGGGAAGTTTTCTGATATTATTTCTTCTAATAGGTTTTCTAATCCTTGTTCATCCTTTTGTTGTTCTGGTACTCCTATTATTCGTATGTTGTTTCGTTTCATGTTGTCCCAAAGCTCCCTTAGGCTGTCCTCCTGTCTTTTAATTTTTTTCTCCAATTGCAGTACATTTTGGGTGTGTTTTGCTTCCTTGTCTTCTAATTCACTAATTCGGTCCTCCGCTTCTCCTAGTCTACTGTTGATACTTTCAATGGAGTTTTTCATTGCAGCTATATCACTCTTCATTTCTTCTTGGGTCTTACTTAAGTTGTTGATTTTTTCATCTGTTTCTTCTAGCTTCTTCCATATGTTATCGATTTTTTCATCTGTTTCGTCTTGCTTCTTGCAGAGGTTGTCGATTTTTTCCTCCATCCGGTTTATGCACTCTAGGACCCTTATTCTGAATTCTTTTTATGTCATGTTGCATGCCTCTGTATTGCTTAGCTGCTTTTCTGGAGAGTCCTCCTTCTCTTTCCTTTGGGGGTTTCTTTGTCTACCCATGTTTGATCTCACTGACATATCTAGACGTTGAGTCGTTCAGTGGTTGCTCCCTTGGTGGCAGTGACTCCTTGATCTGTGGTTGCTCTTCGGGCGGTTGCGGTAGCAGCTGCTCTTCAGTTGGCAGCAGCTCCTCTGGTGGGTTCTGTTCACAGCTGTGGTGGCTCTTCTGGCTGGTGGGGCGAGGTTTCACGTACAGCTGCTGTTCCTCGGCAGAGGGTGTGTTGCTCAGGAGGTTGCTGTTGCTTGGACCTGCTGCGTTGATTTAAAGGCACAAAATACAACACAACAAGGCACCACGTACCAGGCACTATACACAAATATATTCACGATATTAATAACCCCAAATAAAGGTGATCAACCGAATTAAGAGAATTAGGGAACAAGGAAGAAGAAAGAGAAAAAGATAAAAGAGAAAAAGAAAAGAAAAGTAGGGACCAAAAAAAAAGGAGTGCAAAAATGAAATCTGGAAAAAGAAGGGGGGAAAATAAAAGCGAGAAAAGAAAAGAAAAAAAAAAAGAGCGAAAAGAGAGAATGAAGTGGAAGAGGGGGAGAGACTTTTTATATGAGGAGAATACTCCTATAGAACAGCCATTAATCCCAACAAATTCCAGCAACAGCTCCCTGGAGATGAATGCAAACTAGAAACAACCAATAATATAACGATGAAAATAGAATGGAGAACACTAATCCCAAAATAAAATAAAGAGAAAATAAAATGGCACTTTAAAAAATGGTAAAATGGTAGCAGTAGTAATACTGGTTAAAAATAAGAAGGTAGTAATTAAAAGGGTAAAATCAGGTGATGGAAAAAGAAGAAAAAAAAAAGAAAAAAAAAGAAGAAAAAAAAAAGAAAAGAAAAAAAAAGAAGAAAAAAAAAAAAGAAAAAAAATTGGTTTCTTAGTTAAAAGGTGGAAAAAAAAAATTGCAGTAGTGAAGGTCCCTTGGTTCTTCTATTCTTCAGTGTGGCTCGCCTTAGACCTGCCAGGTATTCAGGAGAGTGTTGAGTTTCCCTGCAATACACTGTTCCTCTGTGTTGTAAACCACAGTCCTTATTTTAAAGCAGACCGCTTTTGTTTCCCAGACTGCCTTATTTTGTGTTTAGCAAAGAGTCAGTTTGTGGGTCAGCCTCTGGGTGGCAGTGTTTTGGGGTTGGCCTCTGAGGCTATAGGGCCTTTCTGTCCAGTGGAAGTTCACTGCCCCGAGCTGGCTGCGTAATAGTTAGTTACCAGCGCTGTGTTGTTGCTGGGATTGAAAATCCCTCTATAGGCCAGACCCTGTTAACTCCCAGGGACTGATCAGGTTATTTTAATCCTTGATCTCCTACAGGGTGGAATCTGGGTGTGGCTGTGCTCCTTGCCTGGGGGCTGGGGGGAGGAGTCTCACTCTCCGGAGAGAATGGCTGCCCCAGTCCTGTGCTCAGGGGTGTCTCAGCACTCAATTCGCTGCCACCTCTCCCGGCTCCCCCTCTCTCCTCAGTCTCTCCCCAGATTCCACTCCTCCGCACACTCTCCCTCTCTTCAGCACAGGTGAGTATCTGTATCCGAAATGTCCCATGAACAGGATTCAGTGAAAACAATCAAACAAACGCCGGCCGCGGAAACGGGGAAGGCTTGGTTTCTGTAAGCTTCTTCTCTTACCGGGACTGCATGGTCTGGTCAGCTCTTCAGGCTGCCCCCTTTAGGCTCAGTCCTCTGTGATCACAGCACTGAGCTCTCAATTCCCCCGGCGGCGCCAGGAATCCCGCGGTTCTCCTTCCCCCCCCCCCCCCCCCCCCCCCCCCCCCCCCCCCCCCCCCCCCCCCCCCCGGTCAGGGGCTGTGCCTGTCCCAAGGGACGCGGCTGCCGCGCAGTCTCCCTCCGACTCTCTGGGTTCAGAGGTCTGGCAAACTTTCCTGCCCAAATCCCTGGTTTTTTTTTACCTTTCCTGGGGAGTTCTGCTCTTCTCGGCTGCAAACCGTCTCACCAGCTGAGCAATTTCGCCAATTCGGTGTGGGTGTTACTAGTTTCAGCTGCTGACTCCATTTGCTCCGGGACACGACCTGGGACGCGTCTGCCTATATTGCCGCCATCTTCCCTCTCAGAAGAAAATTTTAAAATCAAAACCTAGTCTCCCATCTTAAAGTAGAAAAAGAATAACAAGGCAACCTGAAACTAAGCAGAGGAATGAATTAGCAAAGATAAGAGCAGAAATCAACGAACTTGAAAACAGAAAAATAATAAAGTCAGTGAGACAAAGAATAGGTTACCGGAAAAGAACTATAAAATTGGTAAACCTCTAATACAACTAACAGCATTAAAAAGAGAGAGAGAGAGAAAATTACCTATTCAATATTGGGAATGAAACAGAAGATATCACAGACCCCACAGACATCAAAGGATAGTAAGAAAATACTACAAACAACTCTACATACATAAATTTCATAGCTTAATGAACTAGACCAATTCATCAGAAAGCACAAACAACTCACCAAGTATGAAAGAGATTTTTGAATAATCTTATAACTGAATTCATAATGTAAATCCCTCCCAAAAAACAATCTCCAGTTCCAGATAATTTCATTGGTAAATTCTCCCAAACAGTTAAAGAAGAATGATTGCCAATTTTATACGTCTTTCTCCCCAAAATAGAGGAAACACTTTCCAATTCATTTTATGTGATCAGTACTAACCTGGTATCAAAACCCAGTAAAGACATTACAAGATTTTTAAAAACTCATTACCAATAGCCTTTATGAACATATACACAAAAATACTTAATAAAATTAGCAAATCCAGCAATATTCAAAATAAGTTAATAAATAACAATCAAGTGGGATTAATGACAAGAATGCAATATTGGTTCAATTTTTGAAAATCAATCAATAAATTCCATTATATTCACAGACTAAAGAGGGAAAATCACATGATTATATCAGTTGATGAAGAAAAAGCATTTGATAAATTTTTCAAAAAATATATTTGTATTGATTTCAGAGAGGAAGATAATGGAAGAGAAATAGAAATATCAATGACAAGGAAGAATCATTGATTGGCTGCCGCCTGTACACCCCACACTGGGATCCAGCCCACAACTCAGGCATGTGCCCTGAACAGGAATCAAACCATGACCTCCTGGTTCATAGGTTGATGCTCAACCACTGGGTCATGTTGGCCAGGCAAATGCACTTTAAATTTAACATTAATTTAATATAAAATTAATCAAACTCAGAATAGAAGGTAACTTCCTTAGCTTCCAGATAAAAGACATCTATAAGAATGTCACAGCTAACTTAATACTTAATGGTGAAAAAAGCAATAGAGGAAGTCAGTGAAACAAAGAATGTTTACTCTCAACTCTTCTATTCAAACATTGCCCTAAAGGTTCTGGCCAGTGCCATAAGACAAGTTAAAGCAATAAAAAGCATATAAATTGGAAATTAAGAAATAAAATCACCCTATTTATAGATGACATGATTATCTGTGTAGAAAATTCCAAGAACATTACACACACATAAAGAAACAGCTCCTGGGATATATTAAGTGACTTAAACAATATCAACATATCAATTGTATTTCTACCTATGAGCTATGAACAATTGTAAATAACATTATGTCAGCCTTATAAAAAAAGAACTGCTTGTATATAAATCTAACAAGATGTGTAAGATCTTTATATTGAAAACTACAAAATGATAAAAATTATTTTAAAAAACTAACTAAATGCAAATACATTGTTTTTGTAGATTGATAGAAAAATATAATTAAGACATCCATTCTCCCCAAATTCACCTGTAGATTTAGCACAATTCCAATAAAAATTCTAAAAGGATTTTTTAAAATTTAAATGTTTGGGGGTGACATTGGTCAACATGATCATATAGGTTTCAGGTGTGTGTTTCTATGCTACAAGATCTGTATATTTCACCATGTGTCCACCACCCAAAACAGGATTTTTGTAGACTTCAAAAGGCTGGTTTTAACATTTATATGAAAAGGAAAAAAAGTAGAATATCACAAAAAATTTTAAAAAAATAAAGTAGAAGACTCACACTACTTAATTTTAAGACTTATAATAAATGTACAGTAATAAAGACAGTCTGATATTAACAAAAGAATAGACACATAGATCATGGAGAGGCCAGAAATCGGCCCACACATGTATGACTGATTGATTTTTAATAAAGGTATGAAAGTAACTCAATGTAGTAAGCATAGTCTTTTCAACAGCTGGCATTACAACAATTGGACAGCTATAGGCAAATAATTGAACTTTGACCTAAATCTCTACTTTGTGCAAGAATCAACTGAAAAGGGAGCATATATCTAAATATTGTATATAATAGTCTGGCCGGTGTTGCTCAGTGGTTGAGTGTTGACCTATGAACAAGGAGGCCACAGTTCAATTCCCAGTCAGGGCATATGCCTAGGCTTCAAGGCTCCGTCACCAGTGTGGGGGAGGAGGGTGGTGGTGGTGTAGGAGTCTCAATGATTCTCTCTCACAATTGATATTTCTGTCTCTCTCTCCCTCTCCCTTTCTCTCTGAAATCAATAAAAAATATATTTTAAATGCTATATACAATAAACCATTCTAAAACTTTCAGAGGAAAACATTAGAGAAAAATCTTCATGACTTTGAATTAGGTCAGGAATTTTTAGATATGACACAGAAAGCATGATCCCCCAAAGAAAATAATGATAAATTAAACTTTGCAAAATTAAAAACTTTTGCTTTGTAAAAGTCACTATTAAGAGAATGAAAAAAAAAAGCTATAGTCTTGTAGAGAATAATTGCAAATCACATATCCAATATTGAAACTATATAAAGAACTCTCAAAACTTTAGAGTAAGAAAACAACCCAATTAAAAATGGACAAAAGATTTGAACAGACATTTTAACAAAGAATACAAAAGGTGGAACAACCTAAGTGACCATCAACAGATGAATGGATAAACAAAATGTGGTATATACATACAATAGAATATTATTCAGTTTTAAAAAGAAAGGAAATTCTGACATATTACAACATGTGCAAACCTTAAGAACATTAAGCGAGGTGAAATAAACCAGACAAAAAAATACAAATATTGTATGATTCTGCTTATATGAGCTACCTGGAGTATTCAAATTCATAGAAACAGAAAGTAGAATGATGGTTGCCAGGGACTGGAGATGGTGCGGGTGGGATAGAGGCAGGGACTGGGTAGTTGTTTAATAAGTAGAATTTTAGTCTTGCAAAATGAAAAGCATTCTGGAGATTGGTTGCAGAACAATGTGAAATTATTAATAGTACTAAACTGCAGACTTAAAATGGTGAAGATGATAAATTTTATGTGCATTTTACCACAATTAAAAAAGCACTATAGTAAATATTATAGTAATATATGTATTTTAGGACAGCTCCCTTAAAGTGTTGGGGTCATGTTTAAAGTGTTTGGTGCATATTGCCAAATTGTTCATAGAAACAGTCTGTCAATGTACACTCCTACCAGCAATGTAAAAAGAAAAAGCCCATTTCCCGACACCTTTGCAGCACTGTTTATTCTCATTTGTGGTTCAGTCACAAGGCTGCTTGGAATAATGATTTCTTCTACCACCTCTTACAGCCAGATGTGGCAATATAACTAAGTTCTAAAAATGGGATCTAAAAATAATGGTACAGTGGGGCCTTGACTTACGAGTTTAATGAGTTTAATTCGTTCCGAGACCGAGCTCGTTAAGGAGCTCGTTAACTCAAATTACTCTGTCAACTCAATGCAAACAATCGGCAGAGAGACAGCTGGTATCTCAAAAAACTCGTTAGTCAGGACACTCGTAAGTCAAGGCCCCACTGTATATATAAATAAAAATAACGGGCTCTAAAAGTAATGGTATGTGCAGTTTCCGGAATGTTTTCTCTGAGTGCAGGGCATGTCCTTCCCCTACTTGTCTTCGTACTTGCTGCTCAAAATGTAGATGTGGCAGATGGGTCACTTTGGACCAGGATTGCCACAGTTTGAGAGCCACACGTAGTGTAGCCGCAAGATAGAAAGATACCGAGTCCCTGACACCAGGAACTGCACCGTGAGCTCTGGACTGCCTGCCTCCAGACTGTTACATGGGAGACAAATACATTCCTAACTTGTTTAATCTACCTACAGCTGAATTTATATTGAGTGATGCATCATTTCCTTTAGTCTTTACCATATAGGTGAAAATACATTATTTCTGTATACATAGCTCTTTTGTCCACTGTCTGGAAGTTTACATTTCTGGAGAGTTATTGCTACTTTCAAATAAGTAAAGGAGAGAACACAGGCAAGGTTTTTTTCTTCCTTTCACATCTGGGATGGCATATTGCTAGGGTTCTTCTCAATAGGAATGAATAAATTTTTTATCATTACCTTTCTCTTTAATTCAAAAATTGTCTGCAAGATAAAGTTGCTACAATCAACAGATACTTATTGAAATATTCAATTGATTGGAAAGAATATTTAGATTTCAATAGTGATATTTTAGAGGATTTTAATAATGATTAAAACACCCATGTGTCATAGCATTTTTGTGATTCTTTTAATAAAATAGAGCCAGCTGAAATTAGAAACTGGATCTAATCTCCCTAGGCAGTTTAAACCTGCTACTCTTGCGGGGTGGAGGTGGGGCAGAGCATGGAGAAACTGACATTCCTGTGATGTGGTTTCAAACTCAAGTGTACATCACAATCACTTAGAACAGTGATGGCGAACCTTTTGAGCTTGGCGTGTCAGCACTTTGAAAAACCCTAACTTAACTCTGGTGCCGTGTCACATATAGAAATTTTTTGATATTGCAACCATAGTAAAACAAAGACTTATATTTTTGATATTTATTTTATATATTTAAATGCCATTTAACAAAGAAAAATCAACCAAAAAAATGAGTGTCATAGGTTCGCCATCACTGAGTTAGAAGCTTTTTGTGAAAACACAGAGTTCCGGGTTCCATGCCTCCAGGGTTGGCTGATCACATTCTCTTTGGACAGACAGACGGCAGAATGAACAATTCTGGTGTTCGACTGCCCTGTTGTTTCAGGTGCTGAGCCGCCATTTTGGGTGGGATGGCAAAAAGCAGTTCATTGCGCTTCCTCGGTGTCACTGCTTCGTTTTCTTTAGGCTCTCGGCGTGATTTTCACCAAACAGACTGATTTCTGTCAAATTCGAAGTTTTACTTACTCCCATTGTAGCAGCATCGGGTAAGGCACAGTACCTGCTTCAACATATCCAGAGAATACTCTCTTTAGCATCGGGACAGAGCCATGTGCCCTCCTCTAATCTTTTTACAGGTTAAATGATGTGACTGAACTGATGTCAGTGTTCCTGGACAGCACTCAACCACTCTTATAGATATTACTAGATGCTTAGTGCAGGAAAATTCATGCACTGCCTGCTGGCACATGCCTTGGCTAGCCTGGTGCAGCCTGCTCGCCGGCCCCGCCCCCCATCAACCAGTCATTCCACTGGTTGGTCGATTTGCATATTATGCTTTTATTATATAGGATTCTTGGCTACATTCCAGCTACCCAAGAACTGCTTTCACTACTGTGTCTAACTCTATCAATCTCTTTGCCTTTACTGTATTTAGCATTCACTCGGAATTAACTGTATATGATTGAAAATTAATGTTCAGCTACAGGACAAATGCTAACCAACATGCCAATCTAGTTAAATAAAGCCCAATCAAATTGGATGGATGGAGTACAAACTATTGATGTTTTATTTACTCAGCGCTCTACTGTGTAGGCTTCAACATATCATGGGGAGGGGCGCGGGGGGAGGGTACCTCCAAGAAATGGCAGACAACCACCTTCTCTGCTCTCACCCTGGCTTTTCCCCCTTTGTCTCTGTGCTTTGTAATCATGTGGATAAGGGGGATTCACTTCTTTCCCTTTCTGTCACTAAGGGAAGGATCAGGCTCATTATCGTCAGCCTGCTCCAAACCTGTGACTCAGATCAGACTATGAAAAATACTGATAGCTGTCTGTTCCAGAAAGAATTACATCAAGCTCTATATGTTGCCTCCATGTTTGATACTTGGCCTTAACAACAATCATTAACAACAATAAAATCTAACATATATTTTGTGTTTACTATAATAATTGCTGCTTAATGTATATGTCATTTAGTCCTTAATACCACTCCATAAGGTAGTTCCATTTATTAATATTCCCACTTTATGGATGAAGAAGTCAAAGCAGAGCAAGCTTCAGTAACTTGCTTAAGATATGCTACTTATATAGTTGGTAGATAAATTAAACAGATACACTGAGATGTTAGTTTATCTGGTTGTTTGCAAGCAAAAACTGTGATTATAGCTTCCATAAACAAAAACCTAAAGTATATTATTTGAAAAATAGGGGAGAGAAAACATTTTATAAGATAATCTAGTCCAGTCTTTGTCCTAAACCAAAGATGACTAGAACAATAATCTTGAGAGACATTTGAATTTCTGGGCTTTTTTTCCCCGACCAATATTTACTTGTTAGTATTATGAACAGTTTAAATAATTTTAAGATATAATGCTTATCTCAATGGAACCTCTGTTAGGAAAGCTGGTCATTCACACTACACATTAGATAGCCTTATATAACAACATAAGGAGATTCTATTTAGTTAAGTGTCACAATAAATACTACAGACATCACACCATTTTAATCCCTTAGCTAGATGTATTCAAGCAGGGGTGGAAAAATGTGGGCTATTGATGAGAAGTTTCATGAAGGAGGTAAGTTTGAGCTAGGACCAGAATGCTGGATAAGATTAAGAGAGTGGTGGAGCAGGCATACTAAAGTGGGAGCAGTTTGGTATGTTCTGGAGACAGTGAGGAGACAGCTGTGGCTGAAACAAAGGATTGTAGAGAACAGTTAGGTGGGTAGAGGGATAACTTTAGTCTTAGGAGTTTAAACCATATATTAAAGCAACACGGAATTATGAGACTTTAAGGATATGTTAAAGTATTTTAGAATGATAATAGCAATGACATGGAGACTGGCTTGAGAAGGGACAACCTTAATTAAGGCGAATGGTTAAGAGGCTGAAGCACAAATCTTGGTGTGGCGCAAATATAAAACGGATGGATTGTTCTGCCTTCTAAAGGGATGTCAGTCAAGCTGACTAATATCAGTGCTGTTCCCTTGGGTAGTAAGATAAGACAGAGCCAAAACAAACTGTATCGGGAGAGATAAGAGTTCCAGAGTTCAAAATTGAAGAAACCAAATCTATTTTCAGGGTATAGGGGAAAGTATGAGGCTGAGAACTAGAGATAAAGTTTTAAAAAGCTGGTTAAAGACAAGATCTAACCAGGAGGTGAGGTGATAGTACAGGGGCAAAGTGAGAAGATTGTGATAAGGACTATAGTTTTTCTATAGAAAGGGCTAGGTTGTCTAAAGCTCATTTTAGGAGGTGCCAGCCCCATGTCTATCAGTTAGTCATTCTAAGCAGAGGACGGATAGACAACCATCACTCTGTCGTATGAAGATAAGGAAGTATACTGCAGATGATAGTAGTCTTGCTAGGCATTGACCAGCCACAGTTCTGAGGATCTTGGGAAACCTAGATTAACTAGTTCTAGGGGCTTTTTCAGGAATTTTCTTTTCTCTGAAATGACAGGATATAGTGGATGACCACAGTTTTTTGTGTTTTTTTTTTTTAATGATTCTGTTATAGGCAGCTAGACAGACATGCACAGAGCAAGGACGATGGGCCAGGTAGAGAAGGTCACCAGGGTAGAAAACCCAGAGTGCCTAGCAAGAGGCAAAACTGGACCCCATGAGACTTGCAACCAAGGGAGCAGTTGGCAGTGGCAGCTTATCCTGGGCTAACCCTCTGAACCTATATCCAAGGCCCCCTTTTCTCTGACTTCCCAGTGAACCAGAGCAGCCCAGCCTAGGTTCTCCTGTTGCTTCTTCTGTGCCCTTCCTTGTTTCACTGCCCTACGTGTGTTTTTGCTGTGGCCAATAAATTCTTGCTTGCTTTGCTGCACTTTGTCTCTTGATTGAAATCTTTCCTTCAAGAAGACAGGAACCTAGACCTCGTCATCTTGCTGATAACAATCTGAATTTTGAAACTCGGAGAAGATTGCAAGCTGAGAATGAATTTAAGAAACTTGCAAAGCTGAATAAATTATTTTTGTTTCCAAAAATGGTATAAAACCTAAAATTAGAATAATATAATTTTAGAGCAGAAAGGGACCTTAGAAATTCTTTATAGTTCCTCACCTAAGGGCTAAGCTGGATTATCAAAAAATAACATTCACACCTGACCGGTTTGGCCCCGTGGATAGAGCATCAGCCTGCGGACTCAAGGGTCCCAGGTTCGATTCCGGTCAAGGGCATGTACCTTGGTTGTGGGCACATACCCAGTAGGGAGTGTGTAGGAGGCAGCTGATCGATGTTTCTCTCTCATCGATGTTTCCAACTCTCTATCCATCTTCCTTCCTCTCTGTAAAAAATCAATAAAGTATATTTTTTTAAAAATAACATTCACTATTGTCTTAAAAGTGTTTTTATATCTTCAAGAACATTTCTATATATTTTATAGTAATTAAATCCCTCCCTCTTTTTTTAATAATAGACTGGACTTATAGAAAAACAATAAAGTTTACAAGAATAACCTAAAATGCACTATATTTTAAACACTATTGCTGTGATCATATTTATTAAGGGACAAAATAAATTAGAATGTAGATGACAGTATTTTTTAAAGTATCTGGATCTATTGCCCCAAAAATGAAAAGTTGTTTTACTAGTAAATGATGTCTTTGAGAACTCTAATGGGAAATTTCTATCCTAACTAACAATAGTATTCTACAGTTGTACCCCATGTGTAAGTAGGTGTGAGAAATTTAAAGAGTAAAATTTCACCTGTCGTGGCCAGGGAGAATAGCTAACAGGGCTACTGGAAGTCACATAGAGCCAGCGATGTCTGCATCAGTTCGGAAACATTTTCAGAAGGCATAGAAAACATTTTTGACTTCACATCAGAACATTGAACATGTGCAGAGAAGGACAATGAGATTCTGCTATTAGATTTTCAGTATAGCATGAGAAAATAAGCAACCATAAAAATTAAGAAAAGAGAGAGATCAATGCCCAACCAGTGTGGCTCAGCATTTGAGTGTCAATCTATGAACCAGGAGGTCAAGGTTCAATTCCTGGTCAGGGCACATGCCAGGGTTGTAGGATCTATCCCCAGGGGGAGGCATGCAGGAGGCAGCCAATCAATGATTCTCTCTCATCATTGATGTTTCTCTCTCTCTCTCTCTCCCTCCCCCTATCCCCCCCTCCTTTTTTTTTTTTTTTTTTTAAAAAGAGAGATGCATGAAGGATTGGGTTATATTTTCTTTAGCTATACCTGGCTAAGCTTTTTATCAGATCTCTGGAAAGGACACACTGACACCAGGACTAAATAAAAACTATTGGAAATATATATATATTTCCAGATGTCCTTCTGGACGACCTTCTGGACAAAGCCAGGGCTATGAGGGAAGCCTGGGTCCTGGGTGCCTGCTGGTGGCCAAAGGGAAGCCCGGGTCCCAGGTGCCAGAGGGAAGCCAGTGCCAGCAGCCAGGTGAAGGAAGGCCTATTCTTGCATGAATTTCATGTATCAGGCCTCTAAAATATATATATACTAGAGGCCCGGTGCACAAAACTTTGTGCACTTGGGGGGTCCCTCAGCTCGACCTGTACCCTCTCACAGTCTGGGACCCCTCGGGGGATGACCACCTGCTGGATTAGGCCCGCTCCCTGTGGGACTGGGCCTAAGCTGGCAGTCAGACATCCCTCTGGCAGCCCAGGAGCCCTTGGGGGATGTCCACTTGCCAGCGGGGAGCAGGCCTAAGCTGCAGTCAGACATCTTTAGCACTGCTGAGGAGGCAGGAGAGGCTTCCACCACCACTGCTGTACTGGCTGCCGTCAGCCTGGCTTGTGGCTGAGCAGAGCTCCCCCTGTGCGAGTGCATTGACCACCAAGGGGCAGCTCCTGCTTTGAGCATCTGCCCCCTAGTGGTCAGTGTGTGTCACAGTGACCAGTCATTCCCAGTCGTTCTGCTGTTAGGGTCAATTTGCATATTACCCTTTTATTATATATGAGTGCCTGGCCAGCCTGGGTGAGGGGCTGATGGCTGTTCTCAGGCTTGCCACAGCCCCTTCAGGGTGGGGGTTCCCCCTGGGGTGCCTGGCCAGCCTGGGTGAGGGGCTAATGGCTGTTTGCAGGCTGGCCCCTGCCCCTTCAGGGTGGGGGTCCCCACTGGGGTGCCTGGCCATCCTGAGTGAGGAGCTGAGGGCTGTTTGCAGGCTGGTCATAGCCCCTTCAGGGTGGGGGGTCCTGCTGGGGTGCCTTGCCAGTCTGGGTGAGGGGCTGAGGGCGGATTTCAGGCTGCCTAAGCCCCCCAGCAGGGACCCTCACCCCATGAGGGTGTGGCCAGCCTGGGTGAGGGGCTGATGGCTGTTTGCCGGCTGGCCACAACCCCCAGCCACCCAAGCTCCCAGTGGAGGCTGGCTGGAAGCAGGTATCTGGGATTTATTTGTCTTCTATAATTGAAACTTTGTTGCCATGAGTGGAGGCCACAGCTGGCTCAGGGCTGGCAGGAAGCTTGGCTTCCTCCATCGCCCGGGCAACCAAGCCTCCTGCTTGCTCCAGCTCCATGGCTGCCGGCCGCCATCTTGGTTGGGTTAATTTGCATATAGTCGCTCTGATTGGCTGGTGGGTGTGGCTTAGGGTGTAGCAAATGTATGGTCAGTTAGCATCTTTGTCTTTTATTAGTGTAGACTAGAGGCCTGGTGCATGAAATTCATGCACAGAGGGGGGGGGCTCCCTCAGCCCAGCCTGCACCCACTCTAATTGGGGATCCCTTGAGGTATGTCTGACTGCCAGTTTAGGCCTGATCCCTGTGAGATTGGGTCTAATCCGGCAGTCGGCCATCCTTCTTACAATCTGGGACCACTGGCTCCCAACCTCTCGCCTGCCTGCCTGCCTGATTGCCCCTAACCCCTCTGCCTGCCTGCCTGATCACCCCTAATTGCCCTCCCCTGCTGGTCTGATCTTGCCCTGAACTGCCCTCCCCTGCTGGCCTGATTGCCCCAGACTGCATCTGCCTGACTAATCACCCCTAACTGCCCTCTGCTGCAGGCCTGATCTCACCCCCAACTGCCCTCCTCTGCCGGCCAATTTGGTTCTGATTGGTCGGTTTCTATGCCAGTCAGCATCAAAAGCTTCACCTCCTAGGCAGCCATTGGCTCCTCACAGTTGACCCAGATTTGGTTCTGATTGGTCAATTTCTATGCCAGTCAGCGTCAAAAGCTCTGCCTCCTAGGCAGCCATTGGCTCCTCACAGTTGACCCAGATTTGGTTCTGATTGGTCAGTTTCTATGCTAGTCAGCATCTCTGGGCCTATCAACAGGGCCTGATCAGAAAGGCGGGGCTGATAAGCAGTCCTGGTGGAGGCCTGGAGAGAAATGGAAGCGCGGCTGTTGGCCAGGCCAGGAGAGAAAGAGAGGCAAGTTCTGATCAACGGCTGCCACAGAGGCTACGGATGAAACCCTGCCTCTTTCTGCAGGCCTCTCTCCAGGCCTGATCCACAGCCCCCTACACAGTCAGTGCTGGGTCGGGGCACCTGCAGTGACCCAGCACTGACTTCCAGTCTGGTCGGGCCTTCGGTTGTAATTGGTTGTTATGATCCTGGCTCTTTATTAGATAGACTAGAGGCCTGGTGCACAAAATTTGTGCACTGGGGGGTGATGTTCCTCAGCCCAGCCTGCACCCTCTTTAATCTGGGACCCCTCGGGGGATGTCCGACCGCCAGATGATCCTTAGGATCAGGCCTAAACCAGCAGTCAGACATCCCTCTTGCAATCTGGGACTGCTGGCTCCCAACCACTTGCCTGCCTGCCTGCCTGATTGCCCCCTAACCACTCCCCTGCCAGCCTGATTGATGCCTAACTGCTCTCCTGCTGGCCCGATCACCCCCAACTGCCCTCCCCTGCTGGCCATCTTGTGCCGGCAATTTTGTGACCACATGGGGGCAGCCATATTGTGGGAAGGTGTGACGGTCAAGTTGCATATTACTTCTTTATTATATAGGATATATCTGCACTAATAAAAAAAGAGAAACATGCAAATTGATGTCACTCTGCTATGCCCACCAGCCAATTAGGATGAGTATGCAAATTAACCCAACAAAAATGGTGGTTAATTTGCATATGCAGGCACAGAGTGAAGACCAAAGGCTCTGGCTGGATGAAGACTGAAGACTGAAGACTGAAGACGATTGACTTCTTCGCTGCAGCTGCAGCGGAGAAGCCAAGCCTTGCTGAGGCCGCAGCTGAGAACCCAAGTCTCGCTGCAGCCGGAGGGGAGAAGCCGAGCCTCACTGTGGCTACAGCAGAGAAGCCAAACCTCGCTGTGGCTGGAGGGGAGAAGCCTAGCCTCGAGGCTTGACTTCTCCACTGCAGTTGGACCAAAGGCCTGGGTCCCAGGTGCCAGAGGAAAACTGGTGCCGGTAGCCAGGGGAAGGAAGGCCTATTGCGTGAATCTTCATGCAATGGGCTTCTAATTATATATATATATATATATATATATATATATATATATATATATATCCATCCTCCCTTGAGAATATTTTTATTGATTTTAATGAGAGAGGAAAGAAGCCAGAGAAACATTAACATGAGAGAGAAACAGGTTGATGTCAATCTGTTGCCTCCCATAGGTATGTGCCCCAACCCGGGTCAAACCCACATCACATATGCCCTGACTGGAAATTGACCTGGAAACCTTATGTTGTACAGGACAATGCTACAACCAACTGAGCCACCTCACCAGGGTGGCTATTGAATGTTATTTTTTTAGTTTGTATATATGTATTTGTTTATAAATTAATGTAAATATAATCTTATCCTTCTGTTATCATTATAACTGAGAGTGGTAGGATTTTGAAATGAAAACAATTAATTTGTAACAGACTTTTATTCAGCAAGTTGAGTACCTCCTGGCTCATTTGCATCACTGTTTTTTCTCATTAACTTGAGCATGAGGAATATTCTTAAAATACAGAATCAATCACATAGACATTACCTGAAATAAAATGACATTTTTTCTCTACATGAGAAAAGACTAAAACAATATCAACATATCCTAACCAATTTTTCTCCTTGAAGAATACATTTTCTGCTCACAAAATAGCTGTACATCCCATCTTGTTTTTATTATACTTTAAGTCATATAATGAACTGTGAAAAGAATGTTACATGCCAGTGTACCCTGTCATCATACTAAACAGCTTTGGAGTGCACGGCAGTAAATGTCAGTTTGTCATTCCTTGTTTAAAATGTGATTCTTGCAGTTCCTTTGGAGATAGCCAATTGCAACTTCAATGCCATTAAGTCATTCTTTGTTTTCTTTTTCAGAGACTGTTGTGTAACTTCAAATATGCATTACTTTTCCATACAAACCCTCATATTGTAGATTTATAGTAGGATTGTTTGTTTTTTTTATAATAAAAATATGGAAGTAAATTTCTCAATTTTCTGCTCAGTGTGCAAAGCAAACTGACACATTTAAACTGTGGGGACACCACTGACCAACTTGGTAGTTAGTGACGTGCAAAGCTGGTGTAAGATATTTTCTAAAACAATTTTTTAAAATCTCTATCTGAATGTGTCTGTCTTGATGAATTAGCTAATTTAGGGAAATGACTCCAAGGAAGCCAGATGAGTAACATGCATAGTCAAGATGACAGAAGCATGTGAATCATTTCTACAAAAGTGGAGCCTGTCCCTCTAATTTTGCAAATAGTTAAGGCTGATTTCACCCAGGATGAATGAAAACATTTGTGCCTTGCTGGTCAGAGTGAGAGCTACAGATTACAGTGGGGGGTTAGCTTCTACAAGGTTTTCTCATTAGAAATTCGCATTTATCGAACAATTCAGCCACACACCCAGGCTTGTGTTGGACTCCCGGGGGCTGAGTCATGCAATAAGTAGTCAAGATGGACTCTAATAGGAGATGTCTATGGACCATTTGGGTTGGTACGAATGACAAAAAATTACCCAGGCTAAAACTTAGTGGTGAGTAAGGGATACGCAAGGGAGGTTGCCTTCTGGTGAATGAGAGGCACACTGGGAACGTTTGGTCTTGCCTCTGCAATTTATTAAAATTGAAATGAATTATTTTCCATCTCTGAAAAAGTTGACTGAATAAGTTAACATCAACGGTGTTCATTCTTGTCCAGTAGTGAATTTTTGAATTTGGGTGCATGCATCTAATTGTAATGATTGAGATGAAAAATTTATGCCTGAAACACAAACACCCCCAAATTAAAAGCACAGAAAAGGAGGAAAGAGAAATTTGAAACATTTCTGTACAATCTGAATGAATGGCACTTTGTCCAATGATTATTTTTCTAATAATCTGTAAATGTTCTGGAAATCCCACATTGCATTGACTATCTTTCTTTACTGTATATCTGACAAAAGTTGGAAGTTTATGGAAAAATCTATGTTTGATTTAATGCTACATGGAGATTGCTCAGAAGAAAATATGATTCTCTGTGTTTTTTTAAATAAAAAAGTTAATACATTGAAAACTAATCAGTGACCCACAGCTAAATCTAGAGTAATTAGGCACCCCTTAATGAACCTATAGAGCAGCGGTTCTCAACCTGTGGTTCGGAACCCCTTTGGGGGGGTCGAACGACCCTTTCACAGGGGTCGCCTAAGACCATCGGAAAACACATATATAATTACACATTGTTTTTGTGATTAATTACTATGCTTTAATTATGTTCAATTTGTAACAATGAAATTGGGGGTCACCACAATATGAGGAACTGTATTAAAGGGTCGCGGCATTAGAAAGGTTGAGAACCACTGCTATAGAGTATGATATAAATAATTTTTCCTGCAGTGGAAACACTTTAGTAAAATAGTCCCACATGAAGCCATTGTTTCATTATTAGAATTCCCAAGTGAATGAAGATTAGAAAGGAGTAGCTTTCTGTGGCAATCCAGGTGCAGCAGGTGGTTTTTAATTAGCTTTAAAAAATTTAATACACATCATTTATGAAATGTTTTCTGTGTGGAGACACTGCTAAGTGTTTTACCTGTTATGTACCAGGCTCTGTGCTAAATGTTTCTCATTTATTTTTATTTTATTATTATTTTTTTAATATATTTTATCGATTTTTTACAGAGAGGAAGGGAGAGGGATACAGAGTTAGAAACATCGATGAGAGAGAAGCATCGATTCAGCTGCTTCTTGCAAGCCCCCTACTGGGGATGTGCCCGCAACCCAGGTACATGCCCTTGACCAGAATCGAACCTGGGACCCTTGAGTCCGCAGGCTGACACTCTATCCACTGAGCCAAACCTGTTAGGGCTAAATGTTTCTCATTTAATGATTACAATGACACTCTGTGGTGAGTGCATAAATGTCCAAATAATTGTCTAAAGTCACTTAGCAATGATTTTCATCTGCATTTGCCTAGCAACAAAACATGTACACATACAATATTATAGAAATTGGACCAATATTACTCCTTATTTATTAAAAGTAAACAAGACTTTTAAGTAGAATTATTTAAACTGAGCAAAATTTGATTCTAGGTCAATGCTATCATATTACTGCTCATCACTATTCTTGGGAATAACATCCAGCACAGAGTATAGCTACTTATTAATAAGAGTTATGACATTATTTTTTGTTCTATTACTGTTTCCTTCTTTTTCTCCTCCTCACACTTATGTCATCAACCTCATCCACATTATACATTCTTTGCTCTAGGAATCATTTAGTACAATGATTCCTGAAGTTTAAATTCTCCTTTCAATGTTCCCACCAGTAGTTTAATACCTCTCATTAAAAAAAAAAAATTCTCCCTACTGGTGCTGGTGATTCTGTTTTTGGAGAGTTCTGACAATAAGAAAGTTTGTCCTATGTTAAAGCTAAGATTATCTTTCTGTGAGTTTCACTCACTATTTCTAGTATAACCCCATGACCTCCCAGAATGAGTCATTCTCAAAATGCATTTGCTGAATAGACCAGTGTACCTCCCACAGAGTAATGTGCTTGCTACGTAAATATGGTAAAAATGTCATGATTTTGTACTATTGATAAGTGGGAAAAGGATACAAAGGAAAGAGGGAAAAGGAGAAAAGGGGAGAAATAATTTAAAAGGTTTTGACACAGATTATATTGAAATGAATACAATTCCATTCTTTTGTGAAGGTTAAGCAAGCCAGTGGTTAAAAATAGAAGCCACAAAATTCCTCAGATACATCAAGAAGCCTAAAGCTTTCAACTAGTTTTTGCAAATGACACCACCATGTGCTTCCTTAAAAACAACTTTCTTAAGAGGCTGCTGCTTTTATGTATTGGATTCCATTGACATGAATTTGTTTGGCAAACGTTTTTTTCATAGATGTTAAACATAAAATATTGATCTATTTTAGGAGATCAAAATTACAACTAAATTATAGAACTACCATCATTCAGAACTCCCTGAAATCTAGCTGAATGGAAGTCCTAGAACTAGGGAAATAAAGAAGAAGCCACACTGAAATTAGTAGAAGGGGCAGAAACACAGAATAGGCTGGTCCCAAATCCATATGTGGCAGATAAAAATTGGGAGGGATTTCTCGGCTACAGAGGTCCTCCCTGAGGAGTGAGGAGTCCTAGTCCCACACCAGGCCCCCAATCCCAAAGTTCCAGTGCCAGGAAGAAAAATCCCCATAACTTCTGACTGTAAAAACCAGAGAGAATTGTGGTTGAGGGCTTCTGGAGTCTCAGGCAGTTCATCCTAAAGGACACAGACTTACTTGGACTCACTTTCTCTGAGCTCCAGCAATGAGGCCACAATTTGAAAGGCACCAGAGATATATGGGAAGGATCTGAATTGTCTGGAATCAGGGTGAGAGCTGGGTGGGGGGGGGGGGGTAGTTTTCTCCCAGACAAAAGTGCTGGCAGATGCCATTGGATTTTTGTTGAGCCCTCATTGCCATATAGTTGGCAGGCAGGCACCATATCTGAGATCCTGGCCAACATTATTTGCCCCATCTTGGTGATTTCCAGAGGCTGCACCCCACCCAACTTTCAGGCTCACCCAAGCTGTTTCCAGTGGCTCTTCCATACAAATGGCCTGTCTTGACTCATACTTCAGATTTTCCTAAAATCTCTCAAACAAGCAGCATCTGGCCTCAGCATGCCCTGTACCTCCCATTAAGTGGCTCCAGCCCCAGCACTAGCAACAGCTGGCCTTGGTTCACAGGTTGGCTTCACTTTGGCACCTTCAAGCTCAGCACAAGTAGCAGACATCTGCAGACCATTCTGTAGCTTATGCGTGGACCTGGGCAGAACACAGGCAGCAGCTGACCTTGGCCTGCCCCCCGCTGGAGGCACCAGGCCAGCACACCTAGTGGATAGCTTCAGACTACATCAAAGCATCACCACCCAACCACTTCCACAAGCGACACACTCATGGGGAAGACTCAGTGGGCACCAGAGGCCCACTGAAGTAAGTCCTACAGGGTGGGTCCCTGCACAGGTGATCCTCCACAGTGGTCAGAGGTTGAAGGTCAGTGGTCACATCCAGTCCTTGCAGCTGATCAGCCTGGAGGAAAATCCTTCCCATTGATATTCCCACAGTAATCGAGGCTCAACTACAACATGAGAATGTACACAGCCCACATGGGACACACGTGGAGTGCCCAACTCAGGTGAATGGAGAGGCTGTGCAACTGGACCCTACAGGACACCCACTAGATCAGGCCACTCTACCAACCCAGGAAACATAGCAGCTCTACCTTATACATAGAAGCAAACACAGGGAGTCTGCCAAAATGAGGAGAAAAAGAAACATGTCCCAGATGAAACAACAGAACAAAACTCCAGAAAAAGAACTAAACAAAGTGGAGACTATCTCATAGATTCAGAGTTCACAACACTCATTATAAAAATGCTTAATGAACTTAGGGAGAACTTCAACAGCATAAAAAGGATCAGTCAGAAATGAAGGAAAAATTGAAAATAATTTACAGAAAATTAATAGTAGAATAGATAAAGAGGGAAATCAAATCAGTGATTTGGCCTATAAGGAAGAAAAAAACACCAAAACAGAAAAGCAAAAATGAAAAAAGAATCCAAAAAAAGTGAGGATAGTGTAACAAGCCTCTGGGACAATTTCAAACATACTAACTTTGCATCACCAGGGTATGGGAAGTAGGGAGAGAGCAAGAAATTGAAGACTTATTTTAAAAATTTTTGACAGAAAATTTCCCTAACTTGGTGAATGAAATGGACATACAAGTCCAGAAAGTGCAGAGAGTCCTAAATTAGATGAACCCAAAGAGGCCTACACCAAGACACCTCATAATTAAAATGCCAAAGGTTAAAGGCAAAGAGAGAATCTTAAAAGAAGCAAGAGAGAAGCAGTTAGTTACCTACAAGGAAGCTTCCATATGACTGTCAGCTGATTTCTGAACAGAAACTTTGTAGGCCAGAAGGGAGTGCCAAGAAATATTCAAAGTGCTGAAAAGGCAAGGACCTACAACCAAGATTACTCTACCCAGCAAAACTATGATTTAGAATCAAAGGACAGATAAACAGCTTCCCAGACAACAAAAAACTAAAAAAATTCATCAATAGCAAACCAGTATTACCTGAAATATTAAAGGGTATTCTTTAAGAAGAAGAAGAAGAGAAAAAAAAAGATATAAAGTAGCAATAAATACATAGCTATCAACAACTGAATCTAAAAAACAAAATAAACAAGCAGAACAGAACAAGACTCATAGATACAGAGAACATTTTGATCGTTGCCAGATGGGAGGAGTGTTGGGGGAATGGTTGAAGGAATTAAGAAGTACAAATTGGTTATTACAGAATATAGAAAATAATATTATAATAATTATGTATGCTGTCAGATGGGTATGAGATTTATCAAGATGATCAATTAGTAAGTTAGGTATGTATAATCACTGGGGTGTACACCTAAAACTAATCTAATAATGTATGTCAACTATAATTGAAAAATAAAAATGATTTATAAATATAAAACAAAACAAAAAAACATAAGAACACTGATTAATTTTAGGATTGATTATTGCCATAGTCTGAGTTAGTGGGATGTTTTACAAAAAGTTTAAACATATTTTTATGCTGTTATTATTCTTTCTGATTTGTATTAATTATCTATACAACTGAACTTGAGTTATATTGTCTCAGTTTTTTAAATGTGTTAGTTAAAGAACAAAGTTGGAGGGAATCACAATACCAGATATCAAGCTATATTACAAAGCCACTGTTCTCAAAATTTCCTGGTACTGGCACAAGAACAGACATATAGACCAATGGAACAGAATAGAGAACTTAGAAATCGACCCAAGCCAGTATGCTCAATTAATATTGACAAAGGAGGCAAGAGCAGACAGTCTCTTCAATAAATGGTGTTGTGAAAATTGGACAGATACATGCAAAAAAATGAAACTAGACCACCAACTTACACTATAGCAAGCATTTCAAAATCATGGCCAGCAGGCTGCATGCCTCGTTTATAAAAGTACACAAAAATAAACTCAAAATGGATAAAGGACTTAAAACTTGAGATAGGAAGCGATAGAAATCTTAGAAGAATCCATGGGTAGCAACATATCAGACCTATCTTGTAGCAATATCTTTACTGATACATCTCCTAGGACAATGGAAACTATGGAGAAAATAAACAAATGGGACTACATCAAAATAAAAAGCTTCCGCACAGCAAAAGAAACCATCAACAAAACAAGAGAGGCCACTGCATGGGAGAACATATTTGCCAATGTTATCTCTGATAAGGGCCTAATCTCCAAAATTTACAATTTACAAAAGGAAGATAAACAACCAATTAAAAAATGAGCAAAGGACCTAAATAGACTCTTTTTGAAAGTGGACATACAGAAGGCCAAGAGACATATGTGCCGGGGTCCAACCCCAGCGGGTCCAGGGGTCCCCAAAGATGTGGACGGAGTCGGCGAAGAAGGAAAGACACGGAGACAGAGTTCAGTTGATCAGCAGCCTAGCCAGGATCTCTAGCCAGGATCTCCAGCCAGGATCTCCAGCCAAGTTCTGGTCTGGATCTCCAGCCAGGTTCCGTGTCCATGTTCTCTTGCTAGGTTCTCCAGGCTCTCCAGCCAGGTTCTGCAGCCATGCTCCCTCGCTAGGTTCCCCAGCCAGGTTCTGCCCAGGTTCTCCAGCCAGTTTCAGTCACCAGGTTCTAGTCAGGTTCTCTTGCCAATTTCTGTAGTCAGGTTCAGTCCAGGATCTTTTGCTATGTTCTCTCGCTAGGTTCTGTCTCTAGGTTCTGAGGCCAGTTTCTGTCCAGGATCTTTTGCCATGGTCTCTCCAGCGAAGTTCTTCTGTCTCTAGAGAACGTTCTGTGTAGGTTCTGTGCCAATTTCTCTCTCTCTCTCTCTCTCCTAAGTTCTGTCTCTTGCTGTCTTCTTACATCTGTATTTATACCAGTTGATTCAATCCTATCAATCTCTATTACAAAGGTTAGGGCGTTTCTTATCTCCATTCCAGGGAGTAAAGATTATGTAGCTTAAGCATGATTGTTTGTAGTTAAAATGATTAATTACCCGCCTGGCACTTAGTTAAGAGGTTTTATTCCCTCCCTAACTTCAGGGGAAAATCCCTACCTGGGGAAACAAGCTTTCTCAGAGACCTTGGTTAAAACACATAGTGCCAAGAAGGTGAGCAAACATATTAAGAACAGTATGCCATATATGCCAGGTCCCTTGAAACAGCAAGCATGGACCGGCTCCCGGCACATATGAAAACATTCTCAAAGTCACATCGATGCAAATCAAAACGATAATGAGGTACCATCTCACACCTGTCAGAATGGCTAGCATCAACAAACCAACAAAGGACAAGTGCTGGCCAAGATGTGGAGAAAAAGGAACCCTCTTGCACTGCTGGTGGGAATGCAGACTGGTGCAACCACTGTGGAAAACAGTATGAAGTTTCCTCAAAAGACTAAAAATGGAATTCCCATTTGACCCAGTAATCCCACTTCTAGGAATATATCCCAAGAAACCAGAAACACCAATCAGAAAGGATATATGCACCCCTATGTTCATAGTAGCCCAATTTACAATAGCTAAGATTTGGAAATAGACTAGGTGCCCATCAGCAGATGAGCGGATTAAAAACCTGTGGTATTAAAATGGAATACTATGCTGCTGTAAAAAAGAAAGACCTCTTACCATTTGCAACAGCATGGATGGACCTAGAGGGCATTATGCTAAGTGAAATAAGCCAGTCAGAGAAAGATAATTATCATATGATCTCATCTGTGGAATATAATGAAAAACATAAACGGATGAACTAAAATAGATCCAGAGAAGCATCGAACAGACTGTTGAGCCTTGGAGGGAAGGCAGAGGCTGGTGATGGGGGTGGGAGGGACTAAGAGAGCAACCAAAGGACTTGTATGCATGCATATAAGTATAACCAAAGGACACAGACATGTGTTGGTGGTAGGGAGAGGGGGGTGGCCAGGGAGAGGTCAATGGGAGAAATATGAGATATATGTAATACTTTCAACAATAAATACTTTAAATGAAAAAAGAAAATGTATTGAAATCAGAGTATAAGAAGCATAAAGTAAATTTGATAATATAATGGAAAGTATTAAAATATATAAAAACATGGTAGTAATGCTCACATTTTAGTAACAGTATCTAATACAGACTTAAGTACATAGTAAGGATTCAATAAATACTTTTGAATATAATTAAGTTGAATTAGATCAGGCAATAGATTAATTTTCATATGGTATAGTTGATATTATAGAGTTGAAGAAAAATGTTTCCAAGTCTGAATTATGTGTTAATTTTAACTAGACACCACACAAGGACATAAAGAAAATACAGATATAAGACTGGAATAGTTCATGAAATACTACAGTTTCAACAAGATACAAGTTATATAAACAGTAGTATGGAAATAGTATTAACCTTTTAAATCTTGAAACCAATTACTGAAGTTAAGCTGCTAAAAGTTAAACAAGTAGTAAGAAGTTCTCAGAACCTCTGATTTCTTCATCTATCTCTATATATAAAGAGCCAGGGGCCATCACATCCGAAACAACCAAACAGACGACCCAACAGGCTGAGTGGGGCAACAAGGCTGGCAGGGGAGTTAGTGTGGGATGACCAAACGACTGAGCAGCAGGCTGTGTGGGGTGACCAGGCCGGCAGGGGGGGCAGTGAGGGGCGACCAGGCCAGCAGAGGGGGGCAGTGAGGGGCGACCTGGCCAGCAGAGGGCAGCGGTGAGGGGCGACCAGGCCAGAAGGGGGGGCCATGAGGGGCAACCAAGCTGGCAGGGGGGGCAGTTGGGGGCAACCAGGTTGGCAGGGGGGCAGTTAGCGGCGATCAGGCAGGCAGGCAGGTGAGCGGTTAAAAGCTAGCAGTTCTGGATTATGAGAGGGATTTCTGACTGCCAGTTTAGGCCCGATCCCCAGGATCCTTAAACCAGCAGTTGGACATCCCCTGAGGGATCCCAGATTGGAGAGGGTGCAGGCTGGGCTGCACGAATTTTGTGCTCTGGGCCTCTAGTTAAATTATAATGAAAATGTTTTAATCCAAAATTTAGTGGGCTATTTTAATTATGAAAAATTACCAAACAGGGCCCTGGCCAGGCAGCTTAGTTGGTTAGAACATTGTCTTACTAGGCCAAGGTTGTGGGTTTGATCCCTGGTCAGGGCACACACAGAATCAATCAATGAATGATGCATAAGTAAGTTGAGCAATAAATTGATGTTTCTCTTTCATAACCTTCCTCTCTCTCTCAAAAATAAATAAAATAAAATTAATTACCAAACATTATGTGAACTATCATATTATTTTGTAGAATTAAATTAAAATGTGTGTATAAAAGATTCTGGAAAGACTCACAGTAAATGCCTTTGGTCAGGTGGGTATTTGGATGATCTCTACATTAAACAAATATTTATCACATTTATACAATGTGGTTCTTTGGATACTAATGTTCCAGCTTTCCAGTACTATAAACCGTTTAGAGCAGGAATAATTATCTGAAAGTGAATTATGAAAGAACTCTACTGCTCCCCACTACTGCCAAATTCTGAAAAGCAGATGAAAATGATTAAAGAAGTGCAAATTAGCCAAAATTTGAACAAGATGCCAAACACTGAAAATATCTCTTTATTTTAAAAATAAGTCATTACTAAGATTACATTATAATGTTGACTAACTTGCTTTTACTGAAATTGTTTGGACTACTGTAGCCAAATTATCTAGGGTTCTTGTCAAAAATTGCCTAGTGTTTATATCTTTGGAAGACTTTTTTTTTTTACTTAAAAATGTAGAAATCACAAAAGCTTTTGATTAGACTTCGAAAAAAAAAAAAAAGGTCATTGTAATTGCAGAAACTCTAAGATTCTCCCTTGAGTTGATAACAGACCCTTTGAGACAGTGGCAGCATATCACAGCAATAGGCAGAAGCATTTCATATTGCCAACATGAAATGTTGGAAAGGCCCTTTCCCTGATAAAAATGTGGCATGCAGAATCTTTTCTCTTTGCAGGTAAAATGGAATGGCGCTTTGGTAAGTGAGGCTATATAGACCTGGTCCGTTGGAAACCTTTGGAAACCTTACATACAACAATCACATCAATTGCAAAGTGTTTTTTAAGAGAGTTATATGAACTTGATAGCTAATTTTATTTTGTTAGAAGTTAATTATCATTTAAAATTTCCAGTTCGAACATCTACATTCACAAGATTAACAGTGACAGAGTATAGAGGAGTGGGATAATATCAAGGGGAAAAATGAGATTTTGTTGAGAAAAGATAGGAATTATCAGAAGGATTGACTGACATCAGGACCCCATAATAAAAAGAGAGAGCATGAAGTTGTGGTAGAGAGCAGTGTATATGGTGTCAGAGGTCCTGCATTTGAGGTTAGGTTGTCATTTACTGGTGTTATGGCCTCATGTGAGTCATTTAACTTCTGTGACCTCCATTTCTCTTATTTCTTAAGTATAAATAATAATAACAGTTGCTTTCTCTACTTATGCTAAGTAAAATAAGGCAGTCAGAGAAAGATAAGTATCACATGATCTCACTCACATGTGAGATCTAATGAACAAAATAAACGTATGAACAAAATAGATCTAGAGACGTAGAAGCATAAAACAGACTGTGGAATCTTAGAGGGAAGGTGGGGGTGGGTGGGTTGGTGGGAAGTGATCAACCAAAGAACTTGTATGTATATATGCATAACCCTTGGACAATAGGGTGGTGAAGGCCTGTGGTGGGAGATGGGGGAGGGCTAGAAGAAATCAATTGGGGGGGGGGAAGGGGACATATGTAATATTTTCAACAATAAAGTAAAAAAATTAAAAAAAAAATTAAAAAAGGATTGAATCTAATAACTTAGAGTTCTCTCAGGATACAAATGTCATTCATCCTGAGACAAGAGGGGGGTGGCGCACGAGGGGGAGAGAGGTATAGGAACACAAAAAAATGAGAGGGAATCTCTCTACTTTTGGAGTTAGGCGATGGAGGTGGAGAGAGAGTAGGTGGTGCTGGACCTAGTAGTGAAGACCCCTCTGGAGCTAAACACCTGACACTGTAGATTAGCATTAAGGAACATGTCTGTGGGTATTACCTGAAAGAGCTTTAGGAACTAAATTGATGAAACATTGAGAGTTCCAACCTATAGCATTATTAGCCTGATCATAAATCATGCTCAACGGAGACTCGGGGACTTCTTCTACTCTAAACCCAAAGAGTCCTGTGTTCCAACAGCAATAGTAGAAAGCAATGGAACTCCTCAGTTAGCTGGTCATATTTTCTGATTTCTCTCCTTTAGGTGACAGTAACTGAGTTGCTTACCTTCTTAAATTGCAGAAGAGTTATCACAAGTAGGGAGATCTGGAGAGGAGAAAAGGGACATTCTTGCAACAAGTGGGATGAGAACTCAGAATCGTTTTATTTGAATATTCAAGTGAATAGGTCCCGTTTTGTATTTCAATCTGGTTATGAATATGTACGTGGGTATGTCTCGGTGTGTGTTTTGTGTGTGTACATAAGTGCATTGAGCTTTGGAAACTCTGAAGTATTATAAAAACTCCTTTGACTATATTACTCCAATAGGTGGAAAACTTGGAAGTTGGGGATAAAATATGGATGGTATAAATGATTAAAATGATAAAATTATGTTGAAGGGTAGACCAGGAGGAACACCAGAAATAGAGGGATTTTATTCATTTTAAGAGGCATATTTGGCAGAAGGAGGCTATTATAGACTTAATTGTTTCTCTCACTCAACACCTAAAATGACTGTATTTGGAGATAGAGATTTTCAGGAGGTAACTAACGTTAAATAAGATCATAGGGGGCCCCAATCCGATAAGACTGGTATCCTTGTAAGAAGAGGAAGAGGCCCTAGCCAGTTTGGCTCAGCGGATAGTGCTACGGACTGCGGACCTAAGGGTCCCGGGTTTGATTCTGGTCAAGGGCATGTACCTTGGTTGCAGGCTCCTCCCTGGCCAGGCCCTGGTTGGGGCACATGTGGGAGGCAACCAATCGATGTGGTTCTCTCACATCGATGTTTCTTTCTGTCTTTCCTTCTCTCTTCCACTCTCCCTAAAAATCAATGGGAAAATATCCTTGGATAAGGATTAACAAAAAACAAACAACAACAACAAAAAAAAAAAAAAAAAAAGGAAGAAGAAGAAGAAGAGGAAGAGACATCGGAGCTCTCTTTCTCTCTGTGTCTGCACAGAAGAAAGGCTGCATGAAGGCACAGCAAGAACACAGGAAGAGATGCCTCACCAGACACCAACCCTAATAGTCCCTTCAGATCTTAGACTTCAAACATGCAGAACTGGGAGAACATTGATTTCTGTTGTTTGAGCCACCATCTCTGTGGTATTTTGTTATGGCAGTCCAAGAAGACTAATACAGGGGCCTTCCTGTTTGGATGGCACCAAGACCAATTTATGATAATCATGACCAAATGGGAAGCAGTATGCCTGACAATCCCTGATTAAATATTATTGGAATAATGGATTGAATTGAAGAAACAGAGCATGGTAATTCATGGTTTCAACAAATTATGGAGACAGTAGCAGCAGCAGCAGCAAAAGTATCACTAAATAGAGAGGCTGCCCAGCATAGTGGGTAAGTGTATGGGGCTGGCCCCAGACTGTCCAGATTAAAAGTCTGCCTCTGACATTTGCTAGTTGTATGACCTTAGGCAAGTTACTTAAACTTTCAGTTTCTTCCTCTGTAAGATGGGATAATTATAATGTACCTGCTAGGAAGTTTTATTGGAAGGCTTAACTACATTAATATATGTAAATTAATGCCTGAGTATTATCAGCATTAGTTATTAATGTGCATAAAATATTTCAATAAACTGCACATATCAGAGTTTTCCTCTTCTCAGAGTCTGACCATTAGAGTAATAATCACTCACTACCCTAAAAAACAGCCTCTAAATCACATAATTCTCACTTTCATATAATAAACTGGAAATCCTACAATTAGATTTGCACGCACTATAAAGATATTTGCTTTTGTTTTCAAATAAAAACAATCAAAAGATTTATTCTCTAGGCCCATGGTCAGCAAACCGCGGCTCACGAGCTATATGTGTGGCTCTTTGGCCCCTTCAGTGTGGCTCTTCCACAAAATACCACATGCGGGCATGCACGTATAGTGCGATTGAAACTTCATGGCCCATGTGCAGAAGTCGGTATTTTGTGGAAAAGCTGGTATTTTGTGGAAGAGCCACACTGAAGGGGCCAAAGAGCCGCATGTGGCTCGCGAGCCGCGGTTTGCCGACCACTGCTCTAGGCCCAGCTGGTGTGGCTCAGTGGTGGAATATCAACCCATGAATCTAGAGGTCCCTGATTCGATTCCCTGTCAGGGCACATGCCCAGGTTGTGGGCTTGATCCCCTGTGAGGGGCATGCAGAAAGCAGCCGATCGACGTGTTTCTCTTATTGATGTTTCTATCTCTCTCTCTCTCTCAAATCAATAAAATCATATTTTTAAAAAAAGATTTGCTCTCTAGATGACCATCAAAAGACCACTACATGTAATTATTTGCATATTCCCTGTGAATTAAACCCCATTT